>NC_142693.1:11862500-12502692 GCF_029641045.1 Salvia hispanica
CATAATGCACTCTAGGTGTTTGGTGATATTCTCCAGTTGGGAATTAGTTGTTAAGAGTTAGATTCAAGATTTAGCTATCCCTTTTTTCATGTCAACTATGCACATATAATGTCAACTACATATATAATCTATGTCAACTACACACATATAATGTTAACTATGTGTACAATCCATGTCAACTACATATATATAATGTCAACTACATATACAATTCATGCCAACTACACACATATAATGTCAACTACATTTACAATTCATGTCAACTATACACATACAATGTCAACTATGTGTACAATCCATGTCAATTACATATACATGTTAACTAAAATGTTGTTGTTGACATAATAGTTGACAAGTTGACATAAATAACGTTTGTTGTTGACATCGTAGTTGACATAATGTCTCTGTAGTTGACATCGCGCGAAAATGACAATTATAACCCCTAGTTGACATAATGTCTCTGTTGTTGACATCGCGTGAAAATTATGCATGAGTGGCTGAAAATGTATCTTAGGCCTAAAAATCTCAACCTAACATGACCATATACACTATATTTTTGTTTGGTTTTATGTGTGCCTTTATTTTCGTCCATACAAAAAGACAAAAATATCAAGGATGTGAAGTCCAACCAATGAAGTGGCAAACTCAAAATTAAGTATTTGTATCATTGTAAGACCAGGTCAATGAATCCATTATTCTGATTTTATTTTGGCATTGGTAGTGGAAATGCCATTTATATAATATACTTAATACATTTTGCCTTTTCTTTTCTTTGGTTGTGTATTTTTCTTCCTCTTTTTGTCCCATTACCACTTGGTCATTCATATGTTAATCAATATTTTAATTTCATTAAATAAAAAAGTTCTATAAGAAAAATCAAGAAAGGTGATTGTGGTGAAAGATTTAAATTTAACTTAGCAAATGAAGATTTTTGTATTTATACATTTCCTCTCTTAGCAATAAATTTCAAAAATGCCGATTCGGTTTGGTGAAATATTTAAATTCCCGATAAGGTAGGGTGAAGAATAGTCTACTCTACAGACCATGCTACTTGATAAAAACTAGTCGGGGTGAAGGAAAGTCAATTATTTTACTTTTGGTTTTTACTTAAACGTCAAAACTCTTGAATAAAGATATTATATACTAGTATCAAATTGCATAAATGGGTTTGAACAATTTTAACCATTATTTATGGCATGATGGTGATTTATACCCCTAGTGGTCTTGAATTCTGACTTTTGACAACCAAATTTGTATCCATTGAAGAATCTAAGTACGTGTAGGAGTATTTGTGTTTGATGTTATACAGTATTTGTGCTTGTTACTAGCATTTCAAAATTTCCAGCACTAATTTCAAAATTTCCAGCACTAATTTCAAAAGTTAGTGTGTTGATCAATGTTGTACATTTAACATCTGAAGTTCACAAAGAAAAACTACCAAAAATTTATCATTTGCGGACATAAAAATTGAGACGCAATTACTAATATTTGGAAATTTTTAAAAATAACCATAATTTAATTCGCAAAAGAAAGCATCCCTAAGTGTATGGTAAATTATCTTAATCTTTTACTTCCTATGTCCCTGATTAAGAGTCACACTTTTCCATTTCGGTTCGTCCTCAATTAAGAGTCACACTTCATTTTTACCATAAATAGTAAGTAGGTCTCACATTCCACTAACTCAATTCACTCACATTTTATTATAAAACCAATATAAAAAAATGGGTCTCACATTCCACTAACTTTTTCAACCAACTTTTCTTTATATTTTTAAAACTCGTGTCCGGTTAAAGTGTGACTCTTAATCGAGGACGGAGGGAGTACTTTTTTTAGGACGCTTTTATGTGTCCACTTATTTTGTTAGGGACACTAACAATAATGACACTTTATGAAGCGTTGGTAATATAGCTAGACACATAACTTAGCGTCCTTAATAGTACTCTCTCCGTCCTATAAAAGTATGTGCTCTTTCCATTTTAGTCCGTCCTACATACTCCATTTTTGGAAAGTTATCCCAATTTGTTACCCATATATAGGGATATCAATCGGGTCGGCACACCGGGTTTCGGGCCAACCCTATTCGGGTTGCGGGTCAATCGGGTGCGGGCTAGTCGGGTTGAGATTTCTTTCGGGTTATAAAAGTTCAACCATAACCCTAAAAGCTCGGGTTTCGGACTATCCCAGTGGATTAATCGGGTTACTACCGATAATATCCCAGTGAAATTTTAATGCATGTTTTAGAAATTTAAATAATTTTTTAGTGAATTTGAGGTTTTTAATTTATTTATCAATTATTATATTAATAAAAGTCAAATATATAATTTGTATATTTAACATAAAAATTAAAAGTTATTTTTTAGTTATCTATATTATAAAATTGATCAATGAAGTGTCGAAATATGAATAAAAAATAGAATAATAGAAATTTTATTGGGTTTTCGCGCAAGCCCATCGGATTTTCGGGTCTAGCCCCAACGGGTTACGGGTTAATCAGGTGCGGGCAAATCGGGTTTTAATTTTATCGCCTATAAATTTCCAACCTACCCTGTAAATTTGGTGGGCTATTATGGCCAGCCCACGGGTTGCGGGCTACACTGACATCCCGACCATATACATTAACTTATTTACAACTTATACCATCATTAAACACTACTAATAATGTGGGTCTCACTATCCACGAACACTGCTTTAACTACCATTCTCCTTTTCTTTCTTACTTTATAAATTGTCTTAATTCTCGTGTCATATTAATCGCCCATATTTTTATAGAACGAAAGGAATATTAAAAAGTGTTCTTACCCGATTTTCCGTGAAATAACTATCTTGAGTTATGAGTTGGGTACCAAGAATGAAATATTGTTGGTTTGAAAACCAATTTTATAGTTGTTTTAAGGTCGAAAGTAACAAAATGAGAAAGAAAATAACAATAAAAAGTTAAAAAAATAGTACTACTATACAACAAACAATATAAAGTTATTTCTACAATCTTCTCACTTCTATTTTGATCTATCCTATAAATATAATCTATTTTTACTTTTGGTATTCTATTTATCATAATGAGACGGACTTCATTCTCAACGAACATATTCCAATAACTTTTTCTTTCCATTTATCTTACTTTACTAGTTATGTACATTACAGACGTGTCATCTCAAATATTATTTTTTATAGAACGAAGGAAAAATAATTTTCTTAAATTTTGTGTAAAACAATTCCTAAACTATAATAACGGGACAAGGGGAGGAATTAGTAATAGTAGTACTTATATACTACATCCTATAAAATAAAATATTAAGTGAGGCGGCGGTGGAGATGTCGGCTCCGCCAATCTCCGCCGACAGATAAAATATGTGAAACCGTGTATTGAGCTCAGTTCTTATTCCCCTAACTTTTTATCGTGTGTGTATTCAGTTCACACCTCACCCTGACCCTTCACAGTTGACCCTCAACTTCTCTTTAATTCCACTATTTTCGTTGGCATATAAAAGAATTCACTTCTCTACTCTACATATATATACTCCTATGATTGAGATATAGTACTACTACATTTACCAAAATTTCTATTTATTCTTTGAAGGTGGCGAATTCAAGAAAAAATGTAGGTGAAAAAAGGGAGAGAATTAATGATTTATTTGATGATGATATTAGCAATGCCTTGGTTTCTGGATTTAGTCGAGAGAGAGAGATGTCAGCTATGGTGTCAGCTCTGGCTCACGTGGTGGCCGGCGGCAATGAGGTAGTGGTGGCGCCAGATGGTGCATGCAAAAGGGGACGTGATGAGGAATCTATCGTCGGACGATATACTCATTCTTCTGTTGGAATCTCTAAATTAGGTAATTATTTGCAACCATTTATTTACTAAAAGCATCACACAATAAAGTTTTTCTTTTATCATATTGTATTTGATTTAGCAGCCAAAAAAATCATATGCGGATGTCACTTTATAAGTTGAACGATGTCGTCTAATTAGATTTTTTTTATTAAAAAAGAAAATGATAAAATTAGATAGTTTTGTCTTTTTTTTTTAAAATATAAGAGGGACTATCATACTCAATAATAATAGGAAGAAGTAACAAACTCATCATGAGACAGGCACAGCAGCGGGTACAAGCATCATAGCATCATCAGCAGCAGCAATCTACAGCTACACTCCCACAATTTCACAAGAAAATGAAGCAGATCCATCGTCAAGAAGATACAGAGGCGTGCGGCACCGGCCATGGGGAAAATGGGCAGCTGAAATCCGCGACCCATTCAAGGCGGCCCGAGTCTGGCTCGGCACCTTCGACAAGGCAGAGGACGCCGCCCGGGCCTATGACAAGGCAGCCCTCCATTTCCGCGGCAGCAAGGCCAAACTCAACTTCCCCGAAAACGTCAGGCTCATCCATGCCGAGTGGACGCCACCTGAACCAATTGTTCACAGCCGGCCTCAATAATCGGAGGGCAGCCAGAGCAGCAGTGATGGAGCTCAGTTTTCTTGGGATTACAGAAAACAGACTTCGTCTAGTTGATCACGAAGAGAATGTTTTTGGGCTTTCCTTTCTTTCTCGTTTCATTTTATTAGGAAAAAAGATAACTTACGGAATTGATTTAAGAGAAGCAACAATAATTTCCTAAATCATACGAGCTGTAAGATCTTGAATTTTCAGAATGAAACATCAATAATTTGTGATATTAAATGAAACTGCAAATTAAGCATACAAGTAACATACTTCGACTCAAAACAATGAATGAATCGATTGAAAACTAGAAGGATTAAATGTCAAAAGCCGAATATAGAGGGATGATGATCACGGCCCAAAATCCTACCTTCCACGGATTAATTTGTGTAGCCATTTTTCCTATCATATAATTTTGGAATAAGCAACTTGCTCAACTTTTCAAACTCAGCGCAGCTTTGTGGACCATTGTCTCCTTGTGAATTTGGTGGCAGCTCTTCTCCACGAGGTCGAGTAGCTTCTCCAAGTTCGATGACCACAAGTTCAGGATATCGTTGCTGTCCTTAGCTGCTTGGAAACAGATCAGACCTAGAGGTCTGTCAATCTTTGCCACTAGTGCTTTGGAGACGACCATGTCTGAGAGATGTTTCTCGGTTTCCTGTGATAATAAAGAGAGTTTAGTGAACTGAGGTGGTTTGTGGATAGTTATGAATCATGGAGTAAGCTGCTGTTCCGCAACAGTATTGGAACATGACAGAGCCAGAAATAATAGAATATCCAGAATCACTAAGAAGATAATGATAAACAATCGAACATAAGAAACCAATACTCTCTTGATAATTAATGAGGATAATGTTTGTTGAAAATATAACCACAGACCGGAAGGGCAGAAAGAAAATTGAGTTGAGACATCATTTGCAGAAAGGCAAAGCAAACTAAACTAGAATAGAAATTTTTTTGGCTTGTTAAATTAGCTCATGTCAAACATAGTTGCACAAGTAATAGCTTAATAATCAAAACATTGGGTAACCATCAAACAATATCTAAGGATCTTTCATAAATATAATGCAGACTGACCTGGACTGTGAGGCATAATAGATCTGCAAGTCTCTTCAAGGTTATCCGTGAATAGTACTTAGAGACGACAAGGATGTTCTGCAAGGAATACAAATTCACAGTTACATGTACACATATAATAAATAGATCTAAACCAATATAATCAACAGAAGATTAACATCATTAGAGGAAACAGTAAATGTACATCACAATTTATAAGGAACTGGTTTATAGAAGCAGTACATGTTCTATTACTCTGAGTTTCAAATCCTCAGCTGCCTTTTCACCCAAAGAACCACCAAGCATGTCCTTTTCCTTTGCAAACTCATTTTCGAATGTGCCCCACAGAGCCGTCCATTGAATAACCTCCATGGTAACCAGTTGTTTCAAAAGTAACCTATCGGTAAGGATAAACTTATATCATAACCACAAGAGTTATAAAAGGTGGTAGGAAAAACCATGCAAACTATAAATAGCTAACCTGAAATGAGGAATTTCTGACAGGTTCTTATCCTCCAGGGTTGAGTTAAGAAGGCTAGATTGCATAGGATCATGAGGAGACAATACCAAATACCAGCAAATTTTTCTAAGAACCTGCAGGAAATAAGATAAAAGTTAGCAACAGATAGCAGAAACACAGATCACAAGACATTTTTAATTGCTAGAGATGATAATTCAAAGCAATCACAAATGAATAAAACACTCTGGAAAACAAAAGATCATACCGGTATCCACTGGGCTGAGTCTTCTTTCACAGAGGGGATATCATATATTGACTTGTAACATCGGCATATTTCAAGGTAATCATTGTTGTGAGAGTAATACCTAGAAATGTTGAAAGTCAATCAGATTATACCTACACTTGTGTATATACATGATAAAGATGGATTCACTCCTTGGAGGAGGATGGGAGGAGGAATCAGAGACTGTAAACTTTTGAGGAAGCAAGTAATAAATTTTGTTCAAGCCCAAAAGCATCCCTACATTCACCAAAATCCATCACTGGGAATGAATGATGATATTTAATGGCTACAGGCTGCAACGAAACCTGCACGCTACCTCCCTTTGGCTATATGTTTGTGTGTATGACTATGCATATCTCATGAGCCCTTATGCACGAATTATATATGATGGCAAAAGTAGCATGGTCCCCACTGATAACAAAATGGTGGATCAAAAGAAGGAATGGTGGATACCTAATCATTAACTGGTAGTAGATCCGCTTCAACTCCAATAGAGATGGGATATCAGCAGGAGCCTCTTCAACAATGCTTTCACCTTCTTTAGTTTTTTTCTTTTCTTTTGATGGGTCAGCCTCAAAAACTCTAGGACTTATCTTTCTTGAGAGTATTTGAGCACGAACATAGTCTTGGCGGTCCAAACATAAACGGACCTATGGAATGCAAAAGACAGAAACCCTTCACCATCAGCCAAACACAAAATTGAGAAAAGACACCCATCACAGATGGAGAAAAATGAAAACTTTAACCTACTTGCTCAAGTATGAAAGCTATTTTTTCAGTTTTTGCCATGGCTCCAAATGTTTCTACCTGCCGCACAAATCTGTTAGAGAACTCCTGAAGAAGTTAAAAAACCTAGTGCATAAGAGAAAACAACTCACCGCAACTTCTTGCATTAAATCTGCAGCCTCAGCTATATGTCCTTGTTCTTCCTTAATCTTTGCAAGTTTCTTAATGAGGCGAGCTCTCTCTATCTCAACGTAAATCTGTCAGCAAATTATGCAACACATTAGACATCCAAGTCCTCAAAATAGAGATAAATTTGAATGGGTATCAGGACATGAATCACCTTCCCAGCCGATACACTGTTGAGTGTCTTAATAAGCTCAATTTTAGTATCAATATCTGGAGTCTGATCAATATATTGCATTGCTTGTTGAACCATGGCTTGTACAGCCTGCATAAGCCAAACAGGACAAACTTCAGACAGCAAAAAGACTCCCAGAAACATCACTTATCAAGTCATCTACGAGTTCAAAAGGGCTGATAAAACTCTCACACACAAACAACTGTTTCAACTTCGTATTACAAAATGCTAAATACAAAAAATAAGTCAAAGCAGGAGAAAATGCATACGATTGCATCTTAGCTCAAACCAAATGAATCTAGAAGCAAAAAAAGGAAAAACTAAAATGTGAAAATAAGGAAACCTGTTTCAACTGTCCACGGCGCTTGGAAATGAGAAGAATCTGCTCGTTGAGTGCCTGCCAAGCGCCGGCTTCGTAGCATAGCTGCAGAATATCGGTGGCGGCCTTCCGAGTGCCGGCGACGTCGCCAACTTGCCTCATCTGCTTCTCCACATTGAGCAGCGACTCAATTTTGGCCTCCAAACTGCCAGCTCCATCAGCCTGCAACATCGAGCCAATGAATCTCCGAAATTACACCACGAGATCAACAATTGGGTAGAAAAACTGAATTGGCAGAAGCTGATTGAAAATTAGGTTATGTGACAGGTTACCATTTCGATGGAAGTGATTCGACTTTTAGATTTGTCGTGCAATCCGCTGGAGGTAAAACCCTAGGAAGAGAAATTGGGGATATTTGGGATTTCAGAGTGTTGAATTCTTGTTCAAGTCACGCGATACTCCAAATGACGACGCATAGATTAATTTATGCAGCTATATTTAGAGCGTCTCCGGTGGCGCTCCTCTCAAAACTGTCTGCTACATCATCACTAGCTCTTTCATTCCACTGTCACATCACTAGAACTTCCCACTAGAACTTTCCGCAATTATTCAATCTACGAACTTATAATTTACGGAATTAAAATGTCGACACGGAATACAGGAAAATTCGAAAACTTCATTAAAAAAAGTACATAATTAAAAAAAAATTACATAATTTTAAAAAAAAATTACATTATTTAAAAATACAATTACATAATACCCTCGGCTCTCACTCCTCCTCGTCCTCGTCCCCGTCGCCCATGCCACTGCCGCCTTCGACGTGCCCGCCCCCAATCTCGACGCCATAATCATCAATGGGTGGCATTCCTAAATCGCGCCGACATTGATCGACCACATCCTTGCACAGCCTTTTGAACACAGGATCGTGGGTGTTAAACCACTTACTCGTGCTCTGCATCAGGGTCTTTGTTAGCTGCGCGCGGGCGAGACGGTCATTACCTGGGTCTTCTGGGGCCTCCGATTCGACCTTGTAGGACCCGCTGCCGCTTTCCCTCACCATCCGCTGCGCAGCCTTTTACCCCATCGGGCGACGACGACAGCGAGAGTCTGTTCGTGGTAGCGGGGCCACTTCCTCGGCTTCGGGGAGCTCGTGCGAACCAGCACTGCTGCTGTACTCACCGAAAGAGTTGATCTTCGTCCGCTTCCAGCCCGAGTCGACACTCACAGCAAACTTTTGCGATTCCCTGACCACGAGAAAGGCCTCCCATTGGTCAAACTCTTTGAACTTCAATTCTTTGTCGGGGTACTAGGCCAAGGCTCGTCTCTTCACATCATCCTCAGACATGCCGCTGGTTGCCATGCGTATGTTGTTTTGGTAGAGGGCGGCAAAACGACTGAGCTTAGGCCTCAACCGAAGCCACTGTTTCCGGCATTGCTCGGAAGTGCGAGGCTTCGCCCCAGACGGTTTGCATATGCGGTAGGCCTCACTAATGCGAAGCCACAATCGGTCAACATACTGGTTCGGCCCGACATATGGATCCTCTACTACATCGACCCAGGCCTTCGCAAGCGCGACATTTTCCCACACGGTCCAGATCGTCCTCCTCTCCTCCGCCTCATCCTCACCTTCTTCCTCTGCCCCCGTGTTCGAGGAAGAGCCCGAGACTTTGCCCTTGCCCCTACCTCCGCCTCTGGTCTTGCCCTTATCTTTGCTCCTGCCCCTTGCAGCAAGCTCCGCCTCATCGGGAGTCTCATGGATCGGCGATAGCCCCAACTCCGCTCCTAGCTCCTCAAAAGAGAAAGTCTCGATGCCGGCGTACTGAGTCTCCGGAACAGTACTAGGTGAATCGTCGGCCAACAAATCTATATATGGGCGATAGACAGATTCCCTAGGCGTCCTCGGGCTCCTGTGCTGCATTGACCCACCCACCGCCTTATTTGGCGGCGTACCGCCCATCCCCACTGCCCCGGGCATCATCCCACCCACCCCCGCCATATTTGACGGCATACCGCCCATCCCCGCTGCCCCTGGCATCATCCCACCCACCCCCGCCATATTTGACGGCGTACCGCCCATCCCCGCTGCCCCGGGCATCATCCCATCCATCTGACTCATCCACTGGAACATATTGTAGAACATTTGGGGACTCATCCCCGTCATCCCCGCCATTCCGCCATTTGGGGATTCATCCCCTCCATCTGGGGATTCATCCTCGCAAAGTTTCCCTCTGTTCCGGTGGGAATCGTGGGTGTGTTTCCTCTGCTCATGGTGGGGGAATTCTTATTGTACTCCATTGTAGTAGAAATGAAATTTGTAGATTTAGAGAGAGAAACTTGTCAACACAAGTGGTGTGAATGAAATGAAGTTCAACGAGCCCTATTTATAGAGTTTTTTTTTTAAATATATAAAAAACGGACGTCTGAACGGGACATCCGAGTGTCGCCACAACGGCGGACGTCCGCCCGCCCGTGGGGAGGACGGGCGAGCCCATGCGACGGGCGCGGGCGCCCTTCGGAGCCACTACGGCGGACGTCCGGTCGGACGTCGGCGACGTCCTACCGGGATATCCGCCATTGGAGACGCTCTTATTTCATGATTTTCATCCCATTTTCTCACCTAATTTATTTTGCTATGATTCAATCTCTGATAAGCTTTACTATACTATAGGGTATTTATTGGTCACATAGATGCGTTATATTGCTAACTATTTAAGCTGCTAACTCTGCTAATTCATTAATATAATGTATTAAAAATGTTAACATAATGACATCAAAATGTCAACATATACTTCCTCCGTCCGCGAATAGGAGTCCCGTTTTCCCATTTTAGTCCGTCCGCGAATAGGAGTCCCAATTCATTTTTACCATAAATGATAATAGGGTCCCACCTTCCACTAAATTATTTCACTCACATTTCATTTAAAACTAATATATACAAGTGAGACTTTTATTCTACTAACTTTTATTCCACTCACTTTTCTTAACATTTCTTAAAATTCGTATCGCTCATAAATGGGATTCCTAAAGGCGGACGGGGGGAGTAATATCAACACATTATATTGAAGTTCAACAAAATTATGTATTGACATTTTAATACACTGCGTTGATGAGTTAGCAAGTTAGCAACTTAAAAAAGTTGGCAATTTGATCACACTCCTGGTCCCCAAATATATAATTTTGGCATAAATATTTATCACTCCTTCCCTTTCTTAAATATAAAAGCTTTTAAAACTACATATGTTTTAATATAAAATTAATTAAGAAAGAAACTAAAAAGAAAAAATATGTTAAAGCATATCCAAGAAAGGGTAAATGGAGAGGTAAAGATAAATAACTACTACTACTACTATTACTATATTTACCTCTTCTTCATAAAAATTCATGCTCTAATGGAAATGGTATTTGATGAAGTATTATATCTTCTTTCATTTGAAAAAAGGTGTTTTTATCTCTTCTTGATACAAAAGATAAAAATTGGTTATTTTTATTTTTCTTTTAATTTACTTTTTTATTGACTTTTTAAGAACGTACAATTACCTTTTTGAGAAGATAATAAATATATATTTTCGATTTATTTTCTAAAAAAAAAAAAGAAATTATACCTTCTCAAATGTATTGGCATATATATTATGTGTGCGCGACTGTGCGCAATGTGTATTGTGTTTCCACAATTTCTGACTATGATAACTTTTTAATATTTTTAAAACATAAGTATTTATATTTTTCAAGAAAATTACTTTACATTGTTTTTATAATTAGAACAATATGAAATTGTCTTTACCTAAATTATTCTATTAATTTATTTATTTTGACTTAAAGTAAATTGTCGTTACGATGTATTTAATTCTTGAATTTTCGATCTATTTATATTTACATGTTTCATTCTTTTATTTTTAATAAAATAATTTGGTGCGTTGTTATTCAAATTCTGTCCTAGTCGAATTCATGTGTTCACAAAGTCTCCTTCTCAGGAGTGGATATAAGTGCTCCTTGAACAACAGACCCGTGTTGTTTACTGTACACCATTAGTGCTAATTAGCCATATAACATAACAAAACATAAAAATAATCAACTACGATGACAAATAAAATAAAAAAAACTATACATTGCGACAAAACCAAATGTGATTAAAAGATAAAAAAGTGTATGAAAGTGAACAAAAATGATACTTCTAAGTGTGGTTATTATTCCTATGATTTGTCAAAAAAATAATCTTTCCTTATTCGAACTTGTATCTCTGTATATACCTACAAACACTCACATCGTAGAAGAAAAAATAAGAAACAGAAAAAAGAGAGATTGGCTAATAGTAACTAATAGTATCAGAGAAAAGAGAGAAACGACGTCGTGATCTATCCCATGGAGGTTGCTGCCGCACTTGGAGAGGGATTCCTCACTACATTGCTTTTCAGCGTTACGCCGGCGGATGTCGACCTTTTCTTCGGGCGCAGCAGTGATCCGCCACGTGGATTGAATAATTATTTCGAGAATTTCAAAAATTGGAGCGAGCAATTGCCGAGAAAGGGAGGGGAGAAGGGGAAAACCCTACCCGAAAACCCGACCAATAAGTATCCCGTCGTCGGTGGTGATCGGATTGAAGATAGAGAAGGCGTGCAGGGCTGTTGAGTTCATAATATTGCCATCTCTTCTTTTTTCTGTTTTTTTTGGGCATGCTGCTTATGCAACTAAATAAGTCAGTATGTGTTGTTACATCTTTTAGATTCTGTCGATACTATAAATAATTGTGATTTTTCCATTATTTTACTCCTTATTTTCCACAATAACAGTTTTATTTTGCCATTTTAGTTCATCCCAGAATACTAGTATCTTATTTCACTTTTACTATAAATAATAAATAGGTCTGGTCTCAAATTCCACTAACTCACTCCACTCACATTTTATTATAAAATTAATTTAAAGAAATAGCGTCATATTCCATTAACTTTTTTAATTCACTTTTATTTACATTTCTTAAAATTAGTTACTACAAATGTGATTCTATCATGAGACGGAGTAGTAGTAATTTACAACTGTGTTTTTCTAATTCATTTTTATTTACATTTCTTAAAATTAGTTACCACAAATGTGATTCTATCATGAGACGGAGTAGTAGTAATTTACAACTGTGTTTATACCTCCAATTTTTTTATGTCGACAACCTGTAACCTAAAGCTTTGTGTAGTTCTAGATTTCTAGTTATAGAAAGTTGATCTGAATAATTAGCAAGTTTATAGAACAACTTAATTTATTTCAAACTTCGTTCGTTGTCTTTCAATGCTTTTGAATTGTAATTGTATAAATTCATACTCTCTCTATGTCCCTGAAGAGTATGCACTATTTCATTTTTCGTCCGTCTAAAAGAGTATGAACATTCCAATTTTGGAAACATTCTTCTCTCTAATGGGGTGGAATCCATTCTCCACTAGCAATACTTAAAAAACTTTCTTCATCTCTCTCTCTTACTTTATCAATAATGCATTAAAATCTATGTCAAACTCAACATTCATACTCTTTAGGGACGATGGGAGTATTTAGTATTTAGTATGATTTTATAAGTTAGATTTAGATTAATTACTACTCTCTCTGTCCACAAATGAGGCAAAATAAGGAGAATGAGAAAAAATAAGTAAAGTATAAAAAAGAGAGAAAAAATAGGAAAAGTATGAAAGAAAAATTTTCCACATTAGAAATGAAACTATTTTTTTTGGATATCCAAAAACGGTAAAATGAAACTGTTTTTCGTGAATGGGGGGAAATATTATAGTATTATACTATATATCTCGTATCTTTGAAATTATTAATCATAGTACTATTTTTAAAAATGTTTTTTTTTGAAAGTGTAAATGATGTTATAATTAACTTACAAGAACAACCGACCGCCACCCATCGGCACCACCTTGGCCGACCGACCCGATAGATTTCCGACACAAACTTATCCTACGTAGCGCGCCAGAGGCGTGACTTGATAAAACTCCACTAATTCTGGGTGTTCCACTTCTATCTTTGCTGCGACCCTGGACTTATCACAAACATATAAGTAGCACAAATGAAAACATACAAATCGAATTCAGTGTAAAAGTAGCATTAATTTAACAATTCGAATTGAACCATAAATTTGTCATTTGCCAAGTCACACCTCCGGAAGTATATATGCTACAGCAGAGGTTGTTTTATACTCCCTCCATCCACGAATAAGAGTCTTGTTTTTCCATTTTTGTCCGTTTACGAATAAGAGTCCCGGTTCATAATTACCATAAATGGTAAAGAGACCCCACATTCCACTAACTCATTCCACTCACATATCATTTAAAATTAATATATACGAGTGAGACTCTTATTCCACTAACTTTCTTCCACCCATTTTTTTTAATATTTCTTAAAACCCGTGCAATTTAGAAATGAGACTCTTAATCGTGGACGGAGGGTGTATATGTTAATTGTGTCAATTATCCAGGTCACATTTGATACAAGGTGCTCGTATCGGTAATTGGCGACGAGTGATCGCCGGAGGATTGGTGGTTCGTTATATTTACATATTTCATCCTTCATAAAAAAAATACTTCGATTGGCTGTTATTCAAAGTTTTTTCGATGGTCTCCTTCTCGGTAGTGGATCCTATGATGTGTGCTCACCATTAGGTATAAAACGGTGTCGTTTGACATGACATTATGCAATTTTGTAATTAATTTTTAGTATTTATTTCACACACTACTTCCTAAGTTTAATTGCAGATAGTACAAACTTAGGAAATAGTGTATGAAATATTGAATGATTGTTTCCCTATTGATTTCATTTGGTCTCTCCCTTTTTCTACCATTTAAATAGTTTTTGCTTTGATATATAGTTATCATATAATACTAGTAGTTTTACTTTGAGCATTCATTAGTTTCTAATGACTTAGTAGCATTACTCTTCGTGTATATATTGGGCTTTACCATTATTTTCTTTTAGTAGTAACATATTTTTCAAAGTTTCTCCAATTGACTTGAATTCATAAATGATTTGACCAAGTATCTATATTAAAAAATTTAAATCTGTTTTGAATATTTCTACAGCCAGTCTTTCGTGTGACAAGGATGATTTAAAACTTGAGTTTAGGTCTACTGTTGATTGAATTAATGTTTTGACTAATAATTATCGACGAAAATAGGAAACGAAATTAAAAGAAAATGAATAAGTAAACAAAATTTCCTTTCAATCCAAAAGTAGACTCTAAAAATTACCATTTTTTTAACCTTATAGATTTATAGGCACAATAATATATAGTGTATATTATTGTTAGCTTATTCAAGATTCAATTCAACATTGAACACCGAAAGAGATTTTTTCATACCCCTAATAGAATAAAATGAACTAATGAACATTATCAATTTTATTTGTTTATTAGAATAACACTAAAACTCTTTGTACGTAGTCAAAGTTTGCATAACTAATATTAAATATTCTTTTTATTCGTAATACAATTATTATATTTAATCAAATTATTAAGTATTTTGTCTGATCATCCGCGGCAGTGTTAATTTCCCTCTTAAATAAAAGAGTGAACTACGTTAATAGTCTATAATCTTGTCGAAAAGCACACCAATGAATCTTATCCGGGGCAATGATCTTTAAAAAAAATTTATAGCCTTTTTAGTCCCTAAAAATTACATTTTTGGTACATGTCGTTTTTTATACCCCTCTATATTTGAAAAATCCCCTAAATACCATGGAGGGCATTTTTGGTCTTTGGAAATCACAATTTTGGCACCTCTTCAGTCTTGCAATTTTTTTGGACATATTAAAAGCATCTTTTCTGACAGAAAAAATTTACATTTCTAGTACACTAGTTAATATATACTTTTACAACATAAAACATTTTCTTTTGAATTATAATTCACTTAATTTTTTTCAATAATTACTTAAATAACGTAGAAATTGAGTTTTATAACAAAAAGTTACTTTAGTTAACTAAAATATTAATATTAAAAATTTTACTTGTAAGAGTTTGATTTAATTTATGGTAGATATAATTTTACTTAAATTTTAATTATTATACTTAAAAAATATTTTTTTACTATACTATATTTTAACTACCATAATTAAAATATTTTTTTTTCACTTAAGTATAGTAACATTTAAAAATTTAAGTAACATTTTATAAGTAAAAAATTACTATAATTCATTATAATATTTTTCTTTCTCAAATTTTAAAAAAATTAAATTTTTTAAGTAAAAGTAAATCTCACATGCAAAAAGAATTTTCTATAATTCACTTTAATATTTTTATTTAAAAAAGTTACTATTAGATTTAATTTTTTTCGGTATCGACTGAGTTTTACAATGTATAATATTTAATTTTAAAAATAAATAAAGTACAATTAAATTATTTTTTAAGGCTATATTTATTTTGAAACACATAATGACAATAAACTATTTTAAGTAACTAAAATTACAAAAATAGTATACTAATATTTAAGGTCCAAAATGCCCTCAAATATTAAAAATTCACAATTTTTGTACCCGAGTTCTTTTAGTCTTATCGTATCAAAAATGCTATAAAAAAGTTTTAAGGACCATTTATGTATTTTTCGACAAGATCAGAAACTATTTGGGTAGTTCACTCTAAACAAAATCATTCATATACAACATCGACATTGAAATATGCGAAAATGGAAATTAAATTTTTTTGGTCATGCTTTTCGGTTTCCTATAATACGGAGTAGTAATTAAAAAGTATACTCCTATTAAAACTTTCATTATTACTGTTTTTTTATTAACGCCGCCGATTTAAATTTAGAAATTTCAAGATCAAGATTGTCACATGTTCTTTTTATTCGAAAATGCAAGCTAAATAAGACGTACAAATTGGAATGACAAAAGCGTATAGTGATCCAAACATTTCACAACTTTCTCAATAAAATTCTAAATCAAAATACAAATTAACGTCACTTTATAGTAATTTAACAAATCTCCAAACCTCCTAATTTGCCGTAGTTTATGAATATTAATCTTATAACACTGACATCGAACAAAATCATGATCTTCAAATTTTACTTATAATATTTATCAGAAATTATATTTTGAATATAAAATTACAAACTAAATTGCATGTAAGTTGTAACTCTGCCAGTGACAAGTATGCAATAGATACATCCGATTCAGAATAAAACATATGTAAAAGAATCCATTTCTTTAATTTCATTACAAATTCCTACTTCCAACATAAGAGCTGCTAATCTCTCTCCCTCCTTGTATAGTTGTATCGACATTTATTCTTTACTACAGTATTTGCTAAAAGCAATTTTTTTAAAAAATCTACACCCATAAAAAAGAATGAAAAGAATACAAATTACTACTACATTTTAGTTGATTCATGGACCAAACTAAAAAAAAAAAATCAATTATCTTGTTGTTGTTGATGGTATTGTTAGTTTCGACATTGTGTCGCTTTTACTTAGCGATGCCAAACCGAGCCATTTGCTTTGGGTAAGCCACCGACGGATGGGATTGACCGGCAAAGTTTCGGCTACCGACCGAGGCAGTGCATGGCTTCCCTCCACCCCCGGAGACCCACGTGCAGCCGCTAGGCGCGGGAGGCCCGGTCGGTCGCCCCCGTTGGAAGGAAGGCAGTAGTAGATTTGTGCCCCTCTTCGTTATCCATTGCTCCTCATCTTCATCTAGAATTCGAGTCGCTTGATACGGTTGTACCATAAGCAAAAAAACTAGTACCGTGATGGCTAAAAATGTAACAAACCTCATCTTGGTATTGGATGTAGAATATTAGCTATGTGAAAATACAAATTGTGGGTTTTGGAAATTGGATTGGTGTTGAATTTTGATATGTGATGTTTTTGGGAGTGTGTTGTGTGTGTATTTATAGGGCATGTAAGAGTGGAAAAGTTTGCCATACACGTAGGTTTGAATTTGATCGCTGACCAAAGGATTTTCACATGAGATAAGAGGAATTGAATTGGTCGTTTTATTGAAAGAAACGGTTTTTTATTATTATATTATATAGTTTTGATGGAATAATATATGTTTGCCACAAAGTTGACAAGTATATATTTCGTATGCCCCTTTTTTTATTGCTCCGGTAAAAGTTATAACAAGTCAATAAAAATTATTGACAAACATAATTCGAAATTTTCATATTTTCATAAATATTTTTTTGGTTTGACGTAAACAAGATATTAACAAGTCCTCTAATTTGATGAATTTTGTTCATTAATGCAATTAAGTATCTAAAAAGAAAAGTAAAATTCAATAGTTAATTAAGGTCTGATATCTGGCAGGACACCTATAACGCGTCTCTTACGTGTTTTGTCACCCGAAACATGATAGAAGAGTGCGTTACGAATGCACTTACAGAAGTGGTCGTTGTGTTAATTGAAGATAAAATGGTTCGATTTCATCCGAGTGACGTAGGAAAAAGAATTATTTTGAACTTTAGTGAAATGAATAAATTTTTATTTGATGAATTTTGTTCATTAATATTTTCATAAAGTTTAAAACTATTAAATCTTAAAATATACTCCCTCCGTTCGTGAATAAGAGTCCCGTTTTTTCATTTTAGTCTGTCCGTGAATAAGAGTCCTGGTTCATAATTATCATAAATGGTAAAGAGGCCCCACATCTCACCAACTCATTTCTCTCACATATCATTTAAAACTAATATATATAAGTGGGATTCCTGTTCCACTAACTTTCTTCCATCCACTTTTTTTAATATTTATTAGAATCCGTGCCGTAATAGAATGAGACTCCTATTCACGGACGGAGGAAGTAACCTCTTTGATTTAATTATAGTACTATAAAATTGTAATTATAAATAATAGTCACAATATATTGTGTGGTAGTGGTTCTTTCATGATACGTGGATAAAAGAACAACATCTTGACTAAATTATCCTCTTATTAAAGTTGAAAATCTTTTGCCCGCGTAAGAATTGGATAAATATTAGAAAATGGGATCCATAATTCTTGGTCATTTAATTTGCCTCCTTGCATATCAATCCATACAATTTCATGGCACTGACTAAATAAGATTGTGAACATACAAAAATAAGGAATATTAGCATCTAATATAATAAAATTTTCAAAAAGTTAGATTTTTCCCACGAACTTTAAAACTGGCAAATAATATCACGAATTTTACCCCGTGTTTGTTTTTTTCCACGAATGAAAAAATTCTCACAAATAATATTACGATACCAATTTTTTTCGTAGTTTCTCGACAACAATTTTGAAAGTTTCAAGTTTTTCAATTTTTGAAGATAGTTTTTCTTGAAGCAAACCCTCTAAAATTGTTCTTCAATCTATTAAATAACATGAATTTTTTCATTCGTGGGAAAAAACAAACACGGGGTAAAGTTCGTGATATTATTTGCCAATTTTAAAGTTCGTGGGAAAAACCCAACTTTTTGAAAATTTCGTGATATTAGATGCCAATATGCCTAATATGAAAGTTGTTTTTTAACAAATTCGAAAGAACTAATTAGGTGACATGGCTTGTTAAAATTATTGATTTATTCTGACAACTAATTAAAATTTTTATATTGACATAGATTGATGACATGTTTACGTAATACGCAAACGTTAAACAAGATGATATAATATTGCAGGGAGTGACACAAATTAAATTCATGATTATATTAACTTAGATGTGATCTATCTTAAGATTTGTTTGAGAATGAATAGTTATTTTTAAAATCCTAAAATAGAAAACCATAGTTAAATTACTAAATGCATTTAATTATACAAAATCTGCTTTTTCATGCTTCTAAACATTTTTATTCTTATTTTAAAATACGTCCAAATAAAACAATAAAATCCAATTATAAAAGAGGAGCTCTAGCTCTTCGTAAATTAAAAAACTTATAAATTGTGAGTTTCATCATTATCAGATTAAAATTAAAGATGACAAAATCAATTAAAATATTCGTAGTGCATTATCAAACTGCAATAAATAAATTGTATAAAATTAATTATTTCATTTTTGGTATTAACCCCTGATCCTTTCCTTATTCGAACTCGTATATAGTGTCTTTATATATACATTATACATGTATACACACAATTACAATTTACATACCTCATAACTCACATCGAAAGAGAGAATAATGAGCAACTCTCCGAGTCCGAGAAGTGACAGAAACGACGTCGCGATCGTCTCCATGGAGGTGGCGGCCGTACTTGGAGAGAAGTTACACGCTACGTTGTGTTTCGGCGTTACGCAGGCGGATGTCGACCTTTTCTTTGGGCGCGACGGCGATCCGCCACCTGGATCGTTGACGCAAGAGCAGAATAATTATTTCCAGAATTTCAAAATTTGGAGCGAGCAGTTATTTCCGACAAACGGAGAGGAGAATGGGAAAACCCTAGCCGAAAACCCGACCAATCGTCCCGTCGTCGGTGACCGGAGCGAGGAGGCCGAAAAGGGCTGTTGAGTTAATCTAATTGCCAATTTTTTTTTTTTTTATTTTCTGTTACATAAATAATTGTGATTTTTTTCCATTATATTACGACTGTGTTTATATCTCTACTTTTTTTTTATGTCGCAATGTGTAATCTAAAGCTTGGTGTAGTCTAGTTATATATATGAAGTTGATTTCAAATTAAAAAAAATATTACATAGTTGATTGTTATGAATAATTGTGTTTATATTGAATCTACAACACAGTTATAAGACAAAAACAACAACCAAAAAAATTATTAATACTATAAGAAAAGAATATTGTTGAGAAAAATATGGGTAAATTGTCTAATAAATCAAAAAAGATGGTCAAAATTTTGATCAAATCTGCACTTTTCAAAATCTAAAAATTAAATCACGAAAAGATGAAAATTTCACAATTATCCCATCTGCATCTATTCTAGTGAAATATGCAATGATATGTTAGTCGATTTTAAATATGTCACTCGTCACATGAACATGTACTTCCACAATTATCCCATCTTTCCTGATTTATTTGAATTTTTATTTTCCCAAACTCAATTTCATGTTATTCAAGGTATAAATGAAATTTCTCTTTATTTTTTTTTTCACATTTTAAATTGATCATATTTATGTTTTAACGTAAATATGAATTTGTGGATTTTTATCATTTTAATTTCATTAATTTTATCATGTTCTGAATTTGTGGATTTTTATCATTTTAATTTTACTTCGACTACAAATGAGTTGTTGCGAGTTAAAATATGTAAATTCTGCTAGGGTGTATAAAGAGGAAACAACGTGAAGACTGAGAGGAGTGAAACTTAGGTAGATGCTGGAAAAGAGGAGAATATGTACTTGAAAATATGTAATAACAATACAATACTGCAGATGTAGTAAGAGATACAACAACATCCATGATTTTAAGTTACATAATTATTGATACAAATTAAGCCAAAGAGGGTGGTGAGTCATGGTGGTCTAAGCCAAGCAACTTTGAGATGTTATTGAGATCAAGATCTCGAAAATCGACTTGAGAGAGCGAACGTCGATAGAGGCCGGAGTTGCTCTCCTTGAGGTGATTAGCAGCTTCGGTTAATGAGGCGAGAAGCAGAGGATAATTCTTTATGTTTTTCAGAGCATTCGGGTGAGCCTCGGTTTTTGCAGCACGGTTGTGGAGAGCACGGAAAGCTGCAGGAGTTGGAGATGGCGGTGGGCTCGACGAGCTATTGTCCGTTTCCTGTTTGGCATATGCATCTTTTCCGGTGAATGTGACCTTTCTTTGGCGGTTGGTTAGAGCAGTTGGGGAACATGGCAAGGGACTCGCTAAGAAGAACTGCAATATTGGCATCAGAAATTAACCACTTTACCATTAGGTCAACACACGCACAGTAATTTGTTACTCTATTGGTACTGACCTCGTCTCTGAGGGCTTCAGCTGCAGTTCCTCGGATGGCGGGGTCAAGGGATAGAAGTCTACTCAAAAGCCCTAGAGCGGATTTTGGAAAATGCGGGAATGCATCCTCCAAGTTGGCCTTATACTGCTGTGGTGGCCGGAAGGTTGCCGGTGGCTTCACCGTCTTCCAATACTCCTCTGACGGCGATCCACACAGCTTGAAAATCCTGTGCAGTTGTTCAATCTCATTGCGGCCGGGCATGATAGGCCGCTTCACGAACATCTCGGCCAGGATGCACCCGACACTCCATAGATCAATGCCAACGCCATAATCCGTGGCGCCAAGAAGTAACTCTGGAGCTCTATACCATAGTGTCACGACCCGGCTAGTTAAAGGCCGTCGCGGCTTATTCTTGTAACAATTTGCTAGCCCAAAATCCGCAATTTTGAGCACTCCATCTTTATCGATCAACAGATTAGAACCTTTTATGTCGCGATGCAATATTCCCTTGTCATGGCAATGCTGCAGCCCCGACAGGAGTTGCATCATGTAGCACTTTGCCTATTGAGCTAATGTCAGTGTGTGTGAATGATATGTAAGGTTGTGACCCTAGAAAATAGTATCGATCGTTACCTGAGGCTCGGTGAGTCGAGAGATGACTTTGGTCAAGTCGGAAGGCATGAAATCGAACACCAAATAGAGACTATATTGCATTCTTGAAGTTGCTATCCCTTCAAGCTTGATTATGTTGGGGTGGTCAAGCTTCTTCAATATTATGATCTCCCTTGCCATGAATTTCACACTCTCCGGCTCCGATGTGTCCAATCGCACCTTCTTTAGCGCCACAATCTTCCCGGTCACTTTCTCGCGCGCCTTGTACACGTTGCTATACGTTCCATGTCCTACCTGATGATCATATATTCATGAATCAGGATCCTGATGCATATAGATACAAATAGTCCAGGAAAATTTGGAACATTTCGTTTACCAATCCATATGTAATAATTACTTTTTTGAAATAATTTTACGACTATCTACGAACCTTGGCTAGCTTATCGTAAGAATCGGCGGTTTTGGGGACCAAGCCGGCCAAAGCATCCGGCTTGACATTCTCAACGAGCCATCTCGGCCATCCATCCACCGTGGTCGTGGTCTCATCAACGGCCACGATTTTCTTCACTGAGATCCTCTGCGAACTGTGTTTCCTCTCGCTCTCCCTGCTGATCCTCCTCTCTTCCGCGTCCCTGTCGACTCTCACGTAGCTGCCGTCTCGTTTCAGCCTCTCAAGCGTCGCTGTGCTCGGGGGGCTGTATGGACCCTTGCCTTGAACGCACCCCATTAATGCTAGTTCCTGCGGCGGTGAATCTCCGAGTATGGGCTACGGTTATTCCGAGGAATGTGGGTGTCGATAGTGATTATGATCATGAGATGATGGTCATGAATAATGATAATATGTGAGGGAAGTAAAAAACAGCTATAGCCGGCGATGCGATAATGCAATGTAAATTCCGCCAATTAACCAAGAAATATACCAAGAATTGTATGCATCATCGATTATTTATTATTTTTTGTTTGGCTATGTTAGGCAAAAATTTGACAAATGGGATTTTGACAAAGTGTACACGATTTTTTTCTATAGATTTGTAATTGTTTTTATGTGTGTTTAAGAGATATGTAATATGTTATAAGTGTTGTGTTTCATTTAAACTAACTAAATTAGGGTTTTACATTACTTCAAATTTATGTTTGTATGTTTTTGTTACAGGAAATAAAGTTCGAAAAATCGTACAATGTTCAGGTTTGATTTTTGAGTGTGGATATGATTCTCATTATAATAATGAACATTACGAATATATCTAAATAAATTTTTCGTAATTTTATGTTAAATCAAGTTTTTTATACTAATTCGTTCCCTTTATTTTAAAATAGTTACGTTTGAAATGTTAGCTGGATTTATGTTATTCATTTTACAATATTCAACACACAAGAATAAATAGCAACATGAAAAGAAACCTCCAATATCATAAAATTCACTTGCACTTAATTCAATCTTGTTCACACTTTTGAGTTAGTATCATCAATTCCTTAACTACAATTTGATTTCTTGTTTGCCCTCTAGAGTGCTTGCTTGACTCTCTAGCGGGCAGATGAATCTAGTAAGGTGAGTCGTGGCCAGGGCTGTCAGCGTGCATCTCCATCGAGGTATCGTTAGAGCTAGGGGGGTTAAGATCTCTGGTTTGGGTGCTGCTATTATCATTGCCCCGTACAGCGTTGTTGCTTGCATACTGGCTGCCTTGCGACGGGTGGTAATGCTGGAGGCTACGACGAACGGGACTGGAGAGGGCATTAGAGAATACAGTGTTTTTAGGTTGGTCTGAGATGCCGGAACGCAATCCTTGTCCAGCAGCTGAAGGACCAAATACATTTGATGATATTGGGATTCCTGTGTGAGCTGATTGCATTGCAGTTTGAGAAAGTTGCTGAGTGAGGAGTGGTAGCGATGGAGTCTCATCCGTCCCAAAATCGAGTTCGTTCTGCAAATTTTCAAAGTTGCACTAAGATTTTAGAAAGTGGAACATAGAAGAATCCTGCAATGTTGCAGCAATTGAAATATAAGGGCAAAGTAACATACACTATCCATTTTGATAGTTTCCAAATGATAATGAGACATGCAGTTCCACAGAAATAGATTTTGCCACAATTTTATACAGAAATATTGGCGTCAGATTTGAGTATGACGAAAAACATAGTTCAACCAAGGCTCACATACAAATGACAAAACACGAGAAAAATAATTAGGCCCCTATTATCATATCAGCCAACATGCAGATTGTTAGGGGCGCAGGGCGCACCCGGACGATACCGGTAAAAATCAGGGAGTGGGGTGACGGGGTGCAGTAACAGTTAAAAATTTTAACAGGAAAAAAGTAGGTGAATGAAGAATTGAATATACTGGTAATTAACCGTTAATTTAATGCAACAAAGAGGCTAATAATGAATCTGACTATGCCTGTACCCAATAAAGATTACACAATTTATTACTCCCTCCGTCCCATGGTCAGTGAGGAATAGGTACTGTTGTTTAGTGACTAACTAAAGAGAGAATAACGCAGAAGGGAGAAAAAATTAGAGAGAAAGAGTAGGAACGATGATAAAGTAAGAGAGAGAGAGAGTTTTGCCTTTTGCCAATAAAAGAAGTGCATCACGTTAGTTGGGACGGCCCAAAGAGGAATACAACTCACTTACCGTGGGCAGAGAGAGTACTACAGCAGAGACTGCACAATTATAGAGAATCGTTTGAGAATTTATATTTCTCTTTACCTTCTCAAAAAGGTAAATAAACTTTTTTAAGTGAAATCCAAGGGAAGAAGATAAATTCAAAAAGGCAAACAAACATAACTACCATATTTACCTTTTGTGTGGAGAAGAGGTAAAGCTACCTCTTCAAAATTGAAGAAGGTATAATACCTTCTAAAATACCCTTCCCATTATTGAAGAAGGAGTTTTACGAAGAAGAGGTTATGGTAGTTAATTCTCTTTACATCTCTATTTATCTCCTCCCTTGGAGAGGGAGAAGAAGAGGGAGCATTGGTAAATATGGTAGTTATTTCTCTTTACCACCTGTACTTGTAGTGCCACCAGGAAACTAAGGGATAGGAAAAAGAAGAGGTAGAGAGGAGCGGAATGGAAGCCAAAATAAAAGGAAACAGAGAGAGAACAATATGATGATCCAAGAAGCGAAAAGTGAATTGAGGTTCAGACAACCATCAAATTGTCTAATGAAACAATAGCCACAAAATGAATACTATCACTTGAGTCACTTCGAAACCAGTTTCCACAAATTGTAGTGTCCTGATATCTACAATGGGAATTTGATGACCTACATAACATTCTAATACAGAATGGTAGGCTTGCCACGTCCTCATCTCGCCATTTCCCCAAAACAAACAACCAATCAAATACCATTTACATGAGTCTATTATCTCAACAATTTTTTTATAGCTTTCTGTAAACAATCCATCCTAGTGCAGGTTATCAAAAGATACAAAATTTTGCTGAAAAATGAATATAATATTAACTGAAGGCCTTGTAATTAGTTGAAAACTCAGTTAATGTTGTACAAAGATGACTAGTTGCATTATTCATCAGATCATAGCAAATACATTAGACTCAATTTAACAGGAAACTATATATACTAATTGACATCCCTGTGGCTTTTGCATACACAATAATACAACTCAAGGAAACAAAGTTAAAATGTGCACAAAACCTGGTTTCAAAACCAGGCGACTTTTAAACGGGCATAGAAATACAACGTACAATCGCAACTTAAATCATAGGAAAAGGAGAGACCTGCACATAGGCGAGTATGTCACCGGGCATCACTCTAATACCATTTTCTTGCTGCCTCAAAAGCCAGCTATAAAGCTTCTCCTACAACCACAAAACAGATTAGGATGGGTTAAAAACAAGGTTAGCCTCTAAATCATCCAAACGCATTATATACTTGGAAAATATATACACACCACATATATATAGAGAAAAACGCGACATTTCAAACATCAATTCAACAAAATAAAATAAAATCCCAAAAGCATACAATTCAGCTGAAACAATCATCGATTATGCAAAAATTAGCCTAGGAAATTATCAATCATGAAAAGGAGACTCAAGCAAAAAAATTCTCCACTCCTTCAGCTCAATCGCTCGAGACAAACAGCCATAAAATCGAATTAACGATATACAAAATGAAAGAAAGAGCCACCGAAAGGGGGGAAAACAAACCATGGCGTGTCGCTCTCCGGCGTGGAAGGAGAGGCGCTGGTGGTTGACTGCCTGCGAATAGAGCTGCGAGAGGGAATTGGCGGCGCCGCAGAAGGCGGTGTACATGCCACGATCCACCTCGTCCAGCCGCGTCGCGTCGGATTTCCTCTTCTTTGCCATTCGCAAAAGGAAAAAAGTCAAAAAGTGGAAAGTCCGAAATGGAAAATCGAATTTGTTCCTTGTTCGCTTGGATTGTGCGGAAAGGAAACCCTAAGATTTGGTGGACGGTGCGTGGGCAGTGCGTGTTGTGTGTATTTGTTGATTGGGGTAAAATATATAAGCAAAATGGCGTGGTTTTGATTCCAACGAGGAAGGTGGAATGGAGAAGGAAACCGCAGATTTTTATACGCGGGGCTTTCGGTTTCGTGAATTTGCTTTGCCAATTGCCACGTTCAATTTCTTTTAAATTTTATCTTTACGAATAATTTTATTAATTCGTCAAATAAATTGAATCATGAAAAATATGAACTGAAATAAATGAAAAAAAGTTAGTTAAATGTTAATCTCACTCACTTTACCCCAAATTTAGGGATTCCTTTACTATCTCTTTCATTAATTATGGGTGTGGAATGTTGGAGTTATATTAAATTATTCAGATTTGCATATCCAAATAAATTAAAAGAATAGATCCAATGAGATTCAATAGTAACTCATAGGTTCTCATAAATAATTCATGCAAAGAATTATACCTTAATCATTATTTCTACCGTTCAGAAGTTATCGAATTTCTCTGAAGAATCGATGATCGCTACTATGTCTCTGTGTAAAGTTCTTCGTACTCAACCAAAAATCTTCTAATCTATTTTCTGAATTCACATTATGACGATCAGCAAAGCTTGACAAAATAGCAAAAGGAACAGACTAGAAAGAAGAATGACAAAAAAAAACTTTGGACCAAAGAGATTGAAATTTCAACAAATTCAAGAGAGAAGGGGGCGAAATTATGAGGATATATCTCTTCTGTCTCGTGTCTAGTGTCTAGTGTCTTTTATATATAGTTATTATGGGCCAAATTAGGGATCTATGGAGGTTGGACTTGGATCAAGTATGTCGGACTTTTAGGCCATCAGCAATGAAGCCGGAAATTCCGCCGCATGTTATTACGACTCCCAAAAGTTTGTGGGCAGTCCGATGGTTTTTTAGTAGTTCTATTGTGAGGGGATTTATACCGTGGAATCGGTCGAAAATTCCCATTTCAATTTTTATTAATTTTCCATTTATTATTTACACTTTTTTTACTCTATAAATACCCCTTCTTCACACCTCACTTCATCACCCCTTCACTCCAATTTCTTCTCATCTAATTATCTTTCATTCACAAAAAATGAATCCCGATTCTCCCCCTACAAATCCCAACAGATCTTCATATGAGAGCCATGTCTCCAGCTACTCAGAATGCCTTCTACACCTTTTGCGGGGGATGGGATGACAACAATGCCAACTTGTGGAATCGTGACAAGAGGTATCGACCAACAATGGCCCTCGATCTAGGTACCGTAGGAACTTATGGCTCCGGAATTGACCTAGCCGCTGATTTTCCGATTAACCTTCACGACAACGACATATCAGATAGCTCTACCCTCCCCTCCCGATGTGGTTACCGGCGCAAAAGGAAAGGGTCAGGAGAAGCCTGCCCAGGTTGGTGCCAAAAGTTAAACCTTGGAAAAGATGGTCTTGGTGTCAGGTGCTACGTTGACGTTTCTGAGGACTCGATCTTTGCCAACTAGTAGAGGGATCAACAAATTTTGGATGCGAATCGCAGAAAAGTAGAACCACCTGAAGCTTGGTTGAGCATGGAGCGCAACTAAGATCACCTCTGCAAGCATTGAGGTCGGGTCCAACAAGATGTGTCCAAATTTTGCACTATCTACTAAAACCTCCAAAGGACGTGGGGCAGTGTCCAAAGTTTGGACGACATTCGCCACTTGGCCTAGAACTTGTGTTTTACTCCCTCCGTCCCAATTAAGTTGAGTAGTATTCATTTTTGGGATGTCTCAACTAAATTGAGTCATTTCCTTTTTCGACAAAAAATAAAACATCCAATCACTCTTACTTTATTCTATCACCTACTTTAGAGCATTCACAATTGGGGCCGATCAAATGGCGCGTTGATCGGCTCCCCATCGGCCCCCCATTGCGACGGAGGGGCCAATGATAGGCCTCCCCACCTCCCCCCCCCCCCAAATGGCCGATGTATCGGCCTTGGCCGACCCTATAGGGTCGTCGATCGGCCCTGTGATTTTTATTATTATTATTTTTTTGCTGAAATAGAAAGAGAGAGGAAGAAGAAAATGCTGGAGGAAGAAGAAGAAGAAAGGCGGCTGGAGGAAGATTAAGAAAATGGAACCCTAATTTATATTTAAACTATAACTTAGTGGGCCAATAATTTTATTAAATAAATAGATTATAAATTAGTGGGCCAATAATTTTACTAAATTTATGGACATAAATTAAAGATGGCCTAATTTAGGTTTTCATTTAATTAATTAATAAGTTGTCACATATTTCAGATAAATTAAAATTTATTTCATGCACTATAATATTTGAACATTTTAATTTAATTAAGTTAATAACATATTAAATATAAAAGTTCAAAAATATTAAAACAAAATATTGATGATGTGAAAATGAAATGGAAAGGGATAGACCCTTTAAGAGGGCCCTACCATTGCAGGGAGATAGACCCTTGATAAAATGATGATGTGGAAATAATAAAAGAGCGAACTGCACCAGAGGACCCTAACTTTTCGGCTTGTTTCACCGGAGACCCCTAACTTTAAAAAATCCCATCACAGGTATCTAAAAAAATATATAATCACAAACCGTCATGTTTTTAAGCATAGAGATTTCTTCTATGAGGTGTTGAGGCAGTACGCAATAATGTCCAGAAGGCGGGTGCACGTGAAAAGAAATGACGCGACAAACTTCGTGTGATTTGTAAAGGGCGAGGCTGTGAATGGTATGTTTACTTGAGGAAGCTCGAATCACACAACGGCCAGGATTATGTGGTGATGAATATGCAACACGATCACGCGCACACATGCTCCCAAGTGTTGGATCAGAATGGCTGACGGCAAAGTGGCTAGAAGATCAAAGCCAACCTTCACATTCCACTGACAGCTATACGGTAGTGTGTCGATGAAGATTTTGGGTTGAAGATAGGTAGGATGAAGGCATATCGGGCCAGAGAGCATGCACTGGACGGCATATTCGGCTCTGCGGCTACCCAATACAAGAACTTGTTCTACTACAAAGCCGAACTGGAGCGGACGCACTCTGATTCCAGCGTACATATACATTATGAGAATTCGAGGGATTTTGGCGCCGTGGGTCTGAGATTCTTGAGGTTCTACTGCTGTCTAGGTCCATTGAAAAAGGGATGGAAGCAGTATTGTCGGCCAATTATATTCTGCGACGCTTGTTTCTTGCGAGGAATGCACAAAAGACAGCCCAAGACAACAATGAGAATTAATCCCAACAATGGCTGGTGGCCGATTGCTTGGGCTGTGACTGAGACCGAGAGTTATGTCCAGTGGAAGTGGTTCGTGGAATACTAGTCTGACGACCTTGAGTTGCATGCAAATGGCGCACGATATGTGTTTATGTCTGACCAACAAAAGGTATGGCCACTGTGAATTCACTATTGCATAATGTACTTCGGATGTGATTTAGTTTTATCTGTTATTATATCAATACAGTATGTACTGTCACTGTAAAATTGTGGTAATTTTTGTTTTGTTGTGCTCCACTCGGTGGTCAGGGTCTTGCTAAAGTGAATGTTGAGGAATTCCCACAGAGCGAGCATCGCTTCTGTGTTCAGCACATATACAACAATTTCAAGAAGAGATTCGTCGGGGAAAATTTCAAAGAACGGTTGTGGGAAATTGCTGCGAGTACCACCCTCGAACATTATGTGGACAAGATGGCTGCTTTGCAGACCGAGTATCCCCAGGCACATCAGTGGCTGACTGGAGTTGCTCCCAAAGAAAAGTGGGTCAAGGAATTTTTCTCTCCACATGCTTGTTGTGATGTGCTCCTCAAAAACATATGTGAGACATTCAATTCGAAGGTTGCATTGGCTCGAGAGAAAGCAATTATCAGCATGTTGGAGGACATTCGTTCCAATCAGATGGAAAGAATTCAGATCACAGGCCAGTGGATCAAAATCTACGATCACGCAGTCCCTCCTGTTATCAAGGAGCTTGTGGATAAGTGGTACTCGTGGGCTTCATCGTGGAGGGCTACTTGGAACGGAGAGTCTTCGTACCAAGTAACAAGGCCGTCTGGGCAATATGTTGTCAACATGCGCGATTTTACATGCTCCTGCAGATTGTGGCAGCTAACAGGAATCTCGTGCACTCATGCTATCGCAACAATCAACAAGAATGGCGAAGATGTGACGAGATACGTCTCCCGCTATTATTTGAAGTCAACAATGATCATGCTGTACGAGAATGTCCTTTACCCAAATAATGGGGTTGACAATTGGCCCAAGAGTTCTTATGGTGCATTGGAACTGGCGCCCCCGAGGTCAAAGCGACAACATGGTAGGCCGAAGAAATTGAGGCGTGAGGAGCCCCATATTCGCCTTCACGCGGACGGAGGTGAGTCACTGTGACGAACGTTCATGATGCGATGTCGCCGGTGCGGTCAAGAAGGTCATAATAGGTGGACATGTATCAATGATCCTCGTGTTGGGGTTTGTATACTAAAAGATGCTTTGAGCGTACATGCCTTCGTACAGTCAGCTTGTGCATGTATAAGAGAAACGCCACGTTCACTTGTTTACCTAATTATGAGAATAAATAATATTCCCTCTGTCCCATTAGAAATGAAAAGTTTTCCTTTTTAGATTGTCCCAATAAAAATGAAACGTTTCCTAAAATGGAAACAACACTCTCTCTACTTTTTCTTCTCTTACTTTACTCTCTTTTCATTTACTCACAAAACACCCCAGCATAAAATCTTGTGCCGGAAACCAAATGTTGCATATTTATTGGGACGGATGGAGTATAATATAATGGTTTATTATTAAAATATGATAAACAAGTCTAAGGCTTTTTACTAAGAAGGTCAAGTAGGGAAATTCGATGAATCTCCTCATGAGTTTTCCAGTAGGGGACTTGGCCAGATCTAGTAAGAAGAAAAACGTATTCACAACCTAGATAGGCTTTGGCTACCTATTGGTACGGTTGCGGTGTTTGTGATAATTCTCTCTTACCTAAGACGAGATTAGTAACACCGGTGTGGTAAAGCACTGAAAGGATCTAATATGAAATGTATTCTTTATTGCTATCTACTGTAAGAATATATTTCAGAAATTTTAGTATTTTCAAGTCTATGGAATTAATATCAATATTGTTTATTCAGTCATACGCCACTTTGACTTATCAATATGTGATAGTTTGTATTTAACTCAAGTTCATGATATCTTGGTTGGTAGTAATTGAATAACATGAAGGTATTGGAATATTATTTCATAGAATTCGCATGCCCAGTGTGGTATGATTAAATCCCTAAGGGGTGATCCCCAAGAGGTGTTTGAAAAATGAATTTATTATTCAGAAAACTGCGCAGTTGGAATTTATTCCACGAATAATAAAATAAAGTTTCAAACTAGAAAACCTCTTTGGAGAATTAATTTAATTCTAGTCACATAGCAAACAAAAGAATTAACTTGACGGATCAAGATAATCTTAAACGCGGGAAATATTAAAAATAAAATGGACCCAAGTTATTTTGTAATTTGGTGATTTAGATGGGAGTGCAATATTATTCTTTAGTGGAACAAAATAATATTCCATTGATAATATATTAAATCATGTGTCATTTGATTTAATTAGATATTTATCTAATGGGTGAGCTCAACATCTATTTCACTCCATGGATCCCATTCTAGCCCAATAAGTCTTTTATAAATAGTGGTGAGATGTGGAAACCCTAATATACTATTGACACAATTCACAACCAAAAACCCTAACCCTAGCCGCCGATCACTCAGCCTCTCTCTCTCCTTCTTGCCTCGATTTTCGAGCCATAGAACAAGGAGATCTAGGGTTTTGATTTAGCCTTGTCTTGTTCATTCTAATCCATAGAATTGAATCGAGATAGATTTTTTTGTGTGGTGTTCTTCCTAAATCTCACCAAAGCTATTGTTGATTATTCAAGATCCGCCCACACGGATGAATTATCAAGGACAAGGGAATAGATCGGAAGATACATGGTCGGTAAACTAGGGATCGCCCGGAGGTGCAGCAAGCAACGTCAATCCGATGTCGGATTATGAGGTAACATTTAATTCACGTCGAATATGCATGTTTATGTGAATATTTGATGTGTGATCTATAGATCTATGTTTATTGCATGAAATTGGAATCGAATGCATAATCACCTAAATATATCCGTTAAGGACCTGTTTGTTTTTCCGTGTCTTCCGCTGCGGTAGTCCCAACACCTCGGACAGATGCTCGTGCGGCGGTGGGGGAGAGTTCGCAGCACACCGGGTCGCGTGAGCGTGGTGAGAGTACTTTGCCTGAATCGTCAAACAATCGCCAACGCCATGAGGTAGTATTCATTAAGCATCTGCAACTATATTCTCTACTCGTACTCAGTGCTTTCTCATATATACTATACTATTTATTGCAGCCTAATGTTTCTGATCCGGGACCTTGCACTCGGACCAGAGCCAGGACTCACCCTCAGCGATGTGGCCGCCATGGTGATCAAGATTGACTGCCTTACATACCATAAAAACATGTTGTTTGTTTTGGATGGGTTCAATGTTCGTATGTTACAAAAATACTTGTTTTTGCTTAATATTTTGTGGCAGTGCGATGATTTTGCTTTGTATGTTAAGCCTGGTGATGTTACAAACTACTTTGTTTTGTATTTTGTATTTGGGTGGCAATGATGGCATATGATATATTTTGGTGGGATGATATAGATGTAACAAATATGATGATATATGTTTGGAAATGATATATTTTGGTGGTGCAATGTGATAGAGAACTTCGTCGGGTTTTTTTCATTTGGGTACATAGTTCGTGATTTCGGTCATAGTTTAAATACTTCATTCGTGATTTCAGTCATAGAGTCAATTAGGGTTAGGCTTCATTCGTGATTACTGTCATAGTTGAAATACTTCATTCGTGATTTAAGTATAGTGTTGAATAACTTTATGTGATTTAAATCATAGTTGACTACTTCTTTCGTGATTTAAGTCATATTTGAAAAATTCATTTGTTGAATAACTTCATGTGATTTCAGTGATAGTTGTTAAGTCATTGAATACTTCATTCGTATGAAAAGAAAATGTAATCAACATTATAACATAACGAAGTAGTCAACACAACATAGCTTTGTTATAAAAGTAGAAAAATTACAATGCATAGCACCAATATTGTGATTTTTAACTTTCGGGAAGTTGTTGCTGTTTTAGCAATTTTTGGCATCAAATCTTCACACTCTGCAGTTTTCATGGCCAGTTGTAACTTCAAGGCTTCAAACTCATCAGATTTCATGCGCAGTCTCTCTTGAATAACACCTTCAAGTAGCGATTTGGCTCTAAGCTCAGATTCAAATTGGTCTCGTTTAAGTTTCACTCTCTGAAAGTAACCGTCTTGGCTTGGGGATAGGCCCGCATCAACCCATCGAAAAAACTTGCAATCATCTCCTGCGGAATACTTTGTCGTTAAATTTTCATCCAACAAAATTAATGGAAAAACGAACAAAATACATCATTTTAACCTTCCATATTGGGCAGCGATAGTAACGTCTACCCGGGTTAGCAGTCGTCCTAGATGTCACAAGCTCAGCCTCAAGATCGTGATTACAATTCACAATTTCGGGACGAGGCCGATCCCAATTGAAGCTTGACCCGAAAGATTGAGAAGAAGAAGAAGAAGAAGAAGAAGAAGAAGAAGAAGACATTGCAACATGACCTGCATTCAATTCAACATTACAAAATTCAAATCAGCATTGCAATTTCACCGAAAATTAGCACAAAACCTAAAATCATAATTCCAGGTGCCCAACTGTAACCCTACAACCATAAAATTCAACTAGGAACTGCAAAAAATAAAATTTCAGATGCCCGACTGTAACCCTAGAAAACCTGACTTGACTACCCTAAATAAAATTCAACCAAGAACTGCAAATTAATATGAATGATATTCTAGCAAAAAACAAACAAATCACTATTTCTCTCTCAAATGAAATCCCCTAAAATGTGGATACCACTGAAACCGTAAACCCTTGCCGCAAAATAAACCCCTAACTCGTTGGCGCCAAGCGACCAGTCTAGTTAGGTATGGCGATGCTTGGGGTTCACAAGCCGACGAAGAAGTAAGGGACGGAAGGAATGAAATCCATAGAGAGGGAGAGATAATATACTAGTATATAACAAAGATGAAAGAAATACGAAAGAAAATAGGAGAATGGAAAAATAGACTCTAGGATGTTTGGCATCTCTTACACAGCAAAGTAGGTGTGCAGAATAGGTATACAGAATAATGGCAAAGAGACTAAATTGCCCTTCAGCCCATTTGGGCATTTTCGTCCGGAAAATGGCAAAAAACAAAAGGTTTGTGATTATATATTTTGTTAGATACCTGTGATGGGATTTTTTAAAGTTAGGGGTCTCCGGTGAAACAAGCCGAAAAGTTAGGGCCCTCGGGTGCAGTTCGCTCATAATAAAAAAAAAAGAAGGGCCCTTTGGGAGGGCCCTTCCATAGTGAATGCTCTTACTCTCTTAATTTTTCATAATTTATTCCTCTCTCCTACTTTTTAACACAATTTCTTAATCTTCGTGCCCAAAAGTTTTGACTCAAATTAGTTGAGACGTAGAGAATAATATTTTTTAGTACTACAACTACTTGTAAGTATAGCAAGGTAGAAATAGTTTAGCTACGGATAAGCACAAAGTTGTCGAACTAAGGAATGCTATCACAGATTGGCTATCTAATACTAGACTTCTATCCCTATTTGGAAACACGGTGGTTGGGTTTGATCAAAAAATAAAACAGTATATGAAGCAAATAAAGAGAGCATATAAAAAATGGTAGCATAAAAATATTTGAGAAATGGATGGAGACAAAAGGGAATTCTAGGGATTTGCTTTAATAGTATTGCCTATACGGAAAATTAATCACTAAGGTTGTCAGGCTTAGATTATTACTCCAAAAATCTCAATTAGATCCCTAAGATGTCCTCACTATCAATTAACAGTATATTTTTTGGGAGAATTAATTGGTAAGGTAACTAAGTCCGTCTAACGTGCAAATACTCTCTCAATTGCTTTACATGCCAAGAAATCATCATTAATGTGCACTCAAACATGAAACATTATCGAACAACTTAGAATAAAGTAAACATGAATAAACAGATATCAGAAACATGAATTGTATAAACTAAAGTAGTTACTAACACATCCCTAGATTTCTACAGATTTAGCTACTCATAGACAAATAACATAAATCTATACTTTGTAGGGAAATCATTGAAAATATAAAAACAACTAAGATAAAAACCAAAGGAAGAATCTTGTATGTCTTGATCTTCTCTTGATTCCAAGTTTAAAACTCCAAGTGTGGTGGAAAGATATAAAACAAGGGACAAGAATTTCTCAATTTATCACTTAAGTATAGATTGCAGCAAAAGGTTCCTTTGATGAAGCTTTAGGGGGTATTTTAGCCATCAAGTCATGGTCCTCAATATGATATATCTTCTATCCCAACAAGGTAAGTCTTGGAGAGAAAATAGGTTAAATCATGCGCCACCCAATTCCAGTGGGTCACTGGCTATGATCCACCCAACCGCTGCTAAGTCTCTGATATCTCTGAATAACATCGGGTTGCTTTCTACGATCTAGCGATCGCTGGTCGTGTTCTTCTTCCAGGCAAAAATTCCGAGGCAAACCGCTGCGTCTTTGGCGGTCGAGGGGCTCCGTCAGCCGCTGGCTGAGCCCCAGCCGACCGCTGGGTGGCTCTTTTCCTCTAGTCTTGTGACTTCGACTTTTTCCTATCTCTTAAGACTCTATTTTGCACGTTTCACACAAAACACGTCAAAATACCAAAATATATAAAATATGCAATGAACAGACATGTAATGCACTTTGATACTCAAAACTAGGGATGTCAATCGGGCTAACCCGCTCGGGTTCGGGCCAGCCCACTCGGGTCGCCGGGCTATTTGGGTACGGGTCATTCGGGTTATGGATTTTTTGGGTCATAAATTTTCAACCCTAACCCTAACCCGTCGGGTTTTGGGCTAATCCATCGGGCTATTCGGGCCTAAAAGCTTTCGAAAATAATCTCTTGTATCAAAATTTTCTTCTATAAAATGATTTTAAATTTTAGATACTTTTTTCTTTTTAGTTTAGAATCATATAAAATCTTCAAATTTTCATAGTTTTCTTCAATAAGTACTTGAAAAGAAGCCTTTCATCTCGGTCAACTACAATATAAATTAAAGCATGTGTTCGTGTCATTATTATGGCATTGTTCGTAACTAATTCTTTATGAAAATTAAAAATCATATCTTAGATGAATCATTATTAAAATGATAAATATATTAAGATTTTGATGGGTTAGTTCTTAATTTTGTCTTGATTGGCTTTGGTGGTGGTAAGACACTAGTAGCAGATGATGGAACGGTCTAATAATGAGTTGAGATGGAACTTGAAAGCTGATATTGTGGGATCTAGTGAAAAAGTATAAAATGAAGATTGAACAAGACTAATGATTGTGTAGAATGAAGATTGAGGATTCAAAAATATAAAAAAAAACCCCTAAAACTTAATATTTTATAATTAAAACTCACAACCCATCGGGCCGACCCGCAACCCGTTCGGGCCAACCCGTTTAACCCGCCAACCCATTCGGGCCAACCCGTTTAGCCCGTTTTGTATTCGGGTAATAAAATTATAGCCCTAACCCGCTCATATTACCGGGTTGTTCGGGCCGGCCCACGGGTTTCGGGTTGAGATCCCTACTCAAAACGAACCAAATAATGACCTTAAACGAGAATAATGACCTTAAACAGACCAAATAATAACCTTAAACGGACCAAATAATGACCTTAAACGGACCAAATAATTACTCAAAACAGACATGTCATTACTTTGATACTCAAATGGTGCTAAATCCGAGCGTATCACTCACCTTTCTCATGCACACAGTATGGAGTGTCTAATTTGCAAAGACCTTCATGATAATGGGAAGCACGAGCTCATGCCGGGTAACTATGGACCAAAAAGCTACCAAGAAAAGGGCAAGCTGAGTGGTGCGATCGAGCCTGTTGCAGCGGCAATCGTTGATGCCAACGTCAAAGCGATCACTGAGGCATTGATTATGTAGACGTTGAAGTCCACAATAAAGATGTGGAGGAGGCTGGCGAGGAAGAGCGCAAAATGCATTACGACCTGATCCTGAGGATTCAGACCAAATTGGAACTTTGCCGTGTGTGTTTTTTTATGTTCTACTTGTAGTTTTTTTTTTTTTTTTTATGTACTCTTTTCTTTTCGCAGTTTTAATATTATATATGTTTTAATATTATATTTAATTGATGTTGTTTTGCAATTTTATTGTTTTGGTAACTAAAAGTAATGAAAAAAAATGGTGAATAAGTTGAGACTGACTTTGGGGCTGATTTATTGTAGGTCTTGGGGCTGAAATTTAAAATGTTGGCGTGGCAGTGGAGAAACGGGTTGGGGCTGATTTTGGGGACGATTTTAAATGAATTCCCTTACTAAATAAATTGAGCCCCATTATAATTCAAAACTAATAGAATATTATTATCAGTCGTCGCTAAACAACAAAATAATATTGATTGCACGTCCAAGAGTCGTCTATTTCAAAAACTTTATTTATTATTCGTGGAATAAATTCCAACGAAACGAATTTCTGAATAATAAAATATTTCGTGAACACCGTATAATATTATCAGTCAATGAAGTAGATCATGGCTATTACGCTAACTTTTTCCCTTCAAGTTATGCTCTTGAATAGATAGGTGCAAGTTTATTTTGTGGATTTCTCAGATTGTCTTTTGATAAGTTATTTTTTTAATGTCACGTCAAATAACTTGAGGGTATTTATTTATACTGATTGTTTTTTCAGGGAGATAATGAGTGGGTAAGTGGTTGCTCTTGATGAGGGTCAAAAGGAAAAGAATGTAATGCATCATTTTCGAATGCTAGTACAGTTGCTGCCCTTAAATCAGTTTCATGTAATAAATGGAGTTGTATAGCGAATTAGTTTAGAGCTGTGAAAACGAGGACGGTAAATAGCGCTGATGAGGAGATTCATTTTTTACCATGCGATTTTAGGCAGCAGTTTTGCTCAAATTCCTTAAAATTGAGAGAATACATAGTGCATTGTATAACATGTACAATATTCACTCTAGAGAAAAAAAATGTGGGTTTTAATTTATTCTTCTTCTTTTCCTTTTATTTTTCTCAATTAGTGGAAAAAGTTGCAGTTTTGTGCCGTTTTGCATTCTCACCTAAAAAAGTGTAAATATGTTTCAAACATTCTATTTATGATAGTAGTATTATATTTCTTCAACAATCAACCCCGAAGGAAACGGAAATAATGAGTTGATCTAATTTCAACACACTTGTAATACAAATGGAAATTAGATCTAATTATATTTCAGTTTTATCAACATTATATTATCTTGAAATATGTTTGACCTATTCAAGTTTGTTGTAACCACAAGTGATCGAAGTATAAGCTATTTTCTCTCATCTTGCTTCTCCAAATTTAAGGACTCACATTCATTTCGTCACTCGCCACTCGCCACATGTTTCTACTATCCACTCACGTCCTCACTATTAATCTCAGCAAAATTATAAAAAGCACACTCCTCAGTCACATCGAGTTTGATCGTTACGAAATAAAAATCTTGTGTGCTTAAGTGAGTCTATTATCTCGTGCTCTTTTCACATACCCCAACTCCCAACCAACACACACCATTCTTGTTCTAGTAAAAACCCAAAATCATATGGTACGTGCAATGACAAAAGCGACGTGGGCCGTGACCGCAATCATGGCGGTGGCTGTGGCACAACTCGCTTGTGTGGAGGGCCTTGGCGTTAACTGGGGAAATCAGGCGTCCCAAAACCTGCATCCTAGAAACATTGTCCAAATGTTACAAGATAACAACATTACTAAGATTAAATTGTTTGATGCTGATGCATGGGTTGTCAAACATTTTGCCGGGACAGGAATTGAAGTCATGCTTGGTATTCCCAACCTACATTTAGCTTCTTTGGCTGATAGATACAATCATGCTAAGGCATGGGTCAAGGCCAACCTCACTAGGCATATCCACCAAGGTGGCGTCGATATCAAGTAAATCTCCAAATATTACATTTTCTAATCATGCATTATTATAAATATGTTTTTAATATTTAATCATGTAGTATTTGGAAAGAAGTTACAAAGCCATCATTTGCGCATTACGTTTGCTAGCAAATCTCCCAGTGTCCCATGGTAGCAGAGTTATTTCTTTTTGATGCATAGATTAAGAAAGAGATGTATAGTGTAATAAATAAATAGAAACTCCCTCCGTTCCCTCATAGTTGAGTCATTTCCATGTATGGTAACTTTTTTCTCTTTCTTACATTACTCTCTCTTACTTTATTCACTTTTACTTTATTCTTTCTACTCTTTTCTCTCTCTTACATTTTAATCTATTTATTTAACACACTCACCATCCCTTTCTTAAACTCCATGCCGAAAAGTTTTGCCTCAACTATGCGGAAACATAAAGAGTACTAAAGTAGAGAGAATAAAGTAAAAGGGAAAAAATGTGTTACTCCATTCGTCCCTAAAAGTTTGTCCCATTTTTTCATTTTCGTCCGTCCCACAAAATTTGTCTCATTTCACTTTTCACCATTTTTGGTAGTAGACCTCATATTCCACTAACTCATTCATACTCATATTTTATTATAAAATTAATATATAGTAGGATCCACGTTCCACTAACTTTTTCAACTCACTTTTTATCACATTCTTAAAACTCGTGCCGGGTCAAAGTGTGATAATACTTGGGGCAGAGAGGGAGTACTTTTTTGCTAAAAAATAAAATGACTCAACTAACATGGAACGTCCTAAAATGAAAAAAATGACTCGGATACCATGAAACAGAGAGTGCTTTAGAGTATTCACAACTCCTTTCCTTAAACTATTCATAGGCCCCACGTCATTCATTACTTCATTCATTACTGTATGCAGGTACGTGGCAGTTGGCAACGAACCATTCTTGTCAGCCTACAACGGGTCAAACCTGCAGACGATTTTTCCCGCGCTTTGGAACATCCAAAAGGCGATAAACGAAGTCGGCCTCGGCAACAAAATCAAGGCGACAATCCCACAAAACGCCGACGTTTACGACTCCGGCACCAAAGGCCCGTCGGCCGGCGACTTCCGCGCGGACATCCGAGTAACGATGAAGCAGATCGTGCAGTTTCTACGAGACAACAACGCGCCCTTCGTCGTCAACATCTACCCTTTCCTCAGCCTATCCCTCAACCCCGACTTCCCCATCGAATTCGCCTTCTTCAGCGGCGGCGCGCAGCCGGTCCAGGACGGATCCATCACTTACAACAACGTGCTGGATGCGAACCTCGACACGCTCGTGTCGGCACTGAAGAAAGCCGGCTGTGGAAGTGTCCCGATCATCGTTGGCGAGATCGGCTGGCCCACCGACGGCGACAAATACGCCTCCGTCGAGCTCGCGAAGAAATTCTACGACGGTTTTTTCAACAAAATAGCAACGACGAAAGGAACACCTCTTTACAAAAACTATATCGAATACTATCTTTTCGGGTTGACAGATGAGAACTTGAAGAGCATCGCGCCCGGTGATTTCGAGCGGCATTGGGGAATATTCAGGTACGACGGGCAGCCTAAGTTTGCGGTGGACTTCTTAGGAAGGAACACCAACAAGATGCCCGTGGCGGCGAAGAACGTCAAGTACTTGGAAAAGAAATGGTGCGTCTACGTGAGCAACGGCGAGACCACTGATGAGCTCTCGGCAAACATGGACTATGCTTGCACGAACGGCGACTGCACCGCGCTGAAATACTCGAGCCCTTGTAGTAAGTTGAGTAACTCGTCGAAGGTGTCGTACGCGTTTAACATGTTTTTCCAAATGATGTATCAAGATGTGGAGTCGTGCGATTTCGGGGGACTTGCGAAGATCGTGACGAAGAATGCTACGGTGGGGAATTGTCTGTTCCCGATCGCGTTGGATATCGATTGGGCGTGGAGCGTCGCGGCGGATGTGAGGTTCACCGTTGTGGTGGTGTTGTTGGTGTTGTTGCTGTTGCTGGAGTTATAAGAATAAAGATAAAGCTTCTTTATATCTTGCATTGTGTAGTGTTGAGGATTATGAGAAAATAATGTTAGACGATTTTCTCGATACATTACTCCATTTGTTTCATCATAAGTGATAAGTATTTTGTTCTTCAGACATCAACTAAGTCACTTGTTCTTTTAGTAAAATATAGAGTATTATTTTATTTTTTCTTTACTTATTTAATTTGTTTTTTATCCTACTTTATTTTCTGAATACTTTAACTATCTAAACATAATTTTTGTACATCTCAAGCATATTTGTACTTATTGAGAACTTTAGTATTATTATCGTAATAGTTCAATTAGGTATAGTACTAACTATCGTATATTGTTATTTATATGACTGAAATCTTAAATTATTTTCACGAGGTTAGACGATATATAATTAAAAGCTCAAATCATATGTAGTGTCTTACTTTAAAGATGCCGAACATAGTTCATGATATGTATTTTAAACCTTTTTGAACTTGTATAGAATTTATAATTTTAAGGGGCGTATTTTATTATAAATTCCTGAATTGTTTATCCATAGTTTTGTATGTCAACTTTAAAATCTACGTTCTAGATAACTAAACTATGGTACATTTTATCTAATTTTACAAGCAATCAAGATAGCGCCAAATTATAGTTTTTTTTTAAATTATATTTTTGTTTGATAAAGAGTAGATTATTTTACCATCTACATTGAATTCCCTCTTGGAGTTCTATGATTAAAACTGTGTAGTTAATAGTTATAGCATTTATGATGAAAGTGTCGCCGTTTTTTCAACATTACCGGCTCTTTCGACTTCGACACTATTTTTAACGACAATCACCGTGTATAATTTTAGTTTCTATCACTCATCATCTAATTATTTATCTTTTCCTACCTCAGTTCTTAAAATATAAAAACTTTTGAAACGACATGAGTTTTAATGTATAATTGTTAAAGTAAGTGAGAGAAAGAGACTAAGTAGTGTTAATAGATTGTTAGAAAGTTTCTATTTTTATAGAACGACCCAAAATAGAAATAGTTTGTAGTATTTTTAAGGGCTGATATAGTATGTCGAAACTGTTTCTAGCGCTAATAGCAGTGGAATTGGGCTCCAATGTCATAATCATGGTTCTGTTTGATACAACACCATGTTATTGTGTTTGATTTCTTGGCTTGCTTTACCATGATGACTATTAAAGGAAAAATTCACAACACAAAGCACACCAAATATCTGATAAAAGATTTTCTATAATATAAATTCTGCCCCATTTACAAAACTTTTTATTCTCACTACTGCTAAATTCTTGGCATCGATGACCAATGAATTCTGCCCCATTTCAAACTTTTATAACATCAAATTTCAAATGTGGAACTCTATAAATCATTTTCACAATATTTGACAAACATTCAACCTCTTTCATGTCTCAATTAAGACATTCTCGTCAAACACTTGCAGAACTATCTTCCAAAGATTCAACACTCAATTTAGAATGCAATCTAGAATCTTCTGGCAAATCCAAAGGTGGATTCTCACAAGAACAATTATCAACATCAAAAACCTCCCATTCCTTGATGCTACATTTCTCCAATGCAGATCCCACCTTCCCTAGCTGGCTCTCGTCCGGGTATGCCCCGGTCGGGCTCACTAGCACCGCCCCCGTGTACGACTGCCCTGCAACTCTAGCAGCTCCGTGGTAGTGAAACAAACCCCACCCGAGATCATCAGCCACATCCACAATCGTCCACGTCTCATTCGACACCACGCCATTATCAAGCACGCTGAAGTAGAATGTCCCTGGCCTCATCCCCCTCTTCACCCGGTACCTCCTCCTCCTCCACACGAGATCCCCGTCCAGCGTCCTCACCTGAAAAACCGGCTCGTACCAAAATGACCCTTTCGCCTTCCCTCTGTAGAAGAGCTGGTACTGGCACGGGAACTGGTCGTACGCCGGATTCTGCCCAGCAACGACGCGCCAGCTCCACTCCAAACGCCCCAGCCAGCCGACAAACAGATCCTCAGCGGTCTCATGGTCCAGCTCCAGTCCCCGGAAACGCTCCATAGGGGCCACAAAGGGCTTATCCGGGATCTTTGCATCCAGCTCGAGGCAGTTGTGCTTTTGCAGAACGCATAGAGAGAACTCCTCCAGCTCTCGGCTCTCATACGACGCAATGCACTTATAGTTGCAGACCTGATCGACCGGGCTGCAATTGTTCAAGCACTGTAGAGCCTTCCTGCAATTTTCATCCAACAAACAGTTCAAGATTTGGGGGCCGCAGTTCTTCACCATACAGCTCAACGTCGAGAAGCCCTTCGCCCGTAGGTTCTTCAGTATAGGAACCGGCTTGATGTAGGCATTCACGACGACCAGCAAACAGAACCTTATATCATCCGAGTTGTGCCTGCTCCACGCCTCGTTTACCGACTTCACCACTTCCTCGGATTCCTTCACCTTCTCCGGTCGAGGCAACGGGATAACATCACCAAAGATACTCCCCACAGCCTTCGTTTCCACGAGCGATCCGCCTAATTTGTTCGTTAGAGACGGAGAGGAGTCGAAACATATGATATTTGCAACGTCTTGGCTATTGGACTGGATTGATTTAATGGATTCTTGATCAGAAACAGCAACAACCAGCAAAATATCTGCCTGCCTCAAATCATGGTGAAACTGGTGTGTGATTGCATTCTCACCTCGACAAGCATTGTCAGTATACACCTCCATTTCATACCCTTCGTCAACCCATTTCAATCTCTTGGCCTAATCAGATTAAAAGGGGCTATAATTAGGTCAGAAAAGGGCATTTTCCTAGCATTTGAAGGCAAACAAAAACCAACATAGTAAAATATACTCACTCTGTAACAATTACTAATTAAATGGCAATAAATGATCAAATTTCAATTAATTGTGGAGCTGAATTTGGTATACTTACAGTGTGGAGCATGACGTCATACCAAGGCGCGGATTTGAGAGGGCTGACGCTGCCTTCTCCAACGACAGCCACGATTCTAACCGGAATTTCACTCTCCTGTGGCGCCGTCGCAGCTGCGGCGTCATTTTTTGTGACGGCGCTGCTGCAGCAATGCGATGGGCGGCGGCGATTTGGTGAATAGGTCACTGACCGGGAGAATTGACGGGCGGTGCGATTCGAGAAGGAGCGGCGGCTGGGGTGGAAAGCGGCGGTTTTGCGGCGGAGGAAGGAGGGCGGCGGCGCGCAGTTGCTAAGAGTAGTCATTGTAGAGGTGGAAATGAATCGAATTTCTTTCAATTTGGGTAATTGGTTTGGTTAGTTGAACTTGAATCAGTAGTTGCGGGACTTAGAGATTCAAGAATCATCTTAGCTAGATTTTCCTAGAAGAGAATCGTGGCATCAATTTGTGAATCGATTATATTTCACCGCATAAAAATATGTCTCGATTGTAATTAAAAATTGATAAATGAAGATAATAAATAAATAGGGGAGTGTTAGTGACATGATCGCTAACTAATTCATAATCACAAATTAACACCTCATCATGTCTGTCCATTCTTCTAATCTAAGGCCTTATTTAGCCTAGATTTTATTTATCTTTTTCCTTGTATTAATTTAAATAATATGAAAGGGTATATTAGTTCATCCAAATTGTTGTGCATCCAATACTCCAAATTACGCTCAGATTTGCTTTCCTAAATTCTCTCTTCTCCTCTTTTCTTCGTATCAAATTCAATCTTCAAATCTTCGAAGATTTTTCTTTCCGAATTCATATATTCCAAATCACGCGGTTATAATTGAGGAATAGATTCGTGCAGTTCAATTTCCTCCGATCTCATCTGCCTATCGCAATTTTCTTCTTTTTGAAGCTATTTTGCTTGTCAATTTATGCGGATCTCATCAGCCTAACGCGATCGTCTTCTTTTAGAAGCTATTTTGCTTGTCTTTGTTCAATAAGGACAAGTATGAGTTAATAACTGTGTTGTTATGTTTTAATTTTGAATCATTCAATATGCATCTTCTCAATTTTTGTATTTGAAGTTTCTGTTTTTATTCTATCTGCTGTTTCATATATTCATTAGTAATTTTTATAAATTTTTTATTCTGATGTTCATGTTCTGATACATGTTTATGTTTTTAGTAGCTGCAATTGAGGATGTTGGAAATCAGCTTTTTGGTGCTGGTTCTTCTGTGTTGTCAGTGTTTGAGAAAAAGAAGAGGTTTGAGGAATTGTATGGTGTTGTGAGTCCTGATGTTATACATGCTCATCCACCAAATGTGGTGAAGTGTAAAGGATCTGGATCTAGGTTTCCTTCTAAGATAGAGGCGGCGAAGAAGGCGACAACTTGATACGCTCGGATTTTGCACTGTTTTAAGGCCATTATTTGGTCCGTTTTTACTATCAAAATCACTCTACATGTCCATTATTTGCATATTTTATACATTTTGGTATTTTGACGTGTTTTGTGAGAAATGTGCATATTTGAGCCGAAAAGGGGAGTAAAAACGCATAGTCTGGAAATCTGGAGTCAGACGGCGACCAGCGACCGCCGCGAAGTTGTACGGCGACCGCCGGCGCCCGGCGGTCAGAGCCATGTGGCGGTCCGCCTCGGAAATTTACGCTAGGAGAAGAGTCTCGCCCGGCGACCGCCGGAGGACATGTGGCGGTCCGCCACCGAAGGGTCAGAGTCTCTGGACTCCAACGCGGCGACCGTCGGCCAAGGTGCGGCGGCCCGCCGGAGAAAGGCGGCGAATCCGACCAGCCCTAGATTTGCTCCAAGACTTACCAAATTTTGAAGATCTTTTCCTTCTATGATGAGGAATAATTTTCCCCTATAAATAGGACCTCAAGCTTCATCAAAAAGAGGAGAACACATTCATAGAGAAAGAGAGTTACTACTTGCAATATTCATAGAGATCAAAAGCTAGAGTACTTCAATTGTGCAAGGAGTTGGAGAAGGATTTCAAGAACATCAAGAACGACAAGGATTCTACCTACGGGTTTTATTTGCTTTAGTTTTATGTTCAAATTGTTTTCCCTTCAATCTATGTTTTTAGTTTATTCAATTATGTGTAACTAAACTCATAGGATTCTAGGGATGTGTTAGTAGCAACTTTGGTTATACAATTGCGTTTTCTATTTAATATCCGTTTTGTTTTTACTTTGTTTCTTCCCTAAGTTAATCATGATGCTTCGTAATTGAGTGACACAATTATGTATGATTTAATATAACTTGCTTCATAACTGTGACAGAGTTCTAGCGAGTTAGATCCACTTAGTTGTCACGACCGCACTTTCTAAGGATAGAAAGCCCGGTTGATCGCGACTAGGGGAGGATGAAAGAAGCGGGGAAGAAAGGGGGAAACTGTGGCACGACTGAACATGAACTGAAATAACTTAGAATATATGTATAAATCAGAGTGCATAATACAAGGAGTGTAAACTCGACTTTTACATTGCAGCGGGAGAGTCAAGAGCAGATGGCATCGTGTATGGAGACACGACGCATCCAAGTACTATTCTATCGAAGGATCTTCATTTGTCTGTGCTCAACACCGCCCGCCGTCATCACTGCTCAACCTGCACATTTTTAAAACATATGCAGGGCTGAGTACTGTTAGAGTTTGTATACTAGAAATCACCTTTCGAGTGATTGAATACTGTTAAAACTCTTATTTTATTTTCCAAATGAATAAACAGATTATTTTTGTCATAATGTTGTTATATTTTACATTTAATGGATGTTAATTGCATATTTAAATGTATAAGTAATTTAACAAAGTCTAAGTCTTTGTTTTAGTAGACCGGTTGTGGGCGTCGTCCACTTTAAGGTAACACGGTCAGTTCTAAACAAAGAAAAAGAAGAATTTCACAACCTAGATAGGCTTAGACTACCTATCGTGAAAGGTTGCAATGTCAGTCCGATTATTTCTAAGCCTTACTGAAATAAGATGACGTTGGTGTGGTATAGCACTGAATGGATCTAACAGCGAGACAGTCTTTATGCTATCTACTGAAAGACGAGGTCTCGTAAATTATTTCTAAATCAATGTACGTTAGCATTGAGCATACGGTATTGATTATGCACTACTTTGACTTACCAAATGGTGCGGGTTTTTCGTAACCCAATAAGCCTGGTATATTGGGTAGTGGTGATTAGTATCTAGCGGTGCTAGGATTGCTATTATGTTGAATCGTGCGCGAGGTGAGTCTCGTTTGATAACATCCTCAAGAGAAGCTTGAAATAAGGTTTTATTATTCAGAACCTAGCTAGTTGGAGTTTAATTACTCTATGAATAATAAATAAGATTTTCTTGCTGAGTCCTCTCTTGGAATAAATAAGATATTAATTAATTAAGTCCATAGCAGACAATAATTAATTAATGGATGTTTCTATCTTAAGTGCGGGAAGTAAATATAAAGTATTGGAAACCCGAAGTACTTGTAATTTCGGATTTGGATGGGGAGTGCAGTATTACTTCTGTAGTGGCTGCTCGTAATATTCCAATTTTAAGCTTATATTAAATTGGGTTTAATTTAATTAGTAAAAAGCTAATTGGAGGAGCCCATATCCAAAGCCTTCCATAGATCCCTGTCTGGGCCCAATATGTGACTTATTATAAATAGGAGAATAAAGGATACAAAAAATACACTTAATTTTATCTAAAATTTTCGGCCCCTCCTACTTCTTGTAGTGGTCGAATTCTTCTCCTACCGGGGAAAGGATTTCTGTCTTCTCTATTTAAGTCCTAGTGCGCTGGTGAGATCAGCCCACCCTGATATCAGTTCACAGTCCGGGAACCAGTCAGAAGATCCGTGGTTTTGTACTAAAGATCTTCACGAGGTGAAGGCGCTAGCTATCTTCGATTCTTTGGAGAATCATCAAGGTATAATGGCTAAACCCTAGAACAGCATGTTTTAGATTTCATTTAATTTAAAGCATGTGATTATTTGAGTTATGAGCATGATACGTGAGATGATTACGCGAATAGAATTTGTCTAAATAATCCGCTAAATAGATCTGATTATTATGTAATTGATTTATGAATGCGCTTCCGCTGCCAAACCCCTACAAGTACTTGGTGTACTCAGTGGACACGTGCCGAAATATATTTTACTGAAAAGAAAACTTGTTTTTGTCAAGCCACTACTGAGTGAGCTTGGAGTTTTATCTTAAAAGGCCCGAGGACACTAAAAGCATTTTCTAAGTAAAATATAAAAAGGCCCGAGGACACTAAAAGCATTTTCTAAGTAAAATCTTTGACTGTAGTCTATTTTTCCTGGAACTAATGCCATATCTGAACTAACTCCTGGTGAATCGGAATGTATGGGCTCGTCCCACTTACAAACCCGCATTCACTAATTCCTGGTGAACCGAAATTCACGAACTCCTGGTCTAGTAGGGACGTCGCCCTTGCTAGACAAACAGATAGGCAAAGTTCAAAACAAAACTTGGCAAGACAAAACATACTGAGAACTTAAATAACTGAAAGCATTCACTTAAACTGAGAATCCTGGAACAATTACCATATCTGAAACTGTGTGAACCGGGTATGTATGGGTTGACCCCACTTACAAACCCGCATTCACTAATTCCTGGTGAACCGAAATTCACGAACTCCTGGTCCAGTAGGGACGTCGCCCTTGCTAGACAAACAGATAGGCAAAGTTCAAAATAAAACTCGGCAAGACAAAACATACTGATAACTTAAATAACTGAAAACATTCGTACTGGGAACGTAAATAACTGACAACGCATCATATAAAGCTCACGTAATATCATTACGAAATAACTGAAAGCACATTCGTATAAGGCTCACGTAATATCATTTCACAATAGCACTTTTCATACAAACTGTACTTTAAACATATAGCCCACAATTATATGTAGGATAGGAAAGCCCACATAAAATACTTCTCGTAAGGAACTGTACTGTAAATAGAAAGCCCACCTTGTTCGCTTAATTTCCTTTACTTGAATTTCTCGCTCTGATCTTAACTTGCGGAGATAGTCCTTTGTGAAAAACATAAACATAACAACATACTAATTAGACTCGAGACAAAATCTCATACTTAGGAATGCATGCCCTAATTAATTTCTTTTATTCTTTGCTTACTACTTGGAAAATTCTAGAACTTGCATATTAATTAAATCGGGAAATTTAATTAATAGCACTTCTTTATTAAACTTAATTATTTTCATGGCTCGAGAACGTCGTATCTTTTTCCTCCCATTTCCTTAGTGGCCGTTCGAGGCGTCGCGGGGCGACGCCGGTCGGCTTTCGCGTCTCCCACTTTACTACTTTATTTTCCCGGAATCTAAATAAATTATTCGGAATTTATTCATCGACTTTTCGGGCTTCAACTCAAACCATTAAATTAATTCCACTCCAACATGAATAATTCTCGGCCCAAATCCATAGCCCAATTCTTGACTAGAGTTAATGGGTCCCTTTCTTTTACCTATTTCTTTAAGTCTAGTCCATTAATTCATTAAGGCCCAGCAACTAGATAAATTCTTGGCTCAAATCCTTTACTAGCATATTGGCCCAATTCTCATTAAATTACTTGGCCCAAAAAAAAGAAGTATCCACTTAGTACTCCCTTCTCCTTCGTGAACTTCCCCCAATTCACATTACTTCACAAATTTCAATCCCTAAATCATCTCTCTCTCTCTCGGCTCCTCTCGGCGTCTCGCCGTCGCCGGTCACTACTCCGGTCGGCGCCTCCTCTGCACCGCCGGAGTTCGTTTCTCCTTCCTCACGACCTCTCCGGCGTCGCTGCCTCGATGGGAATTTCGGAGTTCCGTCAGCGCTGGCTCCCACGCCGTCCTTCACTTCGCTACGGGAGCGGCAGCTCCTCTCGCCGCCGTCCCTTGTCGCCCGCCTCCTCCGTGAGGCAGCCACGACACTTACCGGAGGCTCACGCCCCGCTTCCTCTGCCCTCCGGCGAGCGCTCATCCTTCCCGGCGAATCAGTGGTGGAGAGGAGGCATCGCCTCCGTCGCGACGGCTCCACCTCGCCGTTCGCCGCTGCTTTGCGCCGAGCTCTCCGCCGAGTTTTTCTCTCGCCGTCGAGCTCTTTCTCCATCAATCTCTCCGGAAGGCAGCGATCTTTACTCGGCGACTGCCGGAGGACATGTGGCGGTCCGCCACCGAAGGGTCAGAGTCTCTGGACTCCAACGTAGCGACCGCCGGCCAAGGTGCGGCGGCCCGCCGGAGAAAGGCGGCGAATCCGACCAGCCCTAGATTTGCTCCAAGACTTACCAAATTTTGAAGATCTTTTCCTTCTATGATGAGGAATAATTTTCCCCTATAAATAGGACCTCAAGCTTCATCAAAAAGAGGAGAACACATTCATAGAGAAAGAGAGTTACTACTTGCAATATTCATAGAGATCAAAAGCTAGAGTACTTCAATTGTGCAAGGAGTTGGAGAAGGATTTCAAGAACATCAAGAACGACAAGGATTCTACCTACGGGTTTTATTTGCTTTAGTTTTATGTTCAAATTGTTTTCCCTTCAATCTATGTTTTTAGTTTATTCAATTATGTGTAACTAAACTCATAGGATTCTAGGGATGTGTTAGTAGCAACTTTGGTTATACAATTCCGTTTTCTATTTAATATCCGTTTTGTTTTTACTTTGTTTCTTCCCTAAGTTAATCATGATGCTTCGTAATTGAGTGACACAATTATGTATGATTTAATATAACTTGCTTCATAACTGTGACAGAGTTCTAGCGAGTTAGATCCACTTAGTAGACACTACAGTTAGCTTCCTTTAAAACGGCACTGTTAATTGAGAGTGAGGACTTTTCAAGGGTCTTAGGAGCTTTTTGGAGTTACGTATTAGGATTGACAACCCTAATGTTAGTAATCAACGTTTGTATCGCATGAGCATAAGCTAGGTGACTCGTCCTTTCAAAGTATTAACTGTGCTAGGGTATTGTAGTTTGGAATTTGTATAACCATAAAAGTGAAAGCACATCCCTGGAATTCCCTTATCTCTATACTTTTCTCTCCGTGATTTGCTTGCATTTAGTTGTTTACTGCTTTTAATATTTTCTGTTTTCAAAAATTTTCAAAAAAAAATTCTTGTTTCTCCAGATAGTAATTGAGTTCTAGTAGGAGATAGACACTTTGTGTACGTCTTCCCCATGTTCGATATCCGGTACTAACCTTTTGCTATACTATACCTACTCTGTATACTTGCAGGTATTTATAGTGCAAATAAAAAGTGCATCACAACTAAACCTCCTATACTATGCGGAAAATGTAATAAAATGGTTGATCATGATTCAAGGAACTCTGGCAAAGAGAAGAGTAAAAAACAGAAATAAATTAGTTGTTCCTATCACTATTGTTTCTGTTTATTGGCATACATATTCCTTGGTTAGGATATTCCACAACATTCTTATTTTCCATGTTGCTATGGAAGAATAATAATCTCCACTTATGTTCTTAATGTTATCTCATTTTATTTTCCATATACTGTTAAGATTTTTCAAAACATTCAGTGTTGCTTACATTTTCAATTACATGTAAACAAATGGACATCAATACAAATTTATAGATATTTTCAATAAATGGTGTATAAATTCTCAACAAAACTATTTGGAATTTTCAATAAATGGTGTATAATTCTCAACATAACTATTTGGAATTCTCAATAAATGGTGTGTAAACTCTCAACAGAACTATTTGGAATTCTTAATAAATGGTGTATAAATTCTCAACATAACTATTTGGAATTCTCAATAAATGGTGTATAAGTTCTCAACAAATGGTATATAAATTCTCAACATAACTATTTGGAATTATCAATAAATGGTGTATAAATTCTCAACATAACTATTTGGAATTCCCAAGCGACAAAATCTTTGGTTGTCTTCTTTATGTTCAATGTTTCTGCCTCCTCCTCGTCTCATTGTTTTCAAAGTTATCGCCATCTTCCTCTGGTCTAGATCTTTTCCCTGTAGTATTTTTGGTAAACATAAACCATGATAATTAATTTAGAAACAAACTCATGACAAGTACTACAATCATTCTAACAGGCTGTTGAATTCACAAATATCAACATACAACATACATTTAGCTAAGACATCATCAACACATATCTAACCCAATATCAATATATCTTACCCAATATCAACATAGGGCTTACCCATAATCAACATTTAGCTAAGACATCATCAGCATATACCTTACCCAATATCAACATATAGCTTACCAAATATCAACATAGGGCTTACACATCATCAACATATAGCTTACCCAATATCAACATATACCTTACACATCATCAACATATAGCTTACCCAATATCAATATTTAGCTACCTCAATATACATATTTGTACTAGATACAAAAGCTTTCTAATATTAACAGAACTTCTAAATAATTCATTATAGCTTCAATCTTTCAGAAAATGAAGATTCACATTCTCATATGCTATCAAATCAGAAATCAATCTACCAACAATACAACTACAGAAGCTTATAAACACATTTTACTAAAATTTGAACCCTAATTCTTTATTGAAATCTGAAATCTCAAACTGCAATGCAAAAAATCAGAAATCGGTAAATCAAATTGAAAAATACCTTTCGATTCAGCAAGAGCATTTTCGATTGAAACCATTGCACCTTTTTTGAAGTCGTTCACTGCAAAATAAATCTATTAGTTTCATTTCTATTGAAAATTTAGCAAGTTTAAAGCAAATTTCGGAGTTTAAATTTCATATTTACCGTCGTTTTTCTTCAAATCTGTGAATCTGCCCTAGGTTGAGCTTTTCTTCGTAGGAGAAGGGGAGTTTTCGAACTGTTCTTCTGTATTTGAGTGAGAGATATGTGTTTTGGAGTAGTGAATCTGGTTTTGGACGGCGAAAGAGATTGAGAGAGAAAATGACGTGAACGGCGACGAGATTGGGAGATTGAGAGAGAAAATGCAGTGAATGGCGACGAGTGATGCACTTTTTAATTGCACTATAAATACTTGCAAGTATGCAGAGTAGGTATAGTATAGCAAAAGGTTAGTACCGGGTATCGAACACGGGGAAGATGTACACAAAGTGTCTATCTTCTACTAGAACTCAATTACTATCTGGAGAAACAAGAATTTTTGGAAACTTTTGAAAACAGTAAATATTAAAAACAGTAAACAACTAAATGCAAGCAAATCACGGAGAGAAAAGTATAGAGATAAGGGGAATTCCAGGGATGTGCTTTCACTTTTATGGTTATACAAATTCCAAACTACAATACCCTAGCACAGTTAATACTTTGAAAGGACGAGTCACCTAGCTTATGCTCATGCGATACAAACGTTGATTACTAACATTAGGGTTGTCAATCCTAACACGTAACTCCAAAAAGCTCCCAAGACCATTGAAAAGTCCTCACTCTCAATTAACAGTGCCGTTTTAAAGGAAGCTAACTGTAGTGTCTACTAAGTGGATCTAACTCGCTAGAACTCTGTCACAGTTATGAAGCAAGTTGTATTGAATCATACATAATTGTGTCACTCAATTATGAAGCATCATGATTAACTTAGGGAAGAAACAAAGTAAAAACAAAACGGATATTAAATAGAAAACGGAATTGTATAACCAAAGTTGCTACTAACACATCCCTAGAATCCTATGAGTTTAGTTACACATGACTGAATAAACTAAAAACATAGATTGAAGGGAAAACAATTTGAACATAAAACTAAAGCAAATAAAACCCGTAGGTTGAATCCTTGTCGTTCTTGATGTTCTTGAAATCCTTCTCCAACTCCTTGCACAATTGAAGTACTCTAGCTTTTGATCTCTATGAATGTGTTCTTGTTGTGTGAAAAACTCTTTTTTGATGAAGCTTGAGGTCCTATTTATAGGGGAAGATTATTCCTCATCATAGAAGGAAAAGATCTTCAAAATTTGGTAAATCTTGGAGCAAATCTAGGGCTGGTCGGATTCGCCGCCTTTCTCCGGCGGGCCGCCGCACCTTGGCCGGCGGTCGCCGCGTTGGAGTCCAGAGACTCTGACCCTTCGGTGGCGGACCGCCACATGTCCTCCGGCGGTCGCCGGGCGAGACTCTTCTCCTAGCGTAAATTTCCGAGGCGGGCCGCGACATAGCTCTGACCGCCGGGTGCCGGCGGTCGCCGTACAACTTCGCGGCGGTCGCTGGTCGCCGTCTGACTCCAGATTTCCAGACTATGCGTTTTTACTCCCCTTTTCGGCTCAAATATGCACATTTCTCACAAAACACGTCAAAATACCAAAATGTATAGAATATGCAAATAATGTTCATGTAGAGTGATTTTGAAAACAAAAATGGACCAAATAATGGCCTTAAAACAGTGCAAAATCCAGGCGTATCAACTCCCCCAAACTTACATTTTTGTTTGTCCTCGAACAAAACACTAAAGACACAAGAATAGACGCACGGAATGCACAAGGACTAGACGTCATAATTGCCTCAAAAGATGAAAGAATAGATTAAGCATGGATTAACACAATCAAATCAAGCAAGGCTTAATAGTGCACTTTCATTACTAACTCGTGGAACACCTTAAATTCAAGCACTCACATGTGGCAAACTTCCAAAGATGGGAAGTGTTCATTCTCTCACTCTCAAAGTGTATAAAGGTAAAGTGTAAATCACTCAAATCATGCATCATGCAAAGTTTAGCATAGGCTTGCTCAAAGTCTAATCCCTCCTCTACTCAATGTGATTAAGCATCAAAAGTCCGAAAGGTCTTTCTTTTCGGTTGTAACGTAGGCTCTTTGGTAGGTGAGGAATATTTGGCTAAAAAGTGACTCAAATATAAAAATATCCCAAGTAGAGTTAAGATGACTCCACTTTTCTAAAACTTAAGGCACTTCTAACACTTTATTTTTCTCCTTCAATTTACTTTCAATCCTTTGATTTTATTTTATTTTCACAACCTTTGACACATTCTTTTTTTTTTTTTTTTTTTTTTGCACATCCTTTTTTTTTTTTTCCTAAGATCAAGCACATATTTGGAATTTTTCTCAATTTCACAACTTGTACTTTCTTAATATTAAGCACACTACTTTTTATACTTTCCTCCTTATCTCTCCAATTCCTTTACAAAAGAAGATAACAAAAACTATACTAACCCAAGGAATTGTCCCCCCATTTATTTTGGCTTCCAAAGAAAAGGCTTAAAGGCTCAAAATTGGCTCCAAAGGAAAAATTTGAGAGGGTCGAAAATTTTGGATATAAAAGTAGCTAAAAAAAGACGGCCTAACATCCTCCTAAATCAACTTAAACACTATGTAAACTTAGGCAGACTAGGAGCAAGTTCTAGAAACATATACATGCATACAGATAAATCACACAAGAAAGAATTTAAGGCTCAAATCTCACAAGGTAAAAGCACGATTCAAGGCGAACAAGCAATTCACTAATTATGCACCTTTTCACCCAACCATCATATCAAAACGTTAAGCCACACTTAAACATAGATGGAATATAATATCATTGGCAACTCGGTCTAATGTGTCCCTAAGCATGCGTGTTTCTAAGTTCTTCATGTTATGTTCATGACATGGATTCAAGAAAACATTTTTAGAACACAAAAATCTCCTACGGGTTTTTGGAAAATTAAAGCAAAAACAAACTAACAACAAAAAAAAAACCCTAAACTCACGGTCCACCACTTCATCCCCCCAAACTTATTTACAACAAAGTGTAAAATAAGTTTGTAGAGTCGGTAGGGACGTGAGTATACTACTGAAAAAAAACGTACCCTGAAAAATTTCGCGTAGAGGTTGAGCGGGGCGAAAATTCGAAGAATTTCGAAAAATCGCGCTGGAAAATTGTGCCCAGGTGGCGGTCCGCCGCAGCTGTTCGGCGGTCGCCGCACGTCAAAGATGCTTTCCAGCGTTCAGGTGGCGGACCGCCGCAGAGCTTGCGGCGGTCGCCACGGAGAGGTCAGAACCTGCGAAAATTTTTGCAAAGCACAAAATTAAACCAAAACCAAAAATACTTAAAATTAAAGCAAAAATTGTTAAAACAAGGAAATAAATCGTCTCAAAAATATCCAAAAACATGGTACAAATGCTCATTTAAAGTCATCGAGCTTGACTTCTTCAATCTTGAGGAGGTGGAAGGAAACGGGCGCTAAGATCCTCGAAAGCTCCAACGAGGTACGTGATATCACTCCTCATTGTCTCTCGTTCCTCTCTAGCTTCGGCGGCCATCCTTCGGAGCTCTTCCTATTGTTGACGCCGATGAACGTCTTCCAAACGTTGTTGCTCCCAAAATTCTTGCTCCGCCGTGCGCCAATCGCCTTGAGCCGTCCACCCTTGGCGGTTGTAGGCATTCTCCGCTTGTTGCTCCGCCCATCGATTGTCCCAAGCGTTGGACATGTTTTGCATATAGGAGAAAATTTCTCCTAATTGGGCGGAGGTGTTGACTTGAAACTCCTCTTCCGGATTTGGCCTCCCGCGGCGGCGGTTCGCTCTTGTCCGGCGGCGATGTCCTTCCACTTCCTCTTCTTCTTCTTCCTCTTCTCGTCGTGGTTGGGATTGCGGTGGTGGCGGTGCTTCACTCCTTTGAGCTTGTGAATGCTCCGCGCCTTCTTCATAGTTATCAATGGCATCAAATGCGGAATCCTCATCGGGCTCAAATTGAGGAATGCGAGAGGGAATGTTCCTCTTTCTAAATTCCCCATTGACGGGGTTAGCCTCGATAGCTCTCCGGTGGGCGGGTGTGTCGAGCTTCCAATTGGCTTGGTTTGCCCAAACATCGACCTTGGTCAATTGCGGGAGTGGAACGGGAAAGTGATCCCCCGCTACTTGCATAAAATACCCTTGACCCCAATGATCGGTCTTCAAAAGCCCCACCGAAAATAGCACCTCATAAGTGATAAACTTTTCTCCACCATCCTCCGTTATACCGGCAAAAGAGACCCCCAAATGTTCGCCAATTGCCGTAATCAATCCCCCACAACAAATGACGCCCCCGTCTTTCTTCGTGATCCTATCCACATAGTAAGTAAAGAGGGTCCCATAATCGATTCCCTTCTTGTTGAGTAGGCACCACATCACGTTGAGCTCCGTTTGGGAGACACTTCCCCCATCGATACGAGCAAACATAAGCTGAGTCATAGCACGATGGAGGTACCTCAAGACGGGGTTGCGAATTGATGAAGACTTGTCATAGCCCGCTGCATGCTCTTGCTCATTTGTCATCGCCCCCCAAACCTCGGAAAATTCATATTCATTGTCCTCTTCGGGGTTGGGGTCGAAGCAATGGAAGATCCCACTAAGCTCTTCCATGGTGAGCGAGTGCCAACGGTTCCCTAGGCGGAAATCGATGCTAAGTGGAAAATTTTGGCGGCGATCCTTAGTAACCTTTAGCGAGCTGAGGAACTCGAGAGTATACTTTCGAAACGATGGCCACTTCCTTTGGAACATGTAGACGAGGCCATTCCCATCACCCACGTCGCACAACTTCCAAAAATCCTCCATGATCCCCAAAGTTTGGAGAGGGAAATCGTGGGGATATCTAGAAGGTGCCGTTTCTCGGGCCGACACTTTCTTCCACATAGCCTTTTGCTCTTCCGTGGCAAGGCTAATGCCAAAGTTCTTTGCATTCTCCGGTTTCCCTTTTGATCCCATTATCCTACAAAAGAAATTACACTCTTAAAAGAGCATCAACAAGTAGGAGATCAAAAGTTCCCCCAAACTTGCATTCAACCAAGTCAAAATCAAGAGATAAGAACTTATATGCAAGCTTGGGTAAAATAGCATCCTAATTTTTAGCATAATAACATTTTAAGCAAAGACAACCAAATTAGGACACAAAAAATCATCCCCCAACGTGAATTCATCCCCCATGCAGAGACGTATCAACCAAATATCCATAAAAACCAACAATCTCTACAAAATCACAAATATTGCAATTCATGGAAGTAATAATAGCCTCACAATGCTATGAACATGATTGCTACTTTTAAACTCTAAAAACCAAGAGAGAATCATCATTCACAACTTAATAATCACCAACCAAGCAAATTTTAAACCATAGAATTCAAAAATTCATACACATAATCATCCCCCATCATGAATTAAGAGATTCTACCGAACAATTCACCCAAAATAAAGCACAATCCATGGAAGAAGTAAAGAAAAACCAAGAAATTGAGTTAGGATTCATACCTTTTTGTGGAGAGAATTTGTAGAAGAAGAGCTCTAGACTTTGAGAGAATTGAGAGAATGATAGTGTGGGTGTGTGAATTTGGTGATTTATATAGGTGGGGGTTGTGTGCAAGGAAGGAATTTGAGAAGGAATGTGAAAAGGAATGGAAAACATACCTTTTATGGTGGAAATCCCGTCTCTGGACTGCGTGTGGCGACCGCCGCGTCTCTCGTGGCGGGCTGCCACACGGGCCTTCGTAAACAGCAATCCTGGCGGGCCGCCGCGGCCCGTGCAGCGGTTACTCTGGCCCGACCTAAGCCTGCCCTAGGCCCGATCCTTCCTGCACATGTTAACACACGTGTGGCGACCGCCGTGCTTTAAGTGCGGCGACCGCCACCAATTTTTTTTTTTTTTTTTTTTTAACAGAACATAAAAAAAACGAGAAAATAAAAAAAGTAAAAGAAAATTGGGTTGCCTCCCAATAAGCGCTTTTGTTAAAGTCGTTAGCTCGACTTGAAGTGGCCCACTAGTTGGGCAGATCAATAACTCGAGTGTTGAAAATTGGCATAGGGAGCAATTTGGTCCCTAGCTTCTTCCACCACTTGTACTTCCCCTCTTTCGTTTTGATGACGTATATCTCGGGGTCCTCTTTGGGTGTTTTCTTTCTCTTCTGTTTCTTCTTCTGTGGAGCAGATGTAGAAGAATTAGCATCACCCTTTTTAGAAGAGTGTCTTACCTCTTTGACAATGTAGATAGTGGAGGTAGAAGGATCCTCCGCTTCAAAGGGATCTTTGGACTTGGTCAAGTCGGTAGCCATGACTGCTCTGCACTGTTGTTCCATTTTTGCCCGCTTTGCCTCCTCAAACTTTAGCATCTCGCTCTCGATCTTATAGGTGGATTGACCATGATTATCACTGATTGTGATCTCGCCACGACCTACATCAATCAAAGCTTTGCAAGTGGCAAGAAAATCTCTCCCTAAGATTAGAGGGACGTTCTTGTCTACTTTCATGTCAAGCACAATAAAGTCGGCAGGAAAAATAAAATCATCAACTTTAACTAAGACATCCTCAATCATACCTACAGTCTTGATGGACGAGTTATCGGCCAACCTGAGTGTTACATCTGAAGATTTGAGTGGCCCGATGTTGAGCTTTTCGTAGTACTTCAGTGGCATGAGATTGATGGACGATCCTAAATCGCACAGTGCTTTGTCAACCTTCCCTTCTCCAATTCGGCACCTAATGATGAACTGGCCCGGATCTCTTTGCTTCACTGCCCTTTCCTTTTGGATGATCTCGCTGCAATGATGCGGTAGCTTAAGGTCGGCTTTAGTCGGCTTTTTTTTCCTCATTACCGCCTCCCTTAGTAGCTTCGCATACTTTGGTATCTCCTGCAACGATTCAACAAGTGGAATGTTAGTATGGACTTTGCAAAACATGTTAAGGAATTGCTTGAACTGCTCTTCAAGCTTGAACTTCCTCTTTGGCTGAAAAGGGAGTACAATCCCGTTGTGCCACACAAGCTCCTGCTTAGTGGACGATTCTGCCTTCCCAGTGGCGGGCCGCTGCGGGGTGTGCGGCGGTCCACCGGCGACTGGGCAGTCCTGCGTGGTTGACTCTGCCGTCTCAGTGGCGGGCCGCTGCGGGGTGTTCGGCGGTCCGCTGGCGACTGGGCAGTCCCCAGATTTCTGCTTTGCCACCCACTTCTTGTTAATATCATCCACTCTTGCTGCTGCCTTTGCTCTATCCTCATCTAACTTCTTCTGAATTTGCTCCATTTGAGTGGTAATATTGGTTACAGCTGCCGAGATTGTGTTCATTCCTTGCTCGAGGTTGTTTATCCTTGCTTCGACCACTCCGATCTTGGTGTCATTAATCTTCCTATCTTGCGTAATTACGTCCAAAATCTTCGTGATTCCTTGTTCATACTTGTCTTCCTTCTTCATCGGCTCAACCACTCATCCTTTGCTAACATTAAATCCTGCAGGGGGTTGCAAGTAATTATTGTTAGAATAAGAAAGATTTGGGTGCGGACGGTTCCCATTATAATTATTGAAATTACCGCCCCCCTGATTAGGGCGATAATTGTTATTGTAGTTTCTGGGACCGCCTCCTTGCACGTAGTTGATTTCTTCCACAGTTGATATGGCAGTTTCGGGTGCCTTGACCGCCACTACGGAAGTTGCTGGAATTGGATCTTCCTTCCTCGAGATGTCCATTTGATCAATCCTGAATCTAAGTTCTGCTAACTCCTTAGCAAAAGAACTTTCTTCGGCCTCTTCTATGGCTGCTACTCTTCTCGTGGCATGCCTTTCCTTCGACCACCCCCGACTGTTGGTGGCGAACTCCTCGATCACCACCATGGCATCCTCTCCTGTCTTTCTTAGAAATCCTCCATTTGCCCCTGAATCAAGCATAGCACATATTTTCTCATTAAATCCATTATAGAGGATTCCTACCTGATGGTTTATTGAAAAACCATGGTTTGGGCACTTTCGAAGAAGAGCTTTGAAACGAGCAAATGCCTCATAGAGGGGCTCGTCATGGCCTTGTGTGAACTGAAAGATCTCACTTTTGAGCTTCAAAATAGTGCCTGGCGGGTAGTATTTGTCGAGGAAGGTAGCTACGATGTCCTTCCATGTGGAGACCTTTTCTGGTGGCATACACTCAAACCACTCCTTAGCAGAATCAATCAATGAGAATGGAAAAAGTCTTACCCGTATGGCATCGTCGTCGACACCATTTAATTTCAGAGTGTTTGCGATTTCCACGAATTTGGAGAGATGGCGGTTAGCATCTTCAGTCGCCCTACCTGCAAAAGGAGTTTGCTCGACCCTTTGGATAAGGGGCATGCGTAACTCAAAATTGTTAGCATCAATACGAGGGCCGTTAGGAAAAGTGATCATATTCCCATGATTGAACATGTTCATCACAGGTAATGTTTCTCTGTTCTTCTTTTCCATGGCTTCTCGGGCTGCTCTCTCCGCATCTCTCTCATCCATCAGCAACTTCACCATCTCCTGCAGCTTCTCAATATCTGTTCGGTCACCCATTGTTCCTGATCCTTTTTCACTTCTTATTATTCTACGAGTTCTTTCAAGTTCTAAATCAAGCGGCTCTAAGATGTACTTCCCAGAACGCGTTCGCTTACAAAACCTACAAGACTCGAAAACAAAAAAAATTAAAACAAAAAGCAATAAAAATCCAAAGTAGTAAAATTATCGTTTGAAGATATCACTCCAAAGTGAATTGTCTTCCCCGGCAACGGCGCCAAAAACTTGATGCACTTTTTATTTGCACTATAAATACCTGCAAGTATACAGAGTAGGTATAGTATAGCAAAAGGTTAGTACCGGGTATCGAACACGGGGAAGATGTACACAAAGTGTCTATCTTCTACTAGAACTCAATTACTATCTGGAGAAACAAGAATTTTTGGAAACTTTTGAAAACAGTAAATATTAAAAACAGTAAACAACTAAATGCAAGCAAATCACGGAGAGAAAAGTATAGAGATAAGGGGAACTCCAGGGATGTGCTTTCACTTTTATGGTTATACAAATTCCAAACTACAATACCCTAACACAGTTAATACTTTGAAAGGACGAGTCACCTAGCTTATGCTCATGCGATACAAACGTTGATTACTAACATTAGGGTTGTCAATCCTAACACGTAACTCCAAAAAGCTCCTAAGACCCTTGAAAAGTCCTCACTCTCAATTAACAGTGCCGTTTTAAAGGAAGCTAACTGTAGTGTCTACTAAGTGGATCTAACTCGCTAGAACTCTGTCACAGTTATGAAGCAAGTTGTATTGAATCATACATAATTGTGTCACTCAATTATGAAGCATCATGATTAACTTAGGGAAGAAACAAAGTAAAAACAAAACGGATATTAAATAGAAAACGGAATTGTATAACCAAAGTTGCTACTAACACATCCCTAGAATCCTATGAGTTTAGTTACACATGACTGAATAAACTAAAAACATAGATTGAAGGGAAAACAATTTGAACATAAAACTAAAGCAAATAAAACCCGTAGGTTGAATCCTTGTCGTTCTTGATGTTCTTGAAATCCTTCTCCAACTCCTTGCACAATTGAAGTACTCTAGCTTTTGATCTCTATGAATGTGTTCTTGTTGTGTGAAAAACTCTTTTTTGATGAAGCTTGAGGTCCTATTTATAGGGGAAGATTATTCCTCATCATAGAAGGAAAAGATCTTCAAAATTTGGTAAATCTTGGAGCAAATCTAGGGCTGGTCGGATTCGCCGCCTTTCTCCGGCGGGCCGCCGCACCTTGGCCGGCGGTCGCCGCGTTGGAGTCCAGAGACTCTGACCCTTCGGTGGCGGACCGCCACATGTCCTCCGGCGGTCGCCGGGCGAGACTCTTCTCCTAGCGTAAATTTCCGAGGCGGGCCGCCACATAGCTCTGACCGCCGGGCGCCGGCGGTCGCCGTACAACTTCGCGGCGGTTGCTGGTCGCCGTCTGACTCCAGATTTCCAGACTATGCGTTTTTACTCCCCTTTTCGGCTCAAATATGCACATTTCTCACAAAACACGTCAAAATACCAAAATGTATAGAATATGCAAATAATGGACATGTAGAGTGATTTTGATAACAAAAACGGACCAAATAATGGCCTTAAAACAATGCAAAATCCGGGCGTATCAACGAGATTGAGAGATTCGGAGAGAAAATGCAGTGAATGGCGATGAGATTGAGAGATTCAGAGAGAAAATTCTGAGAGATTCATAGAGAATGCAGTGGTGAATGGGGCGACAGATTGAGAGAGAAAATGGAGTGAATGGTGTGGTTGTTGAAGGTGGAGTGAATGGTTAGAGAAATGAAATTGAATGTGCGCGCTGAATATTATGTAAATTGTCCATTTTACCCTTTCGTTGAGTTTGTTAATTCAATTTATTGATATTTTTTTTATTCAATCTCAGCCTTTGATTTTTAGATCAAAGGGTCCATATTTAGTCTCAATTTGGGATTAAGGGGCTAAACTCATTAGAAGATGATCCGGGTAGTGTTATATTGCTAACTCATAACTTAATTTCTAACTACAACTGAATAATAGCCATTAGATATTCAAATTAAGGGCTTAGATCATTAATCCCTAAATGTCAATAAGATCAACGAAAAACGTCAATAAGACCACATGATTAATTCTAAAAAATATCAATAGGGGTATTAATGTTAATTAACTACATGTTTAGTTATAACTAACTTTTAAAAGAAATCTCAAAACTTTAAATTCATATAACATATATCAAATTAAAGATAATTTCATAAGGATTCCAAAGATATCCTTCATGCATATGTTCCGACGTCAAAATTTGAAAAAAAAATAGAAATTTTTAAATTTTTTTTCGTACAAGCAGAAATGTCAACATACTATATAAAATATGTTAATATAATACATGTAGAATGTCAATATAAGCATTGTGTTGACATTCTCAAAGCACTGTGTTGATATTTTCGAAACACTATATTGACATTTTCATCAAAAACCCTAATTTGGAATTTCTTTTTTATCTTTTTTTATTTTATTAATAAAAATGAAAATTACACGTGGCAAATTATAGACCACACATTTTCTAAAATCATATAGCCTTAAATTAGTTATAGTTAGCAATTAAATGATGAGTTAGTAATTGATCACTCCCCTAAATAAATATATTATTTTATATTCTCTTTATCCCGGATTCTGATATTAATTTAATTTAGAAACTCATATCACCTTTTTCCTCTAGTTTTACTACTCCATTATTTTAATTTACAAACTCGATTATACTTTATTATAATAACATTTGATACTCTATGTTTTGAAAAGTTAAATAAAAAACTAAAATTTTTTATATATGCTTAATTTATTATTAAAATGAAATATTATCCATTAGTACAAAGTAGTCTATATATGTTAACGAAGAAATAATTAAATAAGAGAGAATAAAAAATAGAGATGATGCTATTTATATTTTAAGAAATATTTTATTTTTAATAGGACCATCTATAATGGAAAAATGTTCTATTTTTGTAGGTTAAAAAGAGTATGTAAGTTAGCATTACTATTAATTAACTTAACGGAAAAAAAAATTGATAGAACGCTGCCATTTTGAATGCATGACACAATTGCGGTTGTTGGAGTACAACAGACAATATATGTAAAATAAGAGATAAGAAAACAAAAGTAGTTGAAATAATGTAAATAATGAGAGATAAGAAAACAAAAAACAGTTGAAATAATGTAAATATTGATAAAGTAAAATAAAATTAGAGCAAATGGCGTCGAGCCTATTTTATGGAACGAATGAAGAAAATAATGATAAAGAGAGAACTGTAATTTTAGTCCTGGATATTGTAATAATATCACTCATGGTCTCTATTCTTTAAATCTACTATTCTGTCGCCCAATAAGAGTCATATTTAATTATGCCATGGCTTTTAAGAAATATAAAGAAAAGCTGAATAAGTAGGTGAAATATGAGTCCCACTTAGAGTGTCCACATCAGTGGAACAGCCGCGGCTCAGCCACGAAAAAAAGTTGTCCATGCAGTCATCACAGCCATGCCTCAGCCACAAAAAAATTGTCCAGCCACGCCACAACCACACCTTTTTTTTTTATTATTGTCGGTATATTTTAATTGGACTAGAACAAAATTAATTGTGCAAAAATAGATAGATTGGAATGGAATGAAAAAATTAAATTGGGAATAGGTATTTTATAAATAAATAAAAAAAATTTAAAAAAAATGGAAAAGTACCGCCGCAGCAGTCTCGCGGCTTGCAATAGGCCTCAGCGTGTCGCCAACAGACCGCCGCCCCCGCACACACCACTTATAATAAAATGTAAGTGGAATAAGTTGGTGGAATATGATGTATTATTACTGTAATACCCGCTTCTTTCATTATCCTTTTCGTTGATGTTTAATGTCGAACTAAAGAATCTTCGCTCTATTGCTTCGTTGTGTTAAATAAGAACTCATTACTTACTGATGCTTAGTGTTGATAGTTCGCAAAACAAAACCTTGAAGTGAAAATCAAATGAACTAAACAATTGGAATTTACATTGTAGAATGTCAGGAATTTTCGAATAGCAATTCTTACTCAATAAACGAACAACTAATCTTCAAAATACTACAATACTTAGAACAAGGCTTCCAATAAAGGAAACAAAGAAAGGGAAAGATAAATGTGCATGGAACAAATGGCATCGGGTCTCTTTTTCCGGGCCGAAAGTTGCGGCCGTTTTCCGATCAGCCGTTGGGCCCGGGGTATCAAGCTGTCCCGGATAGCAGCTTGGCAACCAAGTTTTTCTCGACCTGCAAGGTAGAGATCAGTTTTTGTCCACTAAGGATCATAAGAAAACAAAAGGGGCTCTTACCATAGGGATGGAGACAACTTTTCTTTAGTTATAGATGACCAAAGAATCACCATAAGAGGCAAGTCAGCCCTGCAGCTCCTTTGGCACAACAGCAACCTGCTTCTCTGCACAATCAAACAACCCCAATTAATAACTAGTACTAGGTACCCATAAAGATGCAAGTTTTGCAGCCATGAAGGAGAGACAAGGAGATCACTAAAAGTGAGATTTCTGCAGCATAGCAACAAACGATACAGCAGCCATTTAAGGCTCAAGAGTACCCCACAATCTGCCTATAAAGGCCCCTCCATACCACACACCAACTCCTTTCACCCACACTTCAAAATTCAGCAAAAACAGAGAGTTAGAGGGTAGAGCAAGTAGTGAGCAGCAGCAAGTCAGCCACTCCCTCAATTTTCAGAGGTAATACACCTCCACCCTTTCCTCCCAATCATTTTTCATGCCATCATATAGAGTCACCACAACTTAGGAATCACAATCAATATAAAACAAGCACGATAGGCTGCCTTTATGCTATAGTTTTGTAGCAAGTTCTTTTAAGGGTTAAGCTCTTTCCAGTGAGCAAACAAATAAATCCCAACAAGTTCAAGAAATCCCCATTAATCACAATATAGAGCTTCTGCCACAAACTCAATTAATGGATTCAATAATCAAACTCCCACAAGATCAAAGCTTGAAATCACCAATAGTCAAGAATCGATTGTTACATAGGTTGCTAAATAAACCCCGATTTGAGCTAAGCAAAGGAAGGCAGCAAAAACTTAGCTTATAGAGAGGAACCGGAGGAAGGGAAAGGCGACGCCTTCTCCCTAACCGGGGCAGTAACGGCTGTTCCACCGCGTCGGGAAGCGGCGAGGCCTCAGGCGTGCGGCGACGGCGGAACTGGCTGGCGCGACGGTGATGCCGAGAACTCCTCCGCGTTTTCAACGGAGAGCGGCGGAGGAGCACAGGCGACAACCCCGCCTTACGGAGTGTCTGACTGCGACGGCGGTGCTGCCTCGCTGAGCTCACGTACGCAACAACACCGGCTGTCACCGGTCCAGGGCCGGCTTCGGGCGGCGGTGCTGTGTAGCAGCTGAGAGATCGAGCTCATAATCCGGCGAGAGGCGTCGACGGTGGCGGTGAGAATGAGGCGATACCGCCGAGAGAGAGAGGAGGGAGAATGGATTAGGGTTGTGCGTGTTGAATTGGGAATTTTGTGATTTGTTGAGAGAGAGACACCCATGGTTTAGGGAAGGGAGTAGTTGGGCTTCATTTTTTTTTATTTGGTATTGGGCCTCTCTAGTAATAGATTGGGCCACCAATTAATTAAAGTATGGACTAAGATTTTATTTAAATCATGGGCCTTTTTATGTTATGGATTAATTAATAGTCCGCTAATTATTTCCACGAAGATAAGTCTTTTTTTTTTCCGAACCTTAGCTTAAATGCTCGGATGATTAATTTTAAGAAATTATAATACGCTAACGATGAATAGACCTCGAGCCTAATTTTTAGTACTTAAATAAATGGCTTAGAAGGTAGCACCCTCTAGTAAAGCGAATAAATTTCTCTAATTTAATTAAATCTACTGATTTAATTAATATTCAAGAATTCTAGAACTCTTCTAGAAATTTTAGAGGAAGAATAAAATGATCACGCACTTAGGATGCATTCATGTTTAAGCTTAATGGATAGCTAAAAATCTAATTAAGTATATGGTTATTTTATTTCCTAAAGGGACGTCTTCACACGGCATCTAAGGCCAAGTTAAGGAAATTTCGGAAGGAGCTTTAGCTTTTGAGGTGGGCATTCTTTTAAAACGTGTTTCTAGTATGAAAATGTGAAATTTTGCTCAAGTATGTTGTCATGCCATGTTTTTGTTTTATGATTATCTATCTGCTTGGCTATGCCAAATCAAGTTAAATCGAATTCGGGTCCCAGTAGGGCCGCAAACCCTACTCGGACTAGTGTACACATAAGGGGACCGTGAGCTAACAAAAGGGGTTGGCCGGTCCAGTGACCGTCGTGGAATGTGGCCACATTCCCGGTTCACACAAGGTTCAGATATGGTATATCTATGTTACGTGATTGCGCAATCAAAATCTTTGCTAAAGGAAAAGTATTTTAGTGACTTGGGTCTTTTAAGTAAAACCCCGTGATCACTCAACTGTGGCATTGACAATTAAATATAGAACTATTTTTGGCAATGTGCCCACTGAGTATACCAAATACTCAGCCCTGCATGTTATTTTCAAATGTGCAGGTTGAACGTGGACGAGCAGGCGAAGGTGTTGGGACAGGCTTTTTTTTTTATAAGAAGTTAGGTAGCCCAAAGTAGCATGTCTTCATACGTGCTATTTTGTCTTGGACTCTTCCGCTGCAAAAACTTAGAATTATGTACTAGCAAGCTTTGAACTTAGTCTTGATACTCTGATCACGTTTTGATTATGTACCCATATGCCTTTGATACTTTTGATTTGAGTGATTTCATCCTTTTTATGTTGTCCCTTGATGTTTGAGATTTGTTTAGTCACGAAATAACTACGCTCACTAGCACTAGGGAGTTGTGGTCGTGACAATTACTATTTATAGTGAAAATGAAATATGACTCTTATTATGGGATGAATCGAAATGACAAAACATGACTCTTATTATGGGATGGAGGGAATATTATCAATGTCTTTGGACATTAAATTAATATTGTTAGAATGATTTTTGTATTTTTAGAAATTTTTGACTCATACCAAGTAAAGAATATGGGACATCTATTAGCGATCAAAGGGATTACTAATAAATATGGATAATTGTTTAAATTGCTTAATTTTGGCACATTCTATATCTTTAAAAATTTTAATTGTTTCATTCATCCACTGAAAATAGTTTTATTAGTGGATGATATGAGTATTGTAATGCGAAAATAGTAAAATATGAAAAATAAAGAAGTAATGCAAGTAAAATTGGAGAGATGAATATGATAGAGGAGAGAGAAATAAAAACTTGAGTAATAAACATAGAGTTCTTTTTTATTTCTATTATGACACTCATTTTAGTGGATAAATAAAAATAAAAATAAAAATAAAAATAAAAATATGAAACTGTTATATAAAACAAGAGTTTTTCTTAATTGCTTCATCTAAGTCGATTTCTAAATTGAGGCGGGAAAATCAGCAACTACACAACAATAGTTAGTATTATAAGAAATTAATGGATATATAACTGTGAAAAGTCGTCCATGATATTTTTCTATTTTGATTCGTCTTATAAAAATAGTACATTTTTATTTTTAGTAATTTTTTTTTCTCTAATGAAGTAAAATTCATTCACTAGTAATAATATATATTATTATTTTTGTTTCCATAAATCTTCTGTTTTACCAATTATTCCATCCGTTCCAGATTTGTAGTAACATTTTGCCATAAAAGTCCGTTCCACATTTGGAGTAACATTTAGAATTTACCATATTTGCACATAAAATTTTATCCCATTATTCACTAAAATTACACCCAAATGCCATTATTTACATTAAAAAAAATCAAAATAAAAACAATTGTGACATCCCTAACCCGAAACATGCATCATTTTACATTATTGCATATTATTTTATTACTTGCATAATGGATATATATTAAAAGAGTTTTAAAAAGAAAAATATTAATTTAATTAAGAAAAAAGAAAATGTAGTTAATTGACGAAATATGGTAGAATATAGTATATAGTTTGTTTGTCATTGCTTATTTATATATTATTTGCATAATTATATATTTTATATATTTATATATATATAAGTATATTTGTATTAGTACTCTAAAATGCTAAATAATTAATTTTAAGTGTGTGCATGTGTAATAACGTGAATGTGGCATAGACTAGTGTGATAATTTCTTATATTTATCCTATTAGTTAATACAATAATAGATTAATAGTATAAGTTTTGTTAGTAGTGCACGTGTGATGTGTACAGGTAAAGATAAGCCAAGTTTTTTTTTATACAGCTTAGTCACGTATTAAGTCGGCAGAAGAGAAACTTACTCTATACGTATATGTGAGTGATGTATTTTCACCGGAGAGGAGAGAAATAAAAGTTCTTAGAATAAAAAGAGGTGAAAGAAAACTATAACAAATGGAAATGGAAATAGTATAAAGATCAGTGGAAATTAGTAGATGGAATCAGGAGCTCAATTAGATGAGATATCGTATTCAGGTATGTATAAATCATACTTTTAATTTTACATATATTATGTGATGAATTGCTATGTGTTAAATTGGAGTAAATATTTGAATTATATGATGTGAGCCTGAAATGGTTATGTGTGTAGTATTTGATATTGATGTTGTGAATGATGGATATGTGATTTGCGCAATGAATATGTTTATCTATAGTATTGAAGTTATTGATGGATTATATGGATATGTAATTGGTGCAATGGATATGTTTGATGTATGGTATTGGAATTATTCGAGTCATGAGATTAAATAGGATATGTGACTGTCTTGCTCTGGATCTGATATACAATGACAAAAGACCTACGGGTCATATACATTGATAATGGACCTACGGGTCAAAGAAAATATGCAAAGAGGGGCCTTCGTGGAAAGGTCAAATCAAAGAGGGGCCTTCGTGGAAAGGTCAAAATGCAAAGAGGGACCTTCGTGGAAAGGTCAAATCAAAGAGGGACCTTCGTGGAAAGGTCAAATAAATAAAAAGGAACCTGCAGGTCGTATACAATGGAAATCCCGGGCAGATACTAGGCTGTTCAGTCACAGAATATTAAAAGGATCATAGAGGCATATGCATATGAATATTAAATTATTTATGATATTTATTACTTCCGCTGATATATGTTGGTAAATGAATGTATTTGATATTTGTATGTGGAATTAAAGGTAAGGTTTATATGCACTGAGTTGTGACTCATATAAACCACTAATATTTTTCAGGAATAAGATATGAGTGAAGTATTTGGTTGAGATGAGTCGTAGGAATTGCACATGTTATCAGGGTCGGCGGCTGACGCATTTTGGCAACCTTCTCCTCCTCATCATTTTTGCATGTAGATAAATGTGTAGTATATAGAGTGGTGAGAGGGTCCCACTGCTTTTTAGAATGTTTGAAATATGTACTTGATAAATGTTGATTTTTGAAATTATATAATATGTTTCTGAATTTATTTATAGTAAGTGCATAAGTCATAAGGGTTGGGGTGTGACAGTTTAGGTGGTATCAGAGCGGGGATAGAATCCCGCTGGGACATAGTATTCATGTATATCATATGATACATTTTGGTTATAAGTTTCATTTGCATTTGTATTGTCATGAACATATGTCACTGAGGAGAGAAGGGTCAGCCGCCCTGCATTATCTATTAATTGTAGAAACATCTCATATACACGCTACATCATATTGAGATTTTTGGTATATGGACCAATGATGAGTCAAAGAGGTAGAAACATTAAACAGCACCGAAAAAATGGAATTGTGGACTTTATGAGACTACTGATCCGGCCGAGGTTGAGACATGGTTGAAAAGGTTAGAACATGTGTTCAATCAGATGAGTTGTATGTCAGATGAGCAATTTGATTACACGGTTTCTCTTCTTTGAAGCAATACTTACTCTTGTTGGGAAACAGTCCCACAAGCTATGATACAACCTCTGGTATTCTGGTATTCAGTTCAGACGATTTTTCTAGAGAACTCAATGCTAAATATATGCAAAGAAGTATATTGTGATAAGAAGCAGAGAAGGTTTTGTCTTTAATCAAGGAACTATGTTTGTTGGTTATGAGCTGGAATTATTTCAATATGCACGGTTTTCTAGAGAACGTGTTGCGAGTTAATTCAATTGAGCTTCCGACGGATATTGATTCTTTTGTTCATACACAAGTTTTGATATTATTATGGATATAGTTTGGTTTTCACTTCATCGAATCAAGGTAACTTGTTAAGTAAAAGAAATGGTAATATAATCATTTAGACGGGATCGAGTGATATTTTACGGTAATCAATATATTGTTCAGGTTTTCTTATATTATCTAGATCGGCTTTTTGATTTATTGGAAGTGCAGATTTATCTGGATTTTCATCTTATCAGGAAACATATTTATCTATTGGGCACTGCATTTATTTTTATTTATATTTATCAACCGTCTTCATTACAATTTTTAAGAGTTGAAGAAACAGTTACAAGAGTTGTCAGAGATATGTATGACTTAATGTTTTACCTTGAAGAGCACCAATATTATTTTTGAAGAAGAAAGATGATACACTGCGACATTATATATACTATTGGAAGTCGAATCGAGTGACAATGAAGAATAAATATCTATTACCGAGAATAGAAGACTTATTTGATCAATTTCAAGGTATGCAACTGTTTTTGAGTATTGATTTTCGATCAAGATATCATCAGTTGAAGATAGCTAAAGAGAATATTGCAGGGACACCGTTTTGAACTCAGTACGACCATTATGAGTTTTGATTATGCCTTTCAAATAAACTATTGCACCTACAATTATTTATGGTATTGATGAACAAATTCTCTCAACTATTCCTGGATCCGTTAGTGATTATTTCTATTGACTTACTATTATATTCATGAAGTACGGATGGGCATGTTAATCACTTGCAGTCAGTATTACAAGTTCGGCGAGATGAACAAATCTATGTTAAGTTGAGTAAAGATGAGTTTTTGCTAGAACATGTGGTATTGTTGGGACACGTGGTATCAGGTCGTGTAATAGAAGTGGATCTACAAAAGATTGAACTGGTTTTCAACTGGAAATATTTCTCGATTATTATTCAATTGATAATGAGTTAGTACGACAGAATTCTTCTTTTATATGGAGTGAAGCATATCAAAAGAGTTTTAATGAGTGGAAGCATCGGATGAATGTGTCACCTGTTTTGGTTATCTCAGCAGGTACAAGATATTATGTTACTTACAGTGATGCGTTGAAACATGGATTTGGTTATCTTTTGACTTAATGGAAAGTTTATTGCTTATGCGTCGTAACAATCGCAAGTACATGGAGTTTCTTATTCTGTTCAAAATTTGTTATTAGCGACATTATTTTGCTTTGAAGATTTGACATCATTATCTGCAGGAATGCTTATATGGTATTCTAGTATCTTATATATTGACAGAGATCCGCGATTTACTATCTCAGTCTTGATAAAGTCTTTTTGTGAGTTTCAACTCAGAAAGGAGTCATGTGATTCGAGCAAAAATGTAAGTTTGGTCCTCATTGTATTGAACCGTGAGATATTGTTGAAAGAATTGGACCATTGGCGTATAGGTTAACATTATCTCCAGAGTTGGCACAAATTCATAATATTTTCTACGTCAGTAGGATTCTGCTTTATCAATCTGATCCTTCGCATGTTCTGGAAAATACTGATGTACTGAGGAAAAGATGAGAAACAATTATCCACATTTGTTTACCGGTTAGCAATTTCATAGACTGCGTTAACTTAGAGGGAAATGAATTTTGCGGACAAAATTCTTAAAGAGGGGAAGAGTTGTGACATCCCTAACCCGAAACATGCATCATTTTACATTATTGCATATTATTTTATTACTTGCATAATGGATATATATTAAAAGAGTTTTAAAAAGAAAAATATTAATTTAATTAAGAAAAAAGAAAATGTAGTTAATTGACCAAATATGGTAGAATATAGTATATAGTTTGTTTGTCATTGCTTATTTATATATTATTTGCATAATTATATATTTTATATATTTATATATATATAAGTATATTTGTATTAGTACTCTAAAATGCTAAATAATTAATTTTAAGTGTGTGCATGTGTAATAACGTGAATGTGGCATAGACTAGTGTGATAATTTCTTATATTTATCCTATTAGTTAATACAATAATAGATTAATAGTATAAGTTTTGTTAGTAGTGCATGTGTGATGTGTACAGGTAAAGATAAGCCAAGTTTTTTTTTATACAGCTTAGTCACGTATTAAGTCGGCAGAAGAGAAACTTACTCTATACATATATGTGAGTGATGTATTTTCACGGAGAGAGAGAGAAATAAAAGTTCTTAGAATAAAAAGAGGTGAAAGAAAGCTATAACAAATGGAAATGGAAATAGTATAAAGATCAGTGGAAATTAGTAGATGGAATCAGGAGCTCAATTAGATGAGATATCGTATCCAGGTATGTATAAATCATACTTTTAATTTTACATATATTATGTGATGGATTGCTATGTGTTAAATTGGAGTAAATATTTGAATTATATGATGTGAGCCTGAAATGGTTATGTGTGGAGTATTTGATATTGATGTTGTGAATGATGGATATGTGATTTGTGCAATGAATATGTTTATCTATAGTATTGAAGTTATTGATGGATTATATGGATATGTAATTGGTGCAATGGATATGTTTGATGTATGGTATTGGAATTATTCGAGTCATGAGATTAAATAGGATATGTGACTGTCTTGCTCTGGATCTGATATACATTGATAATGGACCTACGGGTCATATACATTGGTAATGGACCTACGGGTCAAAGAAAATATGCAAAGAGGGGCCTTCGTGGAAAGGTCAAATCAAAGAGGGGTCTTCGTGGAAAGGTCAAAATGCAAAGAGGGACCTTCGTGGAAAGGTCAAATCAAAGAGGGGCCTTCGTGGAAAGGTCAAATAAATAAATAGGAACCTGCAGGTCGCATACAATGGAAATCCCGGGCAGATACTAGGCTTGTTCAATCACAGAATATTAAAAGGATCATAGAGGCATATGCATATGAATATTAAATTATTTATGATATTTATTACTTCCGCTGATATATGTAGGTAAATGAATGTATTTGATATTTGTATGTGGAATTAAAGGTAAGGTTTATATGCACTGAGTTGTGGCTTATATAAACCACTAATATTTTTCAGGAATAAGATATGAGTGAAGTATTTGGTTGAGATGAGTCGTAGGAATTGCACATGTTATCAGGGTCGGCGGCTGACGCATTTTGGCAACCTTCTCCTCCTCATCATTTTTGCATGTAGATAAATGTGTAGTATATAGAGTGGTGAGAGGATCCCACTGCTTTTTAGAATGTTTGAAATATGTACTTGATAAATGTTGATTTTTGAAATTATATAATATGTTTCTGAATTTATTTATAGTAAGTGCATAAGTCATAAGGGTTGGGGTGTGACAACAACAAACCAAAAAGTTAAAAAGGGACCCACTAACCCACTTAATTTATTACACACTCCATCATCTCATTTCATTTAGGGTAGTGATTTAGAGACATAATGTCTCCAAGCCATAAGGGTATTATGTCATTTTGCCATAATCTAAATTATTATATGGACTACTATACCCTTATTTTAAATTAAATAATAATTAAATAAATGAATATATATCAATTAATATAAAAGGAAAGATAATCATATCAAATTAATATCTTTTATCTAAATATATGTTTAGAAGGTGCATCCCCAAGGATAGCCTTCGCCGCAGTGGCTGGTTTTTCGACTGTGGGGTAGGAGTGGTGGTGCTAGACATTGGAGACTTCGGAGACATAATGTGTTTGGTTGTTGTGTGGAAAAATGAAATGTCAAAGTGTCATATATATGGTAGTTAAAAGTTTTAAAATAAGGAAAATTAATTTAACTTTACTCAAATTTACGCGCTATTACCGTAAAGATTGATAAAGGTCTATGATTTTATTCACCATATTTCGGATGGTAAGATTTATAAAGATATGAAATTTTTCGGATGGTAAGATTTATAAAGATGTGAACTTTTCAAATAAATGCACTAATTTTGCAATAATTTAGAAAGATACTCCATATCATAAATTATTTCTTAGTAGTATTAAAAAATTATTAAAATCATAAGTCATAAAAACAATAATATATATATATATATATATATATATATATATATATATACTTAATTTCTAAGTGTTATCGTCCAACGAAATAGTAATAGCATTAGCATCAAATTATTGTAGTATTATTTTTAAATAATTATTAAAATTATAAGTCATAAAAATGAATCACAAAAATTATTGCATGCATATACATACTTAATTTCTGAGTGTTATCGTTCAACGAAATAGTAATAGTTACTCAGATCAACTTTTTTCTATAATAATGTTTAATTTAAAATTCTAAATTGTAAAATAGTACTCTAGTAGTATACATATGTTATATGGAGTACTTAATTTCTACTTGTATCATCTAATGAAAGGATAATAGTCATTTGCAACAAATTATTTTATTAGTAATTACTAAACTTCAAAATCATAAGTAAAAATTATTGCATGTATATATACACTTAATTTCTTAGTGCTATCGTTCAACGAAATAGTAATAGTTACTCAGATCAATTTTTTTTCTATAATAATGTTTAATTTAAAATTCTAAATTGTAAAATAGTACTCCAGTAGTATACATATGTTATATGGAGTACTTAATTTCTACTTGTATCATCTAATGAAAGGATAATAGTCATTTGCATCAAATTATTTTATTAGTAATTACTAAAATTCAAAATCATAAGTAAAAATTATTGCATGTATATATACACTTAATTTCTTAGTGTTATCGTTCAACGAAATAGTAATAGTTACTCAGATCAATTTTTTTTCTATAATAATGTTTAATTTAAAATTCTAAATTGTAAAATAGTACTCCAGTAGTATACATATGTTATATGGAGTACTTAATTTCTACTCGTATCATCTAATAAAAGGATAATAGTCATTTGCATCAAATTATTTTATTAGTAATTATTAAAATTCGAAGTCATAAAAATGACTGCATGTGTATACATACTTAATTTCTTAGTGTTATTGTCTAACAAATACTAATAGTCATTCGCATCTAATTGTTTTATTAGTATTAAAAATTTATTAAAATTCTAAGTCATAAAAATGACTACATGCAAATACATACTTAATTTCTTAGTGTTATTGTCCAACAGAATAGTTATAGTCATTCGCATCAAATTATTTTATTAGTATTAAATAATTATTAATCTTCTAAGTCAAAAAAATGATTTATATACTTAATTTCTTAGTGTTATCGTCAAACAAAATAGTATAGTTATTCACATCAAATTATTTTTTTATTAAATAATATTTAAAATTCTAAATTGTAAAATACCGTACTTGTTATCATTCTAAATTATTTTTAGTGTTATTACCCAATTAAATAGTAGTATTTGTTCGCATCCAATTATTTTATTCTTAAATAATCGTTAAAGTTCTAAATCGTTAAAGTCAAATCTTAATTTTGATGCTCTAAGAACTCATGCAATTAAATTGATTTGTTACTTTTATAAATATAAATTTCAGATTCAATAATATTTTGTAAATATAAAATTAAGATTGACTATTAAATCACGAGTTTAGAATTTTTAAAATATTGTATAGTATTATTTAAATAAAGGTTAATTCATTATATTAAATTATATTTAAATAAACTAATATTACGTGATTGAAGTCTATGTACACTTCCTAGACAAAAAATAAAGATAATTCAAAATTTAGCATTATTGGAGTAATTAAAATTTTAAAATTTATGTACACTTCCTAAATAAAAAATAAAATTAAAGTCAATACTTTTATTTGAAGATTTGAGTATATATTTACTTAAATTAATTGTACTTTGAGTTTGAATGCATAGACACGGTAGTTACTTAAAGCTCATCTAGCCTTCCATAAATATGCATACAATTTTTCTAAATAATTAATTCTTAAATATAAATAAATATTTTATATGCATAAGGGTAGTATGGTATATATATAAAACATAAATTTAAATAAAAATATAAAATGACTATTTTCGCCTCAATATGGCATTATGGCTTAAAGACATTACGTCTCTAAAACATTTTCCTTTCATTTTATTATACATTCTATATTCTCACTCCACCAACTCACTTCATTTATTACACACTCCACCTCTCACTTCATTAATTACACACTCCACCAATTCCTTAAAACTCGTATCATAACTAAATGTTACTACAAATGTGGAACGAAGGAAGTATACATTAAATACATGTGCCATCTAAAAATCAATACTTATATGGAACGGTGAGAGATAAACTCAAACTCTAAACCTTTGGCCATCACACGTGTGTGAATTTTGTTCATATTGAACACTGTCACCACTTCTCTTCATCATATTATCGATAATTTGAAAAAATGTTCAGTGTATGATTTCCCATTTTGATTACTTTTATCCTTTTTAGACTTATATTTGAGGGGATAATGTCAAAATTCATGAATACCGAGGAGTAAAATGCAATTTAACCAAACATTCAAACGCCAGTAAATTTACATTTTTTAAAGTCGCATTGACAGGCCATTGAAGTCGTTCATTCAAATCCCAGATCTAACCGTTCAAACTGTCAATCCGATCCCATTTGCTTCCATCCCTGTCGGCAGCTGACGCAAATCCCATCTTAGATCGCTGCTATTTAATCTCTCTGATTTACGCGCAATCGTAGAAATCTCACTCCCCGCTAGATTTTCGAAGGAAATTGAAGTCTATACGGTTCTTGCATATATCTTAGTTGTGTCTCTGTGTCTAGAAGAAGAAAAACATACAAGGTTTTTTCAGCTGAACCATTTTTATTTCCACCATTATTGAGCTGACAAAAACTGATTCTTTATTATTTAGTGATTTTTTGTGGCATTATGTTCTGATTGGAGGTGATTGTTTTGAAGATATTGAAAGATCTGTCCTCGTTTACATCTTATTGGGATTTTCCAATGTTGAATTTGTTGCCTCTGTGAAATGGGTTTTAGGGGTGGAATCTGAAAGTCCCAAATCCATAGATAAAAATGCTTTCTTTGCTGAAGATTTAGCTTGTTTCTTGATGTAAAAGTAGTGGTAAGGTGAGTGGATATTATTGGATATTCACATTTTCTTATTGGAAAGAGAGAAATGTTTTGGAGGGAAAGGGAGAGAGAAAGAGATATCAAAGAGCAAGATGGAGGGCCTCCTGTTGGGCAGGTCAGGGTGCTTATTGTTGGGGATTCAGGTAACCTTCACATTGTTTCAGTACACCCTGGTTTTAGTTCTTTGTTTGTGATATTATGATGTTTCTGTTGATCCTTTTGTTTTGCTCCCTCTAGAGTTGTTAAGTTAATTGAGCTTTATAGTAGTAATGTGTTTTTGAATATTGTGGATGTTGAAAGAGAGTGAGATTTGATGTTTCTATTCGCCGTGTTTGTGTTTGAGAGTATTAGGACTGAGAGCGTGGAAACATATGCATGTTGTTAGTGTGATGCATATGGAGTATGATTTATGGTGAGCTTCGTTACAAAATCTCGAGAACTTTCTGCATTTGGATGCATATTTTCTTCGTTTCATTTGGAGTCGCACCCTTGTAGTTTGCCTATATGGTTTTTGGTGGAAAATGTAAGTGGTGTGAGAGGTGGGTGGGAATGAGTTATTTCTGTTAGTAAAAACAAGTCATATGCTGATGTATATATCTCTTAAGAATGCAGAGCATCACCATGCCTTAATTAGGACTAGGTATTATACTTTAACCCTTTAATCTAAATCCGCAAATGTTGGTAATTTTGAAGTGTTACACTATACAAGATATATTGTGATCGCATTAGGAGTCGAGTGCATGCTCTTGAGCAGTTTGTCAATGTGCTACAGATATGTTGCTATCAATGAACTCATAACTTTGATGCCTGTGTAAGTTTGTTGCATGATGCCGCGATGGCTGTAAGGTTTAACATCATAGGACTAAAGTCATTGAGATTTAAATTGCAGCTGATAATAATTTAAGATTTGTCTTGTGCTACTTAGCTGATAATAACATTGTTAGAGATCTGATTAATCACCATGTTAACTCAGGTGTGGGTAAGACTTCTCTCGTTCATCTGATAATGAAAGGCCATTCTGTTTCTCACCCTTCTCAAACTGTCGGCTGTAGCGTAAGTGTAAAGGTAAGCCTTTTGTCTGTCATCCTTGAATCCATTGGAAACTAGACTTTATGTATCAAGTTCGTGCGCTTTTCTTCTTTTGCAGCATACGACATATGGAAATTCTGGTAGCTCCTCTAATAGTTTGAAAGGTGAAGCTGAGAGAGACTTTTTTGTCGAAATCTGGGACATATCAGGGCACGAACGTTATAAAGATTGCCGGTCTCTGTTCTACTCTCAAATCAATGGTTAGCAAAAAAGTGTTCTTTTATTCTGTGGGATTTTCATTTCTTGAAATTCAAGGTCTTCATTTTTGGTGGGAACTTGATTTTTTAGGTGTTGTGTTTGTTCATGACCGTTCTCAAAGAAGGACAAAGTCGAGCTTACAAAAATGGGCAGTTGAGATTGCAGAAAAAGGGACATTTTCAGCTCCTTTGGCATCCGGGGGTCCCGGTGGGCTCCCGGTTCCGTATATTGTCATTGGTAACAAAGCAGATATTGCTCCAAAAGAAGGCACTCGAGTCAGTAGTGGTAATCTCGTTGATGTAGCCCGTGAGTGGGCTGAAAAACAGGGATTACTCCCACAAAGTGAAGAGCTCCCATTAGTCGAGAGCTTCCCTAGCGGTGGAGGCCTTATAGCCGTAAGTTTAGTCCAATAATACAGTTCATAACTACTCATTGATAATCATATTGATTTCCATCGCAAATATAGGCAGCTAAAGAAGCCAGATATGACAAGGAAGCTGTGATGAAGTTTTTCAAAATGGTCAGTGTTTTTATTCCTATATGGCTACATTATGCACTCATTTCTGTGGTACAATCTAATAAATTAGGTGTGTTACGTTTCCAGTTGATCAGGAGAAGGTACTTCTCCGATGAATTACCCGGTGCAGCCCCGTGGTCCTCCCCTGTTGGTCGTTCAATTTCACAATCTGGCGAAATCTCAAGTGACGAAGACCATCTATACAAGAGCTCAAGGTATGATACAAATTCAAACATGCACAGTAATTGGACTTATGGAATCAAGCATTAGTATGGGTTTTCATTTCTATTTAAAGTTATACACTGTTTTGATGTGCCTTATTTTAAGCCATCATTGCGTTGTCTGATTGAGTTTGAAACAAGCTTTTTTGCTGTGTGTGTCGTTGGTTTTCAGCCTGATTGGAGACTCGTACAAGTACAATGTGCTTCCTCCCCTTCCTGCTCAACGCAACCTGACACCACCTCCCACGCTCTACCCTCAGCAGCCCATGTCGACTCCTGACAACTACAGCATCCCCAGATTCGCCCTCACGAGCTCCCACGAGATCACCAGCACGAGATCAAAGCGTATGGACATCAATGTCTAATGTCATCCACCTAACCACGTACATCTTGCAATATATATAGTGGTGTTTTTATTCCATCAAATTGTGAAATGAAAATTGATTGTATACAAGCCATTTTTTGCCATTCTTGTGCTTAATTGATTCTTTTTCAGCCATCATCCAAAGGAGAATGTGTGTAAAAATAGATCATTCGTGAACTTCATTTGACATTTTGAAATTACTATGCAATAACACCCCTTAGTGTGATCACATTATTTTTCATTCACAAAAAGACAAGCTAAATCAATTTTATTTAGAAATGATTTATAATTAACATCATTTTTCTCTGCACAACTCGTGAAAACTGGCAATGACCTCTTGCCATTACCATAAAGGGCATTTATCTATAGTCTGATCAGTCTATTTTTCTGATAAATTTGAAACATAAATGCCATCCAACCACGGAAACCATTTCTTGGTGCTATTGAACTTAAGCTCGCCTTCGAATCCCTATCGCTGCCCGATTTTCCCTTGCGAGTTGCCATTGCTATCTTAATTAATTCCTACCTGAAAAAAGAAAAAAAAGAAAATCAAGATTATGCTATATATGATCAAGAAAAGGGTTGGTATAAAATTGTGAATTGAAACAGCTCTATTGCTATGATTTTCTCGAAAACAAAGTTATTGAAAGGAGAGGAAGAGATCAATCAAATCAATACAACTTTATGTAAAAAAGAAAATCATATGAATTACCATTTGATTTGGAAAACATTTACCGTTACTTCTGCATATGGAGGCGGCAAGATTTAAAAGGGAGGGAGAGAGAAATCAATTTCTTTATTTATTAAAAACTAAATATGCTTCTTTAGTGTTTTAATTGCCTTTGGGCAAAATCGGGATATATAGCTTAAAAAGCTAAGTTACGAAGTTTTGAGGTGTGTTTGGATGGTGGAATTTGAATTGAAATCGAAATCTAATTGTAAAACAATTTGAGAGTTATATTATTATTTTAAAAAATGGAAGTTTGTCCTTACGTATATGGCAAACAAACCACGACAGTGTTAGTGTGCTACACCAAACAACCAACTTTATGCAAATGGATGCAAGTTTAATAAGGTCCAAAGGAAAAAAAAATATTTATATTTTAGGGACACAAATTGAGACACAATCATTTGTATTGGAAAATTTTTAAAAATATAATAATTTAGGGTGCAAAAAAATATCTCTAAATTAAAAATAAATTAACTTAATTTTTTATTTTTTCAGAAAGCTTTTATTTGTGTCCTCTAATTTTAGTTGAGACATCAACAATAAGAACACTTTTTAAAAGCGTTGATGATATATTTGGAAACACAAATTAACATCATTTGATGTGGATCCAAGTATTTTATGATCCATTTCCCAAGATTTATACCCATTGTGATGCTTGATTTAAATATTTTTGTGTGATTTGGTTTTCAAATAATTAATAAAAAACAACCCAATAAGAAATAAAGCAACTAAGATGAACAAAGAAGGAAATAACATGGATAAGGTGGAAATTGGGATACATAGTCATTGATGAAGCAAGCTTAAGCACTTACAACATAGCTAACAATGCATCCATTGCTAGATCTTCAAGGGAAACCACAGACCTTGAAGCATACCTATACTTGATACATACTTCACTAGGAATTGATGAAACAAGCAACCTAAATTTAGGAATTAGATAGAAACCCTCTTCAAGAGGAAACAAAGCTCTCAAGCATCTAATTTCATCAAAAACTTAGAAATGAAATGACATCAAAAGGTATTTATACTAAGGGTCCAAAAATAGAAAATTGGCCCATAAAATCTAAGTCTCGGATGATTCACTCGATCGGGTGAATTGCAGGGTGCAAAACACCAGGCCGGGTGTTCCTTCTGGACCTCCGAATCATTTCGCCCGGTCGGGTGTTTTTCAAGTTGAAAAACACCCGCCCAGGTGTTCCTTCTGGAGCTCCACGCTTTTTCTGCGCGACTTCTGTAAAACCGCCATAACTCCCTCATTCGGGCTCCAATTGGGATGTGCATGATACCCACGCGAAGTTGTTTCCAAGACAAAGACAATGGTGGTAGTTTCATAGCTTTCGGATATCATCTTGATAGGACGATTGTCGATTGAGTCCAGCTGTAGTTGAAATCCTTGACGCACAACTTCTATGATCGTATCATTCTCCCCTTCTTGGAAAGGATTTGTCCTCAAATCCGAGCCTTCTCTATTCCTCGCATCCTTGGGAGGCCCTCTAGCTTTATTGGATCCTTGACATGTCTTCTCTTTCATCCTTGGGCCCCAATCAACCCATGGCTCACGCTGAAGGGAAGACCCTTGGCGTCTAGCACTCGTGGTCATATCATCCTCCTCTTCTTGGAAAGGATTTGCCCTCAAATCCGGATTCCGCACACCTATAAAATGGAAAGAGGGCAAATCAAATATCAAAGTATGATAAAAAGGATTAAGACCACTAATGGCTCTAAGGGACAATACTCCACCAAAAACCTTATATGGACCCCCGATTCAATTTCCATTAAGATCAAGGCCAAGTCACAATAAGTGTGAAAACATGCAAACATAAATTCTTTCTTGCTCAAATCTCACCCGTAAGGAGGAATCAAGACGAATATATCAAGATATCCTTCATGCCAATACTTAAATAACCTCACATTATAGATACTAGGTGTGGGTGCACATAAGACTATGCATTCATTCACAATGTAGTCCCAAACAAAACCATTAGATATATAGTTCTTAACAAAAAGTCCATAAAACATCCCAATTCCATTGAAAGACTTGATTGACATGTAATAAAAGCAATTAACATGCCAAGTCACATAGTCCCCGAATACTTTGTTTTCATTTGGCCTGATCATCCCCTCACTAGCTATGCCCAAACTCTTGAACATCTTCACAAAAGATTTGACATTCTCAACAAGACTAGGCATATACAATAAAGGATCCCGATAGTGAGTATATTCAAAAGTAACCAAACAAGTTTTATTCACAAGATTCCTATTCTCAAGATTAAGCAACAAAAGATCATAAGGAACCATTGATACATCATTCTCGCTCAAATGAGAGTGACTCCACAAATTGACAAGCTCATATTCAACACATAGAGTAGGTTCACCACAAATCATATCAAGTTTGCAAGAAGGTGTATCAACCAACAAACCAAGTTCATGAAAATGGATTTCATTCCATCGCCCCAGCAATTTCAAGAGATTATCAAAAATAAGGAAGCAATGTGTCCATAAACCTTTATGCACAACATGGAGACAAAGCACATCACCATGCATATGAACCTTGTAAAAAGCAACATCAAGTTTCAAGAGAAATGTTTCCAAATTAGCCCCACACAATTGCTCTAGCAATTTTAAAACAATACCAAAAATATGAGAACGATGCAATTTTATGCCATTAATCACAACACCATCCACAAGAGACATGTGAGTGGAAAAATCCTTTACAAAACAGCCATAGAAAATCCCAATCCCATTGAAGGGTCTTACCATTTTGCAATGAAAATATAGCAAACACCATGTTCTAAAGCAATCAACATTTTCACTCCTCTTGGCTCTACTATTCTCATCGACATATTCATGAAGCTGAAAATTACTAACAAATAAAATCTTAGGCATCATAGGATGAGAAGAAGTCACCCCAACATTCAAGGTAGATTCCACAAGAGATATGTCACGTCCATCAATGCTTTTATTTAACCAAAAAGGATCAACATATGGTGCAAAGGTAGATTTAGCATCAAAAAATTCAAGTTCATGAGACCACTTTTTATACAAGCCATCAATAACAAATCTACCAACACAAATGGGTTTCTCTAATGTAATCACATTCAACGAATCACCACAAGGAGATAAGGATAGTGCACTTGAACCTTGGGCAAGGAGTTCCTCGACTTGCCCTTGTTCCTCTTGATCCATCGGCGGTAAGGAGGTTTCCTAGCCATGTGCAACATGATGCTTCACTTCCATGTCTTCAATTAAATTTCCTACAAATTCATCAACACGAAAAAGACATAAAAGAAGTGTTAGTGAGTAAGGGTTTGGTTTCCTCACCAAGGGCAAGAGGCAAAGGATCATTTGGTGCCCACCCAAGGTTGACCTTAGAATCTAACAAGCACCCTTTACTCACTTTTGCTTGTGGCTTTTCTCTCATTTGATACTTTTATTTTCTCTCACCACCACCACTCTCTCTTGATTTTTACACCTCACACTCTTTTATCACACTCTCTTGACTTTTTAGACTCACATTCACTCTCAAGCCTTTTCTTTCTCTCTCTCTCGTTCCTTTTCTCTACTAATTTGGTTTAAGCTCATCGAAGAGGAGACATTTCCATATACATCAAGAGGCTTATGTGAGAAATGGAAAGAAGAGGATGTAGTCAAATGACTTAATGAGTTACCCATTTGGTTTGTGTCAACACCACCATGTCGATAGGTAGGCCTCAACCGAGCGCTATATAAGACTTCTTCTTCAATTGGCCTCTCAAACCCCTTATGGCTAACACGATCTCTCACCCTCCTAGAAAGCGACTCTCCATGGGACTTGGGAGCTCGTTTCCCATTACTTCCTCTATCAAGTCCATTTCCATGGTACCTTGATTCATAGTCACCTTTAAATCGGCCTTGGGCTCTATTTCCTCCCCCTAACCGACCATTCTCCATGTGATGGACCCTATTTCTATCATTCCCTCTTTTCCATCCCTCATACACCACTTCTTCCATCATCTCCTTCAGGGCAACATTAGGTAGATGGTTGCCCCTAGGAGTGGGAGTCCTAGATGTGCGGCCTTCCTTTAAGGTGTTTAACTCTTTAACTAGAGTGTTTTGAACTTCTTGGATATCTTTCTTGAAATCTTGCTTAAGATCACGTCCAAAGTCCGCGATCATTTGAGCCATTAAGCTTGCTAGGTCCCTGACCGGAGCGTATCTTGCCCGATCCTTTCTCGTCTCCCTCTTCTTGAAAGCTGAATGTGTCGTCGTAAGCTGCTCAAGTTGGGCGTTCGACCTGATCAAGCTAGCCTATTTCCGTCTGTTTCACCTGCAAAAATGCAGGTAAGTGGATTCGGTAGAGGTTTGGGCTGATCAAGCTGAGTGGCTCTGAATTGAGTGAGAGGAAATGAGAGGTTGGAAGAGATGCGACGTCAAAAACCTTAACCCACTAATACTAATAACTAGTATATGGAAGTAAGGATCGATCCCACAGAGATGAGGCGGTTCGAATTGTTTGTGTGATACGGCTTGGGGCTTGGCTGCTGCCACGCTTTACTTTGGGGGTGGGTTAAGTATCTACTGGTGCGGAAAACAAAAGAACTAACTAAGCTGAGCAACTAAACTACCTAACGGCTCAACTTAGAAAACATTACTATAAAAAGATAAACAAAATAAACGGGGTTGTCAGGCCCCTGCAAAACAATACGAAAAGCAAATTAATTTTAACAGAATTGTCTTCCTCAACAGATCAGTGTAAAGAAAACAGAGCAGCTACAGATCTGAAAAGTTGAGGAAGACGAAACAAACAGAACACATAAAACTTAAAATTACTTCTACGACAACGTAAAAACACTAACTACGACTAAAACATGCAGAAACGAAAAGAAAGCACGTAGATCTAGATGAAAAACAAGGACTCAAACAGAAAGCAACAGATCTAAGCTAAGACTCAAAAGAAAACGTGAAAGAGAAAGCATATCTAAGCATAAAAACATAAAACAGACACAGAACAAGGGAAACGGAACAGAAACTTAAAATTAAACTAAACCAAAGCAGGAACTAGAGTCAATACATGAAAATAAAATAGAATCTAAGTTAAGAAAGCAGGAAATTGTTTCATCACCCCTTCTCGGAGTGGAATTACAAAACATAACTTGAAATTGTACGAGGAAAGCAAGGAAACAGCTAACTACCAGCTACTCTTGACGGAACCAAGTGTGTGCAGTGGATTGAAAAGCTTGGAAATGAAGAGAACCTTTGATTTCAGCTCTGGAAGAGAGCTAGAAATCCTACCAACTCTAAAGAGAACTCCCATAAACTACTAAGCAAGAAATGAAATGTGAAGGAACTCCTTTCTCTAAGCGTGCAAGGTTCCTTTATATATGGAGGCGTAGGGCTCTGATCCCTAGGGTACCACCCCCCAGAAATGACGCTTCTGCCCTTCACACCTTAGAGTGGAGTTCATAGTCTTCTCTCCAGTGCAAGGTTTGCTGGCTCCGGTTGAAATATGACTTGATCAGTCCAAAAGCCGCCTTCTTCTTCCTCTTTTCCCAGCTTTTTCTTTCGCCCTCTGAAATGATGTGATCTTCGGTTTCCGGTGAAATCTACACACACCTGGCTCAAAAAGGGTTGTTGGTTTGCTGATTTCAGTATGGTTTTGCTATAAAACACATGCATGAAACGAGCCTCATCAGTCCCCCTCGGGTGTAAGATGGCTCAAGTTTGTTTCCTCCACTTCCACACTTGTCCCCGCCATTTTGTTGGACTGGGTGCGAGGAGGCATAGAGTAAGTACCTACAAATCAAACAAATAGTATGAACTAGTCCTAGAGGTTAGTAATAAAACAAAAGAGACTTTAAGAAGATGAACTCAACCTTGATGTCCCAAGCCCCCCTCAATTCACTCCCCAATAACTTTTGACAAAGGCTTAGAATATCGTGAGAGGTGGATTCACTCACACTTGCAACTCCAATTCCAAGTTATAGGTGCTTGAGGTGGATCAATCAAGGTATACTCCTTGGCAAACAACAATCATGTAGACAAAGCCATAAACACATAGTAGTAACAAGCAAGTAGGTTCAAGATGTTGTAAGTAGGTTCAAGGCATTAAGCAAGACACACACAAGTCAAAGAAACACAAAACAAGGGATGAAACTTTTGCTGAAATCTGGCTGATCTTTATGAATTTTTTTTAGTATTGATCCCCGCGCCCAATTTGGGTGAATTTTGGTGGATAGATTCACAAACAAGTCTTGATCAAGGGAAAAATAGTCATATATGATAATTGGATATGTTTTGTATGATTTTTTCCAACTATGCCAAAACATGGCAATGATGTTAATCCCCATAGTTAACTAGGAAATCAAAGGAATTTTTCGATAAACTTTTGCAGGTAGCTAGGTCACATAACATAGATCATGCACACAGAATTTCAGCTTAATCTAAGCATATTGGATCAATCCGATCATCCGAACAAAAACAGAGCAAAACAAGGAATAAAAGAAAAACACAAGGAAGCAATAGATCAAACACCTAGTAGGTACTAAGGCTCTAGATACAAAATAATGTGGATCCAAGTATTTTATGATCCATTTCCCAAGATTTATTCCCATTGTGATGCTTGATCTTAATATTTTTGTGTGATTTGGTTTTCAAATTATCAATAAAAAACAACCCAACAAGAAATAAGGCAACTAAGATGAACAAAGAAGGAAATAACATTGGATAAGGTGGAAATTGTGATACATAGTCATTCATGAAGCAAGCTTAAGCACTTACAACATAGCTAACAATGCATCCATGGCTAGATCTTCAAGGGAAACCACAAACCTTGAAGCATACCTATACTTTGATCCATACATCACTAGGAATTGATGAAACAAGCAACCTAAATTTAGGAATTAGATAGAAACCCTCTTCAAGAGGAAACAAAGCTCTCAAGCATCTAATTTCATCAAAAACTTAGAAATGAAATGACATCAAAAGATATTTATACTAAGGGTCCAAAAATAGAAAATTGGCCCACAAATTCTAAGTCTCGGATGATTCACTCAGTCGGGTGAATTGCAGGGTGAAAAACACCCGGCCGTGTATTCCTTCTGGACCTCCGAATCATTTCGCCCGGTCGGGTGTTTTTCAACTTGAAAAACACCTACCTGGGTGTTCCTTCTGGAGCTCCACGCCTTTTCTGCGCGACTTCTATAAAACCGCCATAACTCCCTGTAATGGTGGCAGTTTCATAGCTTTCGGATATCATCTCGATAGGACAATTGTCGGTTGAATCCAGCTGTAGTTGAAATCCTTGACGCAGGGCTTCCATGATCGTATCATCCTTCGTTGTATTAAAAATGTGCTTCACGGTTTTGGTTTTGGTTTTGGTTTTTTTTTTTTTTGTGTGTAGTGTAGTGGTATTTAGAATAGTTTTCAACTATATATGTGTGCTCTTTTACATGTTTCCATTTTTATATATTTTCGTTAATAATTTCTTCTTTTTTTCCTCAAGTATTTTCATTATCTATATTCTCAATGACATAAGTGAATTAATATTAAAAAATCTCTTGATTACAATCATAAAATGATAAAACAGATATGTTTATATAAGAAATTAGTTTAACATGCTAATGCTACTCCATTCGTTCCATAATAGTGGGTTCATTTTGTCATTTTGGTACATTCGATAGTAGTAGAGTCATTTTCATTTTTAGTAAAAGTCAACATATTTATTCTCATTTACTTTATTCTCTTTTCATCTCTATGCCTTTTTCATTTCTTACTTTATTATTAATTTACTTAACTCATTTACCACAATTTTTCATAAACCGCGTGCCGAAAAGAAACTCCTCCACTGCTATAGAACGGAACGGATGGAGTAATATATTTCAAGAAACACAAATTCAGTTCAAGTTCGTTTAACATACTAATGTATAAGTATGAAGCGAAATAATGAAATAAGATACGAAATGATTATGCTATTTTTATGGGAAAATGGTTTAAATATACATAAAAAAAACTGCAGAATATACGAATATATTCTCAAGACTCGATCAAGACCAAAATAAGGAAACAAAATTAACCGATGAATTTGAAACGATATGGTATTATTAATATGATCAAGAACAGGAGGATAGTACTATTTTTCTCTGCACAAATTCTCAAAAACTGGCAATCGACTTTTGCCCTCGCCATAAAGATACAACTACAAGAGCTCATGGATTTAGGTTTCGTTAGGCCCAGTGTTTTGCCATGGGGCGCACCGGTGCTCTTCGTCAAGAAGAAAGACGGGCCAATGAGAATGTGTATCGACTATAGAGAGTTGAACAAATTGACCCTCAAAAACAAGTACCCTTTGCCGAGGATAGACGACCTGTTAGACCAACTCCGAGGAGCCGAAGTGTTTTCTAAGATGGATCTAAAGTCCGGGTACACCAGCTGAAAGTGCGAAAGGAGGATATACCTAAGACCGCATTCCGTACCAGATATGGTCACTGTGAGTTCGTCGTGATGCCGTTTGGACTGACCAACACCCCAGCCGTATTTATGGACTTGATGAACCGAGTTTTCTACCCGTACCTAGATACGTTCGTCCTAGTGTTCATAGATGACATCTTAGTCTACTCGAAGGACGAGAAGGAGCACGCGGAGCACCTACGAATCGCGCTGGAGATGCTAAGGAAGAAAAAGCTGACCACCGTACCAGTGTTAGCTGTGCCAGAGCTTGAAGTGAACTACATAGTTTACACCGACGCCTCGAAGGTCAGATTAGGATGCGTGTGGATACAGAACAACAAGGTGATCGCCTACGCGTCACGACAATTGAAACCGCACGAGTTGAACTACCTCACCCACGATTTAGAGTTAGCCGTGGTAGTGCATGTCCTAAAGATTTGGAGGCACCATCTCTACGGAGTTAGGTGTGAAATCTTTACGGACCATAAGAGTTTGAAGTACTTTTCCGAGCAGAAGGACCTGAACATGCGACAACGGAGATGGCTCGAGCTAGTGAAGGACTACGATTGTGGTACCAACTATCACCCTGGCAAGGCAAACGTAGTAGCAGATGCTTTAAGCCGTAGAGACCATTCGCAACTCGCCGTTTTTCTGACGGAAGAGGAAGGCTTAGTACGAGAGGTGAGTAAGTTGCGAATAAAAGTAGTTAGAACACCCGAAACCGTAGAAGACCGAATCGCCGCGTTAGTAGTAGAACCTGATCTAAGGACGAGGATCGTTGCAGCACAACGACTAGATATGAGATTAGAGGAGATTCGAGTCGAAGTAAGAACTGGTGAATCCGGAAGTTTTAGCGAGGCTTCTGAAAACGCTCTCACCTTTGAAGGGAGACTGTGCGTACCGAACGACGAGGGACTTAGGAACGAGATCATGAGCGAAGCCCACAAAACCCCATACACTGCTCACCCCGGGAGCACGAAGATGTACCAGGATCTAAAGAAGTCCTTTTGGTGGAACGGCATGAAGAGAGATGTCGCAGCTTTCATGGAGCGCTGCTTAGCCTGCCAACAGGTGAAAGCTTTACACCAACGACCGTACGGAAAGCTACAACCGCTTGAGATACCCGAGTGGAAGTGGGAGCACATCGCAACGGACTTTGTGACTGCGTTGCCGAAAACCCTTAAAGGGAACACCGCGATCTGGGTGATCATCGATCGACCTACCAAGAGTGCACATTTCATACCAATCCCCGTAACCCATGGATCGGATAAGCTAGCTCGGATCTACAATCAAGAGATCGTGCGATTACATGGAGTCCCAGTGACGATTAGGTCTGATCGTGACCCAAAGTTTACCTCGAAATTTTGGATTAGTCTACAACGCGAGCTAGGAACACGCTTAAACTTTAGCACAACTTTTCACCCACAATCCGATGAACAATCCGAGAGGACGATACTAACTCTCGAAGATATGTTAAGAAGCGTAGTACACGACCGAGGCGGAAGTTGGGAGACCGCATCCCCTCTGATCGAATCCGCTTACAACAACAACCTTCAAGCAACGATCGGCATGGCACCGTATGAAGCACTTTTTACGGGAGAAAGTGTAGATCTCCACTCTACTGGGATGAAGTTGGCGGATGAAGGACGCTTGGACTCGATGCAATCGAAGAGATGGTCGAAATTGTTCGACAAATCCGTGCGCGAATGAAGGAAGCCCAGGACAGACAGAAGTCGTACGACGACGTCTGACGGACGGACTTACAGTTCCACGCTGGAGATAAAGTTTTCCTCAAGTTATCCCCGTCGAAAGGGATAACGCGTTTTGGAGTCAAAGGCAAACTGAAGCCACGTTTTATAGGGCCGTACGAAATTCTAGAAGGAGTAGGACCCGTAGCTTATCGTTTAGCGCTGCCGCCCAGCCTTGGGAACGTGCACAACGTTTTTCATGTGTCGCAATTGCGAAAGTACCTGTTCGATCCGAAGCATGTGATTCGTTACGAGGATATTGCTGTAAGCCCGGATCTGAGCTACGAGGAACAACCCCAGATAATCTTAGACCGAAAGGTTCAAACCTTGAGAAATAAAACCACTGCCTTCGTAAAGATTCAATGGAGAAACCACGGGCCCGAGGAAGCCACATGGGAGCGTGAGGATGAAATGATAGATTTATACCCGGAACTCTTTCCATAAAGGTACCAATTTTTGGGACGAAATTTCTTTTAAGTGTGGTAGGATGTAACATCCCGAATTTAGAACCCTAATTTTAGAGCCCTAGAATTAATTGTTGATGACGTGGAATCGAGAATGCATTTATTTCATGAGATGATATGGTCAAAATTGAATCTAGGGTTGTGTTGAAAGTTTGAAAAGTCAAACTTATTGATTTAATGATGTGGCATGTGATTTATTTATTTGTGAGATTATGTGGTAAATTAATTATCTAAGGGTGAGTGAGAATATTAGAGAAAATTTCCATAAATACTTGTCACCCTAATTCTTGTAATTTTCGAACCCTAGACCCCCTTTGAAGAGAAATTCCATTTCTTCCGGAATTAATTTAATCCTTGGGATATTTATCCAATTAAATCCAAGACCCAATTATTTTCCTTTTGAAGATGGAAAAATCGAGCCCCCTTTGTTCTTGGTGATTTTCGAAAATCACCTATTGTGGGAAGGAAGGAATTATTTTATTTTAGTTAATCCCTTGTTTGATTTCCTTCCATACCTAGAATTTAATTATTCTACCAAATCTTTCCATACCCCAAGAGATCTTGCCTTACCTTATTCTGGTCAATATTTGGAATCCATGCCTTATTTAATTAGGCATAGGAGACGCCTATTTCTACTCCAAATTGGGAGAATTCTTATTTTTATTTTACTCCGTGATATTTTATTCTACTCCGTAAAATATACCAAAACAAAATCTTGGCTATCCTAGAAGCCTAGTTTTCGAAAATTGCCATGCTTGATACCTAGTCTATTTTTGTTAATTCTTCTTCCCTACTTCACAATATTATTTTATTGTGGAGAATGAGATCTTACCAAATATTCTATTTATTTACCAAAGATTTTATTTGGACTTTATAAATAAGAACCAAAACCCCAACCCTAGCCCCCCCATATTTTCGGCCCCTCCACCCCATACACTCTCTCAAATTTTCTTCTTCTACTCTCCAATATTTTGCTATCTTTTGGAGAAGAATTGAAGTTTAATCCAAGAACTTTGAAGAATCAAGGCTAATACTTGTTTTCTACCGATCGTTTTTCTCAAAAAGGTATTTTTTGTTTAAGAGTTATGCTTGTTCTTCTTCTACTTCTTCTTTTTCTTCTTCTAACCGATTAGTCGGTCTTCTTGAACCCTCATGCATCTTGGTTGAGTGAAAGAGGGATAAAAAGGGATGTGAGAACGTGTATGTGTGTGTGTGGCGTGTGTGTGTGTGGCGTGTGTATGTGTGTGCCGTGTGTGTGTGTTGTTGTGTTGGGTAGTGTGTGTTTGATGGTTAAATAATCTTGTGTGATAAACATAATCTTGATTAATCAGTAATGATAAGATAAATCGTTGGGAAGAGGGAAAAGTAATGAAACATGCATGAGTAAGAGTAGTATTGAACCTAATTTGTGATATGTGCCTATGTGATTAAAAGGTGAAACCTTGGTTGTGAAGCCGGATAACGGAAAAGCGAAACTACTTGAAAACTAAGCAGTCGAGGTGGGCTTTACTCTAAAAACTCTCTTTTTTTTTTATGAAAATGTTGTTTGGTGATATAAGGGTGGTTTTAACTGTTATGCCATGCCTATGTTTGTTTTAATGTGATACTTGATATGCTTATACGAATTCGGGTCTGAGTATGGGCCGCAAGCCCTACCAGGCTGTGTACACGATGGGATCGAGAGCCGTCCTTGCTAGTCGGCCGGTCTCGTGGGCGAAAAGTGTGGCCACACTTTCGTCGCACCATGGAATGATTGTTGTTTGGATGAGAAAATGGGAGATTATTTTGACTGGCCAGTCTATGAAAATATATTTTGTGATACTCGTGATATTCTTTTATAACTGCTTAAAACTCGAGTTCACTTGGTAAGGGTGGCATAACTTATAAAATGTTTTGGCAACGAGCTCACTGAGTATTTCAAAATACTCAGCCCTGCATGTGTTTTTCCTTATGTGCAGGTTGAATGATGACGAGCGGTGGTGGGTGTTGAGCAGCTTAATTAATTAATATGGATATGTTGAACTTCAAGTGTAGTTGTGTCTCCATACATAGCTATGCTTTTCTCTTGGTCGTTTTCCGCTGAATTTTGATACACCTTAGAATTTCTTTTGGAATATTGGCATCTTGCCTTCGGTTGAGACCTTAGCCTTTTTCTTGTGTTTTCGTCTTGAATATTTCGTCGTACTCTTCAGATGTTTTGACCGTTATTTATGATACCTACCTTGTTCTTTTAAACTTCTAGGTTAAGTTATTGTTTTGCATACTCTGATAATTCTTTCAACTCTTTTGGTCAATACTACTTAAATGAAACCCTAGCCTATGTTTACTTCTTTGGAGTCGGTTTTGGGTAACAGCCGCCGCATTTATTGTACCCTAGGAGGGCGGGCTGTTACAGTTGGTATCAGAGCCTCAGTTCTTTCTGCTCTGGACCCAAGAGTCTTTTCAAAATTTAGGTTGTCCTCGTAATCTTTTGTTAATGAACTGAATATGGAAGGCTCAACACCGCAACTCGTCTCGTTCAACCACAAAGAAGAGGTGCCGAATATTGCTATGATTGAAACTTTATGCTCTTGGAAATTTCGGTGAAAAGTATGATTTTTGTGAACAACATGCCCTATGTGTTGAGAATATTGCGTGCTTGTGAAGCGATGCTTCTTAAATGATGATTCCTAGGAGTTTGGAAATATTATGAATGGGAAGCGATGCTTCTTGAATGGTGATTTGTTGAATGTTGTATGAGAACTTGTGAAAATTGTGAGAGGTGAAATGTGATTACTTGGCTGCTACGAAGCAACTTATGTGAAATATGAAGTAAATACTATGGCTTTTGGAAAATGTGGTGAAGTTATGAAACGGGAGACACTATGCAAATGTGTAATTGCTTTTGTTTAATAATGAGGCATGATGTATCACATATTGAGGTATGATTGTGAACACGTGTTGCTTGATGTTGAGATTTGTTATTACATATTCAAACTGCAAATTTAACTTGAAGGACGTACATGTTGATTACTTGGAAGACGAAAATTTCAATGCATATTTGGTTGAAAATATATGATTTTGAAATTGTGAAGGCGAAGTATGACGCATGTGTAGTTGCAATTATGTGATTGTGAAATAGATGGACATGAACTGCATGAAGTTGGAAATGCGATTTTGTGGATGACTCATCGACTAAGTTCTAATCTTTACATATATTAATATACGATGCTTGATATGCTATGGAACATCAAATGATTTATGTGGTGAAATATGCTATTCAAATAAACTTGTTAATTGTGCAATATATGGATGAAGTTTGTGTGGTAATGGGGAACTTTTGAACTTTGTTGCGAATGTGATTACGTGAGATTTATGTTGAAATGTTGAGATGCTTAGATCTGGACTACTTGGAACCTAGCATGACTTAGTTATACGATCACAGCGCTTATATCAACAGTAGAAATGCGGGATGACTAGTATAAGACTCCAAGCTATGCTTGAAATTATAGAGTGCCTAAGAAGTAGGCCAGACTGAACGTGCTAGAACTTAGTTGTAGGTTGACAACTGCTATATCACTTTCCTGAGTGATAGAACCAACAAAAATAAGGATATTTCGAGCCTTGGTGTACCCTTACAATGGCGAGATCATACCCAAGATCTAATAAAACTATGCAGTCTTGCATACCATGCCAAAATGGCGACGCGACACAAATACGACGACGTTTACGACACATTAGGACCAAGTGTATAATGGCAATCGAAAAGACTATGTGACACGACAAGAAGAAGACTTTGAAGATGCGACCATCAAATTTAGTTATTTTTGATGATACGATGAATCTCGACTTGGAATCCACGGTTTCATAAAACAACGTTACCATGATCAGGCTCGGGAGAGATGTACGAGGAAGTGCGACCTTCGTAGTTAGAATGACCGATTTTTAAAATCAACAGTACTTACTTAGATCCTAAGTTCTTTTCGGGAAGTTTTGAATAACCATGAGCCCTTATCTATTTAAACACCTCGTTTGACTCACAATTTGCAAGTGATACCCATTATTTCTTTTCCTATATCGAGTCATGACTCACTTGGCGTGAAATTTGTGTTTGCCCTTTATAACTTTGGACCTCACGTTTGAGTAGTATTCTTCAAATTCATAAGAACGATATTTGGTTTTGTGAGCTTCCGTCATTGAACTTCATTCCTAAAGTTGTCTGTAGTTATGACCTTCAGTGTGATCAAATCTCCAGACCTGCTTTTCTTTAAAGGATAGAATATTCTTCTTGGAACTTTGGTTCACCCCTTTATCTTATAACCATGTTTGTTGCAAGCTCTTTTTGGTAGAAGTGAAATTCTTTTAGCTCGGTTTCACTACACATATTGTTTCACACTCAATGACTTTTCTTTCTTCAGCACCAAGTTAAGGCTATCATGTTCTCTCCTTCCTTAACGGTTCTGAAAAGTTCCAATCACTTCGAGTTGCCCTCAACAAAACCGTTGAACCATTATCGGTGCTACTTCATGACATTTGTCTATATTTCTAAATTTTGACGCGACTGATCGTTTTAGGCCTTGACATGTTTCGATCGAAAACCGCTGTCGAAATTTTTGCAAATTTTATCGGGCAGTCTGGTATGGGATTTAAGATTTCTAAAACTTTTATTCACCTTACCATTTTACTTTCGCATTTGCGTTACTCTTTTTCGTTTGTTGTACTGAGACCCCTTCGAGACCACATTTTGAGATTCTATGGGAATTCGCACCTTCTTAATATCTTATCTTGCAATGAGTTGTTTCTACTCTTTTCTACCTCGTTGCGCGAAATTGAAATTCGCACTTTTCTACTACCTTATCTTGCAATGAGTGGTTTCCACTCTTTACTACCTTATTTCGTGAATGTACTTGCCCATTTTGTTTTCTTCCAAGTATTTTTCATCTTGCTGTGCAACTGTCCCATGTCTTTTCTTGCGCAACTGCCTTCTTTCAATATTACTGCGTGATCATTCCTTGAACCCTACTTATAGGGAGAATCATAATTTTTCCAGTACATCAGAATAGGTTTCACCCTGTTTTTCGTGACCCATCTCATGTTCTTTCGAGCTCTCATCAGAATTAAATTCTCAAGCTCTATGGGTCTTTCCTTGATACCTCTAAACTATCCGATGAAGGATATTTTGTGGTGCTTCTTCGAATTGAAATCGGCCCATATCCAAGTTAAGACTGTTTGATTAAATTTTGAATTCTTAATACATACTCTGAGTTGTTGATGCGACACGGCAAGGGAAGGCGAAAGCTTAAATCTTTTAAGATACACGTGGGAAATAAGTTCTACAGACAGACACGCGCTGAAATGATACACCAACAAGAAGTGCAGGCATGACCAATAGAACGAGACGAGAAGTATTTCGCATTTACGAACTGCTTATATCGAGCTGCTAGGAAATCGAATGTCGTGTTATAGGATTTTCCCGAACTTGCTCGAACGTAGGAATCGTACTAGGAGAACCTAGGTTATTTGCTCACGATCTGCGAGTTATGGCAATGAGAGATGTCGACGTAATCTTAGGAATGGACTGGTTGACCGCTAACTTTGCGACGAATCGCTGTGACGAGAGGCGAATATCCCTACTGATACGCCCGGATTTTGCACTGTTTTAAGGCCATTATTTGGTCCGTTTTTGTTATCAAAATCACTCTACATGTCCATTATTTGCATATTCTATACATTTTGGTATTTTGACGTGTTTTGTGAGAAATGTGCATATTTGAGCCGAAAAGGGGAGTAAAAATGCATAGTCTGGAAATCTGGAGTCAGACGGCGACCAGCGACCGCCGCGAAGTTGTACGGCGACCGCCGGCGCCCGGCGGTCAGAGCTATGTGGCGGCCCGCCTCGGAAATTTACGCTAGGAGAAGAGTCTCGTCCGGCGACCGCCGGAGGACATGTGGCGGTCCGCCACCGAAGGGTCAGAGTCTCTGGACTCCAACGCGGCGACCGCCGGCCAAGGTGCGGCGGCCCGCCGAAGAAAGGCGGCGAATCCGACCAGCCCTAGATTTGCTCCAAGATTTACCAAACTTTGAAGATCTTTTCCTTCTATGATGAGGAATAATCTTCCCCTATAAATAGGACCTCAAGCTTCATCAAAAAGAGTTTTTTACACACAACAAGAACACAATAATAGAGATCAAATGCTAGAGTACTTCAATTGTGCAAGGAGTTGGAGAAGGATTTCAAGAACATCAAGAACGACAAGGATTTAACCTACGGGTTTTATTTGCTTTAGTTTTATGTTCAGATTGTTTTCCCTTCAATCTATGTTTTTAGTTTATTCAGTCATGTGTAACTAAACTCATAGGATTCTAGGGATGTGTTAGTAGCAACTTTGGTTATACAATTCCATTTTCTATTTAATATCCGTTTTGTTTTTACTTTGTTTCTTCCCTAAGTTAATCATGATGCTTCATAATTGAGTGACACAATTATGTATGATTCAATACAACTTGCTTCATAACTGTGATAGAGTTCTAGCGAGTTAGATCCACTTAGTAGACACTACAGTTAGCTTCCTTTAAAACGACACTGTTAATTGAGAGTGAGGACTTTTCAAGGGTCTTAGGAGCTTTTTGGAGTTACGTGTTAGGATTGACAACCCTAATGTTAGTAATCAACGTTTGTATCGCATGAGCATAAGCTAGGTGACTCGTCCTTTCAAAGTATTAATTGTGCTAGGGCATTGTAGTTTGGAATTTGTATAACCACAAAAGCGAAAGCACATCCCTGGAATTCCCCTTATCTCTATACTTTTCTCTCCGTGATTTGCTTGCATTTAGTTGTTTACTGTTTTTAATATTAATTTGTGCTAGATATGCTGGCTTCTACCGGAGATTCATCAAGGATTTTTCAAAAATCTCTAAACCTCTTTGTAAATTGCTTGAGAAAGATGTGAAATTTGATTTTACTTCTGATTGCTTGCAGGCTTTTGAGACCTTGAAGAAAGCTCTAGTGAGCGCTCCCATTCTCATTACCCCAGATTGGAGTCAACCATTCGAGATTATGTGTGATGCAAGTGATGTTGCAGTTGGCTCAGCTTTGGGACAAAAGAGGAACAAGATTTTTAGAGTCATTTATTATGCTAGTAGAACTTTAGATTCTGCTCAAGCTAATTATACGACTACCGAAAGGGAGATGCTCGCTATCGTGTATTCTTTTGATAAATTTAGAGCTTATCTTGTGGGGACTAAAACTATTGTTTATACTGACCATGCAGCTATAAGGCATCTGTTCGCAAAGAAAGAAGCAAAACCCAGGCTCATTCGATGGATTTTGTTACTTCAGGAATTCGATGTTGAGATAAGACAGAAAAGTGTGTGAAAATGTTGTGGCCGATCATCTGTCGCGGTTGGAACATCCGGTGGAAGGAGAAGACTTATCACTTGAAATCAACGAGGATTTTCCCGATGAACATCTGTTTTTCACTCAAGCCACTTTCCCATGGTACGCTGATATTGTCAATTATTTGGCAGCCAAGGTACATCCTCCTGATCTCACTCCTTATCAGAAGAAGAAATTTTATAGAGATGTACGATTTTATTTTTGGGATGAGCCCTACTTGTTTAAAAGATGTGCAGATACTATACTTAGGAGGTGTGTACCTCAAGAGGATTGGGCGGCCATTGTTGAGAAGTGTCATTCATCCCCTACTGGAGGACATTTTGGTGTGCAAAGGACCGCAATAAAGATTTTGCAAAGCGGTTTCTATTGGCCCACCATATTCCGCGACTCTGCTAGTTTTGTTCTTCAATGTAATGAATGTCAGCGCACGGGGGGGGTCACTAAGAAGAAGGAGATGCCTATGAATACCATTATTGAGGTGGAATTGTTTGATGTATGGGGGATAGATTTTATGGGACCATTCCCAAAATTAGGAGAGTACCAATATATCTTACTTGCAGTAGAATATGTTTCTAGATGGGTGGAAGCAATTCCAACCAGAACTAACGATTCTAAAGTGGTTACTGCTTTTGTTAGAAAGAATATTTTTTGCAGGTTTGGTACTCCTCGTGCCCTCATTAGTGATGGAGGATCTCACTTCAACAATAGATGGTTAGACAACGTGTTGGACAAATATGGAGTCAAGCATAGGGTCACTTCTCCATACCATCCGCAGGCGAATGGACAAACGGAATTAGCAAACAGAGAGATCAAGTCGGTTCTTCAAAAGACGGTGAGTGTGAACAGAAAAGATTGGGCACTTCGGTTGGAAGATGCGTTATGGGCTTACCGCACTGCCTACAAGGGTCCCATAGGTATGTCTCCTTATCAACTTGTGTTTGGAAAGTCATGCCACTTGCCTCTTGAGTTGGAATACAGGTCGTATTGGGCAATCAAGAAGTTGAATCAAGATATTCAAAAGGCCGGTGAGGAAAGACGTCTTTTTCTTAATGAGATGGACGAATTTCGAATGGAGGCTTATGATAGTTCATCCATCTACAAGGAGCGAATGAAGGCTTATCATGATAGGATGATCAGTCCAAGAGAGCTCACCTTGGGGGATGTGGTTTTGTTGCATAACTCGAGACTATCTTTGTTTCCCGGGAAATTGAAGTCCAAATGGACTGGTCCATACATAATCAAGAAAATCTATGATAGTGGAACAGTTGAGTTACTAGCCCCGGATGGACAGTTGTTTCAAGCAAATGGTCACCGTGTTAAGAAGTATTACAGTGCAGACAAAGTGTTAGATGAAGAGGTTGGTCTCGAAGAGCCACCCAAGGAGTGAAAAAGGGGGGTAAAAGTCAAGCTAATGACTCTAAAGGAGCGCTTGTTGGGAGGCAACCCAACAATTTTTGCTTTAATTTTAAGTATTTTTAGTTTTGGTTTAATTTTGTGCTTTGCAAAAATTTTCGCAGGTTCTGACCTCTCCGTGGCGACCGCCGCAAGCTCTGCGGCGGTCCGCCACCTGAATGAAATTTTTCAGGGTACGTTTTTGTTTTCAGTAGTATACTCACGTCCCTACCGATTCTACAAACTTATTTTACACTTTGTTGTAAATAAGTTTGGGGGGATGAAGTGGTGGACCGTGAGTTTAGGGTTTTCTTTTTGTTGTTAGTTTGTTTTTGCTTTAATTTTCCAAAAACCCGTAGGAGATTTTTGTGTTCTAAAAATGTTTTCTTGAATCCATGTCATGAACATAACATGAAGAACTTAGAAACACACATGCTTAGGGACACATTAGACCGAGTTGCCAATGATATTATATTCCATCTATGTTTAAGTGTGGCTTAACGTTTTGATATGATGGTTGGGTGAAAAGGTGCATAATTAGTGAATTGCTTGTTCGCCTTGAATCGTGCTTTTACCTTGTGAGATTTGAGCCTTAAATTCTTTCTTGTGTGATTTATCTGTATGCATGTATACGTTTCTAGAACTTGCTCCTAGTCTGCCTAAGTTTACATAGTGTTTAAGTTGATTTAGGAGGATGTTAGGCCGTCTTTTCTTAGCTACTTTTATATCCAAAATTTTCGACCCTCTCAAATTTTTCCTTTGGAGCCAATTTTGAGCCTTTAAGCCTTTTCTTTGGAAGCCAAAATAAATGGGGGGACAATTCCTTGGGTTAGTATAGTTTTTGTTATCTTCTTTTGTTAAGGAATTGGAGAGATAAGGAGGAAAGTATAAAAAGTAGTGTGCTTAATATTAAGAAAGTACAAGTTGTGAAATTGAGAAAAATTCCAAATATGTGCTTGATCTTAGAAAAAAAAAAAGAGAAAAAAATGTGTGAAAGGTTGTGAAAAGAAAATAAAATCAAAGGATTGAAAGTAAATTGAAGGAGAAAAATAAAGTGTTAGAAGTGCCTTAAGTTTTAGAAAAGTGGAGTCATCTTAACTCTACTTGGGATATTTTTATATTTGAGTCACTTTTTAGCCAAATATTCCTCACCTACCAAAGAGCCTACGTTACAACCGAAAAGAAAGACCTTTCGGACTTTTGATGCTTAATCACATTGAGTAGAGGAGGGATTAGACTTTGAGCAAGCCTATGGTAAACTTTGCATGATGCATGATTTGAGTGATTTACACTTTACCTTTATACACTTTGAGAGTGAGAGAAAGAACACTTCCCATCTTTGGAAGTTTGCTACATGTGAGTGCTTGAATTCAAGGTGTTCCACGAGTTAGTAATGAAAGTGCACTATTAAGCCTTGCTTGATTTGATTGTGTTAATCCATGCTTAATCTATTCTTTCATCTTTTGAGGCAATTATGACGTCTAGTCCTTGTGCATTCCGTGCGTCTATTCTTGTGTCTTTAGTGTTTTGTTCGAGAACAAACAAAAATGTAAGTTTGGGGGAGTTGATACGCCCGGATTTTGCACTGTTTTAAGGCCATTATTTGGTCCGTTTTTGTTATCAAAATCACTCTACATGTCCATTATTTGCATATTCTATACATTTTGGTATTTTGACGTGTTTTGTGAGAAATGTGCATATTTGAGCCGAAAAGGGGAGTAAAAACGCATAGTCTGGAAATCTGGAGTCAGACGGCGACCAGCGACCGCCGCGAAGTTGTACGCCGACCGTCGGCGCCCGGCGGTCAGAGCTATGTGGCGGCCCGCTTCGGAAACTTACGCTAGGAGAAGAGTCTCGCCCGGCGACCGCCGGAGGACATGTGGCGGTCCGCCACCGAAGGGTCAGAGTCTCTGGACTCCAACGCGGCGACCGCCGGCCAAGGTGCGGCGGCCCGCCGGAGAAAGGCGGCGAATCCGACCAGCCCTAGATTTGCTCCAAGATTTACCAAACTTTGAAGATCTTTTCCTTCTATGATGAGGAATAATCTTCCCCTATAAATAGGACCTCAAGCTTCATCAAAAAGAGTCTTTTACACACAACAAGAACACATTCATAGAGATCAAAAGCTAGAGTACTTCAATTGTGCAAGGAGTTGGAGAAGGGTTTCAAGAACATCAAGAACGACAAGGATTCAACCTACGAGTTTTATTTGCTTTAGTTTTATGTTCAGATTGTTTTCCCTTCAATCTATGTTTTTAGTTTATTCAGTCATGTGTAACTAAACTCATAGGATTCTAGGGATGTGTTAGTAGCAACTTTGGTTATACAATTCCGTTTTCTATTCAATATCCGTTTTGTTTTTACTTTGTTTCTTCCCTAAGTTAATCATGATGCTTCATAATTGAGTGACACAATTATGTATGATTCAATACAACTTGCTTCATAACTGTGATAGAGTTCTAGCGAGTTAGATCCACTTAGTAGACACTACAGTTAGCTTCCTTTAAAACGGCACTGTTAATTGAGAGTGAGGACTTTTCAAGGGTCTTAGGAGCTTTTTGGAGTTACGTGTTAGGATTGACAACCCTAATGTTAGTAATCAACGTTTGTATCGCATGAGCATAAGCTAGGTGACTCGTCCTTTCAAAGTATTAACTGTGCTAGGGTATTGTAGTTTGGAATTTGTATAACCATAAAAGTGAAAGCACATCCCTGGAATTCCCCTTATCTCTATAACTTTTCTCTTCGTGATTTGCTTGCAGGTATACTTGCAGGTATTTATAGTGCAAATAAAAAGTGCATCAGGGAGTTAAGGTAGTGATTGTGTGCCCAACGACAGCTAGCTCAAGGTTCTCTGAGTTCCTAGACCCAGTGTCTAGCGGATTTCCTGGACCGAGGGTTTTCTTCATTAATTTTAGAACACTCTTTCGCTAACCATTATTAGCTCTAAAAAAAAACAGCTCTTCAAATGGCGCCGTTTCCTGGGATGGATGGCGTAGTTTGTTTACGTGTTTGAGGATTTGGTGTATATAGTTTTAATTTCTATTATTTGTTTTTCTTGGCAGTTTATGAGCAAGGGCTCACGATTTGGGAACTGGAGTAACCCGTCTGGGTCAAAGGACGCTCAAGTCAGGTGGCAGGTTAAGGAATCGACATCCACCATCACCACCAGATCAGGGTTTACGACAGTAGATCCATTCCCATTCGAATTAGAAAGTGAGAAGGAGTGGAACTCGTCGGGAGGGGAGGACCCGAAGTCGTCTACTGAAATAGAGCACTCCGAAACCGAGGAAGAGGAAGACGTAGATATGGCACACTTGGAGGATCCCGATCCGGAGATAGGTTCACTCACCGCGCATCTGGACGGTGAGCCCGCCCATGCCATAGTCTCGAACCAGAGCCAGAGGTCTATTGATATCAAGACAAATGTGCTGGGTGTTTTACTTACATTCTCTGGACGAAGGAATGAATGTCCTTACGAATTCCTAAACGAGTTTAGTAAGCTGTGCAATATCCAAAAGCGACCCAACGAGGCTACTGAGGAGGACTACCATTTGCGTGCAGTCCCGTTTGCCCTTAAAGGAGGGGGGGGGGGGCTAATACTTGGCTACTGAGGCATCCACCAGACTCGATCAACACATGGAAGGATTTCAAGCTGGAATTCCTGGATTATTTCTTCCCGTCCAACAAAACAAATGCCCTGAAGAAGGAGATTCAGGAATGCAAGCATGATTACGATGAGTCCTTGAGTCAATACTGGTCTCGATTTAAGGGACTGCTCGACGCCTGTCCCAATCACAGGATGATGGAGGCTGAGACCTTTTACCTGTTCTATGAAGGAGCTAATCCTGAGTCGAAGGACTTAATGAATTCCTTGAGCGGGGAGAATTTTACAAAGAACAAGGCAAGTGAAGCACGAGAGATTTTGGAAAGGCTGATCGACGCAAAGAAGGCGTACGACCACCCACGTATCATGAGGAGAGGTTCAACAAACGCAATCAAGGAACAAGAAGGAGAAGGAGTTGGGGACAAGATAGATCGGTTGGAGAAGGCACTTCTCAGTGCGATTGAGAAAAAGAATTCCCCGACCTCACAGGAAAATCAACTCCAGCTTTATTACGGTCCACCTCCCGATGGAGAGTTCCAAGCCCAGGTAAATGCAGTAGGGAATTGGAATCAAAATAATCAGAATACAAGTTGGAATCAGTGGAAGATCAAGGAGGCACCATGGAGAGACAACCCTTGTTTTAGATGGGCAGACGGAAACCAACAGCTCCAGCTACAGTACCCAGGTCCAGCAGAGGCCCAACAGAACTGGCCTAGCCGTGGTCAGGACGGACCCCATCATAATTCAAACTGGTCAGGGAAAAACCAGGAAGGCCGAATAACTGGAGTTATCGCAATCAAGGGGACCAGTCCAATTGGAACAACAGGAACCAGAGTAATCAAGGGAGCTCTTATGTGCCACCACATCGGAGGAACGCCACCGGAAACAATCAGAATATCCAGCATGCGCACCAAGGAAATCAAGGGTTAGGGAACCAGTTCAGCAACAATCAAGGAGGTCAGGGTAATTATCGCCCTAATCAGGGGAGCGGACCGAGCCACAATCAGGGGTCAAGTTCAAATCAATCGAACTACAAGCCTCCGAGGAATCTGGATGAGATGGTACATGACCTAGTCAGCTCTCAACAACACATGCTAAACAATATGCAGGCAAACAATGATGTGGTACACAAGATCCAAGATGCTCAACAAGAGCATAAGTCTGCTATGGATATGTTGGCCAAACAAATGTCACAATTGGCCACTTCGTTGAATGAGATGAGGGGACACAAAGGAAGGATATCAGCTTCAGTGAAACCACCTGACCGGGCAAATATTAGTCAGATAACTTTAAGGTCAGGACGGGGCTATGAAGGTCCGGTGATGAGAAAAGATGAGAATACACCTCTATTGACGAGGGCAAGACCCCTGACCTAGAGGATACTGAGGTAAGCAATATCAGAGTAGAAGACGGTCTTCAAAAAGGGGATTTGGAGAAACCATTACCTCGGATGGCCGATCCATTCTTCTTAGACCCAGAGCCTGAAGTGGAGATTGAGGAGGGAAGGAACGAAGTCGGTGAGTCATCCGTCCCAGGTCTGGCAGGGACGTTGAAGCGTACGAAGCCATTCCCTCATCGGGGGGAAGCCTAAAAGAAAAAGGACGACACCGAAGACTTCATGGAGATTTTCGGCAAGCTGGAGATCAACCTGCCCTTCCTACAAGCTTTAAAGTTGCCTACATTCAGTAAATTCATCAAGGAGTTCATAGCAGGAAAAACCAAGCCCGACGGGAAAATAGTAATTGGAGAAAATGTGTCAGCTGTGATACAGAAGAGAAGGATTCCATCAAAATGCACAGACCCAGGTATGTTCACTTTGCCTATTTCTCTGGATGACATAAAAATTGAGCATGCTATGTGTGATCTAGGAGCTTCGATAAATGTGTTACCACTTTCGATATATAGGAAGTTGATAGGAGTGAGTCTGGTGGATACGAAAGTGGTGATTCAGTTAGCCGATAGAACATGCATTTCACCCGAAGGTGTGCTGGAGAATGAGATAGTAAAAGTACATGATTTCTTGTACCCAGCTGATTTTCATGTGATAAAAATGAGTGATGATGAATCTGCCGAGTCTAGCGGAGTGCTTGTAGGAAGGCCATTCTTACGCACCGCTAAGACTATAATAGATGTGTTTGATGGAACAATATGCCTGGATTATCATGGGGAAAAATACACATTTAACATCGATGAAGCTATGAAAAAACCATTGGATGTTGAGAATTTACATTCTGTCGATATCATTAACCCCCTGGTCCAGGAATATCTTGAGAGTGAATTAATGCAGGAACAGTTTCATAATTCGGAGCTGAGTCAAGCTGTTGACAATGAGGTAGCAGGATGGTATGAAACCCTATTAACTCGAAACCTGACAGATGAACAGATCAGTGAAGCGATCATGGAATTTTGCCACCAACCACTGTCATTCGAGTCTACGGGGTCTGTTCAGGTGAAAAATCTAGACGAGGGAACAAACTTGGATGAGATAGCAACAAAAAGTCTGGAGAAAACCCCCTCTACCATCACACCAAAGAAGGAGTTGAAGAAACTACCCGAGACCCTGAAGTATGCCTACCTTGGGGAAGATGAAACATTCCCAGTAATAATCAACGACCACTTGACAGCGGAACAGGAGAATGATCTATTGGAAGTAATCCGGAGGAACAAGAAGGCCATAGGGTGGACGATCTCCGACCTGGTTGGAATCAGCCCAAACCTTTGCATGCACCACATCCGACTGGAAGAGGGGGCATGAAGGGGTTGGCAGCGGAAGTGCATGCATAAATCAATTACATAATAATCAGATCTATTTAGCAGATTATTTAGACAAATTCTATTCGCGTAATCATCTCACGTATCATGCTCGTAACTCAAATAATCACATGCTTTAAATTAAATGAAATCTAAAACATGCTGTTCTAGGGTTTAGCCATTATACCTTGATGATTCTCCAAAGAATCGAAGATAGCTAGCGCCTTCTCCTCGTGAAGATCTTTAGTACAAAACCACGGATCTTCTGACTGGTTCCCGGACTGTGAACTGATATCAGGGTGGGCTGATCTCACCAGCGCACTAGGACTTAAATAGAGAAGACAGAAATCCTTTCCCACGGAGGAGAAAAATTCGACCTCTACTAGGAATAGAGAGGGCCGAAAATTTTGAGAGAAAAACAAGTATATTTTCTGTCTCCTTTATTCTCCTATTTATAATAAGTCACATATTGGGCCCAGACAGGGATCTATGGAAGGCTTTGGATATGGGCTCCTCCAATTAGCTTTTTACTAATTACAACCCAATTTAATATAAGCTTAAAATTGGAATATTACGAGCAGCCACTACAGAAGTAATACTGCACTCCCCATCCAAATCCGAAAGTACAAGTACTTCGGGTTTCCAATACTTTATATTTATTTCCCGCACTTAAGATAGAAACATGCATTAATTAATTATTGTCTGCTATGGACTTAATTAATTAATATCTTATTTATTCCAATAGAGGACTCAGCAAGAAAATCTTATTTATTATTCATAGAGTAATTAAACTCCAACTAGCTAGGTTCCGAATAATAAAACCTTATTTCAAGCTTCTCTTGAGGATGTTATCAAACGAGACTCACCGCGCGCACGATTCAACATAATAGCAATCCTAGCACCGCTAGATGCTAATCACCACTACCCAATATACCAGGCTTATTGGGTTGCGAAAAACCCGCACCATTTGGTAAGTCAAAGTAGTGCATAATCAATACCGTATGCTCAATGCTAACATATATTGATTGAGAAATAATTTACGAGACCTCGTCTTTCAGTAGATAGCATAAAGACTGTCTCGCTGTTAGATCCATTCAGTGCTATACCACACCAACGTCATCTTATTTCAGTAAGGCTTAGAAATAATCGGACTGACATTGCAACCTTTCACGATAGGTAGTCTAAGCCTATCTAGGTTGTGAAATTCTTTTTTTTCTTTGTTTAGAACTGACCGTGTTACCTTAAAGTGGACGACGCCCACAACCGGTCTACTAAAACAAAGACTTAGACTTTGTTAAATTACTTATACATTTAAATATGCAATTAACATCCATTAAATGTAAAATATAACAACATTATGACAAAAATAATCTGTTTATTCATTTGGAAAATAAAATAAGAGTTTTAACAGTATTCAATCACTCGAAAGGTGATTTCTAGTATACAAACTCTAACAATCTCCCACTTATACTCAAAACAGCTTTCGAGTATACAAAAAAATTGTGCACTACGTCTAATTCTCCCACTTATACTGAAAGCGAGTTGAGGTCTCGAGCGAGTCGAACTCCCATTCCTTCTACATGGCGTTCGAACGGTTTGACCGCCAATGCCTTAGTGAAGGGATCTGCCAGGTTGTTCTCTGACGCAATCTTGACCACTTGTATGTCTCCTCTCTGCACTATATCTCTGATGATATGATACTTCCTCTCAATGTTTTTGCTCGCTTTGTGAGCTCTTGGTTCCTTCGAATTAGCCACAGCACCAGAATTGTCACAATAAATGGTGATGCTCTTGGGCAGATTCGTAACCACACCTTAGTCCATAAGAAAGTTCTTGAGCCATACAGCCTCCTTTGCAGCCTCCGAAGCGGCCACATATTCGGCTTCCATGGTAGAGTCTGCAATGCATTTCTGCTTTACACTCTTTCATATCACGGCTCCACCTCCTAAGGTAAACACATAGCCAGAAGTAGATTTCCTCGAGTCCTGATCAGCTTGAAAGTCTGAATCAGTATATCCCAAAGGGCATAGCTCGCCTGCTTTGTAAACTAGAACATAGTCCTTAGTCCGTTTAAGGTACTTGAGTATGTTCTTTACTGCAGTCCAATGTCCTTGGCCAGGATTTGATTGATATCTTGCTACCATGCCAACAACAAAGCAAATATCGGGTCTTGTACAAAGCATAGCATACATGAGACTACCAACAGCCGAGACATATGGTATCTTTCTCATCTCTGCTATCTCAGATGTTGTCGTAGGACACATCTCTTGAGATAAATGGATGCCATGTCTAAAAGATAAGAAACTTTCTTGGCATCTTGCATGCTAAAGCGAGTAAGTACAGTGTCGATGTAGGGTTTTTGGGATAAGCACAACATTCTTTTCTCACGATCCCTAAGGACTTTGATGCCTAGAATGTGTCCCGCGTCTCCCATATCCTTCATCTCGAACTGGTTCGACAACCAAGTTCGTACTGATGACAACATCTTTTTATTGTTTCCAATTAGAAGAATGTCATCTACATATAAAACTAAGAACACCACATTCCCTTTTTCTACCTTCTTGTACACGCAGCTCTCGTTAGGGCATTTCTCGAATCCAAACTTATTAACAGTTTGATCGAAGCACTGATTCCATGATCTAGATGCTTGCTTGAGGCCATAAATGGCTTTCTTAAGCTTCCAAACCATGTGCTCTTTGCCCTTGACGGCATAACCCTCGGGTTGTTCCATGTAGATGGTCTCCTCAAGACTGCCGTTCAAGAACGCAGTCTTAACGTCCATCTGCCATACATCCCAATCCATGTAAGCTGCAATAGACAATAGTATCCGGATCGATTTGAGCATGGCCACTGGGGAGAAGGTCTCGTCGTAATCGACACCTTCCTTTTGGGTATACCCCTTAGCCACTAGGCTAGCCTTGAAGACTTTAACTCGTCCATCGGGTCCACGTTTACGTTTGTATATCCATTTGCTCCCAATGGCATTACAGCCTTCGGGTAGGACGGACAAATCATAGACGTCTTTGTCTATCATAGATTGTAGTTCTGAATCCATTGCTTTCACCCATTCGCAATGATCGATATCCGCCTTCGCCTCTGCATAATTCCAGGGATCTGGTACACTACTGTCCGAGGAGTGATCCATAGATTCTCCCAAACCAATGTACCTTTCGGGCTCATGAGAGACCCTCCCACTGCGGCGCGGCACTACAATGTTAGGTGTAGAAGTTGAAGGTTCGGGAATTGGTTGTACTAATGGTACTTGTTCTTGGTTAATGGAACTTGTGACTGAAGTGAGCTCATCAAGAGCTACCTCACTGCTGGGTTTATGATTCATAACAAAGTCTTCCTCTAAGAATGTCGCGTGAGTACTCACAATGACTTTCTTGTCTCGGAGACTATAGAATTCATAAGCTTTCGAACCTTTGGGGTACCCTATAAACAAACATACCTCTGTCCTTGAGCCCAGCTTAGTTGGATCCTTTTCCAAAACATGAGCTGGACACCCCCATATCTTGAGATGTTCTAGATTAGGCTTACGCCCGGTCCACAACTCATATGGAGTAGCAGGAACAGATTTTGACGGTAAATTGTCTAAAATATGACTCGCGGAAAGCAAGGCATGTCCCCAAAACGAAATAGGCAGTCGTGCATAACTCATCATCGATCGGACCATATTTAACAAGGTCCTATTCCTTCTTTCAGCTACGCCATTCTGCTGAGGTGTGCCCGGCGCAGTCGTTTGGGATTCAATTCCCTCTACTGATAAGTAGTCCAAAAACTCGGCACTGAGGTATTCGCCTCCACGATCAGATCGCAGGCTCTTGATACGTTTTCCATGATGCGTCTCAGCATAAGCCTTAAACTCCTTGAACTTGTCAAAAGCTTCAGACTTAAAGCGCATCAAATAAACATATCCAACTTTCGAGTAATCATCAATAAAAGTGATGAAATAGCGAAAGCCGCCTCTTGCCTCGGTTGACATTGGTCCACACACATCAGTATGAACGAGTTCTAGTGATTCCTTGGCCCTATTTCCTTTCACTCTAAAAGGTCTCTTGGTCATCTTGCCTTCCAAACAGGATTCGCACGTGGAAAATGATTCAGTATCTAGCCCTTTAAGAAGGTCTTGATCCACAAGTGTTTGAATCCTCCTTTGGTTGGCATGACCAAGTCTAAGGTGCCATAAGAACGTTTCGTTCATTGAACTTGAAGGTTCTTTTCTTTTCTTTGAAATTTTCGATGCATTATTGAGTTCTAATTTGCGATCATTATATTGTGTAGATACGATTGTGTACAGATTGTTTTCCATGATACCACGACAGATATAAGAACCATCTTTCTTAATAACACAACTGTCATTAAAAGAAATCGAATATCCATCAAAAACCAATTTAGAAACTGAAATTAAATTTCTTCTAAAAGAAGGTATCAACAAAACATTCTTCATAATCAAAAATCTATCACTACTAAAATGCAAATAAACGTCTCCCACTGCAACGGCCGCCACTTTAGTAGCGTCGCCCAGCTGAACTTCGATCTCTCCATCATATAGCCGTCTTGTCACCTGCATTAAGTCAGGATCAAAACAAATATGATCAGTAGCTCCAGTGTCAATAACCCAAGTATGAGAAGAAGTCGAAGCCAAACATGACTCAACAACTAAAGCTTGGTGCATACCTGTAGCCTTGCTCCTTTTAGGGCAATCTGGCTTCCAATGCCCCTTCTCTCCACACTTGAAACACTTTCCGGTTTGCTTCTTTCCCGACCTCCTCCTTTTCTTTCCCTTAGCATCTTTAGGTGCAACCTGGTTTGTCACTTTCTTCTTTCCTGCGCCAGGCCTAGGGCCAGAGGAACGATGTGATGAACTAACCATCGCAGCCTTAGCTTGGTTCATGAGATCTTCCGCCGACTGAAGTTCAGTCAACAACTCAGCCAAGGTGTAATTCCTTTTGTTCATCTCAAAGTTGAGCTTGAACTGTTGGAAGCTAGGGGCCAGACTCTGAAGGATAATAGTAACTTGGGACTCGGCATCAATGACGCCTCCCAAAACCTCAATTTGATTGAGGTGGCTCATCATCTCGAGGACATGGTCCCTCACAGACGAGCCTTCCTTCATAGACTTGCACATGATACTTCGAAAGGCTTGAGACTTAGCCGTTCGATTCTGAGTACCAAAGAGATTCGTGAGATTTTCCATAATCTCGGTGGCAGTTGCCATGGCGGCATGCTGATGTCTAAGCACTGTTGACATGGAGGCCAACATATAACACTTAGCCATCTCATTCGCCTTGTGCCACCGTCTATGGGCATCTCGCGCTGCCTGCGCGGCGTTAGCCGCCGGCACTGGGGGCCGAGGAGTAGTGAGCACAGACTTGTACTCATCAGCCGTGAGAACGATGTCCAAATTTTGTTTCCATTCTATGTAATTTTGGCCCTCGAGTTTGTTTTCTTTAAGAATTGCAGAAAGAGGATTGAGTGACATTTTGACGATTTAGGTTGCACTGCAAAACAGAATTATTTATAGGAGGTTTATTAGAATCACCATAAATCAACATAGAATGAACACCATCATAACATGAAATAAAATTCATAGATAAACAGCAAGTAGCAAAACGAACAAATGGACTTCGAAACGGCGAAGTTCGACAGAAATCAAAACATAAACGCTGGAAGGTAAATGATTGTACCTTCGCCCTCCTTGAGGACGGTGTTGCATAGATTTTCCCGAAGATTAGACCTTTATTCTACCCCAGAATTCCCATTTCCCAAGTGTGTGTATGTGTGTGAGCTGAGAGCTATCGTCCATATCATGTGTGTTGCATGCTCCTCTTTATAGAGGCGTGAAAGTGGGTCTAGCAGAGGCCTTTTTTTTGTGTGAATTGTCTTCTTTGCCCTCAGCTTGGGACTCCCCTCGTCTAGCCATTTTCTTCCTCGATTCTGCTCATTTTTCGCCTTCTTCCTTCGCTAGTCCACTTCCTTCAGTTCTTCCTGAACCTGGCGAATTTCCTTCACACACCTGGCTTAAACAATGTGTTGGACCCAGTAAATGGTGACTTTTCATCATATAACCAATGCATGAAATTTGCCTTATCAAACTGCTCACACTTAAACCATACTTGTCCTCAAGTATAAAGACAAGAAAAAGAAATAAGGCGAATTTCAACGCATGGTTATCCCCTGACCGACTCTCTAGACTCTAACTTAACACAGACTCCTAGACCAAGACACAAACTGACACACAAAATGACAAAACACTTACAGAAAAATACATATGCATGAACTAACTTCAACTTTTAGGCAACCGTCCCCACAGATTAAGGTCAATCCAACAGGCTGCACTTCTCCAAATTGTCCCCTTCCCTTCTTACACCTAATCAATTTGTCGATTCGTCAAGATAGCCTATTACTTTCCCAATTGTTGGATTCACTCGATCACTCATTCCTCACAGGGATGTTAGGACCGAATCTTTCGTAAGTTATTGCCACACCACTGAAGCGTCGGGTTATGAGAGTTTTCTCCTTTTTACACTTCGTTCCCCCTTTTGTTCCTGGGTCAGGTTACTATTGCTCCCCGCCCTTAGACATATTTTCCCTGGACATCGTCCAGCTTATACCTCCTTTTTTTTCTGGGCTTCGTCCAGCTTATACCTCCATGTTTTTATTTTTTTTCTTTCTTTCTGTACTTCGTCCAGCTTGTACCTCCTTTACCTGGACTTCGTCCAGCTTATACCTTCATAACCCAATTTACCCCTATTTTTTCTCCTTCAGCACTCTTCTCCCTAAGCATTCAGTGGCAGCCCCATTTCACATGTGTTAGCTCAAAATTATTTTAGGCTTATAACTCGCTCTTATAGTGGGGCTTCACAACTAAGTCAGCTAAGGCATCTTCTATCGTTCTTACTTCATCCAGACTGACCTCGGCTTATTAAAGGAAAAGGCTTCAAAGTTGAAATACATCTTGTCTTCAATTGTTCTCACTAAGGAGATCATGCCCTATTATATTCACCAGCTCATGCAACACAAACAAAACCTAGACTTAACGACTCTTAACATTCTAAACACATACAAGCATTGACTCCCCTCCCCCTCCCACTTCACTCAAGCTTGTCCCCAAGCCATCGTCGTAAAGGGGGGGAATAGGGCAGTCAATCCAACATACAACAAACAATATATCCAAATAAACTTCTCACACTTAGACCGAGCATCGGGCTAAGTGGGAGAAGACATCATTAAAACAGAAAACACAAACTTCTCACACTTAGGCCAAGCATTGGGCTAAGCGGGATAAGGTAGACATATATAGCAATTTCCAACAGAAACACAGACAATAACAAAGACATTAAAATAAATAAAAATAAAACTAATACTGAAAATAAAAGTTACTTGGTTATGGGGGGCAATTCATTTCTGGGTCTGGCCCCCTCGAGAGCCAGACTGGGGTGGGATTCCGGGTCGGGTCATCTTCACCTTCTTCTTTGCCGGCAGTTCCGGCTATTCTTCCTCCTTCTCTTGATGCTTGGACACTGGTTTCTTCATCAGTAGGGACTCTGAAGTAGATGGGGTTGACACCGGCTTGGATGCGGATGGAGTGACCACTGGCTTGAGCGATGGTGGAGGTCGCTGGATGGAAGAACTGCCCTGGCCGGGCTGCTTGACCTCACTGCTGGATCCAGGAAGCACCTTCTGCTGGGTCAGGGAGAGTGTCTTCTCCACCCACTTTGACATTTTCATCATCAGCTCCACGGCCTCTGCTATCCGCTCATTCTGCTTGGAGGACTTCATCGCCAAGTCTGCAATGTTCCTCCGCAGCGCCTTTATCTCCTCTCAGGCCTGCTTAATTCATTCCGCATTCCACCAAGTTCCTTCGTCATCTCCTTCCTCATCGTTTGCATTTCCTTCTTCAATTCCTCAACCTCCTCACTGGGCACAGCCTCCGATTCCGTCTTCACCTTATCTCCCACCTCGTAGAAGAAGGTTTCCTTGCCGTGTACTTGGAGTAGCCCTTTGTTGAAGAAATATTCAACGTTGAAGGTGTCTGGGGGCTCACACATCACGACTAGAGGAGCGGTCTTGGCTATCTTCATTATTATGTTCCGTTGGAGATAAGCACCGTGGAGATGGCATGTGTACATATGTCGCGCGAGATTGCTTGTCATTTGATGGCAGGCCTGGGCCAACCAGTAGCCAAGATGTACCTTCACACCCTTGGTCATACACCAGGTGAAGTAGAGGTCAGTGGTTGTCAGAGCTGAGTCCGCCGTTCTCATCAGATTGTAGCTAATGTATGTCTGGGCGAATCGGAGGATGCGGTCTTCAATGTGGGAGGCCTTGGAGTCGCTGGATTTGAAGGCCCCCGCATTAGGGTGGGTGACCAGCTCCCATGTTGCCTGTACCTTAAACCCTGGTGTGTTCTTTGGTACGCCGACCATTCTCTCATTCCAGATGCCTTCTTCGTCATCAGCCCTGGAAAACAACCCCATCCTCAGGGACCACTCCCTGATGTTCTTCATTGAAAAGCCGGAATGTGATGGAGTCCGTGTCGAGGTCAGAAGTGTTCTTGAGTCGGAACGTTGAGAAAAATTCTCGAGCTAAATCCACTGGCACCTCTGCCGTGTTGTGCTTCAACAACCACTCAAATCCGATCGCGTAGATACACGTGCAGAACTCCTCATCGCTGTCAATTATCTTAAGCTCCTCGAGGCTGTACTGCTTGCCTGATTTTGCCATCTTCCCTGCGCTGCATCTCTCCTTGTATGTTGCGGCCCTTTTCTGATCATCAAAGCGCTTCGTTGACTCCAGCAATTCCCTAGTTAGCCAAATCTCCAGGTGCTCATAGTTTAACTCCTCATCAGATTCATCTTCTTCTCCGGGTTCGGAATCGGACCCAGGAGTAGGATCGGCTCGTTCCTCGGTGAATGGAGCGTCGATCAGTGGGGAAAGTGGCTCCTCAACCTCCTTGACAAAGGGAGTTTTCCTTGATCGCTTTGACTGGGTGGCAGCTGCCTGCTTTCCTTTCCTCGTCCTTTCCTTGGCCAGGCGGCTATCCTCCGCCTCATCACCTGCTGTCCCTCGGGCAGGGAACTCTTCTTTTTCAGAGTAAACCAAATCGCCCAACTCGTCTAGCAGACTCCTCCTGGCCCTCCGCCTCTCTGTTCTTTCTTCGATTCGTGGTTCGTCTTCATCCTGGTCATCCATCAGGTCCACAATCAGATGTTTCCCTACTCCGACGGGCTCTAGTACTCCAGTGTCGTCGGGGTTCGTCTCCCCCAAAGGCTCCTTCGGGGTTTCCCCCATATTGTCCACCATTGGGGTCCCCCCCTCAATATAGACAGGGGTTTCCCCCCTAACATCACTCGGGGTTGCCCCCTCCTCCATTGGTCCAGGGATTGTTCCCCTAAAATCCTTCGGGGGGTCTCATCCCCGGTCTCCATTGGGGTTTACCCCTCAGCAAACTTCTCCAGATTAGGGGTTTCCCCCTCAACAACTTCCTCTGACATAGGGGTTTCCCCCTCGGCAAACTTCTCCAGAACAGAGGTTGCCCCCTTTTTCTCACCCTCAGAATTAAGGTTTTCTCTTTCTCGCCCTTCGGACTCCACATTCTCATGACCATCATTCAGCCTACCATCTGCCGCCAGTTTACTCGTCGCCTCCTCCTTGTACGCTTCTGGTGGACTTGTGCTTGGAGCGGTTTCTGACTGTTGAAGACCAGAGTCCGGTACTCTGGTCGAAACTTGAGGCCTTTCATCGTGGGGAACTGCGGTTTGAGCCGTCGAATCAACAGGGATCGTCGGCGGTGGTGCGGCAGCCGTGGATGTCATCATGCTAGCCGAGAATAAAGCATAGACTTCCTTCGCTTTCTCGACGCTTCCCAATTTTTGCTTCAACTCCACCAGAAGAACAACGTCGTATGGGTTCTGGACGGTTTCAGATCCCGTGGCTGACACCTCCGGTCGTGAACTCTTGTGGTATGAGTTGGATCCATCACTGTAATCTGAAATCAAAAAGTAAACTGGTAGAAATCGGGTTAGGATTTTGCAATTCCTAAGAGAGAAAAAAAATAGAGAGAAGGGAGAGAATCGGGTGTTTGACGCTTGAGATTATTGGAGAGAGAAAATGGCGGTTAGCCTTTTTGGTGAGAGGATGGTGCGGTTGCAGGCGTGATGTAAGTGTTGGGACTACCGCAGCGGAAGACACGGAAACCAAACAGGTCCTAGAACGGATCTATTTAGGTGATTATGCATTCGACTCCAATTTCATGCAATTTACATAGATCTATAGATATAACATCAAATAAACACATAATCATGCATATTCGATGTAGATTCGATTGTTACCTCTTCTTGATCCATCATAGGATCGAAGTTGCTAGCTGCACCACCCGGAGATCCTCGGTTTATCGACCGTGAATCTTCCAACCTATTCCCTAGTCCTTGATTCTCCATCCGTGTGGGCGGATCTTAGATAATCAATAATAGTCTTGAAGAGATCTAGGGAAACCCAATCACAAACTCGATATTGTCTTGATCTAATCCTATGAATCGGGATAGAACAAGAACAAAAACAAAACCATAATTCTCCCACGTGCCAAGGCACGAAAACCGAGGCAAGGAGAGAGAGAGAGAGCCGGCGATGGCTTCTAGGGTTTAGGGGAGGAGTGTTGTGAATAATGGTGTGCTAGGGTTTCCACATCTCATCACTATTTATAATGGACTTGTTGGGCTAGGATGAGGATCCATGGAATGACTTAAGTGTTGGACTCACCCATTAGATAAATTACTAATTAAATCAAATGACCCATGATTTAATATATTATCAATGGAATATTATTTTATTCCACTAAAGAATAATATTGCACTCCCACTTAAATCACCAAATTACAAATAACTTGGGTCCATTTTATTTTATAATATTTCCCGCGTTTAAGATTATCTTGATCCATCAATTTAATTCTTTTGTCTGCTATGTGACTAGAATTAAATTAATTCTCCAAAGAGTTTTTCTAGTTTGAAACTTTATTTATTATTCGTGGAATAAATTTCAACTGCGCAGTTTTCTGAATAATAAATTCCTCTTTCAAACACCTCTTGGGGATCACCCCTTAGGGATTTAATCATACCACACTGGGCACGCGAATTCTATGAAATAATATTCCAATACCTTCATGTTATTCAATTACTACCACCCAAGATATCATGAACTTGAGTTACGTACAAACTCTCACATATTGATAAGTCAAAGTGGCGTTTGATTGAATAAACAATATTGATATTAATATCATAGACTAGAAAATACTAAACTTTCTTGAAATATATTCTTTCAGTAGATAGCAATAAAGAATACATTTCGGATTAGATCCTTTCAGTGCTTTACCACCCCGGTGTTACTAATATCTTCTTAGGTAAGAGAGAATTATCTCAAACACCGCAACCGTACCAATAGGTAGCCAAAGCCTATCTAGGTTGTGAATACGTTTTTCTTCTTACTAGATCTGGCCAAGTCCCCTACTGGAAAACTCATGAGGAGATTCATCGAATTTCCCTAATTGACCTTCTTAGTAAAAAGCCTTAGACTTGTTTATCATATTTCAATAATAAACCATTATATTATATTATTTATTCTCATAATTAGGTAAACAAGTGGACGTGGCGTTTCTCGTATACATGCACAAGCTGACTGTACAAAGGCATGTACGCTCGAAGCATCTTTTAGTATACAAACCCCAATAGTAAGCAACCGTACACCTCCCATAAATATCGGATAATTTGAAATTCAAATTTTCTCAATCCCTCCCCTAAAATTCCTTCTCTAGACTTCTTTCTCCTGGTTAATTTTCCTGACCAAGAGTTTACACTTATATAAAAAATATGAAAACGCCAGACTCCTAGGTCGAGGATAAAATACAAGACAAATCGATTTCCCTATGGAGTCTGGTGCTTCGAAAATATTTTTGGAAGATTCAGATTTTCTCCTTTTTTTTTGGATTTTAACTTATTTTCACAACGCAATTAAACTATTTACACATTCCTTTTGAGTATTCCCGAGATCCCCTGGTTCAGTGTATATATTAAAAATGTAAACCATTTTGCCTGACCCAGGAGTTCATCGAGAATACTTCCTTGTCTGACTAGGTGATAATAGGGAGTGCACGTAGTGGCACTTCCTCCACTACACACGACTCAGAATTATCCCTATAGACCTTTACTCTATGACCATTAACAAGGAAAGGGGTAGAGTTAGAGGCACTTCCCTGGATCTCTACAGCTCCATTCGCGCGGAGGCCGACAATGGTATATGGACCGATCCACTTAGACTTCAACTTTCCTGGCATAAGCTTGAGCCGGGATTGGAAAAGGAGCACCTTCTGTCCCACATAGAGTTCCTTGACTCGGAGATTCTTGTCATGCCATAACTTTGTCCTTTTCCTTATACCACATAGCAGACTCATAAGACTCCAGCCTTAGTTCCTCCAGCTCTTGTAACTGTAACTTCCTTTCCTCTTCACAAGCCGAAGGCTTCATACTCATCTCCTTGACTGCATAGTATGCCTTGTGCTCTATACCCACGGGCAGGTGGCACATTTTGCCAAACACCAGCCTATAAGACGACATTCCGATAGGAGTCTTGAAAGCAGTTTTATAGGCCCATAATGCATCACCGAGCCTCTTACTCCAGTCTTTCCTCGAGGGATTAACTTTCTTCTCCAGTATTGCCTTGATCTCTCGATTAGAAATTTCTGCTTGGCCGTTAGACTAAGGATAGTAGGGCGTAGATACCCTATGGTGCACACCATATTTCCTCATCAGAGCCTCGATGGTGCGATTACAAAAATGTGTTCCCTGGTCCGAGACGATGGCTCGAGGAACTCCGTATCTGTTGAAGATATTGGCCTTCAGAAACTTCACTACCTCCTTCGATTCACATGTCGTGGTAGCCTTGGCTTCTATCCATTTAGACACATAGTCCACTGCGACCAATCCCATGAAGTCCATCCCCCATACGTTGAAGATTTCACAGACAATCACCGGGACCTGGGGCATCTCGTCCCTCCTTGAAATTCCCCCTGTCTGTTGGCACCTTTCGCAACACTGACAAAACTCGAAGGCATCCCTATTAATCGTCGGCCAGTAGAACCCACTATCCAATACTTTCCTCGCTGTCTTCCTTGGTCCAAAGTGACCTCCACACGCCAAGGTGTGGCAATGATTCAGCACATCTCTTTGTTCCCATTCGGGAATGCAGCGTCTGATCACTTGATCTGAGCACATCTTACATAAGTAAGGATCATCCCAAAAGTTATATTTGGCCTCTGATAAGGCTAATTTCATGCATCGGTAATGTGCGAAAAATGTTATAATTTGCTGGGTATAACACGTTCCTAAGCCAGGTGTGTGAAGAAAATAGCTAGATCAAGGAAGTACTGAAGGAGATGGTCTAGCAAAGGAAGGAAACGAAGTGAGCAGGATTTACAAGGAAAATTGGCGTGACAGAGGAGTCAAAAGCTGAGGGCATCAAAGTCTTATCTATACCTCGCTGGGCCCCACTCAAACGCCTATATATAGAAGATCATGCAACGCAAGAATAGACACTCTTTTTCACTCTTCTTAGCTAACACACATTACACACACTTGGGAATGGATCTGGGGTAGTCGGGAACGGAAGGTTACTTTCTTAGAAATTTCGTGGTTGGCAACACTGCCCGAGTATGGGCGAAGATACAATTCCTTTTAATTTCAGTTGTTTTGCTCGTTTTTACCGTCGAACTTCACTCTTGGGAGTCAACCTTTCTGTTGATGATACTTATTTGTCTTTCCGTTTGTTGATCTGCGTTTAGCAGTTAAAATTTCAAGTCAATTTGCATAGATCTCTCTGCTGTTAGTTTATTTCTTCAAATATTATGTCGATCTCTGTTTATTTTGATGTTGTGGTGTTTGATATGGAATTTGGTGATAGATCTGTGGTTATTTGAGTATTCGGAGTTCCTTGTTTAAATCTGACGTGATGAAGAGTTTCTCTTGGTTGGAGTTCGTGTCGGACGCTTGGATCCGGAGTGGATTTAGCGTCTGAGGTTGGATTCGACGTGTGGAAAGATAGTTGTTAGATGGATTCTGTTTTCTTCTTGTTTTTTCTATTTTGCTTCGTCTAGAGTATGCAGATCTGTTAGGTCCTTCGTTGATTATGCATTAATTTGATTTTAAAAGTCAGTTGCTCTGTTTTAATTTCGCTCATGTTGAATTTCTTAAGAAGTTTTACGCAATTTGGTTGTAGAAGACGATGTCGCTGTTAGTTAGTACGAGAGTTAGTTATTCTGCCAACTTTTCGTTCGTACTTTGCTTTTTCAGTCATGGCCCCCACAGTAGGTTTATTTCATAGGTCTAGTAGAGAAGTAGTTTTCTTAGATCAAGTGTCGAATAGTTAATTTTCTTTACCACGCCTTTTCATGATTTTTGCATAGGTCTAGCTGTTAGCTTAAGAATTTTTAAAGTTTCCCAAGTCAAGTTAATTTTGTTTTTTCCTCAACCCAAGAAAATGCGTAGCAGCAGCCAATACCAAAAACACACCCAAATCCTTGAACATGAGTATTACGCATCCTTCTCTGTGGGATCGATCCCTACTTCGCTATACTAGGTTTAGTAAAGTGGTTGAGGGTTTTTGAAAGAAGTGCTCTGTGTGTCCGACGACCGGGATTCCTTGCGATCAACGAGTTCCTAGACCACGTGATCTAGTGGATTTGCTGGATCTAGGGAACCTGTTATTTCCTATTTGAACATAACACATCAAAAGAGGCTTTTCAAATGGCGCCGTTGCCGGGGATGGATGGCGTTTGTTGTTATTTCATTTGAGGATTTGGAATAAAATTTTGATTTCTGTTATTTTCTTTCTCTCTGACAGTTTATGAAAGCAGGCTTCCAATCTGGAAGTTGGGCGAGCTCATCTGGATCAGGGAGTGGCCAATACAAGTGGCGAGTCAAGGAATCTACATCTACCATCACCACCAGATCAGGATTGCGGACGGAAGATCCATTTCCGTTCGAGTCAGAAAGTGAAAAGGAGTGGAATTCGTCGACAGAGGAGAACCCAGGGACATCAACCGAACCAGAGCATTCCGAGACCGAGGGGGAGAAGGACCCAGATATGGCTCATCTACTAGACCCCGATCCGGAAATAGGGTCGCTCACCGCACATCTTGATGGTGCAGCCGCTGATGCTATAGTCTCGAACCAACGGCGGAGGTCGATCGATATCAAGACAAATGTACTTGGAGTTCTACCTACTTTCTCTGGGCGTAGGAACGAATGCCCCTATGAATTTTTGAACGAGTTCAGTAAACTATGCAGCATTCAAAAGCGACCCAACGAGGCAACCGAGGAGGACTGCCGTCTTCGAGCAATTCCGTTTTCTCTCAAGGGGGAGGCGAACACTTGGCTGCTAAGGCTTCCACCGGACTCGATCAACACGTGGAAGGATTTTAAACTGGAATTTCTGGACTACTTTTTTCCATCCAACAAGACGAATGCCTTGAAGAAGGAGATTCAGGAGTGCAAACAAGAATACGATGAGTCTCTGAGTTCTTATTGGTCCCGTTTCAAGGGACTGCTGGATGCTTGTCCGAACCACAGGATGATAGAAGCGGAGACTTACTATTTGTTCTACGAAGGTGCGAACCCTGAATCATAGACTAGAAAATACTAAACTTTCTTGAAATATATTCTTTCAGTAGATAGCACTAAAGAATACATTTCGGATTAGATCCTTTCAGTGCTTTACCACACCGGTGTTACTAATCTCTTCTTAGGTAAGAGAGAATTATCACAAACACCGCAACCATACCAATAGGTAGCCAAAGCCTATCTAGGTTGTGAATACGTTTTTCTTCTTACTAGATCTGGCCAAGTCCCCTACTGGAAAACTCATGAGGAGATTCATCGAATTTCCCTACTTGACCTTCTTAGTAAAAAGCCTTAGACTTGTTTATCATATTTCAATAATAAACCATTATATTATATTATTTATTCTCATAATTAGGTAAACAAGTGGACGTGGCGTTTCTCGTATACATGCACAAGCTGACTGTACAAAGGCATGTATGCTCGAAGCATCTTTTAGTATACAAACCCCAACAATCTCCCACTTATACTCAAAGAATGCTTTCGAGTATACCAACAACTTTATTGGCCTTGTGCTACACATTCACACACATTTTCTCCCACTTATACTCAAAGCAGGCTTTGGCCACTATGTACTCAAAACTATAATTTTTTAAAAGAATCTACCAACATAGTTTTCTAGAGTACATAAAACGAAAATATACTTGTAATTTATAACCTTAATTCTTGCTAAGGAGCACGATAATTTGATCAAAATATTTCTAGGCCCTTTGATCCAGTGGAATAATTTTATGTGCCTTTCTCAAGTGCACTTATACATATTCCTCTATCAAAATCCACTATTTTGATCCTTCTGAATCTCTACTAATTAAATTAGAATACTTATAGCAAATATAAAGTTTTAATCATGTCGAATATGATTCCCAAAACTTTAATTATATAATACCAACATAACTTGGTATTAACCTTGCTATATAATTTGTGATGTAAATTTATGCATTAACATAATTACCTCATCACAATGACTAATTGGAAATTAGTCCTTATGACAAAATAAAACCAAATAATCGCATTCTTTGTTTTATAGTCATAAATTCCAAGAGTTCATTTATTTAACCATTTGTTGTGATCTTTAGAAATACTTTCTTTGGAAATCCAAAAGTAATTCTAATTTAATAGCTAACTTGGAAATGTCTTTTAATGTTATTAGAGTCTTAGAAAGTGTGCAATTCATATCAAAACCAAACAATATAAAAAACTCTCAAAATTCAACAATGTAAATAAAGCAAAATAAGACTTTCATTTTTCAAAACATAAATGTCATAGCTAGATCAAGATCATGTCTTCCTCTTAATCACATTGGGTTGGCTCGTACTCTCTGCCATGTCAGACTTGCGTCTTAGGTCAGTGGAGTTATTGACCATCCCACCCTCCATCTTCCTTATCTGGACTTGTGCCTCAATGAGCTTGCTAGAGAGTACTAGAAGAGATGTTGGCCAAAGATTGTCCATTATCTCTTTCTTTACTTTCTCATAGCTCTTTGGAAGTCCGTCGAGAATCATGAGTTGTTGGGTTTCTGGGCCTATATTCCCACCCAACTCCTCGAGCCTATCAAAACCATCAACCATTTCCACGACATAGTCGTTAATGTTTTGGTTCTCCTTCAAGACCGTTCTCCTCAAAATGTTCACCACCGATCTCATGAGACACTTGGTGGACATTTCATCAAACCATTTAGGTTCTTCAATCAATGACCTGTCGGGCTTGTCAACCTTGCCAAGAGCATTGCCGACCGAGGCCAACAAAAACTTCTTGACATGACCGCTCGCGGTATCCCATCGATCACAAGCATCCTTTTCCTTGTTTGATATGTAATAAGCAGAGGGGCGATCCTTAGTGAGGACCAACCTCAAATCACTAGCCAACTGATCAATGTCAAGTCTCTTTTTCCAATCCAAATAAGAATCAGAATCGCGTTCCTTCGATTTAAGGATCGCACTATAAACTTCTCAAGTAGTAAACATCTTTCGTTCAAGCTGAGAATAAAAACCAACAATATAAACATGTAAAATTTCAAGGAATTGCAAATAACCACAAAACAATTCATCAATTTTACATCCACAAAAATCAAGCACAAACGTTCTTCTACGAGGAAGCCGAGTCTTATTCATGCAAGAAATTCATTATTTTTTTACTGGCCACAATGTCAACAGATAGTCCAGAGACCATAAGAATGGCATGGCTGACTAACAATGCTAAAGCGTATAACCATAAAATTAAGCACTAAGGATTCTTTACTTGTGCGTGAACTCCTCTAAAGAAAGGTCGAACCGGACAAGCACCTCCTCCTATAGCTCCCTCTAAGCATTATTAAAATACAATCCTTATAATTTCGCAGCAATATTGCTCCGGTAAAGATCAGTCGCGATATTACTGAAAAACTAATTTTACGATTTTAATAACCTTTATCTAGAGAAGTCCAAACTTACGAACTGGCAATGTTCCTCCCGTAAAGACAGGCCGGTCACTACTTCGCACTAAGACCAATTTTATGGAGGCCATATACAAACGTGTTGTAATTATCGCTTCATATTTTCTTGTTGGTGGTTTTAATAGTTTAATTATCACTTAAGCAGATAAGGCAGATATCCACATTCAAAGAATAATTAAACATGTACTAGCTATGCATGCAAGGCAATAAGTACATAGGCGATGCACGAGTTAAACTAGATTTTAACAAATAAAATCATAACTCAAATTAAATATCCATCATTCATCAATAAAACATGTAAACACATTTACAAAAGGTTCACATAAACATAATGACGAAACTTGATCATTTAATTAAGCATCTAAAGTAAGTAGATAGAATTAAATTCCATCTTCACATAAACAAGATTATCTAGACATTAAGTCCAATCTTAAACAATCATACATTATTAGTTAAAACAACGTATCTTGATTATTAGAATCACCTTTTAATACTACTAGGATTTACTTAGATAGAATTAATCCATCATTATCCTAAAATTAATGTCTAGGTGTATATCATAAAAGATTAGCTAAGACTCAATTTAAAATGCCCACTTGGATATATAAATCCGCATTCATCCAATTAAGACTAAATCCATTTAAAACACACCAATTAAATGTGAGAACTAAATTTCTCTTAGCTTTCATAAAATCACATGACAAGAAGAATCTTATTACATCTTTAACTCAAAATGATGTTTTCTAGATGAAATAAAAATTCACCTTCATCAAAATTAAAGACAAAATTCAACTTAATAAATAATTAAGGATTTTAATAGCAAAATTAATGCTCTATGAATTTTCATACCTTTAAATCACATTTGATGTTATCTAGATGAAACAAATTCACCTTCATCAAAATTAAAGATAAAATTCAAATTAAACTAGGAATTGAATTCCATTTAAAATCCAATTAATCATTTAACACTTTAATAATTTAGGATTTAAGTAGCATGTTAATGCCAAATGAATTTTTCACTTCTTTAATTAAACCGATGTTATCTAGATGAAATAAAATTCACCTACATCATATTAAAGACAAAATTCAAACTAGGAATAGGATTCCAATTAAAATCCATCCAATTATTATACATGTAATTTTCGAAAATTTTAGAGGTTTAAAACAATTGAAAAACTCATGTCTTTTCCTTAGGTATATATCTAGGAAATAATTCCATAACACACCAAATAAAATATAGACAATTTTCAATTAAACCATAAAATTAAAACATGAAAGCATATTAAGAGAATATTCTTTAAAATTCCATCCAATTAAGGAAAAGCCAAAAATTAGATCAATCAAATATTGAATTTCCTTATGTTAATTACCATGATATTATCTAGATGGAAAGAATCCATCAAAATCAACTAATTAACAAATTAAATCAACTTATTTGACCTAATTAGTCAATTGGAAATATTTTAAAGAAGGCAATTATTCTCTTTTAATTAGAATCTTGACTTCATTGCAAAATCATTTTAAGAACCACAAGATATTTTAATTATTCTAGGTTTAGGATTTTAAACCACAATTATAAATAGCTTGCGTGTTAAGAAACGAAATGTAAACACGAAAAACAAAACGAGACGACGAGACAGCGCAATCCAAACCCTAATTAGGGTTTGGGCCGCCACTGCCTCGCAGCAGCCGCCGCTGCCGCGTCTGGCCACCGCCGCCGCCTCTGGCCCGTCGGGAACTGCTCCGGCGTCGACCGCCAACTGGAACCACCGCACGCCACCGCCGCCGTCGCCTGGAAACGCCGAGTTTGGCCACCGCAAGCGTCGATCAGCCTCTGCAGCGACGAAGGAGGCCCACGTCGCCGGATCATGGCAGACCCGACGCGCCTCCAGCGCCGTCGTCGTCAGACAGCCGCCGGAGGCCAACGCCGTTGGATCGAGATCGATCCGACGCGCCTCCGACAGCTCCGCCGCCTGCTCGCCGTCTGCCGCCTCTCCCACTGGACTGGAGCTCCCTCTGGTCGACGACCATCGCCGGCCGCCGCCCCGAGCTCCGCCTCCGTCGCGATCCCCGGTCGGCGTGAAGCTAGGGTTTTCAAAACCCTAGTTCAATTTTTTTCTTTTTTTTTTTTTTGTTTTTCGATTTTTAATTAACTCGATTCATCGCGGTCGCTACGCTTGACCGCGATCTTAAATCTTAATTAATCGTTTCTTAATTTGTAACAATCTTTTATGTTCATATCAAATATGCATATTTAAACATCTAGCATTTAGCAATTTAAATAGATCTAGCATATTAAGAACATAAAACTATAGATCTAATGAATACTTACTTAGATCTAGAATATTCTTGTGAAAAACTCAAATAAAATTCGAGATTCATAATATTCTTTCATCGATCCAAGTATTCAATCATGGACCACTTTATTTCATGATTCAAAAACATATATTCACTTAAACACATACATATATGTAATCAACAAACATATAATCTAGTATATATTACTTAGAATATATAAATCTAATGATGTTCATCATAGATCTAGAATATTTTTGTGAAAAACTTGAATAAAATCCAAGATTCATAATATTCTTTCATCGATCTAGAACATCATATCATAGATCCAAAAATAAAATCAAGAAAAACATAGATCCAACACATATTGCATTATTTTCGAAAATCCCAAGTTTTTACACTACAATTTTCGAAAAATTCAATTAATCAAATACATAATCAGAGCCTAAAAAATGGCTCTGATACCAGTTGTTGGGACTACCGCAGCGGAAGACACGGAAACCAAACAGGTCCTAGAACGGATCTATTTAGGTGATTATGCATTCGACTCCAATTTCATGCAATTTACATAGATCTATAGATATAACATCAAATAAACACATAATCATGCATATTCGATGTACATTCGATTGCTACCTCTTCTTGATCCATCATAGGATCGAAGTTGCTAGCTGCACCACCCGGAGATCCTCGGTTTATCAACCGTGAATCTTCCAACCTATTCCCTAGTCCTTGATTCTCCATCCGTGTGGGCGGATCTTAGATAATCAATAATAGTCTTGAAGAGATCTAGGGAAACCCAATCACAAACTCGATATTGTCTTGATCTAATCCTATGAATCAGGATAGAACAAGAACAAAAACAAAACCCTAATTCTCCCACGTGCCAAGGCACGAAAACCGAGGCAAGGAGAGAGAGAAAGAGCTGGCGACGACTTCTAGGGTTTAGGGGAGGAGTGTTGTGAATAATGGTGTGCTAGGGTTTCCACATCTCATCACTATTTATAATGGACTTGTTGGGCTAGGATGAGGATCCATGGAATGACTTAAGTGTTGGGCTCACCCATTAGATAAATTACTAATTAAATCAAATGACCCATGATTTAATATATTATCAATGGAATATTATTTTATTCCACTAAAGAATAATATTGCACTCCCACTTAAATCACCAAATTACAAATAACTTGGGTCCATTTTATTTTATAATATTTCCCGCGTTTAAGATTATCTTGATCCATCAATTTAATTCTTTTGTCTGCTATGTGACTAGAATTAAATTAATTCTCCAAAGAGTTTTTCTAGTTTGAAACTTTATTTATTATTCGTGGAATAAATTTCAACTGCGCAGTTTTCTGAATAATAAATTCCTCTTTCAAACACCTCTTGGGGATCACCCCTTAGGGATTTAATCATACCACACTGGGCACGCGAATTCTATGAAATAATATTCCAATACCTTCATGTTATTCAATTACTACCACCCAAGATATCATGAACTTGAGTTACGTACAAACTCTCACATATTGATAAGTCAAAGTGGCGTTTGATTGAATAAACAATATTGATATTAATATCATAGACTAGAAAATACTAAACTTTCTTGAAATATATTCTTTCAGTAGATAGCAATAAAGAATACATTTCGGATTAGATCCTTTCAGTGCTTTACCACCCCGGTGTTACTAATATCTTCTTAGGTAAGAGAGAATTATCTCAAACACCGCAACCGTACCAATAGGTAGCCAAAGACTATCTAGGTTGTGAATACGTTTTTCTTCTTACTAGATCTGGCCAAGTCCCCTACTGGAAAACTCATGAGGAGATTCATCGAATTTCCCTAATTGACCTTCTTAGTAAAAAGCCTTAGACTTGTTTATCATATTTCAATAATAAACCATTATATTATATTATTTATTCTCATAATTAGGTAAACAAGTGGACGTGGCGTTTCTCGTATACATGCACAAGCTGACTGTACAAAGGCATGTACGCTCGAAACATCTTTTAGTATACAAACCCCAATAGTAAGCAACCGTACACCTCCCATAAATATCGGATAATTTGAAATTCAAATTTTCTCAATCCCTCCCCTAAAATTCCTTCTCTAGACTTCCTTCTCCTGGTTAATTTTCCTGACCAAGAGTTTACACTTATATAAAAAATATGAAAACGCCAGACTCCTAGGTCGAGGATAAAATACAAGACAAATCGATTTCCCTATGGAGTCTGGTGCTTCGAAAATATTTTTGGAAGATTCAGATTTTCTCCTTTTTTTTTGGATTTTAACTTATTTTCACAACGCAATTAAACTATTTACACATTCCTTTTGAGTATTCCCGAGATCCCCTGGTTCAGTGTATATATTAAAAATGTAAACCATTTTGCCTGACCCAGGAGTTCATCGAGAATACTTCCTTGTCTGACTAGGTGATAATAGGGAGTGCACGTAGTGGCACTTCCTCCACTACACACGACTCAGAATTATCCCTATAGACCTTTACTCTATGACCATTAACAAGGAAAGGGGTAGAGTTAGAGGCACTTCCCTGGATCTCTACAGCTCCATTCGCGCGGAGGCCGACAATGGTATATGGACCGATCCACTTAGACTTCAACTTTCCTGGCATAAGCTTGAGCCGGGATTGGAAAAGGAGCACCTTCTGTCCCACATAGAGTTCCTTGACTCGGAGATTCTTTTCATGCCATAACTTTGTCCTTTTCCTTATACCACATAGCAGACTCATAAGACTCCAGCCTTAGTTCCTCCAGCTCTTGTAACTGTAACTTCCTTTCCTCTTCACAAGCCGAAGGATTCACACTCAACTCCTTGACTGCCTAGTACGCCTTGTGCTCTATACCCACGGGCAGGTGGCACATTTTGCCAAACACCAGCCTATAAGGCGACATTCCAATAGGAGTTTTGAAAGCAGTTTTATAGGCCCATTATGCATCACCGAGCCTCTTACTCCAGTCTTTCCTCGAGGGATTAACTCTCTTCTCCAATATTGCCTTGATCTCTCGATTAGAAATTTCTGCTTGGCCGTTAAACTGAGGATGGTAGGGGGTAGATACCCTATGGTGCACACTATATTTCCTCATCAGAGCCTCGATGGTGCGATTACAAAAATGTGTTCATTGGTCCGAGACGATGGCTCGAGGAACTCCGTATCTGTTGAAGATATTGGCCTTCAGAAACTTCGCTACCTCCTTCGATTCACATGTCGTGGTAGCCTTGGCTTCTATCCATTTAGACACATAGTCCACTGCGACCAATCCCATGAAGTCCATCCCCCATACGTTGAAAATTTCACAGACAATCACAGGGACCTGGGGCATCTCGTCCCTCCTTGAAATTCCCCCTGTCTATTGGCACCTTTCGTAACACTGACAAAACTCAAAGGCATCCCTATTAATCGTCGGCCAGTAGAACCCACTATCCAATACTTTCCTCGCTATCTTCCTTGGTCCAAAGTGACCTCCACACGCCAAGGTGTGGCAATGATTCAACACATCTCTTTGTTCCCATTCGGGAATGCAACGTTTGATCACTTGATCTGAGCACATCTTCCATAAGTAAGGATCATCCCAAAAGTTATATTTGGCCTCTGATAAAGCTAATTTCATGCATCGGTAATGTGCGAAAAATGTTATAATTTGCTGGGTCTAACACGTTCCTAAGCCAGGTGTGTGAAGAAAATTGCTAGATCAAGGAAGTACTGAAGGAGATGGTCTAGCAAAGGAAGGAAACCAAGTGAGCAGGATTTACAAGGAAAATTGGCGTGACAGAGGAGTCAAAAGCTGAGGGCATCAAAGTCTTATCTATACCTCGCTGGGCCCCACTCAAACGCCTATATATAGAAGATCATGCAACGCAAGAATAGACACTCTTTCTCACTCTTCTTAGCTAACACACATTACACACACTTGGGAATGGATCTGGGGTAGTCGGGAACGGAAGGTTACTTTCTTAGAAATTTCGTGGTTGGCAACACTGCCCGAGTGTGGGCGAAGATACAATTCCTTTTAATTTCAGTTGTTTTGCTCGTTTTTACCGTCGAACTTCACTTTTGGGAGTCGACCTTTCTGTTGATGATACTTATTTGTCTCTCCGTTTGTTGATCTGCGTTTAGCAGTTAAAATTTCAAGTCAATTTGCATAGATCTCTCTGCTGTTAGTTTATTTCTTCAAATATTATGTCGATCTCTGTTTATTTTGATGTTGTGGTGTTTGATATGGAATTTGGTGATAGATCTGTGGTTATTTGAGTATTCGGAGTTCCTTGTTTAAATCTGACGTGATGAAGAGTTTCTGTTGGTTGGAGTTCGTGTCGGACGCTTGGATCCGGAGTGGATTTAGCGTCTGAGGTTGGATTTGACGTGTGGAAAGATAGTTGTTAGATGGATTCTGTTTTCTTCTTGTTTTTTCTGTTTTGCTTCGTCTAGAGTATGCAGATCTGTTAGGTCCTTCGTTGATTATGCATTAATTTGATTTTAAAAGTCAGTTGCTCTGTTTTAATTTCTCTCATGTTGAATTTCTTAAGAAGTTTTACGCAATTTGGTTGTAGAAGACGATGTCGCTGTTAGTTAGTACGAGAGTTAGTTATTCTGCCAACTTTTCGTTCGTACTTTACTTTTTCAGTCATGGCCCCCACAGTAGGTTTATTTCCTAGGTCTAGTAGAGAAGTATTTTTCTTAGATCAAGTGTCAAATAGTTAATTTTCTTTACCACGCCTTTTCATGATTTTTGCCTAGGTCTAGCTGTTAGCTTAAGAATTTTTAAAGTTTCCCAAGTCAAGTTAATTTTGTTTTTTCCTCAACCCAAGAAAATGCGTGGCAGTAGCCAACACCAAAAACACACCCAAATCCTTGAACATGAGTATTACGCATCCTTCGTCAAAGATGAATTCCACATCGTTGTGCAACAGATGAGTGAGCGGTTGCGCGATTTTCACGAAATCCCTAATAAACCTCCTATAAAATCCCGCATGACCCAGGAAGCCTCTAACTTCTTTTTGGTTTGTGGGGTAAGGTAACTTCGATATCACATCCACTTTTGCCTTGTCCACTTGTATCCCTCTTTCAGAGACCACGTGACCAAGGACAATACCATGAAGTGGCATTTTTCGAAATTCAGGACCAGGTGCTTCTCCTGGCATCTTCTCAATACTAAGTCAAGGCTGGCCAAACAAGTGTAGAATGAATTCCCATATACGGTAAAGTCATCCATGAATATCTCAATGCATACCTCAAGCAAATCCGAAAAGATACTCATCATACACCGCTGGAACGTTCTGATGGAACCAACAGCGGAAGCGGTGTTGAACTTGATTATCATAATTTTACAATTATTAATCACACTAATAAATCACATAATAATCAGATCTATTTAGAAGATTATTTAGACAAAATCAATTCGCGTAATTATCACATGTATCATGCTCATAACTTGAATTAATCATGCTTTAAGAATATTGAAACCTAAAACATGCTTTTCTACGGAGCAAAAAAATACCTAATTAATTCTCCAAAGAATTGAAGATGGCTAGCACCTTCTCCACGTGACGCTTTGAATACTAGACCACAAATCTTCTCTCTGGTTCCCAAACTGTACTCCGATATCAGTGTGGGCTGATCTCACCAGAATACTAGGACTTAAATAAAGAAGACAGAAGAAATCCTTTTGTGAATAGGAGTGGAAATCGAAAATCTCCTCAGCTGGGGGGGGGCGAAATTTTAAAAAATTTCAGTGCTGAAATTGTGATAATTCTGTCTCCTTTATTCTCCTATTTATATTAAGTTCCTTTTGGGCCCAGACAGAGATCTATGGAAGGTTTTGGATATGGGCTCATCCAATTTAATTTTTACTAATTAAATTGAACCCACAATTTAATATAAGTTATAATTGGAATATTACGAGCAGCCACTACAGAAGTAATATTGAACTCTCCCCATCCAAATCCGAAATTACAAGTAATCTGGGTTTCCGTTTAACTTTCATTTCCCGCGCTTAAGATAAAAATGTCCGTTAATTAATTAATGTCTGCTATGGACTTAATTAATTAACTTCTTATTAATTCCAAGAGTGGACTTAGCATGAAACGCTTATTTATTATTCATAGAGTAATCAAACTCCAACTAGCTAGGTTCCGAATAATAAAACCTTGTTTCGCGCTCCTCTTGAGGACATTATCAAACGAGACTCACCTCGCGCACGATTCAATATAATAGCAATCCTAGCACTATTAGATATTGATCACCACTACCCAATATATCAGGATCATTGGGTTACGAAAAACCCGCACCATTTGATAAGTCAAAGTAATGCATAATCAATATCGTATGCTCAATGCTAACCTACATTGATTAAGGAACAAATATTATCAAGACCTCGCCTTTCAGTAGATAGCCCAAGGACAAGTCTTGCTGTTAGATCTGTTCAGTGCTATACCACACCAATGTCATCTTATTTCAGTAAGGCTTAGAAATATGCGGACTAACATTGTAACCTTTCTCGATGGATAGTCAAATTCCATCTAGGTTGTGAAATTCATCTTTTTCTTTGTTTAGAACTGACCGTGTTACCTTAAAGTGGAAGACGCCCACAACCGGTCTACTAAAACTAAGACTTAGACTTTGTTAAGTTAACTTATACATTTAAACATGTATTAACATCCATTAAATGTAAAACATAACAACATTATGACAAAATTAATATGTTTTATTCATTGGAAAATAAAATAAGAGTTTTACAGTATTCAATCACTCGAAACGTGATTTCTAGTATACAAACTCTAACACGTTCCTGGTGCGTTACACAACCCAAAAGACATTCTTCGGTATGCATACGTACCGAAAGGGCACGTGAATGTGGTCTTCCCCTGATCCTCTGGGTCTACGTAAATCCGGAATAACCGTTGTATCCGTCAAGGAAACAAAAATACTGTTTGCCAGCTAACCTTTCTAACATCTGGTCAATGAAGGGTAGAGGGAAGTGATCCTTCTTCGTGGCTTCATTCAGCTTCCTATAGTCGATGCACATCCTCCATCCAGTCACAAGCCTAGTGGGCACCAATTCGTTCTTTTCATTCTTGACAACCTGTATTCCTGACTTTTTGGGCACCATATGGACTGGACTGACCCACTCACTATCCGGGATGGAGTAGATGATCCCTAGAGAGAGCAATTTCAACACCTCCTTCAGAACTTCCTCCCGCATGTTCGGATTCAGCTTTCGTTGTGCTTTTCGATGAGCCTTTACACCCTCCTCTAACCGGATGTGATGCATGCAGAGATCAGGGCTGATTCCTACTAAATCGGAGAGGGTCCATCCTATTGTTTTCTTGTTCCGCTTGATTACTTCCAATAGTTCCTTCTCCTGCTCCTCGGTCAAGTTACTATTGACTATCACTGGGAATGTCCCATTCTTTTCCAAGTAAGCATACTTGAGACCTGGTGGAAGTGTCTTCAGTTCGTTCTTGGTGTCATTCGTCTCCTGGGGCAAGGGATTTTTCTCTTCAACATCAGGTAATGTCTCCTTCCCAGATCCAGGAGAATTTCCCAAACTGGCCACATGGGCTGATCCCCTTGATCTAGCTGACTTGGGATTCTTGCAAAACTCCATGATGGCTTCTGCTAGCTCCTCATCTGTCAATTCCATTGTGTTCATTGCTGCACACCACCCTACAACTTCTCGGTCGATTAAATGGTTCAACTCTGAGTTGTCAATTTGTTCCTGCATCAATTCCGTCTCAAGATATTCTTGGACCAGGGGGTTAATAACATCTATAGCATACAAATTTTCAACATCTAATGGCCTTTTCATTCCCTCATCTATGCTAAATGTATATTTTTCCCCATTATAGTCCAGGCAAATCGTTCCATCAAAGACGTCGATAATGGTCTTAGCTGTACGTAAGAATGGTCTCCCTAAGAGCACGCCACTAGACTCAGCAGAATCATTATCATTCATCTTGATAACATAGAAATCAGCAGGATATAGAAAATCATGCACCTTAACTATGACAGATGCAAGTTCTATCCGCTAGCTGGATTACCACCTTGGTATCAACCATCCTAACTCCTGTCAGTTTCTTGTAGATTGAAAGTGGTAAAACATTTATACATGCTCCTAGATCACACATGGCATGCTCGACTCTAATGTCCCCTAGAGAAATGGGTAGTGTGAACATACCTGGGTCTGTGCATTTTGAAGGCATCCTTCTTTTTTTTATCACAGCGGATACATTTTCCTCGATCACAATCTTTCCTTTCGGCTTTGTCTTCCCAGCTATGAATTCCTTGATGAACTTGCTAAAGGCAGACATCTTCAAGGCCTGCAAGAAAGGCAGGTTTATTTCCAGCTTGCTAAAAATTTCCATGAGATCCTCTGTATCATCCCTCTTTTTTCTTGGCTTCCCCTCGGTATGGAAATGGTTTCGCTCGCTTCACCGTATTTGTGGAACTCCCAGCTGGGGTTTCGCCAGTTTCCCTACTTACTCCTTTACTTTCTAACTCAGTTTCTGGATCTGAACTTCTCTGGGTCTAGAGTTGTCCTTGTGAAACACTTGGCTCTCCTTCCCCTTACTTGCCTGTGAGGGTGTATCTTCATCGCTCTCCATTGCCGGTCCTTCATAACCCCGTCCGGATCTCAAGGTGATCTGACTAATGTTTGCTTGACTGTAGCAGGAAGTTTTCCTTCATTTCCCCGCATCTCATTCAAAGAAACCGCAATTTGGGACAGCTGCTTTGCCATCATGTCCATGGCTGCTTTGTGTTCCAACTGGGCGTCTTGAAGCTTGTGCACCACGTCATTGTTGGAATGCAAGTTATTCTGCATGAACTGCTGCGAATTTACTAGGTCATGGACCATGTCATCCAGACTCCTTTGTGGTTTGGAGTTAGATTGATTCGAATTCGACCCTTGACCCTGGTTCTGCCCCTGGTTCTGCCGATAATTCCCTTGATTCCCTTGGTGGTTAGGTTGGGAATTCTGGTAATTTCCTTGGTTATTCCTCTGGTGTGGTGGCACATAGCAGCTCCCTGGATTGTTCTGATTTCTGCTTCCCCAATTAGTATGATCCTGAGTCTTGTATCCCAATTGCTGCTGCCCCTCCTGATTCCTTCCTGACCAGTTGGACTGCCTCTCTGGAGGGTGTGAATAATTTGTGATCTGCAATGGAGGTGGTTGACTTGGATCATTATCAGTCCATCTAAAATTAGGGTGAGTTCTCCATGGAGTGTCCCTTTGCCTTCCCTGATTCCAACTTCCATCCGGATTCCAGCTCGCCATCGAATTTGCCTGGGCTTGGTACTCTCCTTCATAGGGTTGACCGTAATAAGGTTGAAGTTGCCTTTCCTCTGGACCCGGGGATTTCTCATTTTCTTGTGGGGCATGAGGGTTGCACTTCTCAATTGCATTTAAAAGTGCTTTCTCCAACTTATCTATCCTGGCATCCACTTTCTTATCGTCTTACTCTGTCACTGCATTGGCCGATCCCCTTCTCATAATGCTCTGCGGGTTATCATAGGCCTTCTTCGCCTCGATCAATCTCCCCAAGGTTTCTCTGGCTTCACTTGCTTTATTCTTGGTAAAATTTCCCCCGCTCGAGGTATTCATCAAATCTTTTGATTCAGGTTCGCTCCTTCGTAAAACAGATAGTAAGTCTCTGCCTCGATCATCCTGTGGTTCGGAAAAGCATCCAACAATTCCTTGAACCGGGACCAGTAAGAGCTCAGAGACTCATCATACTCTTGCTTGCACTCCTGGATCTCCTTCTTCGCTCCTTCGTAAAACAGATAGTAAGTCTTGTTGGACGGGAAAAAATAATCCAGGAATTCCTGCTTGAAATACTTCCATGTGTTGATCGAGTCTGGTGGGAGCCTTAGCAGCCAAGTATTAGCCTCTCCCTTAAGGGCAAACGGGATTGCACGCAAACGGTAGTCCTCCTCAGTAGCCTCGTTGGGTCGCTTTTGGATACTGCACAGCTTACTAAACTCTTTTAGGAATTCGTAAGGACATTCATTCCTTCGTCCAGAGAATGTAGGTAAAACTCCTAGCACATTTGTCTTGATATCAATAGACCTCCGCCGCTGGTTCGAGACAATGGCATGGGCGGGCTCACCGTCTAGATGCGCGGTGAGTGAACCTATCTCTGGATCGGGATCCTCCAAGTGTGCCATATCTACGTCTTCCTCTCCCTCAGTTTCGGAATGCTCTGCTTTGTAGACGACTTCGGGTCCACTCCTCCCGACGAGTTCCACTCCTCTTCACTTCCTGAATCAAACGGAAATGGATCTCCCGTTCTTAACCTTGATCTGGTAGTGACAGTGGACGTAGACCCTTGACCTGCCATTTGTATTGGGCGTTTCATGACCCAGATGAGTTAACCCAACTTCCGAAACGGGAGCCCGCGTTCATAAACTGGAAACAACAACAACAAAACAAAAAGAAATTAAATTATATACACCAAAAACCATCTAAACACAATTGAAACAAACGCCATTTGAACTCTGATATTTTTTCAACTGCGTGCACAATATGGAATATCAAGCTTCCTGGGTCCAGAGAATCCACTAGATCACAAGGTCTAGGAACTTGCGGAACGCTGAAAGATCTCGGTCGTTGGACACACAGTATATATCACTTCAAAACCCTCAAACCACGTATACTAGAATTAGTATAGGGGAGTAGGGATCGATCCCACGAGGACAGATGCGAAATCATGCATTTAAAGGGCTTTTGGGTGGTTTGGTTGCTGCCACGCAAATTTGGGTTGAGGAACTTATACTAGACAGAGGAAAAGAAATTTAACTATCTTTAGATCCAGGAACAGGAAAACATCCACGTAACACAGATTGACATTATATCATCACTATCTTCAAACCAACTTCCTAGATCTAGTAATGTCACTACCTAATCTAGCTAGACAGACTCAATGCATGCAGTGGGGACCATTTTTCCAAAAATAGAAGTGTACGGCCAAAAAGCTGCAAAATAACCAATTCTAAGCCTAACTACCTACAAAACGAAAAGCATCATCGGAATTTAACTGAAATATGATGAAAACAGAACAATGCTAGCAACTCAACGGCGACCAACAGATCGGACGTCAGAAAAAATGCCGAGAAACAATAAAACTCAGATCTCTATCTCCTAGATGAAGTAAAACAGAAACGAAAGCAGAAGCAAAATCCATGCACAATTCAATTCCCCTGTTCAGATCCACACTTCGGATGCAAAATCCACTCCGGATCCAAGCATCCGAGACAAACTCCAGTCGAAATCATCTCCATAACTACAGATTTACCAATTCTCCACAGATCAACAACCACAACCATAGATCAACTCATATTCCCCAGATCAAGTACGCAAGCATCCAACAAAGTGAATAACAATCAACCTCCAGAACAAACTCCTCAAAACATAGAATCAACATAAATCAACACAGAATCAACACCATCATAACATGAAATAAAATTCATAGATAAACAACAAGTAGCAAAACGAACAAATCGACTTCGAAACGGCGAAGTTCGACAGAAATCAAAACATAAACGCTGGAAGGTAAATGATTGTATCTTCGCCCTCCTTGAGGACAGTGTTGCACAGATTTTCCCGAAGATTAGACCTCTATTCTACCCCACAATTCCCATTTCCCAAGTGTGTGTGTGTCTGTCTGAGCTGAGAGCTATCGTCCATATCATGTGTGTTGCATGCTCCTCCTTATATAGGCGTGAAAGTGGGTCCAGCAGAGGCCTTTTTTTGTGTGAATTGTCTTCTTTTCCCTCAGCTTCGGACTCTCCTCGTCTAGCCATTTTCTTCCTCGATTCTGCTCATTTTTCGCCTTCTTCCTTCGCTAGTCCACTTCCTTCAATTCTTCCTGAACCTGACGAATTTCCTTCACACACCTGGCTTAAACAATGTGTTAGACCCAGTAAATGGTGACGTTTCATCATATAACCGATGCATGAAATTAGCCTTATCATTTATCAAGGATTTTGCAAAAATTGTCCAACTGCTAACGCATCTCTTGCACAATGATGTGGAGTTTGATTTCAATGAAGGATGCAAGAAGGCGTTCCAAATGCTGAAGGATAGGCTTGTCTCCGCCCCGATAATCCGCGCACCAGACTGGAATTACCCCTTCGAAGTAATGTGCGATGCGAGTGATTTTGCAGTGGGAGCGGTCCTAGGTCAGAGGATTGACGGGAAAAGCTATGTCATTTTTTATGCCTCGAAGACCCTCAATCAGGCTCAGAAGAACTATGATACCACAGAAAAAGAGATGCTGGCAGTGGTGTACTCATTCGAGAAATTTCGACCGTATCTGCTAGGTTCGAAAGTAATCGTCTACACTGATCATGCTGCGATTAAGTATCTCCTGGCCAGGAGGGAGTCTAAGCCAAGGTTGATTAGATGGGTGCTGTTGCTGCAAGAATTTGATTGGGAGGTAAAAGATAAGAATGGGACGGAGAACAAAGTTGCAGATCATTTAAGCCGAATATTCCAAGGGGATACGGATGAAGCTATACCTGATGCCCTCCCCGAGGAACATCTTTGTTATATATGGAAGTCTGCTAGGTCTATTGACTGGGAAGCAGTGTTCATAGCAACAGGTCTAGGAACATCAAACAGGGGGAAGCGCCCGATGAATGCAGAACCATGGTTCGCTGACCTGGCTAATTACTTAGTCACTGGAGAACTACCAGGATCCCACGAAATTTCCCGGGCCCAGAGAATGAAGCTGAAGAGTGAAGCCAAATAATACTTCTGGGATGATCCCTACTTCTGGAAGAAGTGCTCAGATCAGGTTATCCGAAGATGCATCCCGAAGTGGGAACAGAAAGATGTTTTGAACCACTGCCATGCCTTAGCCCGTGGGGGCATTTTGGGCCTAGGAAAACTGCCAGGAAAGTTTTGGACAGTGGATTTTATTGGCCTACTCTGAACAAGGACTCTTTTGAGTTTTGTCAAGTCTGTGAAAGATGTCAACTGACCGGGGGAATTTCTAGAAGAGATAAGATGCCGCAGAATCCGATTATAGTTTGTGAGATTTTCGATGTTTAGGGCATGGACTTTATGGGCCCTTTCCCATCTTCATATGGGAATACATACATTTTGGTTGCGGTGGATTATGTATCCAAATGGATAGAAGCAAAGGCTACACCCACTTGCGAGTCAAAGGAGGTAGCTAAATTTCTATGGTGGCCAATATTTTCAATAGGTATGGTGTACCCAGAGCCATCATCTCGGATCAAGGTACGCACTTTTGCAACCGCACAATAGAAGCTTTGATGAGGAAATATGGTGTACATCATCGGTTATCTACACCCTATCATCCCCAGTCGAATGGTCAAGCAGAGATCTCGAACAGAGAAATCAAAAACATCTTGGAAAAGATGGTGAACACCACAAGGAAAGATTGGAGTAAGCACCTCGATGATGCTCTCTGGGCGTATAGGACTGCTTACAAAACACCAATCGGGATGTCACTGTACAGATTGGTGTTCGGGAAAATGTGTCATTTGCCCGTGGAAGTGGAGTATAGGGCTTACTGGGCTGTGAAAGAGATGAATATGAAGGCACATGCCTGTGAAGAGGAACGGAAACTGCAGCTACAGAAATTAGAGGAACTAAGACTGGAGGCATTCGACTCGGCCATGTGGAATAAAGAAAGAACCAAGCTCTGGCATGATAAGAATCTCCGAGTCAAGGAACTTCGAATAGGGCAGAAAGTACTCCTTTTTCGATTCCGGCTGAAGCTAATGCCTGGTAAGTTGAAATCCAAGTGGATAGGGCCATACACGATCAATGGCCTTCGAGCAAATGGAGCTGTAGAGATTCAAGGAAGCGCCCCAAACTCAATTCCTTTCCTGGTAAATGGGCACAGAGTGAAGGTATACAGAGATAATACAGATATGCACGTGGTGGAAGAGACGGCACTATATGCATCTGCTATTATTTCTTAGGATGGTCAGGCAAGTGGATATCCTTAATGAATTCCTAGGTCAGGTAAAGTGGGAAACAAAAATTTATTTTTGCACTGGCCTAGGAAATCTTGAGGATACTCATTTGCTATGTAAATAGTTCAGTTGCTTTCTAAAAACAAATTAAAATTTTAATCTTCCAAAAATATTTTTCGAAGCACCAAACTCTTTGGGGAAATTGCTTTGTCACTCATGATCTCCGACCCAGGAATTTGGTGTTTCATTTCTCTTGTTTTGAATTGCTAGGGGGAGGAAGAGCCTTGCAAATTGGAGGGAAGGCGATTGCCTATTGAAATTCGAATTCCGCTTTTCGAGTAACGTACGGTTGCTTACATCATATTGCAACCGTTCACCTGCCACTCTGAAAAGGCTGAAGATATTTGATTTTCAATCAGAAGCAATCGTTCACTTCTCTCTCTACTCTCATAATTCTATCTCTAAATAATTTTCCCCAAAATCGTTTCAAACCCTAACCAAATCTACCCTAGAAAATTGTGAGTTTGCAGGTAACCATGAAGAAAACACAGGAAACCACCGTGAAGAAGGGAGACCCAACCGCCAAACAACCGCCGGCTCAGCCGACTTTCTCGGCGCTCGATATACGCTCAGAATGGAACCCGACTTCTGTGCCAGATTCCTCTACCGTCATAAGTCCCAATGAGGAGGCATTCTTAAAGGAACTGGAGGAAAAGTTCAGGAGTAAAGAAGAGGCCGAGAGGCTTTTCTCCCGTTTCTCGATGTTTTGTCAGCAACCACAGAGTTCAAACCAAGGAGATTTCAAAACCCTAGATCAGACGCATGCAGAAACTGGGCCGAGCCAAGACAGTGCAGAAGTGGGAAAAGGCGGCAGCAGACTCGAGGAGGAAAGCGTCTGCGGATTTGCAGACGAAATTAACAGGATGGCGGTGGATCACGCTTTAGATGGAGTCGTAAGGGAAGGTAAAGCATCTGATTTACAATTGGTGAAGGGGAAAACCCCTGTGGTTGAAATTGTTGGGGGAGGGGGGGGGAAACCCATGTTTCTAAGGATGTGGAGGGGGAAACCCTGAATTTGTATGTGGAGGGGGGAACCCCGACTTTGCTCGTTGAGGGGGAAACCCCATTTGTGTCTGAGGAGAAATCCCTAACAAACCTGAGGAGGAGACTCCGAATAAATCTACGGGGGAAACCCCAATTATGTGTGCTGAGGGAGAAATCCCTAAGAATTCTGGAGGGGACGAGGTCCCCGTTGATGTTACAGAACAGAGGCCCGAAGAGGGCGGGTCGTTGGAGGTAGTGGATCTAGAGGAGGTACCAGAGGACTCACCCGCTGATCTGCGGGCGTCAAGGAGGATGGCACGGCAAAGCTTGCTGGACGAAGTCGGTGAGGATGACCAGACGAAGGGATCAGGATTCCTGGCCCCGGGGGCGACTAGCATGCAGGGAGGAGAGACTGACTCTGAAGATGAGGTGGACATCGCGGAAGAGCGTCGAGTGGCCAGGGAGCGCAAAAGAAAGGGAAAGACAACTGTCGTCCCTCGGCCCAGGAAATCTCAGAGACTCATCTCGGTCAGAGAATCTCCCCGCCCACTCCCCACGGCCTCTGGACCTGGTAATGAGAATAGCGAGACCGAGGAAGAAGAGGAGGCCCCAAACTTTGACCGAGAGGAAGTCTGGATCACGAAGAAGCTCTTGGGAGCTATGTCTAAGTTCAACGACTCGAAGAGGACACAAACGTACAAGGATCGAAGTGCAGTCGGGAAACTGTCCTAATCAGGGAAGAGATACGACAGGGACTCGCTGAGGGAGATAGAGTGCGAGGAAGAATTCCTTGGTCACATCAAGGGAATAGGCTTTGAGTGGCTCCTGGACCATAGTGAACAGGAGGTACCAGTGGAAGCGGCCCGGGAATTTTTCTCCACTTTCAAATTCAAGGCAACTACCGACCCGGATGTGAACTCCATCTCTTTCCGTCTTTTCACCATCGAGCATACCATGAGTGTAAGGGAGTGGTCTTTGAGGATGGGGCTATTTACAAATGCAGAGGATGACGAAGGTATTTGGGATGATAGAGTATACGGCCCACCGAGAGACACCCCTGGATTCTCATCACATGCTGCTTGGGAATATTTGACTCACGCTAGGAGTGGGATTTTCAAAACAACCATATCAAAAGGGATCCACATCACCGACCATCTTCTCCATTTCGTCCAGGAATTCATCGAGTATAATCTGATGGGCACGACCAACTCCAGCATCACCACCACCGAGCTCTACTTTACATGGTGCATGTCTAAACGCATCAAGGTTTACCTTGGATATTGGTTAGCCCAGGCCTGCCATCAGATGACTGCCAACCCTTCCCGCCACATGTACACCTGCCACCTTCTAGGCGCCTACATTGAGCTCAACTTCGTCATGAAGATTGGGAAGACAGAGCCGAGTGTTACAATGTGTGAGTCCCCGGAGCTATTCAGCATGGAGTACTTTTTCAACAAAGGGCTCTTACACATGGAAGGGAAGGAGTTGTGCTTCTACAACATAGGGTCCAACGTTGACAAAGTGAAGCGTGAACCGGAGCTGGTGGAAGATGTGATGAATGTGGATGTGACCGAATTACGGAAGGAGGTGGTTGAGGTGAGAGGAGATATTGGGGAAGTAAAGAAGGCGCTACAAGAGATCAAAGGGAGTTTAGATACCCTGGTCGGACTCTCATCTGCCCAGAATGAGAGGATGACCGAGGCGGTCAAGCTTATGCAGAAAATAGTAGTATGGTTGGGAGAAATGTTTCCCCACATCAAGGAGAAGCAGCAGCCCGGTCCGGGAAGTTCCTCCCAGCAGCAGCTTCCACCCCCCCCCCCCCTCCAAGCCTTTGGTAGCCCCGCTTGTGTCTCCATCCTTGGCGTCTGTCTCTGTGAAGAAACCCATGTCGAAACCCCCCGTTATTACTGAAGAGGAAGCGCTGGCATCGCCGGCAAAGAAGAAAGTGAAAGTGACCGCCCCAGCGTACCATCCAAGTCTGACTCCCAAGGGAGCCGGACCCAGAATTGAATCCCCCCGTTGACCAAGTAAATTTTATGTTTCAGTAATTTCATTTAATTTTGATTTTATATTTGTATCCATGTTGTTTGTGCTGAGCATGTTTAACTGTTTTCTTGTGTGTTCTCCCACTTAGCTCAATCCTTGGTCTAAGTGTGAGAAGTTTATATGTTTCTTCAGCATGCTTTTCTTGTGATTAGGTGTTCATCTCCCACTTAGCCCAATTCTTGGTCCAAGTGTGAGAAGTTTTTGTATATATTCAGTATGTTTTTTCTTGTTTTATGTCTTTGTTTTTTTTCTCCCACTTAGCCCGTTGTTCGGTCTAAGTGTGAGAAGTTTTATGTTTTTTATTTTGATTGTGTGCACCAACTCGCTCATTTCCCCCCTTCACTAGGATAGCTTGGGAACAAGCTGGAGTGAAGTGGGAGGGGGTGGGAAAGTTAGTGCAGTATGTGCTCAGCATGTGGAGGAGTTCTTAGGTCTAGGAGTTCTAGTTTTTTTTTTAGGTTATGTGTTTAAGAATGAATTAACAAGGATAATAAGGCAAGATTCCCTTAGGGAGGGTAATTGAAAATAGGATGCACTACAACTTTGAGGCCTCTTTCCTTAATAAGAAAAAATCTGTTTGGAGGAGGCAAGAACGATAGAAGGTGCCTTAGCTGACCTAATTGTGAAGCCCCACTATTAATGTGAGTTAGAAGCCTTAACATCGAGTGCTAACATAATAAAAAGGGCTGCTACCTGATGCTTAGGGAGAAGAATTTAGAAAGGAGATATTAAAAATATTAAAAAAATAAAAAATAAATAAAAAAGAGAAAGAGAAGGAATTTCAAACCTGGAGGAATAAGCTGGACGAAGTCTAGGAAAAGATGAGGTATAAGCTGGACGAAGTCCAGAGGAAAAGAGAGAAAATCATTAGGAAAGGAGGATAGAAGGAGAAATTCTCATAACCCAAAGCATCAGTAGCAGGAACTAACTATGAGCGATCGATCCTAACATCCCTGGTGAGGAATGAGTGATACAGCGAATCTAACAATTAGCAAGCTAATGACTATCTGGATGAGCTGACAAACTGACTAGGTGGAAGAAGGGAAGGGGAGGATTTGGAGAGTGTAGACTATTGGATTGACCTTAAACTTGTGGGGACAGCTGCCCAAGATCTGAACTAATTCATGCCTATGTGTTTTATTTTCCTTTAGTGTTATTGTCTTTTCTTCTTTTTAGCATGTTAGTGTCTAGGTCTAGGAGTTCTCTTTGGTCAGGGAATAACCATGCATTGAAATTCGCCTTATTTCTCTTTTCTTGTCTTTATACTTGAGGACAAGTATGTTTTAAGTGTGAGCAGTTTGATAAGGCTAATTTCATGCATTGGTTATAGGGATAAATTCTGTGATTTCCCGGGTCTAACAAACCTTTTTGAGCCAGGTGTGTAGAGAAAATCACCGACCCCAGGAAGAAGACAGAGATCGCCAGGTGGAGGAAGCCGGCAGGAAAAATAAGCTGAACAAGGAAGAGCGCTAGACAAAAGAGCATCGAATCGAAGGGCAAAATGGGCATTGCAAGAACAGTCTAGAAGCTCTATCCATTATTAAATGGAGCACACAATCAACATGAGGATCATAATTTTTTCAGCTCCTAGCTTAGTTTTCCAATTTTTCTCTACACACTCACACACTTGGGGGAAATCTGAGGGGGGTTCTCATTTCATCGGAAGTTTGAGGTGCAACACCGTCTCTACGGAGGCGAAGAAATCAAGGCAAACAAGCAATTCGTTACTTATGCATCCTATTACTCAAACTCTCAAGTCAATGGTCAAGTGATAGCTCAAAGTGGAAGGTTCTTTTATCATAGACGACTAGTCTTCACCCAAATTACTACCAAGTTTTTCAATTCAATTTCAAATATTTTTTTTTTCAATCAATCCCAGCCAATCAAAAGAAAAATTCATGGAGTTCTAACAAAAATAATTCTATCCTAAAAAAATAAAGCAACAAAAAGCAATAAGATACGTACCTCGTTAGTGTCCCTATCCACCATATCATCCCCCCAAACTTATTCAAAGCTAAGCAAAGAATAAGTTTGAAAAGTTGGTGGAGAAGGGAGACTTACATGGTAAGCAAGCAACAAAAAAAAAAAACACACCAAAAACAAAATGAAACGATAGAATTAAAAGTTATCTACTAGGGGTTACCTCCCCTACAGTGCCTTTGGTTATCGTTGTTGGCTCGACGTCCTCCATGAGCTGCATCATGTCACGCCATAAATGGTGGTGTTGGATTTTCTATCAATCTTGGAAGCATATGATCTAGCCAATCTCTTCTTCCACCAAGTAGTTTTCAAAGCTCCATCACAAATTTTGGTTTCCACTTTGGGTGAATTTGCAGCTTTTGTTTTCTTCTCCACTTTAGAATTTGGTGCAGTCTCTTCTTTAGAAAGTGATCCACCACATGAACCAAACATCCACCGCGGCAATGCAAAATCCCCCAATGTGGACTCAATTGCTTGTGTCTTTCGGACCTCTACAACATGCACCGCTTTGCACTCCATCTTCATAACAAGTTCTTCATCTTCACGACTCTTCATAGCATTATAGATAGACAAAATGTGTCGTTTGTTGCCCATACAAAGAGTGAGATCTCCCTTTGCTATATCTATCAATGCTTTTCCCGTTGCTAGGAATGGGCGCCCTAGGATAAGCGGCACATTCATGTCTTCCTCCATATCCAACACTACAAAATCGACGGGAAATATGAAGTCGTGTACCTTCACCAGAACAACCTCAACAATTCCTTTAGGATAGGTGACAGATCTATCTGCCATCTGCAGTGTGATTGTAGTCGGCTTGAGAGTGCCGATCTTCATCTTTCTGAAAAATGATAATGGCATCAAATTTATGCTCGCCCCCAGATCACACAGTGCCTTTGTCTGTCTGTCATTTCCAATGACGCATGAGATATTGAAACTCCCAGGATCTTTAAGCTTGGCAGGTAGCTTCTTTTGAACTATCGCACTACAGTTTTCAGATATGTTCACCGTCTCATAATCAATCCACTTCTTCTTCTTGGAGAGCACATCTTTTAGGAACTTTGCATATGTAGGCATCTCTTGCAGAGCTTCCACCAATGGTATATTAATGTGCACCTTCCTAAAATTATCGAGAAATTTGGAGAATTGCTCATCCAACTTCTTCTTCTTCACCGCAAATGGGAAGGGCACTCTAACTGTCGTAGGAATGGAGGGAGGGGGCAGCTTTTCTGGCACTGCGTCTTTCTTGGTCTGAATGTCCACCTTATTCTTTCCCTTGAAATTCTCTTCTGCTCTGACATCTTCCTCTGGAGTACTCTTCTTTTCCTCTACAGGCATGGAAGGTCCTTCATAGCTTTTACCACCTCTCAAGTGTATGGCCTTGAAATCTTTGGGATTGTTTATGGTCTGTGCTGGAAATTGCCCTGGCTGATGTTGGACACCTACAGCTTGAGAAATTTGACTAATCTGAGTATCAATGCTCTTCATATGCACATTCAAGCTTTGCACGTCGTTTTCAACCTTCCCCAAACTTTGACTAGTGTTCTCCATGTACTTGTCAGTTTACTCCATGTACTTGGTAGTCTGATTCATGAATGCTGCCAAGATATCTTCAGTAGTAGGCTTTTTCTGCTGTTCTACCAACCCATTAGACACTGTGAATCCTGGCGGTGGTTGCAGAGCATTGTTGGGATTCCCATATGAGAGATTGGGATGCACCTTGTTACCATAATTGTTGTAGTTACCACCCCCTTGGTTGGGGCGATAGTTGTTGAAGTTCATGTTGTTCCCTCCTTGGAGCACATAGTTGACACCTTCAACTCCTCCTTGCAGTTCTGGTACAGGTTGTCTCATCTCCATGATCCCGAGTTGAGACACATTCAACTCCTCCTTGGTGCACATTTTGTCTATTCTATCATCTTCTATAACAGAGGCCACCCTGTATGACTTGTTTCTTTCATTATTCCATCCTTCATCAGTGGAAGCCACTCTCTCAATCACTTGCATGGCATCATTCTCTCCTAATTGAAGTAGTGCTCCTCCGGCGCTCCAATTCAGTTCACGCATTGCATCTGGAGTACACCCCCTATAAAAGGTTATGACTTGGTGTCCCGGACTTAGACCATGTTTGGGGCATCTTTTCAGCAGTGTCTTGAATCTAGCCCATGCTTCTCGGATTGTCTCATAAGGTTTCATCTGGAACTGAATTATCTCTACTTGCCTCTTTAGAACTTCGCTGGGTGGGAAATACTTCTCCAAAAATAAGTCTACCATGGCATCCCATATTTTAACAGATCCTGACCCCATGTTGTCGTACCAATCTCTAGCATCATCTCTCAAGGAAAATGGGAATAGCCTTAGTCTGATTTGTTCATCTCTCACCCCATTAAGCTTCACCGTGTTACTAATCTGAATAAACTTAGTAAGATGCTTGTTGGGATCTTCATTGGCCTTGCCCGCAAAAGCATTAGCCTCAGTCATATTAAGCAATCATGGCTTCAACTCAAAATGATTGGCATCGATCCCATCGTTGCCAATTGGTGGGTTCTCTACCTCTCTGTTAGCGTACATGTTTTGCACTGGCACTGTGGCTTGTTCCTCTTTTTCTTTCAGCTGTTTCACCACATCTACAAGTTGTAATTGGAGTTGTTGGACTACCGGATCTGGATGTGGTGCATTGTTCTCTTCGTTGTCCGCCATTGTTATTGCAACAGGAGTAAGTGGTTCTCTCTTAAGAGGCGAAAGTGATCGCCTTTGGTTGAGCCTTCTCTGAGCGTTTCTCCTTTGGTTGGATGCTTCGATCTCAGGATCGAATAACTCTAATGGTTGCCCTTTAGAGCGAGTGAGCATACAACCTAAAAAGAAAAACAAAAAAGTGAGAATAACTCAAAAAGAAAAGAAAAATAAAGCAAGTAAAATCTAAATTAGTAATCTTAATTTTTATCACGATATTAGGCTATAGTAACACAAAATTGTCCCCGGCAACGGCGCCAAAAACTTGACTCAACTTATTTTTAACACAAGTATACCCGCAAGTGTACGGGGCTAATGTAGCAAATAGTAAGCAAAGAGTATCGTATCCACAGAGACAATGAGTGTCAACCTAATTACCACGAACCAACCTCAACTACTATCTAGATGAATTGGAATTTTGGTTTTTCTAAATCTATTTAAAAGCAAGGTAAAAACAATTAAAAACAACTAGAGAACTAAAACCAAATAAGAAAACGGATGTAGATCAAAGATGAGAAGGGTAGAATCCTACGGGATCGATAACAACTATCCTATGCTCAACTAACTTCCTAACTATGCCAACAAAGGGTCTCAAGGGTTATTAAGCTATCACTAAGGTAAAACTATATCTTTTCTCAAAGCATATAATTTGTAGATTGCTACCTAGAACCGAAGTCTCCTTCCTAGAACTAAGGCAACAACTCCTAATAGCTCCTAAGATACTTAGCTTTATTCAAAGGCTCAAATCTCTCGATTATATTGGCAAAGACGTCAATTTCTTCTCTTTCAAATTAAACTACTCACTTCTCAGTTCTTGTAGTAAAATCCACATGCATTTATAAGGTGATCAGTCAAATAAACGTATAAGCACAGAAGAAATCAAAATAACCACATGAGCCAAGGCATAGAAAAAGGAAATCAATTAAACATAAGAATCATTGTATCTCCCCCGTAGAACTCTACGAAGGATTTAGCTACTCATTTTCAACAGTCAAAGAAATATTCAAAGAAATATTAAAAAACATTGTTTAAACAAGAATAAACTAAAGGTAGAAACTCCTAGAATTGGATTGGGCGGATTGGAGGTCTCGTCTTCAATCTTGCGATGAATACTCTTCCTCTGCTCGTTCTTCTCTTCTTCCTAGGTGAAAAAGTAGTATTTTGGGGTAGGAGGCGTGTAAGTTGTGTTTGGAGGCGTTTCCTAGGCATATATATACCTAGGGTTGACTTTGGGCCCAAAATAAGCTGTCCGACGAAGCTGGCGGGTCGCCAGGTTGGGTGTGCGTCGAAGCTGGCGAGTCGCCAGCTGCTTACGGCGTTTTTTTCGTCTTTTGCTGGCGGGTCGCCAGGTTCGTTTGCATGCGAACCTGGCGGGTCGCCAGCTATGTCACTGCTCTGCGCAGTCTTGGTAAAACGTCTATAACTTCTTCTACCGAACTCCGATTGAGACGTTTAAGATATCCACGCGAAGCTCTTTCGAAGACGAAGAGAATGGTATGCATTATATGCGAATCGGACTTCAAAATCTCCAGATAAGCTGTCTCGAACATTGAGCAGCTGCACATCCACATATTTTGTACATTTTTCTACACATTCTTCACAAAATGGTCAAAATACCAACATAATAGAGAAGTAGCTATAACCATATCTCAAAGTACACAATATATGATTAAAACCAAGTAAAACTACCCTCTAAAATCATGTAAAATCCAAGTGAATCACTCTGTTTTAACTGGTTGTTTCGAGAAATATATTGGAGAAGATGATGTCGCTGTTAGTTAGTCCTTTAGTTAGTTATTTTGCAGTTTTTCAATCGTACTCTACCTTTTCAGAAAATGGTCCCCACGTCTAGTTTCTGTCCCAAGTCTACGTTAATTTAGGAAACTGTTCGCTTAGTCTAGTAATTGTCTCGCTCTATTTCGGTTAATATGCATGCTTTTATGTCTCTGCCAAGATCTAGCTGTTAAAGTAGAATATTTCAATTACCAAGCCTAGGTATTAAAGCTCAACCCCAAAAATTGCATGGCAGCAGCCAAAAAAAAAATAGTTCCTGAGTCTTTGAACATGTTTACTTACGCATTCATCTCTATTGATTCGATCCCTACTTCCATGTACTAGTTTTCTTAGCTAAAGCGGGTTGAGGGTTTTTGAAGGGGGAGTTATGGTAGTGATTGTGTGCCCAACGACAGGTAGCTCAAGGTTCTCTAAGTTCCTAGACCCAGTGTCTAGCGGATTTCCTGGACCGATGGTTTTCTTCATTAATTTTAGAACACTCTTTCGCTAACCATTATTAGCTCTAAAAAAAAACCAGCTCTTCAGTACCAAAAACGATATAAAATAAAGATCATATATCATTTGTGTGCGAAAGTGAAAGATCAGGTACCATTTATGTAGTTCACTCTTATAACAAAATGCGAGTGAAGTGAGTTAGTGGAATGTGAGACCTACTTACCATTTATGGTAAAAATGAAGCGTGACAATTTTTGTGGGATGGACCGAAATGGAAAAGAGTGACAATTATTGTGGGACGGAGGGAGTACTATTTAAGAGTGACCACAAAAATGGTCCTTGGACTATGGGTTTATCTCGCTCATAGTTTCTGGACTTTAAAAATATCGCCAGACATCCCTGAACTAAGGGTTTATTTCAAAATGTGTTCTTATGGCGATTTTTGATCCGAAAATGCCCTTTTGAGTATTTGGGCAATTTCATCTTTTCACATTTGAACTGTTTCAATATGATATTATTTCAAAATTGTCTTCTTCTTCCATTTGTCATCCTTCACTTTCTTTTTTTATTTCAATATTAGATTTAATTTTATAAAATTGTATTTAAAATTTAGATTTTTAAATATCAATAAATTATTTTAATTAAAATATTTAATTTATGTATATTTTTTTCTGTCTCATAGCTATATACATAGAAAATTATGCAGCCAACTCACACAAAACTCTTTTATAATAAATACATAAATTAATATTTAAAATTAAAAATAATTAATCGGTAAAAATCTAAATTTTAAATTAATTTTATAAACTTAAATCTAATATTGAAATAAAAAAACAAAGTGAAGGATGACAAAGGGAAGAAGATAATTTTGAATAATATCATATTGAAACCGTTAACATGTGAAAAGACGAAATTGCCCAAATGCTCAAAAGGGCATTTTCGGATCAAAAATCACTATAAGAACAAATTTTGAAATAAACCCTTAGTCCAGGGATGCTTGACGATATTAATAATACATGGACCATTTTTATAGTTGTCTTAATTTAATTTAATTTAATTTTTTCTGTGTGAAGTGCCATTGGCATTCAAGAATGAGCTTCGGGTGGACCAGAGCAGGAGATCACGCTAATGTGAGAGCTTATAGTGAATCAGAATTTTCTCGTAGCTTAAAACTGTGTGTTTATTTATGAGGAATTTTCATTCATTCAGTTTATAATACTCATAGATTCGGCTCTGTTACATTTTAGTATTGAAATCATTGTACATGCTTAACAAAATTCAGAACAAAAGATTATCTAAACACATAATCTAAGTTCATTTCAAAATCAAATATCACTAATTTGTTTTTACGACCATCCATTCATGAATTCGTCATTATGTTATCAACAATTCTCTAAGTTAAAAGAGACATTATTGCATCAATACATAACAATTCAGCATGAAAACTCATAGACAAGGAATAGCATGTAGTATTATTAGTCCGTCAAATTTGTCAAGATTCATGTGGGAACAACATAAAAACCAACCAATCATCCAAAATCATAAGTTGCTTGAGCAAGGCACGTTTCGAAGTTGGTGTGGATCTTCTTTTTCGACTTTGTACGAGCTCTGTTCTTAACTTCAATCTCTGGCCTATAACAACAAAAATCATATAGTATCAATATTTCTCAATTGATTAAAATTTTCAAATTTGGTTGTTTCTTAAATAAATGTAAAATAGAGAGGGATTGCGAAATACGAAAAAAATGATGCTTACCTGCAAAAACGTACTAACAGGTTGGCCATCGACCTTGATTTCAAGCTGGGGATGGTGGCTGCACCAATCGGAATCAATATGTAGTTCCGGGCAATCTATGATTTCTAAATGCTTTAATTTAGTGAGGTGTTTGAATGCATCCACAAAGGGCAGGCGCTTCAACTTGTTGCAACTTTTTAGATATAACTCTCTTAGAGATGAGAGGTTCCCCAACCATTGGGGCAATTCTTCTGCTCCTATATTCTTTAACCTTAAGAATTGAAGAATAGTGAGATATTGAATTGATTGGGGAAACCACTCCCAATTTTCCATCCCTGCGAAAAGCAAGTCATGAAGTGAGTTGCAACATCTTTGCAGCATCCCATCCACAGTCTCTGCAATGCCAACACTAGCCTCTCTTGACCACTCCACACTCACATCTATGCTTAAAATTTTCAAGCTGCTAAGATCCCAACTCTCAATTCCACCAACACTAGCAGCCATCAATTTAGGAACACCTAGGATTGTTAATACTTTGAGATGAGAAGATGATTTAGCGAGGCAGTCAATTAGCACTGGTAGATTCTTCAGACTCCTTAATTCTATCAATTCAAGATACTCAATTGTAGGGGCCCACGAGTCTAGTATTTGACATGGTAATTCCATCAGCTCTTCGCACCCTCCAATACTCAGCTCAAGAAGGACCCCATGTGATTTCCGTGCTCCACTACTTGGATTCCCAATCGACTTCATATTTTCACAATCCCAAATACACAAACACTCCAGAGAATTGAGGGTGTCAATGCCATCCGGTAATTCTTTCAACACACGGCATTCTGATATCTTCAAAATGGAGAGATTTTGATTGTTATAGAATAACCATTCTGGTAGGCATTCCAATCTATCTAACCCTCTTATATGGAGTGACGTTAAATGATTAAATGAAGCATTTATAGACCTCACATTCTTCAATTTTTTCAAACGAAGAGACTTGAGATTAGACAAGTGCTCAAGCGTTGGGATTTCTTCAATTTCTGAGCACCCGGAGAGTCGAATATCAATCAAGTTGTCAAGTGGTACCGAAGAGCCATGAGGCCCATTATATACCGCCATCTTCTTAACCCATGTTGGAAATCTTTTTCCTTTGAATCCTAAAATCTTCAACTTCTTCAAATAGGCATGAGGTTGGAGGCCTTCCAACACACTCTCATCATTTCTTTCATCTTCTATACCATCATCCCATGCAAACTCCAAATCTAATAAGTTTGGCTTCTGAAACATATTTGCTTTCAGAGCCTCTTCCTTATCAAGCACCTTCTCCAGATTACGAATCATTAGTGTTCCTTTGAGATTCTTCAAACTTCCGAGCTCTTCTATTTGGTATCCCTTCTTTTTGCCCACTATGAAGTGAGGTAGTGTTTGAAGATTAGTTAATCTCCCAATCTCTGCTGGCAACTTTGTATCAGAATGGATATGAAGATGCCTTAAGTTAAGCATGTACTTTAACGTACTTGGAAGTTTCTCTAATTCCTGACATGCTCTTAATGTTTCCAAGTGATGAAGTTTATGAATCCATTTTGGCAACTTGGCAATTTCTGTATATGAAATATCCAAATTTCTCAAATGCATCAGCTCCCTGATTGAATTGGGCAACTCCTTACAACCATTAGGGAGAATTAGATTGTGCAAACGGCCAAAGTCTGAGAACTTCATACCAGAAGTTTCACAATCCATGATTAATGTGCGCAAATGCTTGGCCGTTTCATTTGGAATAGCAATCAATTCTTCTTGGAGAAACATGTATCGAGTTGGAGTGCTGCCATTGTTGGATAAAACATAAGATGCAAGATCATGCACAAGAGCATGCATCACACACGTCCAAACATTTCCATATTCATCTCTCTCTACAACTTGCAACAAAGAGTTTTGTACAAGCACATTAATAAACATGTTGCCCACAGACTCCATGTCATCTCTTTGACTTGGTTGTAGAAACCCTTCTGCCATCCATTGTTCAATTAACTCCTGCTTCTCGATTTCATAACCTTTCGGGAAAACCGAACAATACACGAAGCACTTCTTGAGCGATGGTGAGGACAAGTAATCATAGCTCAATTTCAATATATTTTTGATATTTTCACCTCCTTCATCATCTGAAAGCCATTTTTCATTAATAGAGTGCCACTCATCTTCGGACTTACCGCGAAGCACGGCCCCAATTACATTGGCAGCTAAGGGCAAACCTTGGCATCTTTTAGCTATCTTCCTTCCAATCATCTCAAGTCCTGAAGGAACTTTACCATTTTCAACAAAAGTTTTGGCTTTGATTATGGACCAACAATCTTCATCCGATAAGCCATCCAAATGATGAATATGAAATGGGTTAACAATTGATGCAACTCTTTGACTCCTAGTGGTGATGATAATGACATTTCCGCTAGTAGAAGTAACTCCCAGTATGGAGTTTATAAAGTCTTCCCATTTAGAAACATCATCATTCCATACATCATCAAGAACAAGAAGATAAGTTTTAGTCTTGAGAGCTTTTTGAAGCTTTTCTAGGATATTTTCTCTGCTCTCAACTCTAGCTTTAGGAGCTTCTTGAATCTTTCCCGGAATATCATATCTGCTCCCAACTCTAGCCCAGAGAGCTTCTTGACTATTTTCAACAATATCATCTCCGCTCTCTACTCCATCACTACTCTTTTTATGCAACTTATCAAGTATTTTGTTGAAGAGACTTATTGCATCAAAAGTTTGAGAGACATGAATCCAAATAGTAGTTGATCCAAATCGAGCCTTTAACTTTTCATGATTAAACAATTTTCTAGCCAACGTAGTTTTTCCCATACCCCCCATTCCCACAAGAGCAAGGATGGAGAGCATCCGTTCCTGTCGGTGGGTCAAGGTGAGCATGTCGACTAGTATGGACACATCATAATCTCTACCAATAAAGACTGGATCAAGACTGAATGAATCCGTCTCAATGGAAGTATGAGCAGGTGCATTCACAACCATGCTTTGAAGGCCAAGATCTAATGCTGTTTTGTTCATAGACCCAAATTCAGCATTGATTTGTTTGATTGCATGAGCCATATTACGCCGATGCAAAATGACATAAAATGATGAGAAGCATGATAGTACCTTATCCTTGAATGATTTCATGTTGTGTACTGTTTTGTGGTGAAGATGATAGCAGTGTTCGTCCAAGACATTGTCAGCTTCGAAAGCCACGCTTTCAAGCTCCTTCAACCAGGACCTAACAGAATCTTGGGTGATGGATTTCTTCTCAGCATCTTTCAAGTAGGCCTGAATCATCCCCAAAGTCCTCTTCAGCTGCTGGGCAGCTCCATCGAGACCTCGAGTTAGAGAGTACTCCTCCTTGCAAACGTTGATCAGGTGTTGGACAAGAACTTCAGTGGATGCAGAAGAAACTACTGCCATGGTTTCGCAGAGACAGATCTAGAGAGAGAAAATGCTTGAGATGAAGAATGTCTGTAAACTTGTGGATGGTATGCTAATAAGATTCTCTCTCGCATCAAGTTATCTCTCGCATCAAGTTATCAGTTATTTCCACCACTTTTGCTTTCTTTATCTCTCAAGCAGAGAGCAAAGTGATACAAAGCTAAAGTTGAATCATGTGTGTTTTTTCTTTCTTTGATTAAATTAATACAATCTCTCTCATCTCATGCAATATGACTTTAATGGAAAAATAACCACTACTGATTTTCGACGCAGATGTCTCATTTCCCGCCATGGCCGACAAGTTCAAGTTCAGAAGAAGCGGGCGCCGCTATATTTCGTTTTTATTTTTTGTTTTAATATTAATGGGCCGTGTTTTAACATAAATAATTGGGCCATTATTTCCTTTTATTTTATTTGTTAGGTTTACAATTTTTTATTATAGTTTCTTTTTAATTAATTATACTCGATCCATTTTATTTTATGAAATACGAAATCTATATTTATAAATAAAATTATATTAGCAGTTACCTATTTATATTCTTGGGCCTTGGCCCTTAAATCAGAAAAAAAGAGAAACCAAGTAGAAAAAATTACATAGTCACACACTAGCAACCATCTCTACTCCTAATCAACTCTCCTTCTCTATTTTCCATTAGCTTGAAGCTTCACACCCTAACCTACGTATATTTGTTATGAATATTTTGTTGGAGATTCCGAGGTTACAAGAGATAAATGTTTGCCGGACATAATACAACCTAAAGAAGAAATACAAATGGAAAAACTGAAACAAGATTACAACGTAATAATCGATAAAATGGCTACCTCTCATTTGATGTAGCACCGCAATCGAAACGAGCTCCGGCGAATTGGAATAAGGTGAGGCTAGTCATTTGTGCATTCCAGCATACCATACAACACCAACGAAAAATGACTAGCCTATTATACCATACAACACCAACGAAAAATGACTAGCCTATTTATAAGCTCCATCCACCTGCAGGGGTCAACAACCTTGATAGGATCAAGATAGCAGATTCTGTAACCGTCGGAGGTTACAAAGGACACTGGGTGCGGCGCGCGCGTGTGGGCTCTTCGGCCCTACTTGATCCACTAGAACTTTTTAAGTGTAGTAGATCACTTAATTTATACACCTCCAAAGAGGCTCTCACTTCCAATGTGGGACAGCTAACACTAGTTGATTGCTCCCTACATTCAAGACTCCAAGTTTAAATAAAGCTCAATCGTGCGCAACTTTAATCCACTATTTCTCACTCACCGGGAATTGGATTTGAGAAAGTGAATATACTACGATCATCTACACGGAACGTAGACCGACGCTGTAACATTTAATTTCGAAAAATTAAATATCTCGTCACATTTATTATTCAGTCAAAGGCCATTGACGGGGACACATTTAATCCATAATTCCAACATATTTGGTAAAGCCATCTCAAACCATTACACTAAACATAACCCCAAAATAATATTATGCATTCATTTATTTTTTGTATTTTTTCATTCACATTAACCCCACAACACTTAATCAATAATTCACTTTCAAATTTTTAACCTCTAACAAATTAACAAATTTCAAGAGTACAACTAAACAACTATCCACCAATATATTTTATTTTATTTTCCTGAAATGTACAAAGCAATTATTCACCATTATACAAAATCCTTGCTCAACAAATTAGGTCAGATTTAGCATATCATGAAGACCGGCTTCTAACTATTGCATTTAATCATATTATTCATTTTAAGCATATTATATACATGCACAATAAGAGATTTAACTTTACACTGCACACGATTTTCTGTAATACAATTTATTTCTTCAATTTAATTACTCTAATAACATACTCAAGATCATTACTACTCCATTATTTAATAGAGAGAAAGAGGACATCTAGGCTAGGTGGTATGAAATTATCAACAATATAACTTAATCCTAATCTCATAATCTTCCTCCTCCTATGTATATTAATATTATCAAATACCAGGACATTCTATAATATTTGAAAATTTGTCAACGTAAGGGCCTTCTTTTTTGCTGAAACCCAGTCTGTTTTGCTCTGCCAGCAAAGATGGATCACACTGAGGTGAAAGGTTTTATATCTCTAACCTTTTATTTTTTAAGTTTGTTATGTTTTTTTAGATAATAGTTGAACTCAAAAAAAAAGAAAAAGTTTTGGGAAATGACTGTAGTTGGGCTGACAATTTTTAATATGACATGAAAATTTGACACGATTCTCATAAAATTAATAAATTTTAATCAAACCATATTAAGTTCGAATCCTTCTCAAGTTGACCTGTTAGGTGGTGTAAAATTATCAACATAATATCTCGATGCTCATCTCATAATCTTTACTTTCTTCCTTTATCAACAAAAAGGCCTTCTTTTTAGCTGAAACCCAATCTGTTTTGTCTGTTTTGTTTCTTCAACATTTTGTTTTTCAAGTTTGTTACTTCATCTGTCCTATTTAGTAGTGGAGAATTTACTAAGTTAAGTGAAGTGAGAATATATAAGAGAGTTGCAAAAGAATAAACTATTAGAAATAATAAAGTAGATGAGAGTAAAATTAGAGAAATAAAATGTACTCCCTCCGTCCCGAATAATTCAGATCATTTTGACCGGGCACGGGTTTTAAGAATTGTAATGAAAAGTGGATTGAAAAAGTTAGTGGAATGTGGGTCCTACCTTTATATATTAGTTTTATAATAAAATGTGAGTAGAAATGAGTTAGTGGAATATGGGGTCCACTACCAAAAATGGTAAAAGTAAAGTGGGACAAATTATGCGGGACGGACCGAAATGAAAAATTGGGACGAATTATCTGGGACGGAGGGAGTATTATATTTCCCAAAATTGGAAATGATCCAACTTTAATGAGACGACCCAACACTAATGTGATGAATGGAGTATGGTTTGTTCCTTAACTGTTGAAGTCAATTGAAAGAGAAATTCCTAGGAAAAGGGTGTAGTTAGGATAGACAATTTTCGGCGTGACACGAAAACTCTACACGAATACGCATGAAATTAATGGGTTTTAGTCAGGCCTTATTAGGTTGGCGTCCTTATCAAGTTGACGTGTTAGGAATCTAATAATTTCGGATTGGATTCGAGTAGCCTGCTAAAAATAATATCATTACTTAATAAATTTTATTACTGTACCCTTTTTGAAAAAATTATACTTTAATTTTATTCTCTAGTTTCGTGTAAATCAGGTTTAAATCAAGTTTTATCGTATAAATTAGGTTAAAAATTAGATAAATCGTGTTAGGTCTTAATGAGTTGGGTAGTTACCAATATGACTGAATAACAACCCAACTCTTATCAGGTCGAGTTAGAGTTAAGCCTTATAGGTTGAGTTGCTATCAAGTTAACCCGATAACAACCCTACGATGCACGATTTGACATCCCTAACTAAAGTATACTATACATAATTGAATTAGAAATTGTTGGAAATGAATTTTGTTAGTTACATCAGTATACTTCATTTCAAGTTTAATTTACTCCGTCCTACAATGAGTGGGTCAGTATTCCTATTGCGCCTTCTTAGTCCCAACTAATGTGATGCATTTTCTTTAAATTTAAAAAACATAAAATGAGAGACCAAAATGTGGTACAGAGGAAGACCGAGTGGGCAACCGTCCCACCATTTGGAGAGTGGGATGAAAAGGGGTCAGACTACTCATTGGATTTCTCCAAGAAAGTGGACAACAATCTCATCAACGACTCATCAACAGTACGCCTCTCTCTCTTCAGCATTACCAATTCAACAAATCTACGTGACCAAATTTTGTACAACCAAAAACTAGTTTATTTGTATAAAAATAGGTTTATTTATGCATTTTATTAAAATATATGGATGCATATATAGTACATAGAAAGTGTATAATATTATGGTCATATATTTATAATTTATATATATTTTTTTTTAATTTTTTGGAACCATTAATTTTATTTAGTGCATACTTTAATTTAAAATTTAAAAATAATAGAAAGAAAATTCAAATATAAAAATAAAAATGAGGTTAAATGCTAATAAGTCTTTTTAACTTATCCACTTATTATATTTATGATTTTAATATATAATTAATATATCAAATATTAATATTACCTTATTTTGGTTGTACAAAATTTGGTTGTTTACCAATTTACCACGTTTCTTGTCTAGGCTTGGGTTTGGGGGCATCACCAGCACATTTTTCTACAACTTGAGATTTCTTATTACTTCAGCCTTGCAATGAATGCAACAGGGGATGAAGAGGGAGAGCAAGACTAGGAGCTTCTTCACCTACTTCAACTGTTTCAATGCCTGAATTATGACCTCAATTTTACAAATTATATTCATTCCTCCACATTTTTTTATCTATTTCGGTGTTATTCATAAAATTAGTTCACTTTCATCTTTTATAAATTTCTCTCTCTAATAAGTTGGACTTCATTCATCGCTAATAATATTTCATTTTTTTCTCTCTTTATTCATTTTATTAATTTTTCATTATAACTTATGTCATTCACTAATAAGACTGGTTAATTGGGTTTTTTTTATGTAACGGAAACCCAATTACATACACAGGTCCATAAAATTCGAATGAACTCTTCCAACATTTTTGTAACTGGTTAATTGGGTTTTTTTTATGTAACGGAAACCCAATTACATACACAGGTCCATAAAATTCGAATGAACTCTTCCAACATTTTTGTGTCCTGTTTATGTCCCATTATTTTTAATATAGTATTATGTTAATTAATATTAATTAAAAGTTGCATTATAGGAGTAGTATCATGTATTCATTATTAGAGCTGATTATTCGCTAGAGAGTTAAACTAATAATTGAACTGAACCACGACTTATTATCAGTGAATAGGTAACCAAACTTATCCATACGGTTCGGTCATAGTTATAAGTTTCGATTAAGAGATCGGTTATAACCGATACCAATTAAAATAAAAATATGATTGATAGTATAAAATTTCATAGTACTTCTGCTTTATTTTCTAAATATACATCTAATATATAGGTCAGGGGATATGATCAAACGAAAATTCTAAATATTGTACAAACTTAAAATTATGATCTGGATCATTGAAAAATATCATCAGATCACAAAAAAGCATCAACGAGAAAATGTCAACAGATATCCAATGGTAGTCAATGATTGATGTTGTGTTGATATTGTGTTAATACTGTGTTGACATTAAAATCTTGAAATTTTACACTGTGTTGATATTGTATTGAAAATGTGTTGAAGCTGTGTTGAGGAGTTTTGGGTTTGTATAATATATAAGTTTGCATTTTATCACTACACGGTATAGGGGTGTGTTAACGTCAAATCCAATTTTACTTGTAAAAAGTCATTAATGTACATTATATACATCAGTAATGTGCAGTCTTTAATAATGTACATAATTCATATATTTTACTACATTATATGGGATAATACATTATAGTACTCCCTCCGTTCCATAGTAATAGGGGCGTTTTTCCATTTCCGTCTGTTCCATAATAATAGAGTCATTTCCTTTTTTTTAATAAAAGTCAACACATTTTTCAACACCTACTTTACTCTCTCTTACTTTTTTTCTCTCGTCATCTCTCTACCTTTTTCATTTTCCACTTTATTCTCTCTTTACTTAACTCACCTAACACAATTTTTCTTAATCTCCGTGCCGAAAAATTTTGCCTCCATTACTATGGAACGGAGGGAGTAGTACATAAAATGTACATTAAACGGCATAAAATGTAGGAGCATGTGATTTGACATTTTGACAAAAGATACGGTTTTGATACGGATATCTCACTATAGGCCTAAACCATTTATATACTTCCTCTGTCTCCAAAGAGTATGAACTTTGGGTTTGGCACGGATTATAATGCATTATTGGTAAAGTAAGAGAGGTATAAATAGAGAAAGTTTTTTAAGTATTGTTAGTTGAGAACGAGTCCTACCTCATTAGAGAGAAGAGATTTTCCAAAATTGAAATGTTCGGAAAGGAAAAATATTGCATACTCTTCAAGAATGAAGGGAGTATTAGAATTAATATTTCTTCTGTATTTATGATTGTCGGATCTCATGTGTTTGCCCCGACCCGGTTTCGTATGTGTTGATGGAATTGAATCTTGTTAGCAAATCCATCTTATCTCCAAATGTTTGCTTAGAGAACCAAATTTGCTGTCTATTTCTTCAAGGTTCAAACTACAAAGATACTATCATAGAGTAAATTGATTTATACCGTACAAACGAATATATCTCCTTCGATGCGACTCAACTCAACTCGAAAGGTCGGGAAAAATATGTGACACAATAACAATATTGCTAATTTTTCATTGGTGTCGCATTTCACATAATTAATGAATTTACATTATCCCTAACTCAAAAAAAATAAAATAAAATAATACTACAAGAAAATAGTAGTACTCGTATACATACATATACACGCACATTTTGAAGCTAAAATAAATATTTCTATAACAAAACATAAATTCGAAAATTCGTACATTGCGAAGTACGTTGTACGGACATGTTATTTCTGGTTTTTGAGATTTCCCAAGAGTCATATTTTTAAAGAATATATAGACAGACTTTCATTTTCAGAATTTTCTGTTTATTCGAGTATCTTTGCATATCAACAAAATAAGATAAACCTTAGCACCATAACTTTTTCAATCTATTTTGTTCACTTTTGTAGTTTGCTTTAGTATCGAATGAATGGGAATACTCAGAGATTTAAATCAAATATATACTTTTTATTGGCTTGCATATTTTTGTATTGTATCCAGCCAAAAAATGACAATATCAAGTTGTATTGTTCGACATTTTGATTTATTGATGTTGACTTGGCCGATATAGAATTTGATATTTTCAACTTCAAGTTGTCTTCAATATTACTCCCTTCGTCCCACAAAGATAGTCTCACTTTGACCCGGCACGGGTTTTAACAAATGTAATGAAAAGTGAGTTGAAAAAGTTGGTGAGACGTGAGTCCTATTTTTAAAGTATTAGTTTTATAAAACTATCCTCATCAGTGACCCTCGCCCAACCCAATCCCAATCAACTTTTTAATAAAATACTCATTTCTCTTTCATCCACATATACAACCCCCAACTTATTAAATTTTTACTTCTATCAGTGATCCCAACTCAACCCCATTAAATATTATTTTTCATATATATATTTCATTAATATAAAAATTATATAAATTATCTTATAATAAAAATCATTATACATTCATATACAAAGTACAACATAACAAAATACACAACTAAAGAATAATATATTTATTATTGTAATATAAATATATGTTCAAATTTATTTCAGTACCAAAATATATGTATATACAGTACATGATGACATAAATCAACTAATAAACTAAATCATAATTAAAAGTTAAAAAAAATAAAAATAAAAATAAAAAATATTCAATATGCACCAATAGGAAATAGCCATGTGTACTTGCCCCCCACTTTTGACGGAAACTAGAGGGGCGGTTGAGTTTATTTAATTATGAATTATTTTTATTTATTTTTATTTTGTCTTATATGAATGACCCTCTCTCCTCTCTCCATTGTCACTGATGGAGGCAGTCTAATAAAGTGTGAGTCGGGATAAGTTAGTGGAATATGAGGTCCACTACCAAAAATGGTAAAAAGTGAAATGAGACAAACTTTGTGGGATGGACGAAAATGGAAAAATGGGACAATCTTTATGGGACGGAGGGAGTATTATTAAGCATATATATATCGTAATTAATTGTTTATTTCAGTCCACTTATTATGCGTAAGTTAGTGATTGTTATAAATTAGTTTAAAGTAATAAGTTCAAGATATAAAATATAACGCTCTCATGTCATAAATATTTTCGATATTCCATAAAATATACTCCTTCCGTCCCACAAAAATATGAACATTTGGAATGACACGAGAATTAATACACAATTAGTAAAGTAAGAGAAAAATATAAAAAAAAGACAGTTATAATATTATTAGTGGAGAATGAAGTCCACCTTATCAGAGAGAAAAAAGTTACCATGAAGAAAATATTTTTATGAAACATCCAAAAATAAAAAATGTCTTTATTTTATAGAGGAGTACTAATAAAAATAATAGTAACATCTATGAAGCGCATATATTTCTTTTATTATTCCAAAAATGATACACCATTTTCTATCATCTTTTGAATTGACCTTGATGATATTGGAGTGATATTTTTTCTTAATCATTAATAATTAGATATAATCTTCTTTTTTTCTCAACTAGGGGTCTCGTTTAAATTAAAAGTAAGAACACGTGTTGGAAACTGTAGTCATAAAACAAAAGAAAAGTGGAAAAAGGGATAAATGTTCCAAAGAATAAGAAAAAGGAAATTTTATCCCATATAGGCTATCTACAAACAATTCCAGTGCATGCAACTTTATCATATAAAGATCGAAGCCAAAAATCGCAGCATATTTCATGAAATCTCTAGATTGGACGTCAACTTCTTTTTACCTTTATCTCTACCTCTATATATATCAACCTCAACAACACCAAATGTAGCTCAACTTCAAATCAAACAATAAACACATTAGGAAAAAAAAAAATACCAAGACTACTTCTCAAAATGGATACTATTGTGAAGTTAGCAAGTGAAAATTCAGTTGTGATATTCAGCAAGAACAATTGTTGCATGTCGCATGCGATTGACTTGCTGATACGTGGCTACGGGGCGAACCCAAGGATTTATGAGCTCGACCAGCTAGCCGAGGGGGGCCGGATGGAGAAGGATTTGATGGCAATGGGGTGCAACCCCAGTGTACCGGCTGTGTTCATAAACAAGGAGTTCATCGGGGGCTCGAATGAGATCATAAGCCTCAATGTTAGAGGCAAGCTCAAGCCCTTGCTCATCAAAGCCAATGCCATATGGGTATAGGTGGAAATTACAAGGCTAAGTGAGTAATTAATTAATAATTGAAGTTGTTAGATACATAAGCTACAACTTTTTCCTTTATTTCTTTTGTTTTTGGCCTAGAGTTATAAGAAGTATATATAGGTCAAATTTTTAGCATGTATATCATGTTATACATATAGTTAGTAAATGAGACCCTTCTTCTCCATTTAACATGAGTAGATATGGTCTACATCTAGACACATATATATGTATCAAATACAATATTATTTCTCCATGTTGTATATTGTATGTTGTTGGCAATATACCATACGACCGGTTAATGTCTGGATAAAAATACCATACCATATCAAGATATCACAAAATACATCTGATCTTTACCTACGTGTTTGTGGAACGAGCAACTACTGCAAGAAATTTATATGTGAGCGATACCACAAATGATGCCCTATAAACGATTACATAAATGACATTTGAGCAAGGGTGACATAGAAAACAATTAAAAGTTGTGGAATCTTATTATTATCATATGTAACGAGAACAAAAATTCAACTGTTAGAATAAAAATTGAAAGAATAAAATCAATTACACGCAATAGTAGATCAAATTGAGGCTAAGCCCAATTCATACGTCCAAGAGTCACAATAAAGTAGCCCAGAACCAAACTTTTTTTTTTTATATATATATCGGTCTATTTAGTAAAAATTGTGTCCTAGTGCACCATTTTTTCCGTATAAAACTTTACACAACTATTTTCAGTTTGTCACTAAATAAGTTGAGAACTTTTACAACTATTATTATATTAGTTGGCACATGGCACAATACAGCATAAGTAATAGTTAAGGATTTTAGTCCATGAAGGACGCTTTTATTTGTTGCTAAATAATTTACCTTCACAAAGTGTCTTTAGTGATAGTCTGCCAAATCTAATTAAGGACACTTTAAATATTGATAAATTAATTTTTGGGACACTTTTAAAACGTGTTTCCAATATATTTAGGATTTTTTTAAATTGTGTTCCAAATTTATATGAGACGTTTTTTAAATAACGTCTTCATTATAGTTGGGACGTGTCTCCAATCTAATGGTTAAGAATTGGTCTTAGTTTGAGATTGTTAATTAGTTAGTAGTTGATCACAACTCTCAATATATATATGGATGTAATCAAATGCAGATTCTAAAAATTGTACAAACTCCAAACTATAATCTGGACTATTAGAAAATGTCAACAACACTATGTTGACATTTCCTGTTGATGTTATTTTGTCATCCGTTGACATTTGCTAATGGTCGAGTTTGTACGATATATAGAGTTGTACACAAAAAATAAGGACACATTAACTTAATCTTTTGCTTTTTTTCAGTACGCTTTCATTTGCGTCATTTAATTTTAATTGGGACACCAAAGATAAGGACACTTTTTGAAGCGTTAGTGGTATATTTAGAAAAACAAATTAGTGTCCTTAATTGTATTAAAAAATGTCCTTAACGAGTTGTTTTGTTCTAGTGATATCGGTGTGCTTGAGATAAAGATTTTATATCGTGGATCTTATCTTGCTCTTTTCTAATATATCGCCTACCGGAACAAAATAAATAATTTTCTCCATCTGTCACCTCATAATTCCTTAGTGGACGATGGAAAATCGTCACCTTACAAGAGATGTAACGTGAAAAAAAAAAAAAGTAAGGCATTCATCTGCACTATACCCTTCGGCAATGGAATCCTCTGATTGTGCTTTATTCCGAACATATGATTTTAGTCTCATAATAAATCTTCACAAAAATGAGTATAAATGAAGTTGCAAACTAGAATTTCATGTGATGACAAATATAAAATGATAGTTATGCATACTACTAGATTCACTAACCTCTCGATTGGGTACAACCAATGATAATGCATAGGACCACCAAGATTTGCCTTATAAGGTAGATGGATAATTAGATGAACCGTAATTGTAAAGAACTATGGGGGAAATATTTTCTCCATGTGACAAAGTGCTAAAATTAGGGCCGGCTAAATATACCGAAATCCGCATTTACCATACTGAAAATATCGAATTTGCGGTATACCGCAAGTTGCGGTATGGTATGATACCTTTTAGATATATTTCGGTATGATAAAGGTATAGATTTTCGTATACCGCATATACAGTATTTGCCAAAAAATTGGTATATATTGTTTTTATAAATTATACTAATATTGTTGAAAAGTTAAAATCCCTAACTCTACTTTCATGTTTTAGTTCCTCTGCCCTCAACCCCAAACACACTCACGCATAGATGCAAATCCAATCCACTGTAATTTAATTGATGAAGTTTTGTTGATTTCAATTTTTTGAATAAGATTTTATTGTGGTGTGGTTTTAATGTTTTGGGCATTATTTAAATAGTTGTTATTTTATTTTATATATTTGGTTATAAAATATGACATTTTTGGTATGAAACATAAGTGTAACGGTATGTCATACCTTATTTTGGTATACCATACTCGGTATGCCATACATCATTTCGGTATACTATAAAAGTGCGGTATACCGAAATACGGTATGGTAACGATATCAGAAATTATCATACTGAATTTTCGGTATACCGCATTGCGGTATACTGAAAAATTCGGTAAGGTATAGATATAATATTTTCTCATACCGCAATTTGCAATACGGTATGCGGTATGACATTCTCGGTGCTGTATGATAGCCTGATTTTGCAATTCATCAAGTTTAGTTGGATTAAGAGTTTTGGCACATTACTTCTTAAACACCACTGACACCTTTGAAATAGCCGAATTAACATTATTAGCCATAATCCCTCTCAATGCAAGTGGAAGTATGCCATGCATCAGTATGTGCTCATCATGTGAATTAAGGTTAGAAAGCTTGCGCTCTTTCAAGTTGACACCTCTTGATATATTGGAAGCATACCCATCAAGTATTTTCAAATTTCTAAGGACACTTAAAACTAAGTATTTTTCCTGTAAAGACATATTGTAGGATGCCGTAGGCTTTAAGAAAACTCATTTTTCACAAAATGGACATACAATTCTCCCTTTTGTACTCTATCCAAATAAGTTGGCATACGCGAAAAAATCATTGATTGTCCACATAAGAGCAACTTTCATATTAAAATTCCCACTAGCATAAGAGTCGCATGCCTAAACCCCCTCCCACAATACTTTTAATTCTTCAATCAGTAGTTGCAAATAAACATCGATATCATTACCAGGACCTTTTTCCCGGGTATAATCATTGAGAGAATTAGTGAAGGTCTTTTCATGCATGCCCAACGATCCATGTTGTAAACTACTAACATCACATGCCAAGTATTGTATGTAGTGCTCATGGTTCGTAAAAGATTAAATCCTTCACTAGCTAATCATAATCTCACATTACATGAATCAACGGTAATATTTGCCTACCGCACATCAAATGCCTTCCAAACGGCTCCATCCGCCGAATGCCTTAGAATTCCATCATCCGCATCCTTGTTCATGCCACCTCATAGATAAAGATGTTGTTGATGAACTATAAAGCCGCTTTAGTCGATGAAGAAATGGAAAATAGCATAAGACCTTAGCCAATCATTTTTCTTTGTTAAGATACTAATTCCATTGCGTGAATCATCCCTTACATTCTCTTTGTTGGTCACCTATCTCGACCTCCCACAAACATTACAAGAATCTCCATCCTTTCCATCCAAAAATAGCATACAGTCCTTTGGACAAACATATATCTTTTCATATCCAATATTAAACTTTTTTTTATCATTTTTCTAGAATCATTATATGTTGATATGATTTTTTTTCAAGACAATCAAACATACCCTAAGGGTCATTGAAATAACATATTCAACGCATAGAAATTAGGGCTGGGTAAATATACCGAAAAATGGTATATCGATCGTATCGTATTGAAAAATATCAAAAAATATCGAAAAATATCGAATTTTCGGTATACCAAAATTTTCGGTACGATACATACCGTATCATAAGTTTTCGATATGATAACGATATGTATATTCTTATACCGCGGTATACCGTTTTATATCGAATATACGATATATATCAATGTTATCGGTTCGGTATAACGAAATATATCGAAAATCAATACATATTGAATTATCGATACATATCGTTTATACTGTTTATATTAATAATATAATTATTTTTTAAGATTAAAAGTTCAAAATCATAAATAGATATCTATTTAATTTATTTATATATTCAAAATTATTTAATGGAAACCCTAAAATTATAATTAGATATCCATTTAATTTCGATATACCGTTCAGAACGACATACCGAAGTTCGGTACGATATACCAAAATTTTGATACGATAACGGTATAGATATTATCCATACCGAAATTTTGGTATACTGAAATCCTGTATACCAAAACTTTCGATACATTAATGATATGAAATTCTATCATTTCGATATTTTCGATACGATAACGATACAAAATTTTCAGTACAATATACCGTATCGACCCAGCCCTAATAGAAATAGTAAATATCATATTCGAATATCAACTTTTCCATAAAAAACACCTAAAGACCAGGAGCATCGTCCTGCCCCTCCGGGTTAGCGTCTGGGGCCTCCAGGAGCTTCTTCTCCAGCTCCTCTTGGTGCAACTCCCACAACAGCTCGGTTTTACTTTTCCTTGTGAGCTTGGGGCAACGCTCGCCAAAAGAGGCACATATTTCGCCGTCACCTGCAAAGCGGCCGTTTCCGCAAAACCTATAGATCTTTTTGGTGCGACCGTGAACAACCGCCCAATGTTGTTCCATTTGCGATTCAGACGAGAAACCATGGCTTGAATATTCAATCAGGATGGTTGCAGTAGTATAGGGAGGATTCAATAGCCTTCTTCTCAGAAGCAGAAAGAAGGGGAATGTCCTTCTTCCTAGCCTGTGCAACATTGGAATTCTCAGCAATGCCTTTTTTCTTCCGCGACTTTTTTTTCCCGAATTTCTTTCCTCCCAGAGTTTTTCCATTTCGCGCGGTTCGCGGCTTTGAATCCGGCGGGGATTGCTACCCTTGCTAGAGAATGAGGCCGAAAAACCCATTCTCCATGCTGAGACATGATTGCCGAACTGCAACTTGAAGTGAAGTATAAACCCTTCTGGAAATGTCTTCTTGATTAAATCAAGTAACATAGAGAATGATTTCCAGACCACCCATTCAATACTTTGATATGATAAAGGTTCACTATGAAAGATAAGCTTGAAAAGTTTTGACAACCGAAGAAAGTGGTTTGTCACATTCTTTCATTAGCTCATCTACTTGGCTGTCATCTTTATTAACAATATCATTTTCTTCAAGTGGTGGGTGTCAACATGATCATCATCCAATGGCTCATCACGACCACATGGGAATGCATCCATAAGCATTTCTCTCATGTCACTAGATCCTATAAGGCCTCATTGGACATTAGATGTATTTGCAACATTAGAAGTGCACGAAGAGTATCCGTCTCTAATTTTGCATCGTTAACACATACATCTTGTGGGCTATATGTGTTATGCCCATTAGAACTCCAAGATATGATATCAAGACAATCATTATATTCGATTATATAGAGCTCTAAGATATCTCAAGGCACATCCCAACAAATATAATGACAGTAGTTATAAAAATTTCTAATTTATAATAATGATAGTAGATGTATAATTTTTTATTTGGGAAAAAGAGTACACTAAGATCACCGGTGAACACCGGTGATACGCGTGAAATGGATGTTATCCTCTATGATGGAAACTATAACCAAAGAAAACAATATCATCTGGTCTAAAATCTAATTTATACTTGGTGTAGATATAAAATGAGGATAACATGAATAATGAAAAACATTAAATCATTGTACTGGAGCTTATATTTGTAGAGGATTTCAAAGGAAGAGGTAGAGACAGTGGTTGAGAAGGGAGTTTGTTGATAATGAAAACAACAATGGTAAAACATCATCTCAGAAAGTAACATGTAAACTAGATTTACAAAGGAGATCTAAACTCATTTCAACAGTATGCCTATGTTTTTCCTGAACTAATTATTTTGTTAGAGCAACGACAAGATACCATATGATGAATACCTTATTTGTGAAGATAATCAACCATGCCTCTAATGATATGAATCTGTGAACGAGATAGATACGCCAAAAACTTATTCTTGTAAGATACCACAAAAGCAATACTATAAAGATTTGAGTATAATATAAAGTTTAAACATCATAGGATTAATGGTAGAAAAGAGATGACAAAAAAAAATGTTGAATTGATCCACTTGGAGACCAAAGATCCTTCACTTAAAAAGTGGTGTGACAACTCTTGGCAACTTTTATCTAAGCAATCATTTACGAAGCTCCATCCTTGGGAAATACTATATTTGAGGCATACTCCTACTAAGTTCCTAAATGATCAAATTTTACATAATTCCGCGTTCTAGATTTGGCACGTTTTCAATGTATATAAGAATTGAAAATTTATGATCTCATATTGCATATATTGTATACTTTGATTTTTTAGCGTGTTTGTTGAGTTTTAGTAGATAAAGAAAATAAACATTAGATGTTTAATGAGAAAAGATCTTGAGTGAAAAGGAATTAGACGCCAGTTCATAGATGAATTACCAATATGAACAATAGGAACACCATAATCATCACTAAGGTGAATAGAATCAACTCAAAGGTATTCAACAATATTGTTTAGACTAGAAATACCAAAAGTAGCTGATGATAGATCATAGTGAACTTGAGATGGGGAATATAAGCCAGGAGCCAATTAGTCTCTCTCCGTTTCATTGTAGTATAGTCATTTCATTTTCTGCACTCGTTTTAGAAAAATAATTATAAATAGTTGAAGTGAAAAAGAGTAAATAAGAGAGAGAATACTGTAGATAAGACTCTTGTTTACATTATTGTCTCACGGGTGGGGATCTTATGTTGTGCATTTTTGCGCAGTAGTCTTTGTTGTTTCTCTCAAACCAATAAAATAATATTAGTCTCTGTTGTTTCTCTCGAACCAATAAAATAATATATACTTATTTTATTTATTTGATTATTTTACTCCCTCCGTCGGTGAATATGAGTCTCATTTCGTTCCGGCACGGGTTTTAAGAAATGTTAAGAAAAGTGGGTGGAAGGAAGTTAGTGGACTATGTGTCTTTTTTGTATACATTAAATGATATGTGAGTGGAATGTGGGGCCTCTTTACCATTTATAGTAATAATGAACCGGGACTCTTATACGCGAACAGACCCAAATGGAAATACGAGACTCCTATTCGCGGAATGAGGGAGTATTTTCTTGTGAGGACAACATGGCTGTTGTGCAAAAATGCACAGCAGATGATCCCCACCGTTACTTTACTTTCTCTCCACTTTAACTATTTATTAATATAGTTGAGAAGTATTCCTTTTTTTGTTGTACCAAGGTAGTTGAGCCATTTACTTTGCTGGCAAAAACTTTATTCACTCTTATACTTTATTCTTTCTTTACTTTACACTCTCCATTTTAATTTTTAACACATCAATTTTTTAAATTTTGTTCCCAAAAAAAAATGCCCCAACTACTTTGAGGGGGAGTATTATTTTTGCAAAAGGAGTGAAAAAAATAAAAACGGTACTTTACACACCATTTATATATTAATAATAGTAGTTTTCATTACCTATTTTTACAACGTTATCAATCTCACATCTCTCCATATATTACTTGTAGAAAGTAATATTTCCAAGTACTCCGTATATGCATATAAGTACAATTTTCCTATTACATTTTTGTATTGCACCATATGTATTTGAGCGTCGACTACCCTAAACCAAGGGAAATAGCATGAAATTAAATACGGCTACATTTCATCATTGAAATCGGAATCATAAAACAAGCCATCGACAATGTTGTCGATGAGCGAGTCAATGAAGGTGTTGCATCCGATGGTAAGGATCCGCCCCACTCTGTTACGGTTGATCGAAAACCACGCGAAGACTGCGGCGCTGGCCACTGCGGCCGCGCAGACACCCGCGGCTTCCTCTATACCTACCAAATCCATCTTCCTGAACACTGAATTCCCTGTCACAATCTCCACGCCAACTGTTGCTGCAAATACAATCTTGAAGGAAAAAACAGAGGAAAAAATTATTTTTTTCAATAGTAGTATTATTGAACAATTTTTTCAATAGTATATTTAATTTATCAGATTCTAAATACTAAACTTTGATGTTTGAATTGATTTTATTTATGAGAGTCTATAGGTTTTTACCCAAATATAATATTCGGACTTAATCAAATTAGTAGTCTCAAATTTATTAAGTAATTCATAAAAACGATAAAAGAAATTCTAGAGATTGGTTGACGATCACATCGATTCGAGACTATGAATTATAAACCCAAGTTACACTTCACAAATAAAAAAGTTTTTTTTTTGAGATAATTAACATTTAACAACTTGATAAGTAATTTTCATTTAAAATAAAATTAATTAAAATTTTGAAAAGAGTAAAATACTACCATGGCAAGACGACCAGAGATGATCTCAAAATCATGGCTTTTCTTGGAGCTCTCAACATAATCCGACAGCATCTCAAAGAATCTCGACATCTCAACCTCCTTTCTGGCGGCCTTGATTACGCCGCCGCGATCGCCGCCATAAGTCCGCAGCGTGCAGACCCTTGGCTGCAGCACGATCTTCGCCCCGGCGCCGACATCCTCCGCCACCTTCAGCCTCACGGGCTCGGGCGCCGCCGGCTTATCGGCGCCGAGGCGACATAGGATCGGCCGTGCTCCAGTGAGGGCCATGAGAAATTATGAGAATCTTGGATAAGATTCAGGTGTGTGTGTGCTTTTTGGAAGAAAATAGTTGTTTTTTTTTTGTAAAAGGAGATTTGATTGGTTTGAAGTTTGAAGAGATTGAAGGTGGCTGAAGAGTCCACGTCCACGGAAGGGGCGGTGATTGGTGGAGGACTGACGTGGCGCTTCACTTTGCCGTTAACGTTGTTGTCGTTCTCATTTATTCCTTGTAATAACTAGTCACTTCTTTTGTTTGAACCAATCCTCTTCATCCATATGCATCAAATGATCAAAACCGTCCATCACTCATAGTGAGAACAGAAAAGTTGACTTATCATAAGTACGTCTCCTCAATAATAAGCTTTGGATTCAATCATTCCCAAATACTAATACGTTACACATATACCCCTTTCATTCCATCAGAAGATATTTATCCGGAACCTCAAACCATTAATCATGGAACTAGGATTTGAATAGGCCAGGGCAGAAATTTAACAACAGTGCATGGTAACATTCTTGTCAATTGGAAGAGAAGCTATCCTTATCCAGACTTATCCAAGATTATCAATTTATACAATTATATATGAATTATAAGGATAAAAGAAATTTTTATTAAAATACTAATTCATGTATTAACAAAATACTAGTAATAAATATAAGAAATTATATTGTGGAGTAGTAATTAAGAATATTTTATTCTCTAAATTTTCTTAAGAAATACTCCACGGTACCATAAAACAAATTTCTACTTTTCGGCACGAGATTTTATGTAATACTCTTGTTTAATTGTTTCGTCAGTTAAGTATAAAGAATATAAAGTAAGAAAAGGTAAAAGTATAGATTATATTCTTTCCATTTCAGAAAACGTATCTATTGGGGATCGGCGATGCACACCCGAACTTCACATAAGTATGAAATTGTCCGCTTTAGGCAAAAAACCCTCACAGTTTTACTCTTAGGATACCCCCAAAAAGCCTCATACTAATGGAGTTGGGGTAGCCTTACATATGCTTACAACTCTTGTTCATTCTACAATGTGGGATATTGGTTGCCCCCAAAATACTGTTGGGAATCAGTGTTGTACACCCGAACTCTACATTGGTATGATATTATCTGCTATGAGCAAAGCCCTCACGGTCTTGCTCTTAGGGTACTTCCAAAAGGCATCATATTAATGGAATTGGGGTAGCCCATATATATGCTTGCAACTCTTATTCATTCTCCAATGTGGGATATTGTTTGCCCCCGCCCGCAATCCTTCCCTCAAACCAAGACCACCAGACCAAGACCACATGTCTACACATGTTACAGGTCATTAGGTCACCCCCGGTCTTGGTCAAGTTTACATAGAGACATCGGAGAACTTGCAAGCGCAATCCATCGACCCCGAGCCACACAGGCCCCGCCCCTAAACCAGGGCTCTAATATCACTGCTTGGGATCGGTGGTGCACACCCGAACTCCACATTAGTATGATAATGTCCGCTTTGGACAATACCCTCACGTTTTTTCTTTTAGGGTGCTCCCAAAAAGGCCTCAAACTAATGGAGTTGGGGTAGCCGATATATATATATGCTTGCAACTCTTGTTCATTCTCCAATGTGTGATATTGTTTGCCCCTACAATCCCATCCTCAAACAAAGACCACTAGACCAAGACCACATATCGACCACGCATGTTACAAGTCAACACAGGTTTTGATCGAGCTCACACAGATAAATCCGAGAACTTACAAGCGCAATCCACCGAACCTCGCGCCACACAGGCCCTGTCCTTAAACCATGGCTATGATACAACTGTTGGGGATCGGTGGTGCACACCTGAAGTCCATATTAATACGATATCATACTAATGTGGAGTTTGGGTGTGCACCACCGATCCCCAACAGTGATATCAGAGCTCTGGTTCAGAGGCGGAGCCTATGTGGCTCAGGGTCGGTGGATTGCGCTTGCAAGTTCTCCGATGTTTCTACGTGAGCTTGACCAAGACCTTGGGTGACCCCGATGACCTGTAACGGACGTGTGGTCTTGGTTTGAAGGGAGGATTGTGGGGTAAACAATATCCCACATTGGAGAATGAACAAGAGTTGTAAGCATATATATAAGCTACCCAACTTCATTAGTATGAGGCCTTTTGGGAGTACCTAAGAGCAAAACCGTGAGGTCTTCGCTCAAACTGGACAATATCATACTAATGTGGAGTTCGGGTGTGCACCACCAATCCCCAACAATATCATTTTTACTTCCTCCGTCCCCAAAGATATGAACAATGAGTTCTCTACGGGTTTTAATAAATAAGGGAAAAAGTAAGAGAGAGAGAGAGAGAGAAAGGGTAATGGAAACAATGTTAGTGGAGAGTGGAGTCTATCTTATTATAATGGTATAAGTTGTAAATAAAATTATATGTAGGGGTAGTATGTTGTTTGACTTTTTCTAATATTGAAAGTTCATACTCTTTAGGGACTGACGAAAAAAGAAATAGTTCATACTCTTTGGGGACGGATGGAGTATTTTTTCATGGGACAAAAAAAAAAAGAAATAGTCCCTGAACTATGAGTTTATCTCGTGAATAGTCTCTTGACTTTAAAAATATCTACAGTAGTCCCTGAACTAAGGGTTTATTTAAAATTTCGTCTTTTCACATTTTTATATGTTTCAATATGATATTATTTCAATGATATACTAAATCTGAAATTATTTCAAATTATCTTCTTCTTCCTTTTGTTATCCTTCACTTTGTTTCTTTATTTCAATATTAGATTTAATTTTATAAAATTAAATTTAAAATTTAGATTTTTAAATACCAATAAATTGTTTTTAATTAACATTATTAATTTATGTATTTATTATAAAAGAGTTTTGTGTTAGCTAGCTGCATAGTTTTATTTCTATATATATAGCAGTGAGACGAGAAAGAATACATATATTAATAATTTAAATAAAATTAATTTATTGATAATTAAAAATCTAAATTTTAAATTTAACTTTATAAAATTTAATCTAATATTGAAATAAAAAAAGACAAAGTGAAGGATAGCAAATGAGAGAAGAAGATAATTTTGATATTATATAAGATTTAGTACATCATTGATATAGTATCATATTGAAACAATTAAAAATGTGAAAAGACAAATTTGCACAATAGCCCAAAAGAACATTTTCGAGTAAAAAAATGCCAAAAGGACCGATTTTGAAACAAACCATTAGTTCGGGGACTATTGTAGATATTTTTAAAGTCCAATGACTATTGGCGAGATAAACCCATAGTTCATGGACCATTTTTATAGTTCATTCTTATTTTTAATAGGTTAGAGTTAGCAGTAATAAAAATTAAAATATTAAAATTTCCCCCATATTCTTCAAGATTAATCTATACTCCTTTCTTCCTAGAAAAAAATAGAAAAACATGTAAATAACACGAGTTTAATGTCCAATAGGTAAAGTAGGAGAGAGATGATAAAAATGCTTTGACTACCGAAGACCCGAACCTCATAGGTTTGGTCCAGACGGTTCAGAGGAAGTTGTGGGATACCATCAGATCCCTCTCCGTGTACTAGAACCCACAAGAGAGAGAACTCCTCCAGGGACTCATCAAACAACTCAAAAGCCAATTGGGATGAAGTGATCTGGTTTTTAATTTTTATCCATAGCCTACTATTTTTTTTTTCGGTGTAACTTTTTTTTAATTAAGTATTTTTGGTGTTGACTTTAATTTTTTTATTCTATTTTATTTATAAAAATTAAAATTAAAAAAATAGTGGTGATATGAATATGGTGGATTTATAGAGCATAATTTGAGGCAATATTGCAAGCGTTTGAGCTTAAAGATAAAATACTGACGTGACATGGGGAAAAATGAGGAAGAGAGGATTTAGAGTGAACTACAAAAAACATCCCTATGTATTGTCATTCGAACGTTCGAGGTACCCATATTTCAGAAAATGCATCAGACACCTCTATGTATGCATGTAATATCATTTGAAGTCCTTTTTCACTTTTTACGGTCGTTCATGCCCTTCTCACCCTCGTTTTTTTTTTTTCCAAAATGCCACCTAGGGTATTTCAGTCTTCTCAAATAGAGTAAATTACAAATTTGGGACCTATGTATGGGGGTTCGAACGCTAGACAACCCTAAGTTTCAAAAATATCGCCACACACCTTTATGTATGAACCTAATATCATTTGAAAGACCTTTTCACTATTCACATAATTTTAAGCTATTTTTCCACTGGTTTTTTAATCTTCAGAATGAACCATTTTCTTTTCCACTCTGCCACTTCTGCCTGTTGTCTATTTGAACTTCACTCTCAATAAAAAGGACCGTTCACTTCTTCTCTTCTCTCTCGATGGAGGGCTTAAGCCCCTTTCGAGAACCTTTTTTTTTGTTTTTTCTATTTCAACTTTTTGAAAATTATTAAAAATTTTCTTCAGCCTTCACCAAGTTAATATTGTTGGAGAGTAAATAATCAAAATTGGAATGATAGAAGGGGCTGAACTGCATTTTTGTATCAAAATTGCAGAGGTAAAAAATGGATGTCCTCGTTAGAGAGGATAAAGAAGATTAAACTTTTTAAAAAATAATAATATAATATTATTATATTATCTTTCGTGTTAAACATGTAGACATGAAGACAAATTATTTCCTTAAAAATTGTAAAGAGTTAAATATTATATCGTTTCAAGTATCAATAGTATTAAAATTTCATTTGAGGTACCCCTATAAGAATATTAAAATATCATAAATAGTACCCCTTGTTTTGGCAAAGACCAGAATGCCCTTAGTGGCATTTTGGTTAAATTCAAGTGGAAAAAGGGTTTAAAAGTCCGTGAACAGTGAACAAATCATTCAAATAATATTAAGTCCATACATAGAGGTGTGTGGCGATATTTTAAAAACATAGGGGTGTCTAGCGTTCGAACCCTCATACATATGTACCAAATTTGTAGTTCACTCGAGGATTTATAAGGCGTATTTATGAGCGCTACTATGAATGGCCTCAGGGACGACATGTGTTTCAATGCATTATTGGTAACGTACGATAAAATATAAATAAAAATTAATGATGAAATGTTAGTGTAAAATATGGCACACGCTATTAGTGGGAAAAATTTTCCATAAATAATTATGGATTATGTTTATAGAGCAAACTAAAATAAAATAGTGTTTATTTTTATGAAAAAGGCAGGATATATGTCTTTCATACTATAATGTAATTAAAATGACATGGATTTAATTATATTGTGAAAAGAAAATTATAATTATGAGTAATAGCGTTAATAAATCACTATTGATTTAGTATACTCCCTCCGTCCTCAAAGAGTATGAACATTTTGTTCGACATGAGTTTTAATGCACAATTGGTAAAGTAAGAGAGAGAGAGAAAGAAGGAGTTTTAAAAATATTGCTAGTGCAGAATAAGTCTCACCTAATTAGAGAAAAAAAAATCAAAATTAGAAAATTCATATTTTTCAGGGACGAACTAAAAAGGAAAGAGTTCATACTCTTTAGGGACGGAGGGAGTACTATTCTCTCAGTTCCCTTAAAAAAAGGACTTTGTAGAAGACATGAATTTAATTGCAAAATAATAAAATGAGAGAGATGAAAAGAAAAAAAAATGATTAAAGTATTGTTAATGGAAAATGAGATTCATCTTAGTAGAGAAAAAGACTTGTCAAAAATGAAAATAGACTAATTTCGCAGCGCAGATCAAAATAGAAAAAATGAGATTGTAAATGACGAACAAACAAACAAGTGTGCCTTGTTGACAATTACAACAATATAGGGGACCTAATTGACAATAATGGTATTATAGGTGGCGGTAGGCAGTTTAACTTTTTTGTTTTTTAATGAAGTTAACGGTCTCTTTTTTTTACTTTCCCACACGACAGTTTTCCTGATTAAATCCATTTCCCTCTCTTTCTCTCTTGATGGTGCATAGAAGCTGAAGATTTTGGGCGTTGGTTAAGTAGAAGAAATGGTGGGGTTTGGGGATGAGTTGATTATAGAGAGCTACAAAATCCCATGGCTAATTTGGATCCAACTTCTTATTACCATTCTTCTCTTTCTCCTCTTTTTCGGCTTCGCTGCCTTCACTTATGACGCCTCTACTAGGTCAGCCGCGCCGCCATCTGGTCACCAACCTGCAGCCAACAACTTTACCTCTCCAAACGGAATAATGACGGTGCGTTGGTTTTGGATCAATTTTTATTCTTCTTTATAACACTTCTCCATTTAATTTTCATAAATTTCATATTCGGATTTTGAACAACTTCTATGTTAGTTGAATTTATGGGATTTGCATTAGTTTGGAATTGAGTTTATTTGACGAAATGCAAGTTCAAGGCTCAATAATAGACGAAGAAGAAAAAGAGAAGCAAACGTTCAATTGATCGATTCAAATATCAATTCAATATAATTTTATACAAAAGTAGTCATTTATTTGATGATTTTAAACATTTCTTAATAGTTTTTTTTGGCTTTTAGCTGCTTTCTTGAAGATTAATTTGCTTGTGTTCTACTATACTATCATGATTCGAGGTGTTGGTGCGTGGTTTTTTCCTTGATAAATAAGGTTCTATTTTTTGGTCTGTTATTCTTTACTTGGAGTCTTAGACATGAGAAGGTGATAAAGATTGAATTTTTATCAAATAATAATAATAATAATAAATTTTGGAGAATGCTTCAGCTACTCGCAAAAACTATTCCCCTCTACTTTTTAACAATTGTGTCTAATATTAAAGCGAAAGGCAATTTTTGTAAGATGGACTCTTGGTGGTGGTGCATTAGCATTTGGAACATTAAGAATGACGATTGTCCCTGGGATACAAATGTGTAACATCTGGAAATGTTAACATTTGTTTTGGCCCACATCTAAACTCGTCTGCCAGGTGGAAGACGAGAGAGCTGGAGGGCGCGCAGGAAGTAGTGGAGGGTCGAGCAGAGAAGAGGAAGATGAGTCGTCTCTAAAGGATACCGTAATTCTGGGCATTTTCCGGCGTCCAACCCACCCTTGCAACTATTTTGGGCGGGCCAAACAAGCGATTTTCAAGTGCTTCGGGTTAGATTCTAGCTCAGAGAGCTCTGCAAGTCAACAACATGAAAAGCAAGATTGACTATGCTACAGCTCAAAGATCTAATGCAAAATTACTAGTGAGCTTCTGTTCAAAAACTGTGTTTTGGGGCTTTAATTGTATCATTATTTTTTGTAGCATTAGTCTACTAGATTCAGGCAACGATTTTGGGGTAAATCATGGGACGTGTCTTCAGTCGAAGCATGTTCGCTGCTAGCAAAGAAAGAATCCGAAGCTCTTATTAGTACGAATTGAACTCTAGCAACTACCTCAGTCGAGTACCTAATTCATCCCTATAACTACTCGGAGAAGGTAACTCCTTGGAGCAAACTTAACCCTCCAAATTTCCGAATCCAAAGTAAAAAACACATAACAAAAACAGAAATTTCACAACTGTAAGGCTTAACAAAACACATATACAACCAAGTAAAATACTAGTTCTCTACTGTGCCTAGCCTCCTTTGTTAAAGCTCCAAAAACTCTACCCAATCAGAGAGTATGTACAGAGGATTGGCCTCAAATTCATATTATACCAGAGCATGGATTAGGCCTTCGAACGAGAAGTGAAGTAGTTAAGGAGCATTTTAGAATACCGGGTTAGGGTAAAGAGCATCTGTACAACTCCACGGCCTTTAACAATGCCTTCCCTCATTCTCCGTGCAGTTCTAGCTAGAGCCGGCTCGCCTATCTGGGCTCTCATTGGGGCGACCTCCTGCACAGATACTACTCAAGCAAAGATCAGGCGGAATTCGTCACTTTAAAACAAAGTTGAGATGAGAAAATGAATGTGTATGAACATCTGAATTACTAACCTATTGGTTTCATGTTTGTCAACCGTCTCCATCTCTCCTCTGCCATACGAACAGCTCGAGTAGAGCTTCTAACCCCCTGCGTTAGCCCTTGACTGCGAATGCAAGTATACAAGTAACGTAACCATGATAATCTCTAAAGAGCTTCTGTATTTTAAGAAAGTCGAAAGTGAAAGGTACCAACCCAAGGTCACTGAGCTCCATTGTCAAGTCGCTGATCTCCATCCCAGATAATCGAACAGCAGCCATGGTGTCGGGCAGCTCTTCCCTCGTGGCGTCCATTAGCTTCTCCAGTGACTCCGCAGCTCTCTTGAAGGCCTTTAACGAACCTTGTAACAATTAATCCTCAGACAGCACATGGAGAAAAACAGAGGATAGTATAGCATCTCACAACATCCAATCAAACAAAACAAAATCATTGCATTTTACATCATTGCCTAAAAATCAATTTAACTCCACAATTACATGGTCCTTGAAACTGAGTTCTTCATTAACATTAACTAGCATTAGAGTAGCTACAGGAATTGAAAAATCACTAACCAGTAGGGCTGGAATTGCAGCGCAGAAAAGCCATGTTGCAGAAACTGCTGTCTGTAAATCAACACCATAGATCCATAAATTAGTACTCCAATAAAATAAACATCAAACAAAGGAAGCTAAGAACCCTAATTTTTCAAAATGTGGAGATATTCATCACGCAGTTCAATTAGGTAAGCTGAACAACGCAGCGAGCAATCTCCAATTAAAATGCAATGAATCAATCACAAGCTAAGTAGATTTTCCCAAAATATATCAAATTCAGTTAGAGAGAGAGAGAAATAGAGAGTACGGCGCAGGCGGTGAGACTAAGGAATTGAATGTGGCGGTGAGAGAGGGTTAGCTGAGGCGGAGATCCGACGGCGGCAGTGAGTTGCGAGGCGGCTGAGGGCTCCGACGTAGCATTGTCGACGGAGAGAAGAGTGAAAGAAGCGAAGCGGCGGGGAGCGGGAAGCCGGAGAGTCAGCCGGCTAGGAGAGGAAACAATGCCGCCATTTCCGCCGGAGCTAGAACGAAGCGCGACTGGATTCGAGGCCTGCAACCTCACCGCATTAAACATCTCCGGCAAGCACAGATATAGTATTAATATGGAGTATATACAACTTTTAATTAGCTCTCTGGGTAGGGATTTCGTTCTCGCAATCTCCGAACACTATCATATTCCAACAGATGTCACCAATTAAAAAGTACAGATTTCGAGACATAGTAATAATCACAATTCGAGTAAATTCTTCTTATGAAAATTCTATTAAAAAAAATACTCCACACAACTAGATAATTAAATCGAGTGAAGTACTAATAAAGTTTTTGAAATTTGGAGTTTGCACATTGAAGGCCTTTAGCAAAAAAAAAATAGTAGTGAAATATAGAAATAGTACCTAATCTTTAATTTTTGCCATAAAAAATAGTAGTGAAATATAGAAGTAGTAACAATTTTGGTATTTTAAAATTATATTTTTAGTACATGATGCTGTTTTTTTTTTCAAAATACCCCTTAAAAATCACATTTTTCATATATTTATAATGGAGTGCATTTTTGGATATACACGAAAAAGAATCTAACAGTAGTATATATATATTGTCTATCTTTCTCTGCTATACTAGTATTATTAATTATTATTAATATTATTATTATAATGTTATAAATTACATAATTTATTTCCAATATAATTCAGATTATGACTCATAATCTCATACTACTACTTAATTATAGTTATAGTATTAATTATATTTAATTATTATCATAATATTAATAACCCGTAATTAATAAATAAGTAGTATAATTATATAATTATTTAAAATATGAATCATTTAACATTAAACTAATATAAAATAATTTTATTATTTTATCTTAAATTAATAACTAATTAATATAGTCTTAATAAAATTTAAATTTATATTTAAAATGATATAAAATACTCTATCCGTTCATTAAATTTTGTCACACTTTGACCGGGCACAGGTTTTAAGAATGTAATGGAAATTGAGTTGAAAAAATTAGTGGTAGCAGGTCCTACTTTTATATACTATTAGTTTATAATAAAATGTGAGATGAAATAAGTTAGTGGAATATGAGATCCACTACATGGTAAAAAAGTTAAATGTGAAAAATTGTGGGAGGAACGGAAATAGAAAAATGTGACAAAATTTAAGCGACGAGGGAGTAATTGAATATTTTTAATTATGTGCTTTAGTACTAAACTGATAATCCATAAAATAATTAAATTAAAAATATTTAATTGATCTTATTAGCTTAAACAGTTTATTTAATTAGGTGTTTTGTCTTTAATTTATATTAGAGTATCCACAGTAGTGGACTAGCGCGCGGACTAGCCGCTAGTTTGTGCGCTAGTCCACTATTGTAACCGGTGAGCGGCAGGCGGACTAGCTAGACGGACGAGAGGACGTCTGTTGGAATTGGTGCTAGTCCGCTATTGTGGGCTCCCGACGGACTAGCGGTTTTTTCGAATTTTTTTATTAATTTAGTTTTTTTTTAATTATGTATGTTTTTTTTAATTTATATAAAATGGTTGCATTTCCCCCTATTCATGTCAAAATTTTAATTTCATGTCTGTGAATTTGTGATTTTGTTTGTTGGCTAGTCCCAGTGCTTGTCGACTATTGTGCAGTGGGATGTCCTTTGTGATGTGGTAGAGCAATAGCTAGTCTTTGGCTAGTCCTAGTACAAGTCCACACTATTGTGGATTAGGGGTGGGTAAACGGTTTTCGGTTAATCGGTTAACCGAGAATCGAACCGGAACCAACCGATAACCGACATTTACGGTTATCGGTTCGGTACCGGTTATACGTTTTTGCTCTAAGTCGGTTATCGGTTATAACCGACCGGTTATCGGTTATAATTGATAACCGAATTAAATTCAATTTTAATTTCAATTATATGTTTATTTAATACTAGAAGAAATTACAATTTACTTTCAAATTTTGTCACAATGGAAGAAATTGTAATTTATATCTAAATTTTGTCAAAGTCTCGTATTGCAATGTCAAAAAAGTCCATTTTAATTTGTGTCACTAGCAATTATAGTATTATACTTATATATTTATATCTCAAAGTCAATATATTGCTTGCATTACTATGTTAAATATAGAATAACCTTTCACTTATTATTGGAGAAAAGTTTTTAAGTTATAGATCATGTAAAGTTTAAGTCTTTTAAAGTGCCTAAACAATTTATGTATTACTTGTAAATAGGAGTATAATAATAATAATAATATGAAGCTCATAAATATATTCACATATTGAAGTTTTAAAATTTATTTTATAATCATTTATAGTTACTTTTGTATTTGGTTCAGACTTTAAAAATGGAACAAGGTTCAATGCAAAATTGGTAAAAAAAATAATACTAAAAAGAAAATGTTGTTGAGATAGTAATATAATTGGATAGTGAGACCTGCAATAACGTTACTTCCTCAATTCCTCTGTCTCACGATAAGTGAGACACTTCTTTTGGAAACAAGTTTAGAAAATGATTGTAGTAGTAGTAGTAGTAGCAGCAGTAGTAGCAGCAGTAGCAGTAGTAGCAGCAGTAGCAGCAGTAGCAGCAGTAGCAGCAGTAGTAGTAGTAGTAGATGAAAAGTTAAAAAGTTAAAACCATAAACAATTTTAATATCAATTATATTCTTATTAATAATAAAAGAAATTGCAATTTACTTTTAAACTTTGTCACAGTAGAAGAATCTGTAACTTACTTCCAAATTTTGTCAAAGTCTCATATTGCAAATTTGCAATGTCAAAAAAGTCTATTTTAATTTGTGTACTATCAGTTACTTATACTTATAATATCTCAAATTTAATAAATTTTCTAAATATATTTTTATAAATAAGATCTCTTAAAGTTAACAAGTGCTGAAGCAATACTACTATTTTAAAAATAAGATAACCTTTCACTTATTATTAGAGAAAGGTTTTCAAATTTTAGATTATTTAAAGTTTAAGTCTATTAAAAAGCCTAAACAATATATGTATTGCTTGTAAATAGGAGTATAATAATAATAATAATAATAATAATAATAATAATAATAATAATAATAATAATAAAAAAGTAGATAACAAGTTAATTAAAACCATAAACAATTTTAATTTTTAATATATTTTTAATTAATTATAGAAGAAATTGTAATTTACTTTCAAATTTTGTCATAATAGAAGAAATTGTAATTTACTTCAAAATTTTGTCACAGTAGAAGGAATTGTAATTTACTTCCAAATTTTGTTAAAGTCTCATAAGTCATATTGCAATGTCAAAAAAAAGTCAATTTTAATTTGTGTCACTATCAAATATTTCAAAGTCAAGTGTCTAAACATTATTTTAAAAATATGATCTCTTAAAGTTATTAAAGTGCTTAAGAATTAGTATGTTAAAAATAGAATAATCTTCATTTATTATTGGAAAAAAGTATTTTAAATTTTAACCGATTCGGTTAGTTTGGTTATAACCGATAACCGACCGGTACTAACCGAGTCGGTTAATTAAGTAACCGAACCGATCCGGTTAGTTTTTTTTTATGGAATTTTGGGGTCGGTTAACCGACATGTCGGTTCGGTTAACCGAATACCCACCCCTCAGATACTCTTTAAATGTCAATTAGGTGTATGTATCAAACAGTAAAAAGAAAGAAAAATAAGAAAAAAGAAAGAAGAGGAAATACAAACTAAGATCAGAGGGGGGGAAAAATCGCATTTTAGTATTATTTAATTGAAATTTGTGGAGAAATCGGTGAATTCGGGCGGTTCCAATATTAGAGGAAAGAGATAGGATTCCCGTCGCCGGAACAGCAGTGGCGTCGGTGTTGACCGGCGACGGGGGAGCGGCCGAGTGATGACCGGCGGCGTGGAGTGAATCGGAGGGAGGTGACGGAAATGAGGGTTTGTGGAAATGAGGGTTAGAGATCTCTTTTGTTTTGGGGGAAATGAAATTAGAGAGGGAGGAAGACCTATGGTGGAGGGGAGTATAATATTTCGGGCCTCTCTTTTAGTTTTGGTTGGGGTCCCTAATTTAATTTGGAGAAATAAGGAGGGGTTAAATTAAATAGGTTGCGGCTTGGAAATAAAATGTACTTGGGCCAGTTTAATTTAAATCATTAGGATGAGTTTAATTAAATATAATTGTTGGACCGATGCATAATCAACTCTGGAGGCTTATTTAGTTAATTTTGAGAATAATTCAAAGGGTGAATAATTTAGCCCAAGTCCGAAATAATTAATTCGAGGGAGATAATTTGCGAAAGTTTAATTATGTGCTTAATTATCTGGGAATTTAATTCAACATGAAGGAGGAAAATATGAGGAGTTAAATGAGGAGTTTGTGGGCGCAAGCGGCCGCCGAATAATAGAAAATATGTGAAAATCGAGAAATGAGATAATTTTTTTTAATTAGGGTGCATGCGTTCCAAGTACAACACCCTAGTATAGTTCATACTTTATTAGAACGAGTAACACATTTATTGTCCATGCGACATAAAGTGGATTACAGACACTAGGGACATCAAACCTAGATTAGTAACTCTTGAAGGCTCCTAAGACTCTTAATGTTCTCTCTCTCAAATAACAGTGTCGTTCTAACGAAAGCTAATTGTAACGTCAACTAAGTTTTTCTAACTCGCAAACCTACTCTCACGATTATGTTGCAAGCCAAATGATCATCATAGAATGTGCCCCTCAAAGATGAAGCAATTATCCAACAATTAGAATAGAAGCAAAGTAATAAACAAAACACATATTAAATAAATAGGAACTGTATAAACCAAAGTCGTTACTAACACATCTAACTCACATTATGAAATAAGCTAAACACATAGTTTGTAGAGAAAACAATGAAAACATTAAAACTAAAGCAATAGAACCCAATGGTTGAATCTTGTAGTCTTGATCTTCTCTTGATTCCATACTTCAAACACCTTGGATCTTGATAATTAGTGGAAGAAACTCTCAAATATTATGCTCTGGAAATTATGCACCAAAAGGTTCCTTTGATAAAACTTGACGGGGTATTTATTACCTCAGGGTCGAATTCCCTTGATATGGTAAATTCTTCTTCTAGTATGGTAAGTCATGGAGAGAAAATAGGGAAAATTTGTGCTCCGCATTTTCCTAGCGGATTGCCGCACTATGTTCAGTGGTCACTGCAAATCATCCCGCAGCTTCTGTCTCTCGATCAAAGGTCGCTGCACTTGTTTCAGCGATCGCTGGCAACCATTCCGTAGCTACTGGATCTGAGCGGTCAGTGCACACAACACAGCGGTCGCTGAGCGTGTTCTTCTTTTTAGATCTATTTTTTCGAAGCGGACTGCTACAGGATCAACGGTCGTCGGCCGCTAGCCATCACTGGCTGGCTCGAATACTCCAGATTTCCATCTTCGACTTTTTGCTATCATTTTAGGCTCTATTTTGCACATTTCTCACAAAACACGTCAAAATATCAAAATAGATAAAATATACAAATAATGGACATGTAATGCAACTTTGAAACTCAAAACGGACCAAATAATGGTCTTAAAAGAGTGCAAAATCCGAGCGTATCAGTGTCCACTGAGTATATCAAGTACTTAGCTCTACATGTGTTTTCCCTATGCGCAGGTTGATCTATGACGAGTCGTGATGGGTGTTGAGTGGAGCTTCTGAAATGTGCTTGCTATCTTGTATTGAATAAGTCGGGTGTTGATATATGATGTCATTCTTTTCTCTTGAATGATTCCGCTAAGACTATTTACTGTTTTGAATAATGCGCTTTGCGTCGAGATACATTAAACTCGTTTACTTTGAAACATCTTTTGGATAACTCAATAAATTATATATTATGTTTATTTTTGTCAAATATGATATAGCTTCAATTCCCCTTTCTTCCCCGCTTCCTATATCCTCTCCCACTCGCGATCAACAGTTATTTCTATCCTTAGAAAGGGCTCTATCCTTAGAAAGGGCGGACACGACATCAAGTGTCTCATATTTCTTTATTTGAACCTGTCTCAATAAATATTTTGTTTCACTTTTACTATTTTTAGCAAGTGGACTCAAGTCTTACTAACATTTTCAATTCACTTTTCTTATAAATCAAAATAATTTTTAAATCTCACACCGATCAAATATTGGTCATTTCTTAGGGACTTGGTGGAAATATTGTTTTATGATAATGATAAGAGCATCTGCAGCTCCTCACTGGCACGGACGGCGTGGGTGCCGTTGGCGCGCCAACGCGCTGTCTGCCGTTGCGCTATCGCCGCTGGCATGACGCTTCTCAATGCATCGAGCACATCCGTGTCGCTGAGCAGGCTGACGCGGTGGCACGGTATTGGCCAACGGCTTAGCGGTTAGCAATTTCATTTTTTTTAAAAAAAATTGAATTTAATTTTAAAAAAAATTTAAATAAAAAAAAATAGTTTCCCACTTCCCAATAAATTATATCCGTTTTCTCCCCACTTTTAATTTATTTTTTAATTTTTTTCCCCAAAATTTACATTTTCATTTGAAAATACCCCCACTTCCACACAAAAATTTCCCACCACACTACACAAATCTCTCATCTAAATTCTCTCATCAATTCTCAATTCTTTCACTCTTACAAAACAAATGTCTGGCTTCGGCGATCACCCCTCCGACTCCCACTGTTGGAACCACAAATGTTTCAGCTCACAACCATTCCCTAGTCCGAAAATGCAATTCTCGGCCCCTCCTCAAATTCAAGGTTCTCAAGTTCCGGATGGTTATCGGCCTTACCCGGTGGACGACCAAGATGCCCCCGATGGGCGATATGGGTGGGCACCCAAACCTGGATCGGGAGGGAGCGGAGGCTCTCAGACTCCTCTTACTCCTACTCCTACTCCTCGTGGTGTCCGCCCCCGATACACTCCGGCGGAGATGGATTAGTTATTCAAAGCCTATTTGATTATCTCCGAAGATCCGGAAGTTAGCACAAACCAAAGCGGGGATAGGTTTTGGTGGCGCGTCTCTCGTCGGTACAATGAAAACTGGCCGGCTAGAACCATCTATCGCAATGAGAGTATGGTGCGCAATGCTATCTCCAGAGCCAACAAAGAAATCCAAAAATTCCAGTGGTATTACCTCCAGGAAAAGCGGTCGGCAGGGAGCGGCAGGAGGGAGCTCGATATCATCACTACCACCATGGCGACCTACCAATCCCAACATTACAAACAGTTCAAGTACCTCAACGCTTGGCAGGAGGTGCGCCATCATCAGAAGTATAAGGGTGGCGTAACATCCTTATCCAGCTCCTCCAGCAAATGGTCGAGGTCGGTATCCCTATCTGACGTCGGTGAGGATGTGGTGGCTAGCCAGCTTGCCGCAACTAACTTGGGTAGCCTCGACGCCAGCCCAAGCAGTTCCCAACTCCGGCCGCAAGGAAGGAAGAAGGCGACGGCCAACCGCCGTCGTGCCGCGACTCCATCCGCCCCCGCCCCCGCTCCCTTTGTGCCACCTCAACCCCCCACCAACTCGTTGTGGACCCTCTTGGCTCAACTCAATATGACCGAGACGTGTAATATGTCTCCGGAGCAACTTGAAGCGCATCGGACAATGATACAAGGTCTCTGACAAACATTGGGGATAGGGCCGGAGAACTAGTCTTCCACGGGGGGTATTTTTTAGCCTTTAATTATGTAATTTTTAATTTGTAGGATTTTAATTATTTATTTTTTATTTTTTAGAATTTTAATTATGTAATTTTTTATTTTTAGGATTTTAAGTATGTAATTTTTATATTTTAATGTATTTTTATATTGTAGAAATGTTTTTAGTAATTGAAATATTTAAATTAAATAATAGAATGGTGAGACCCTTGAGCATGTTTTTGCGGAAGAGCATGGATGTGAGTGTTGTGCTTAGGGGTGAGAATACGGATATCGGGTATTGGATTTACTCGTACCCGACATGATATCCGCCGGATTTTGGATATCCAATATCCAATTTTATGGGATTGAGTTTGGGATTGTGTATTGAAATATAAGATATATCGGGTATTGAATAACCCGAATGGATATTGAGTATTACCCGAATATCCAATTTATTATTTTAAGCATAATTTAAATTAGCTTTAGTCATTTTGCATTAAATAATCTTATACTTTAAAATAAAAGTGATCCATTTTTTTTCTGTTTTATACTACCAAATAAATAAAATATTAAAGACATTAGTCAATTTAGATATTTCTATATTTCCATTAATATATAATATTCAACTTTAGTATTAGTTATTAACATATATGTAAAGAGTCGGGTATTTGGGTACCCGATACGTCGGGTATGGATACCCGGGGCGGGTATTGGAGTATTCGAAAATATATCGGGACGGGTTTTGGATAGAGATTTTAGTGATTTTCGGGTTTGAATACCCGGTTTTTTCGGGTCGAGTATCCACGGATACCCGTATTCCCACCCCTAGTTGTGCTCTTGTTAATAAAATTGGGTCCGGATCGACATCCATACTCTTTGGCAAGAGCATGGACGTGGATGCTCTTAAGATTTTCGTACAAATTATTCACACCAAATATTAAAAACCTGATCACATAACCAAAAAGTTAATTTCATAGGGATTTATACTCTTTGTTGGCTCCATGTAGAGCCCTCAATGTAAGATGTGAACTTTGCCGTAAATGAAAGTATTATTAATAAGGAGAAGAAAAAAAAAACTATTGGACTGTACGTAGTTTTCCGCCATTAACTATAATTGTCGCATTGAGAAAATATAACTCTACAATTTTATGGCTTGATTTTCCAAAATCTTTCCTGTTCCTGTGTTTTTTTTTCTTTCCCGTTACTTTCCTGATTTTAGTTTTTCTGCAGTATTATGACTCGTGAGTTGTATTTCTTCATCTCGACGAAGTTACGCGACAAATGAAATTTAATTATTCAGTGCATTATAGAATTCTTTTTCCACACGCGACTTAATTCCACTAACAAAAAGCAAATCATATTACTCCATATAGACATCACACTTTTTTTTTTATAGTTTGTTCAACATTTTCTTTTTTTAAAAAGCTCTTTGTCACATTAATATAAACATTCTCCCTCCATCTATAATTAAATGTCACATATATCACCGACACGAGTTTTAAGAAATTGTTTAACTTTATAAATTAAAGTAGGAGAAAAAGTTCGTGGAATATTTGACCTACTTTTATATATTGATTCAATAATAAAATGTGACTTGAATGAATTAGTGTAATGTAGGGTTCACTTACAAAATATAAAAAAATTAAAATAAGATATTTATTGGCTGACGAACAGAAAAAAAAAAAAAAATGAAACATTTAATGACGGATCAAAAAAGTATTATTCTCTATTATTTAACACACAAATCAACATCTTCTAAAATTTTATGGCATTCTCTATTATGGGATAAACCGACCAAGGGAGTACAAAATTCAATGCCTTGGACGACTTAACTATTGACTTTGAAAACCCACTAATAAAAATCTCAAAGCAAGTCAAGATTGATAGTGAAATTGTAACCCAACACTATCAACTCATTTCTTTAAATATATCACTTATTAACTTATACAGTACTATCAACTTATTCACTACCAAAAATGGAGTGTATTTGGTCACTTGCAGTATTAGCACTAGCATTATTTCTCCACTTCCTAAATAAACAATGGCAGAGGAAGAAGAAAATAATGTTACATCTTCCACCGGCACCGAGGGGGCTTCCGATAATCGGCCACATCCATTTATTAGGCAAAAATCCCCACCAAGATTTCCGCCGCCTTGCTCAACAACACGGCGATATCATGCGCATGCGCCTCGGCTCTCTCCCGATCGTCGTCGTGTCGTCTCCCGCTGCTGCCGAGCTAGTGCTGAAGACGCACGACGCCGTTTTGTCCGACAGGCCCCACTACCTCTCGACCACGCGCCTAACGTACGGCCACAGGGACGTGATCTTCGCTCCCTGCGGCCCGTACTGGCGCAACATGCGCAAGCTATGCACGCTCGAGCTGCTGAGCGGGCCCAAGATCGAGGAGTTTCAGCCGATGAGGCGGGCCGAGCTGGGGGTGGCGGTGGAGGGGATCCGCCGGGCGGCCGAGGGGAGGGAGGTTGTGGATGTAAGTGCTAGAGTGGGGGGGCTTGTTGGGGATATGAATTGTTTGATGGTTTTTGGGAGGAAGTTTGTGGATAGGGATTTGGACGAGGAGTTGGGGTTTAAGGATGTTATTGATGAGACCACACGTGTGGCTGCGCAGCCCAATCTCGGGGACTATTTCCCGTCCATGGCGGTGCTTGATCTTCAGGGGCTCAACCGCCGCATTGAGAAGCTCAGCGCGACGTTTGATGGCTTTCTTGATGCCATCATTAATGATCATGTCGCGGAAAAGGAGGAGGAGAAGGAGAAGAAGAGCCGTGATTTTGTTGATGTTATGATGGCAATTATGGATTCCGGTGAGGCCGGGTTTGACTTTGACCGTCGTCATGTGAAGGCTGTGCTTTTGGTAATAAGAGCATCTACAATATTGGTCTTTAATCAGCTTTTGTTATTTTGGGCAAAACACCCTGGCCCTTGCAATCAACCTCATTTTTGTACTTAATTGTTATACTCCTATATTTGCATGTTATATTGATTTGTACTTTATTTTGAAGGATATGTTGATTGGAGGGATTGATACAACAGCAACAACTATAGATTGGATAATGTCGGAATTGATAAAGAATCCAACAGTGATGAAGAAGCTACAAAAAGAAATTGAAGAGGTTGTGGGGTTGGATCAAATGGTGGACATATCACAACTTTCTAGTCTCAAGTACCTTGAGTGTGTGGTGAAGGAGTCATTGAGGCTCCACCCTGTGGCACCGCTACTAGCACACGCCGCCCAAAAGGAGTGCGAGCTCATGGGTTACAACATACCTAGTAAAACACACGTATTTGTGAATGTATGGGCCATTGGAAGAGATCCCCATGTCTGGCCCGACCCCGAAACATTTTTTCCAGAAAGGTTTTTCAGGAGTAATGTGGACCTTCGAGGCCGAGATTTTCAGCTTCTTCCATTTGGTTCCGGTCGACGAAGTTGCCCAGGGCTGCAATTAGGATTGATGATAGTTCAATATGTGGTGGCGCAGTTGGTTCATTGCTTTGATTGGGAGCTTCCTGATGGAATGTTATCTGATCAGTTAGACATGTCTGAAAAATATGGAATGGTGATCACTAGAGCTAAACCTCTTATAGCAATTCCAATGTACAGATTAAGTAAAATAATTTAATTTTAATTACTATTATATTGTATTTCACTATTATCGCAGAACCGAACACCACCTATATGTAATTTCCTATTTTGCTTTGGCCACGAGACCCCTGATGTTGCATAATATTATTCATCAAAGTCAAAATCCAAACAAATTTATCTAATTCATTTGCTTATTTTTTCTCTTGATATTTTATCATTTTTTTCATTATTAGAATTACTTTTTTGCCATTTATCATATTTGAGGTATTCATTTCTTAATCACTTTTGCAGGGATGATTTATTTCATTCAGTTTCAATTATGTATATTTTATTTGAAGTAATTTTTTGGCTAATCCTTTTAATTTTAATAATTGAATTATTAGTAGTGTTTTTAGTATTTGAAAAAAAAAAGATGTTTCTTAAAAATATTCAAAAGGTAAAGACTAAAGAAGTAAACGGGTCATGCGTTTGATGGACAAAGTGGTGCATTTATTCCCTACTTGAAAATCCAAATCCGTAGAAATTGCAATGTATAAATTGTAACCGATAATTATGAACGAATAAGTAATATCAAATGTAAACTTCTAGAATATTTTGACTACGAAAAGTCTTTAATTTGTAGGTAGAAGTCAGCTACATATATAGTCAGGTTATAGTGATTTGTGATATTCAATTTTTTGGATATTTATTAAACTGGCAACTGCAAGAGTTAATTTAGATTTTCAAACCTAATTCGTGGAAATTAAGAAGAAGCTAGTCGGGGGTGGACTGGAAAGTGAAATAAAATTTACTACAAATATAATTATTTTTAATTGTACTATTAAACTAGCTAAATGATGTATGCAATGAATCTGAAAGAGATGAAATTAAATTCTATAACAATATGCATTAGTAGTTACCGATCCATTATTTATAGTATTTATTAAGGTTTCCCTATGTTAGAATACCCGGCCATTAGATAACTATAGTTGGTTTTCTAAACATAAATTGGATATTTTTTGTATTCCCTAATTTCTTATAGAGTGAACTACATAAATGGTATCTAATCTTTCACTTTCGCACATAAATGATACATGATCTTTATTTTATATCGTTTTTGGTACCCAGTGACAAAAATAACCCTAGGTAAATATGTGGTTTTTTTTTCATGGAGAATATTTTTGGAAATTTCAATTAAATGGTACCAAATATGTGATTATTTTTTTTTCCTTTCTTATTTCTCTTTTTCTTATTTAGTTCCCAATTCTTTCTTTTTTCTCATTTTCTTCTTTCTTGTTAGTATTTTATCTTCCTTTCTTTTTTTCTTTTTCTCCTTAATTTATGTTTCTTCTTCCTTCTTTTTTCTTCTTTTTCTTTTTTCTTTTTAGTGTTTTATACATACATCTTATTGCATTATATAAATAAAAAATAAAATACCTAATTAAATTAATTATTTAAAGTAATTAAATTAATTAAATATTTTTTATTAAATTATTTTATACTCATTTTAAGGTTGAACACCTAACTAATACTCCCTCCGTCCCAGATAATTCGACCCAGTATACCATTTCGGGCCGTCCCACATAATTTGTCCCACTTCACTTTTACCATTTTTGGTAGTGGACCCCATATTCCACTAACTCATTCCTACTCACATTTTATTATAAGAGTGAATTACATAAATGGTACCTGATCTTTCACTTTCGCACGAAAACGGTACCTGATCTTTATTTTATATCGTTTATGGTATCTATTAATCACAATTTCGGTACCTAGCATAAATTTCGCCCCAAATTACCCCGTAAGGACAAATTAGGTAGATGGGGGTAATTTTGGAAATAAAAAATGTCTGATTTTTGCAGATATTCAGGGTGTCAGGAGCGAATTTCTGAAGATTTGATGCAAAGTGTTAGGAGCGAATTTTTGATGATTTGATCTCATGCACAGTAACATTATTTTTGTCTTATGTTTTACTTCAATGGATGGTTGACACGTCAACAATTTCATTTTCACTAGACATCCTTCCACCATGCCACTTCATCTCACTTTCTCACTCTCTCACTTAAAACCTCCACCGTTTCATCTACCACTCTCACTCTACCTCCCTTCCACTCAATCTGACGTCCGGCCGACTGAAGAAATCGACCGTCGGTGTTGTGCTATTGACGTTAAACGGTGAGAAATGCCCCCCAAGAAAAGAGGGCGGGCATCGTCTTCAAAATCGAAAGCTTCTAGCTCCGGGGTTGGCTATGAAGCTCCGCATATAATAGATGTAGACGAGGAGACGTGGGACATCCGTGGTCGTGGACAGAATATATTCAACCCGAAAAATGAATACGGTGAGTTTTTTTGGTTTCATTGCTCGATTTTGCAGTAATCTTAAATTCAACAGTCATAGTAAATATTTGTTTCCCCTTCGGCATTGGTGTTGGCAACAAAGTTAAAGGAGGGCAAAAAAAAAGTTTAGTCCGTAGCTGCAATTGTAAGTGAACAACTATTTTTCTATATCTATATACATATGACTGATTTTTTTGTTATTCTTAAACGGCTTTTTTTTTTTTGGTGAGTCTTAAACGGTTTTTTAATTGTTGTTTCTTTTGCTTTTTTGCACCATGAATTTAGCTAATGCTCCAATGTTTGTTTCATCCGCATTTCTTGGGCACTGCGAATTTTTTTTTTTGCACCATGGATTTATGAATGCAAAAAGTTGTCATTTTTTCTTATTTTTCATAGAATCTTGAGCATTTCATGTTTCTGCAATCTGCATTTGGTGATCATATTATTACCCTATATATCAAGAAATCAGTACCGTAGTCATGTGGTTAGAGTAACACATACACATTTTACGTTATTCAAGTTTATTTTATTTTTTATATATAATTCATTGATGAAGGAATGTAGTGGCATCGCCAGTTGCAATTTTTTTTCCATTGAATTGGGGTATTACTTGATTTGTTTGTTAATGATTTTTTACATTCATTGTCACTCAGCTGGAAGGCCTGATAGGTTTAGTTTGGCCGTTCACCATGGGGGTATATTTGTTGGCGAAGAATATGTAGGGGGTATGTTGAATTATGTGGATAATTGTACTATCCGGCAATTCGAATTGCTGGACTTGTCATCCATTGTGCTTAAATTAGGTTATCGCAGAGAATACATTTGTGAGTTCTACTACTGCCATCCTTCCCACAATCAAGCATGTCATGGCACTAAAGTTGGTCATCCTCTCGAACCACTTATTGATGAGGAACACTTGAAGAGATTCAAAAAGTTGGCTAACAAACTAGAGAGAATTGTGCATGTTTATGTTTTGGAGATCACCGAAGTTGAAGCGAGAGCCCGAAAGCATAAGGACCATGAGGCATATATGAAGGATTATTTCAGTCCTAAGTCGAAGGGTGTAGTGATAGAGGAAATCGACGAGCCCCCTCTGGTTGTGTCGAAACAGAAGCCGCTGAAGAAGGCGAAGGTCAATCCTGGAATACCTTTGCTTGAGTGGTATGAGCAGGATGTAGAGTTCGAAGACTATTTAGTGAGTAGTTTGGCTAAAGCACGTGAAGAATGGAGAAAGAAAGAGGTAGATGAATCAAGAATTTTGAAATTTTTGATGGATGAATTTAGTGCAACTGTGGAACAGGTACTTGAATTTAGGGTACTGCATGTGTTATTATTTTGAACCTAAACTGAAATTTATTTTTTGGGTACTGCATGTGTTATTATTTTTTCGCACTTAAACTGAAATTTATTTTTTGGGTACTGCATGTGTTATTATTTTTGAACTTAAACTGAAATTTATTTTAACTGTCTCTTCTTTTGCATTTTTTTGTAGTTGAGAGATGATCGGCCAACCTTACATCCCGAAGCAACACTAGTTGATACACCTTCATCTGTGCAAGTTGAGGAGCAAGCCCCACAAGAAACAGTAGTTAAAGTAGTTGATGTTCAGCCAACTGCATTTGATTTTTTTTTTTGAATTTAAGGTGTACTAACTTCATTTGAATTTTTTGTAGCATCGTGTGGCAGCGCATAGAGTAGAGAAAATTACTGATGTTCCATTTGAACCTGCACAGCCGCAACCATATGTGCAAGTTGAGGAGCAAGTTCTACAGGAATCATTTGTTCAGCCTGCATTTGAGGAGCAAGCCCTACAAGAAACCGTAGTTGAAGTAGTTGATGTTCAGCCAACTGCCTTTAAATTTTTTTTGAATTTAGGGTGTACTAACTTCATTTAAATTTTTTTGTAGCATCGTGTGGCAGCGCATAGAGTAGAGAAAATTACTGATGTTCCATTTGAACCTGCACAGTCACAACCAAATGTACAAGTTGAGGAGCAAGTCCTACAGGAATCATTTGTGCAAATTCAACCAGCCCCACAGACTGAAACAGTTGGTTATAAAGTGGGTATCGTATTTAATATTATGAAATTAGTGGTTACTAGGAGTTGATGAGTGTACTAACATTAGGTATCTACTGTGTTGTTACGTTATGTGGTATAGCCTGTTGAAGTATCATCCGATGCACCAGGCAGTGGAGTGGAAAGTTGCTTGGGAACCGAGAATGAAGTGTATAGACCCGATTTGAATAATTTGTGTAATTTGTGTGAACCACATGAGTATTCGTTCATTGATAACTTGGTAGAAAATTGGGAAAATTGGGAGCAATACCTTGAAAATTGGGTTGAAGGTGGAGCAGGGCAACAGATGAAGGAGAATGTTGGCGGAGTTGATGTTCAAGCTTCGCAAAACTTGGCCGATGCAGCTCCTCTAGATGATAACTTGGGCGGGGGCAGACCCCAAGTTGAAGAGGAAAACCTAGCTGCAGCAGGGGAGAACATAGTGGGATTAGAAGCCCAGACGCCTCAAAGTTGGGAAGATTGCCCTCTACACAACGAGGGTAGTGATGAAGATTCAGACGATGATGTTGTCCAGGTCATATCTGTCAACAACATGTGTAGAGACGAGCAGCTCTTTTCTTCGTACTTCGAGGAGCTAGTCCGGGCAAGTACTGATGTTGAAGTAGATACTTCTGCAAACCCAAGCGGTCCCTTAATAGCATCTGGTTCGAATGCCTCCAAAACCACGAGGAAGAGATCATTCTCAGCAAAAATTACTTAAAGGAAGGATGATGGGTGGCAGCTGGCAGAAGAAGCCGACATGCTTAATGATTTGGCGAATACCGATCTACATGACACAACTGATCTTGAAGAAGGTAGGCGTAGGACCAATATTCGTTGTCGCACATTCACTCTCACTGATGGCTTGCCGGACTGGAGTGTTGGGGATGTGTTCGGTGATAGAGAGTACATTAGGGAGACACTCCGACAGTATTCAGTGTTGTCGAAGAGGGATATCCACATCAAGGTCAATAACAGGAAAAGGTTAAGAGCCGTGTGCCTTGGACGTGGCTGTCAGTGGTTCGTTTACTTCAGGAAGAATCCCATTCATAACATGACAGACTATGTTGTACAGACGATGAATAGAAGACATTCGCTCACTTGCTCCAGGGTACGGAATAATCGATGGATCACGTCGAAGTGGTTAGGGCAACGGTTCATAGAAAAGATCAAAGCGAACCCTCACATTCCACTGACAGCTATTCGACAATGTGTAGATGAGCAATTCGGATCAACTATCAGCAGAATGAAGGCAAATCGGGCTAAAGAAACGGCACTGCAAGGCATCTATGGAAAGATTGGGGATCAGTACAAGAGACTTTTTTACTACAAGGAGGAGTTATTGAGGACGCATCCTGGATCAACTGTCCACATACACTACGATGATGAAAGAACGAGCTCGAGCTCTGGCCCTCGGTTCCGTAGGATTTATATTTGTTTAGGGCCATTGAAGGTTGGATGGAAACGCTTTTGTCGACCAATAATCTTCCTTGACGCATGTTTCTTGCGTGGGATGTACAAGGGTCAGCTCTTCACCGCTATCGGCATCGATCCCAACAATGGATGGTGGCCAATAGCTTGGGCAGTTGCCGAGACCGAAAGCTACGAGCAATGGCATTGGTTTCTGGATTTCCTAGACGAGGATCTGGATATATCGGCTAATCCTCCTAGATATGTTTTTATGTCGGACCAACAAAAGGTACAACATTTTCTATTGTATATGAAGTATAAATTTTGTATTTATTTCAATTTACTTTATGCAGGGCTTGGGTATGGTAATTGGTGAAAAATATCCACAAAGCGAACACCGATTTTGCGTACAACATATGTACAACAACTACAAGAAGCGCTTCTCCGGAGACATATTGAAGAAGAGGATGTGGGGGATTTCATCTAGCACAACGGTCGTGGAGTTTGACCAAAATATGGATGCAATGCAAGTGTTCAACACAAATGCACACCAGTATCTGACTAGAGTTGCCCCGAAGGAGAAATGGATTAAGGCCTTCTTCTCTGAGCACACTCTTTGTGATACACAGGTAACCTACTAACTGCAAGTACAGTACAAGGTATTCCTTTATATTGACTTCACATTGTCAATTATTTTAATACGTGACACGTCATGTAGCTCAACAACATGTGTGAGACGTTTAACTCAAAGATTGTTCTTGCTCGAGAGAAGCCAATAATAACCATGCTGGAGGAGATTCGAACACAGCAGCTGGAGCGCATACAGATCAGAGGTCAGTGGGTGAAGAACTATGATTTCCCGGTACCTCCTGTGATCAAGGAGATTATTGATAAAGCAGCCGCAGAGTCGACCTCGTGGAGATCGTTGTGGAACGGTGAGCATGAATACCAAGTCACTGGCCCTTATGGTCAGTTTGTGGTGAATTTGCAAACAAAGAAATGCACGTGTAGGCTTTGGCAACTCAGAGGTATCCCATGTGTGCATGCGGCAGCCTCCATTTTGAAGATCGGCGATTCCATCACAGATTATGTGTCTGAGTATTACTCACGGATCCGCATGACTGCCCTCTACGAGCATGTCTTGTATCCTATCAACGGGATGGAAAATTGGCCTAGATCGTCGGAAGTTGGTTTCGAGTTGGTTCCCCCTAACACAAAAAGGCAACGTGGCCGCCCACGCAAGGTTAGAAGAGAACAAAATCAGGTATGAGCACTAAGTTACCATAATACAGATACATCTTTGTAGTAATTAAATTAATTAGAAATAAGTGCATGCTTTCTATCCTCTTGCAAATAAGTGAAATCCAAACAAGTTTTGCAATATTATACTCCTATAGCCTTTAACTGATGCCACATCATTGTGATATTCTCACATCTGATTCCACTTTTTTCCAATTTTAAATGAAAGCAAAATCAGTTGATACATTTAATTTGATAAGTAGGTACTTATGTTATGCTACAAAAATCAGGTAATGCCACTAAGTTACCATAATTTTGCTTGTTGGGAAACACAGGTACAATATCGTGAGAATGGGGTCGAAGAACTTATGCGGTCAACCTTGATCACGTGCAGTCGATGCGGTCAGATAGGGCACAACAGGAGAACCTGTCAAAACGACCCTCGACCACCGACACCGACTAGTCAAAGGAGTGGAGCATCTTCTAGCCAGCCGCAATCTGGTGCGGGGCCATCTTCAAGTCGATCAACTGCCGCACCGCGGGTTGCTCCGGCCAGACAAGCACCAGCAGCTGGGAGAGGGCAGCCTACTCGGGGGACAGCAGGAGCGGCAGGTCCACCTCGTCCAATAAGCGTCACCAGGAGGGCTCAGAGGTGTGGCCGTCGCAGAAACGCAGATTAAACTTGTGGGTGTCATTGTGGGATTTTGTTGTGGTGTTGTGTTTCATTTTGTGAAAATCACGTGCAGTCTGCCTTGTTTTGTCATGAACTTTGAACTTTACGGACTTCGATTGAAGCCTAGCATTTCAGGTGGTTTTTGATTTTTTGGACATGGTATCCCCATGGGGATGGCAGACTGGTGATGATTTTTGTCAGGTTTATAGTGAATCTACGATCCAGCTTTCGTTTGTCGTAAGCATAACAATCTACAGTTTATGGTTATGAACTTTGCATAGATATTTTTGTCTTTCATGTTTGATATGTCTTACTTTTCGCAATCATTTTAGGGTGTTGAAATTTAATTCACGTTTTATTATCGCCAATAGTACCAAATATAATTCACATTTTATTATCACCATCAGTACTAAAATAATAACAAATGTAGTACCAAAATATTAACACACCAATAGACATTTTATTATCACCATTATACGAAAATAATAACAATGTAGTATCAAAATAATTAGTCGTAGTTTACTATTACCAAAATAATAACAAATGTAGTGCCAAAATAATAACAACTGCACTACCAAAACCAATAGTACTAAATAATAACACCATTACTACCAAAATAATAACAAATGTAGTACCAAAATAATAACAAATGTAGTTGTCTTCCCCAAATCAACTGAACATAATTGTATTACACTAAGCTTCCAATAGACGAATCTAATTTACCAAACTAATAACCATAGCAGCAATTGCAACAACTAAAGAACAACAAGCAACACATACAAGAAAAAATTCTTTCCCTTTACATCCAGCTCCCACTGTCCGGCCACACTTTCGATCTTCACAACTTTGTGATTCAACTTCGTCAACGTCTTCTCGACGAATCTGCCCAACAGAATCCTTGTCCATCGACTTTGGATAACACCATTGAAAAAAATGACAACCCCCAACCTTACCTTTCTTCTCGCAAACGAAGTACAACATACCGTAAGATTCTCGTCGTGCGTCAGCCACTATTTTGAGACTTGCTCTTTGGCGACACCAACAGTTTTCGTACTCAACTCTAAGCCAACGACACCCGTTTCTTCCTTCACCCGAGTAACTTTCGTAAGTACTTGACAACCTAGACATTGAAGAAACAAAGAAGAAAGAAGGAAATGAGAGAAGAAATAGACAAAAGGGGAGTTGAGTAAAATATATATATAAAAAGGGAAAAAAAAAAGTTTGATATGACTTGGTGCTAAAATTCAAATACAGTAGTGAGACAATCTGCCACAATAATAATGACATCAATTGGAATTACAAACCTACCCTCTGGGACATGGATGTCATTCTGAATTGGAAAGGGGGTATTTTAGTGACGAGGTACCATAAACGATATAAAATAAAGATCAGGTACCGTTTTCGTGCGAAAGTGAAAGATCAGGTACCATTTATGTAATTCACTCTTATTATAAAACTAATACTTTAAAAGTAGGACTCACATCCCACCAACTTTTTCAACTCACTTTCCATTACATTTCTTAAAACCCGTGCCGGGTCAAAGTGTCCCGAATTATCTTGGACGGAGGGAGTAATATTCAACTTTTTTATCATTACCGTTCACAATGTTAAATTTTTACTAAGGCTATATTGATTAGTTACTAATAATAATAATAATAATAATAATAATAATAATAATAATAATAATAATAATAATAATAATAATAATAATAATAATAATAATAAAGGTCAATTTTGATCTTTAATATATAATTAAAATATGAATATATCTTAAAATATTTAATTCTTGCAAAATGGATCCATAACAAATGAAAATGTTGCTGAAATAGTCATTTTTTTACGGTTCTTTAGAAAAATTAACGGTCAACGCTAATTGCACAGTGACATGACCGTTAGTTTTTGACAGAATCATAAAAAAATAGAATCGCTGCGACAAAGATTTCATTTGTTATGAACCAACTTTTTAAAAAGTAAATGTTTTGGACCAAATTCATATTTTGGTTATATATTTAGAATAAAAATGTAGTATTCCATTGTTAATAATTAATAATGAGAAAAAAAACTTATTGGACTGTATGTAGTATTCCACCATTAAATGTAATTGTCGCATTGAGAAAATATAACTCTACAATTTTATGGCTTTCGCTTTCCAAAATCATTCCAATTCCCGTGTTTTTTTTTTCTTTCCCGTTACTTTCCAGATTTTAGTTTTTCTGCAATATCATGACTGTGAGCAGTATTTCTTCTTCTCGACGAAGTTACGCGACAAATGAAATAGAATTATTTGTCCACGCTAATCTCACTAATAAAAAGCAAATCATATTACTCGTCCACTCTCATAATACATGTCGCACTTTCTTTTTTAGTTTGTTAAAAAAAATATCACATTTCATACTCCCTCCTCCGTCTCCGATTAAGAGTCACACTTTAACCGGGCACGAGTTTTAAGAAATTTAAAGAAAAGCTGGTTGAAAAAGTTAGTGGAATGTGAGATATATTGGTTTTATAATAAAATGTGAGTGAATTGAGTTAGTGGAATGTGAGACCTACTTACTATTTATGGTAAAAATGAAGTGTGACTCTTAATTGAGGACGGACCGAAATGGAAAAGCGTGACTCATAATCGGGGATGAAGAGAGTATTTTAAAAAAAGCTCTCTTACATTAATATAAACATACTCTCTCGTCCATGATTAAATGTACCATATATGACCGACACGAGTTTTAAGAAATTGTTTAACTTTATAAAGTAAAAGAAAAGAAAAAGGTAGTGGAATGTGAGGCATAGATATATATATTGGTTGTATATTAAATTGTGAACTAAATGAGTTAGTAGAATGTATGATTAACTTACCAAATACTATAGCAAAAGTAAAATGAGATATTTATTGGTGGACGGACGGAAACGGAAAAATGAACATTTAATGGCGGACGGGGAGTATTATTTTCTCTCTCAATCTAACAGTCTAATACACAAAATAACATTTCCTAAAATTTCGTTTCATTTCCCAAGTATGTCATCTGTTATGGGACGGATGGAGTACAAAATTCTACACCTTGAACGACGTAACTAGACTTTGAAAAAACACTAATAGAAGTCTCAAACCAAGTCAAGATTGGCAGTGAAATAGTAACCCAACACTATCATTTCGTTTCTTTAAATGCATCACTTATTAACTTATACTATCAAGTTATTCACTTCCGAAAATGGAGTGTATTTGGTTACTTGCAGCATTAGCACTAGCATTATCTCTCCACTTCCTAAATAATCAATGGCAGAGAAAGAAGAAAATAATGTTACATCTTCCACCAGCGCCGAGGGGGCTTCCGATAATCGGCCACATCCATCTATTAGGCAAAAATCCCCACCACATTTTTCGGCGCCTTGCTCAACAACACGGCGAGATCATGCACATGCGCCTTGGCTCTCTCCCGATCGTCGTCGTGTCGTCCCCGGCTGCTGCCAAGCTAGTGCTAAAGACGCATGATGCCGTTTTGTCCGACAGGCCCCACTACCTCTCGACCACGCGCCTCACGTACGGCCACAGGGACATGATCTGCGCTCCCTGCGGCCCGTACTGGCGGAACATGCGGAAGCTATGCACGCTCGAGCTGCTGAGCGGGCCCAAGATCGAGGAGTTTCAGGCGATGAGGCGGGCCGAGCTGGGGATGGCGGTGGAGGGGATCCGCCGGGCGGCCGAGGGGAGGGAGGTTGTGGATGTTAGTGCTAGAGTGGGGGGGCTTGTTGGGGATATGAATTGTTTGATGGTTTTTGGGAGGAAGTTTGTGGATAGGGATTTGGACGAGGAGTTGGGGTTTAAGGATGTTATTGATGAGGCCACACGTGTGGCTGCGCAGCCTAATCCCGGGGACTATTTCCCCTCCGTGGCGGCGCTTGATCTTCTGGGGCTCAACCGACGCATGGAGAAGCTTAGCGCGACGTTTGATGGCTTTCTCGACGCCATCATTGATGATCACGTCACGAAAAAGGAGGAGGAGAAGGAGAAGAAGAGCCGTGATTTTGTTGATGTTATGATGGCAATTATGGATTCCGGTGGGGCCGGGTTTGACTTTGACCGTCGTCATGTGAAGGCTGTGCTTTTGGTAATAAGAGCGTCTACAATGTTGTTCTTTAACACCAGGGAAAAAAAAATTTGACCTGTCACGTCAGCTTTTATCATTTTAGGCACAACACCTATGCATTGCGATCAGCCTCATTTTTGTAATTGTTATACAATATTTGCATGTCATTGATTTGTACTTTATTTTGAAGGATATGTTGATTGGAGGGATTGATACAACATCAACAACTATCGATTGGATAATGACGGAGTTGATAAAGAATCCAACAGTGATGAAGAAGCTACAGAAAGAAATTAAGGAGGTTGTGGGGCTGGATCAAATGGTGGACAAATCACAACTTTCTAGTCTCAAGTACCTTGAGTGTGTGGTGAAGGAGTCATTGAGGCTCCACCCTGTGGCACCGCTACTATCGCACGCCGCCCAAGAGGGCTGTGAGCTCATGGGTTTCAACATACCTAGTAAAACACACGTATTTGTGAATGTATGGGCAATTGGTAGAGATCCCCAAGTCTGGCCTGACCCCGAAACATTTTTTCCCGAAAGGTTTATAGGGAGTAATGTGGACCTTCGAGGCCGAGATTTTCAGCTTCTACCATTTGGTTCCGGTCGACGGAGTTGCCCAGGGTTGCAATTAGGATTGATGATTGTTCAATTTGTGGTGGCACAGTTGGTTCATTGCTTTGATTGGGAGCTTCCCGATGGAATGTTGCCTGATCAATTAGACATGTCTGAAAAATATGGTATGGTGGTCACTAGGGCTAAACATCTTATGGCAATTCCAACATACAGATTAAGTAAATAATTTAATTTTTATTATATTATATTGTATATTTCTATTATCGCAGAATCGAACACCACATGTACTACTTTCCTATTTTGCTTTGACCACGAGACCACTGATGTTGGATAAATGCAAAAAATCATTCATCAAAGTCAGAATCCAAACAACTTTATCTTTAATTCAATTGCTTATTTTTCTCTTGATATTTTTTCCTTTTTTTCATTATTAGAATTGTTTTTTTGCCATATATCATATTTAAGTATTCCTTTCTAAATCATTTTCACTGGGATGATTGATTTCATACAGTTTGAATTATGTGTATTTTATTAGAAGTAATTTTTTTGCTAATCCTTTAGTTTTAATAATTGAAATTTTAGTAGTGTTTTTAGTATTTAAAAAAGAAAAAAGATTTTTCTTAACAATATTCAAAAGGAAAAGAAGTACAATGCATCATGCGTTTGATGGACAAAGTGGTGCATTTTATTCCCTACTTGAAAATCCAAATTTTTAGAAATTGCTATGTATTAAATTTAAAATTGTAACGGAACGTCTAGAATATTTTAACTACGAAAAGTCTTTGAAGGTAGAAGTCAGCTACATAGTCAGGTTATAGTGATTTGTGATTTTAATTTTTTGTATATTTATTGAACTCGCAACTGCAAGGGTTAATTTGGATTTTCAAACCTATTTCGCGGAAATTAACAAGAAGCTAGTCGGGGTGGACTGGAAAGTGAAATCCAATTTACTTCAATCTCCACATAATATAAGCACTTTTACTTTTATTAAACTAGCTAAATGATGTATGCATTTGAATTTGAATGAGATGAAATTAAATTCTACAACAATATATCTATTAGTTACCGATCCATTGTAAGGAAAATGCGCTTATTATTACAGGAGTGGTCATTCATCATTCAACAAGTTGACAACTATGCGTGAAATGTTGCATTTGACGCATGTAATAGCGGTTTGGAAAAGTGTAATGTTATTATTGAAAAAAGATCGTAAATATCCTGCACAATCAATGAGAAGATTACATTGAATCAAGGAAGAAATCAAGCAGAAGTTATACAAATTTTATAAGTTAGATTTAATTTTAAATATATATAATTTCATCTTATTCTGTAATTTAATCTAAAAACTTAGTAGTATTGTTTAATTAATTAAAGATGAAGTAAAATATAAGAATCAAAAACTTTAATTGAGCAAATATAATGAAAATTATAAACATTATATATTTATGTTGTCGTTTACCTTGCGAATTAATTCGAGAAAAAGAGTAACAATAAAGGATTAAATCTCAATTTTAACCTAAATAAATAAAAGACAAATTAAACTCTCTAGCAGAATTCCAATTTTAAACCAAATATAAGGCTAATCAAGATATAAATTTAATAACTTATTTGTATATAATAAAAAAAAAATTAATGATAGTGCACTATTTAAATGTGTTTCAAAGAGTACGACACAATTATTTTGTCATAATCTTATCTGATGAATACCATCATCCAAACACTATCATTTTTCGTAACTAATTTTTTTTAACATTTCTTGAATATATAATATATTGTTCTATGCAAGTTAGGGAATTTTTTTTTTATTTCCTCTAAAATAAATTATACTGAAATCTTATAAAATTATATTGCTATCTTAATAACGACCTATAAAAAAAAACTAAATGTCTTTGATTGACAAAAAAATTGCAACAAATATTAAGTACCAAATGTATATTCAATATAGGTTTTGATGACCATATAACTTATGATGTATGGCCAAAGACTAAATAAGCAGTATATTATTTATAATAGTATAAATAAAATTAAACTCAATTCTAATTATGTACACTAAATTTTAATGTAAATATATTTACATACCATATAGCTTTAATATTAAATATAAATAATAAATTTAGTTTTAATATTACATACGATAATTTTAATATTTAAAGGATTATAAAAAATAGGGGTGGGAATACGGGTATCCGTGGATACCCGATCCGGAAAAACGGATACCCGTTCCGGTAAAACCGGGTACCCAAACCCGAAAATCATCTAAAATATCTACCCAAAACCTGACCCGATATATTTTCGGGTACTCCAATACCCGCCCCGGGTATCCTTACCCAACGTATCGGGTACCCAAATAACCGAATCTTTACATGTGTTATTAACTAATAAAAAAATTTAAATTTTATATATTAATATAAATATAGAAATATTTGAATTGACTAAATTTTTAATGTTGCATTTATTTTTTAGTATAAAATTACCATAAAAATGGGTCACTTTTATTTTAAAGTATACAATTATATTTATGAGAATTAGTAATGCAATATGTAAGTAAAATAATACGGAGTAAAATTTATGCATTTAATTAAACTGTGGAAGCAACTAATAATATAATTCAAGTCAAAATAATTATTCCAAAGGATGAATGTGAGGTGAGAGTTTGGAGAAGCCGTAACAGTAAGAGAGATTGACTTATTTATATAAGTTTAGAGAAAGTTAACCTAGTAAGTTGTAATTAGTAAATAAATAAGCCCGACTCTTGAAGCCCAAAATGGCTAAACCTAATTTAAAAATACTTTAAATAATTAATTGGATATTCGAGTCATACTCAATACCCGATTTATCTTAAATTTCAATATCCAATCTCATACACAATCCAATAAAATTGGATATTGGGTATCTAATACTCAGCGGGTATCGGATTGGGTACGGGTAAACCCAATACCCGACATCCATATTCCCACCCATAATAAAAAATATTTAATAAATCAGTTATTGAATTAAAATAAATTTAATTTTAAAAATACATACTATTATAAAAAGTCCAATAAAGTAAAAATTAAGATTACAACTTATAATTTAAGACATAATAATCGAACAAAACACTCAAATTGAACTCTATTTATTAAATTTTTTTTATTAAATTAGTATCGACTATTATTAAACTCTAAAATATAAAAAAACACATTTACATCTTAAAATAATATCCAAGTATTATACCAGTAAATTCTTAGAGCATCTCCAGCGGCGCCCTTCCCGTCGGACGTTGGAGAGGCTTCCAGAAAGGGCGCCCGGGAAGTCCGCCATTAAGGCGTGGAGGGATGGACGCGGACGTCCCATGAGGACGCGGGAGGGGCGCGGTCGTAGGCGAAAGGGAGTGTGGCAGGGCGTGCGGACGTCCGCCATTGTGGCGACTCGCGGACGTCCGGCGCGGACTTCCCAATTTTTTCATATTTTTTAAAACTCTATATATACGCTCGTTGCAAACTATATATATACGGCTCGTTGCAAACTCTATATATACGATTTTTGAAAAAGCTCTAAGGCATGTATTATCGTCGGAAATTAAGACATAAAACAAAAACATATCATACCGTCGAGTAGCGGCAAACTATAGAGATTCAAGGCATAACATGTACTTTTTTTTGTTTAAATATGTATGCTTTTTTTTTTTAAATAAAATCGTTGCATTTTCCCCGTCCGTATTCGTGTCAAAATTTTAATTCCGTAACATAAATTGCATATTTGTAATTTTTTAATTTGGGGAAATCCGCGTGGGAAGGGCGATGGGAATGGCGGATTGTGCAGTGGGAAGTCCTTATGACATGGCAGGAGGGTTGGAGTTCTTATGACGTGGCAGGTGGTGTTTTTGGGAAGTCCGATGGGAAGTCCGTCTCATTGGAGATGCTCTTAATGCTCAACATAAAGCCCGAATATAAATAAATTAATAAACCCTCAAACCTAAAAGCAGCGCCCCTTCTCTCTCCTTCCCTCGCCAGCCGCCATATTCTCCCAAATCGCCGCCGCCATGACCGCTGCTCGCCCCACCGCTCCTTCTGTCGTGCCTTGCCAGTTAGTCCGCGTGCTTCACGCCCGTCGTCACCCCTCCTGCAAAGCTGCATCGCCGCCTCCTACTCATCATCTCCAGCATCTCTCTCGCCATCTCACCCAGTGCACCACTGTGCTGTCCTGGCTCTGCCGCGTCACCGCGTTTCTCTCTTTCTCCTTCTTCTCGCTTTTCTCTCTCATCACGCCACAGCCGCTGCTGCCGTCCGCCGTCACTCCGGCGATGAATGGGGGTCTGCACAGCCGCCTCGATGCACTCTTTCTCCTTACTCTTTCTTCTTCTCACCCTTCTCTCTCTACGTTTCATTTTGCAGATTCAATGTTGCTTTATAATGGTTTCAAATCTTGATTGGGAAACTATCATTTAATTGGACCAATTTTCTATCCAATGGTCCTTATTTCTCGAAATGAGGATAAACAAAATAGCTTCACATTTTCTCTCCAAAAAGGGCAATATTGACTTTCCATCTCACTTTTAGTAGTATAGATTATACTACTATAGAATATCGAAAAAGGAAATTATGAAACAGAACATTAATTTAGAAAAGTCTAAAATTTATGTATTTGAATTTTAAAAATAAAATTCAGGAAAAATATAGAAAGTCTCTATATATACAAATAAATATTACTCTTATAATTAATTATCTAATTTAAAAAATTTCTAAAATTTAAATAAATGATTCAAAAATTCAGTAATTACATAATTAAGTGTGTGACCCATTCTAATTAAGCTATGCAGTGTGAGCATATTTAATTAGCTGCTAAATCCCTATTAAAAGTTAGAATTCGTTAGACTTCAATACTGTAACAATTGTAGGTTAATTGATGACCATCATGCATCGTAGCCCAAGTGCTAAATTTATTACTCCATAAAATTATAACTAGCTCACAGTCGGCATATTTAATGACTCAAATTCCCCACTTATTAATTAGAAATTTTACAAATTAAAATATACGCTCTCTTTACAATTGTTCCTTCTTTCGAATGTGAAGATTCATAATTCTCGTACACCCTCCGTTCCACATTATTGAATCATTTTATTTCGTATACTTATTTTGAAAAAATAATACTTCCTATATGTTATAGTAGCAGAGTCATTTTTCTATTTTAGACGTTTCATAATAGTAGAATCATTTCTTTTTTAGTATAAAAAATAACACATTCCTCGCTCTTTCTTTTCTATGTCTATTACTCCCTCCGTCCTTGAAAATTTGTCACTTATTTTCATTTCCGTCCATCTCTAAAAATTTGTCACCTTTCACTTTTACATTTTAGGTAGTAGACCTCATATTTCACTAACTCATTCTCACTCACATTTTATTATAAAACTAATATATAAAAATATGACTCACATGCCACTAACTTTTTCAACTCACTTTCTATTATATTTCTTAAAACTCGTGTCGGGTCAAATTGTGACAAATTATGGGGGACGGAGGGAGTACTTTATTATCTCTATCCTCTCCCCTACTGTATATTCTTTTTATGTAATACATTACACATCTTTTTCTTAACCTCTGTGCAAAAAAAAAATGCACCCACTACTATGGAACGAACGGCGTAATAAATAGTTAAAGTAAATAAAACTAATACTTTAAAATGGGTCCCACATTCCACTCACTTTCTCCTTTTATTTTTTTTCACAAAGTCAAATAATTTCGTAAAACACGTGCCGAATTAAAAGGGCTATTTAAATCGTAGACGGAGGGAGTATTTATTATCAATTTTTTAAAACGAGTGCAAAAAATAAAATGACTCTACTATTATAGAACGGACGAAATATTACATAAGAGAGGATATACTAACCCTAACCCTAATACCCTAATATATCAAAGGACCGATTCCATAATTCCCTAGATAGTATAATTAATATCCTATAATATAATTAGGCAGAACTGTACTAAAATTGCAAAAGTACTAAACATTATCCACTTATTTAAGGTTCACCGGAATCAAACCAACTTAAAACAAAATTTGAAGATTCAAACAAAAATGGGTTGGATTTGGATGGCAACCATCACATTCCTCTTCCTCCTCCATCAATGGCGGAACCTCCCAAACAAGAAGAAGCTTCCTCTCCCTCCCGGCCCGAAAGGCCTTCCAATCATCGGCCACTTCCACTTATTAGGAAAGAATCCTCATCAAGATCTATACCATTTAGCCCGCAAACATGGCCCAATCATGTATACCCGCTTCGGGTTCGCTCCAACCATCGTTATCTCCTCTCCTTCCGCAGCGAAGCTCTTTCTACAAACCTACGACCACATCTTTGCGAACCGGCCACGCCACGAGTTCGCATACCTCGTCGGCTATGAGCAGCGGAACATTATCTCTGGACGATACGGGCCGTACTGGCGAAACATGCGCAAGCTCTGCACAGTTGAGCTCCTGAGCGGCATCAAGATCCGGCAGTTTGAGCCCATGAGGAAGGCGGAGATTGGGAGCATGGTGGATTCGCTTAGGGAGGCAGCTGCATCGCGTGAAGAGGTTGATCTGAGCGCTATTATCATGTCTGTCAATGGTGGCATGACATGCCTGATGGTTTTCGGGAGGAAGTTTGAGGAGACGGATTTGGACGACAGAGGGTTTAAGGGGCTGATGTCGGAAACAATGGCGGAGGCAGCGTCTTTCAATCTCTGTGACTATTACCCGTATCTGAGGTGGCTGGATCCTCAGGGGTCGGTGCGGCGGATGAAGAAGCTGAGCATGATTTTTGACAGGTTTCTTGAGAAGATTATCGACGAACATGCTGAGAAGAAAGAGAGGAGTCATGATTTCGTCGATACGCTCATGGCCATTCATGACTCGGGCGAGGCTGGATTCGAGTTTGACCGTCGCCATGTCAAGGCTGTGCTACTGGTATTGTTATATTAATATTCATTTCAATTTTATTTGTTTACGTGGGACTGTTGTTCAGTTGTCATGTTTACTTTAATGTTCATTCTTTTTTTTTTATGCTTTAATAATCCTAAACAAATCTCTTTGTGGCTAATCATATATTCATCTTGTCTAACGAACCATGGCATGCACAGGATATGCTGCTAGCTGGGATGGACACTTCGGCAGGAGCGATGGAATGGGCCATGGCTGAACTAATTAAGCATCCAAAAGCAATGAAAAAACTTAAGAAGGAACTAGAAGAAGTTGTAGGGCTAAATCAAAGAGTGGATGAATCCCATCTCCCCAGCCTCAAATACCTTGATTGTGTCATTAAGGAATCCATGAGGTTACACCCAATTGCCCCCCTCCTTCCCCACGAGGCCATGGAGGACTGTGAGGTGGACGGCTACCACATACCCAACAAATCTCGAGTTCTTGTGAACTTGTGGGCCATTGGGAGAGATCCTGATGCCTGGGAAAACCCCGAAAGATTTCATCCAGAGAGATTTCTGAGAAGCAACGTGGATCTCCGAGGTCGAGATTTTCAGCTCATACCCTTCGGGTCGGGCAGAAGGGGATGCCTTGGTTTGCAAATGGGGCTAACTGTTGTTAGTTTGATGGTAGCGCAGTTGGTACACTGCTTTGATTGGGAGCTTGCTGATGGAACTGCGCCACAGGATTTGGACATGTCTGATCATTTTGGTCTGGTCATGTCTAGGGCTAACCATCTTAAGGTTATTCCCACTTATAAGTTGAGCGTTTGAGCATTGGCTTCATGGCTTTGCATATTAGTTATGCGCGTAAAAATAAGTACCCTATGTCTCAATAAAAAAACATTTTCTAAAACATAAACATCATCATCTCTATTATTTTATCTTTTCTTTTTACTCTCTCTTGATTAACTTATATAACAACACAACATAAATCATATGTTGGAAAGTAAATGTTTTATATTTATTGAAGTTATTGTATATTAGACCATCTCCAAGGGTACACTAAAACCTAAAATGGGATAGGTATTTAGCTCCAATAGTACTCAAAAACCAATCCTATTTTTGGTTTTTGAGAAAAAAATACCCATCTTTAGGTTTACACTAAACCAAAACCTAAAAAATTCTCAAATTTTGTGAGTAAAAAAAGCATAATATAGAGAATATTCTTTTAAGTTTGAGTTTAGTGTAAATGGTTGGAGTAAAATCAATATTTAGTGTGAGATTTACACTAAAATGGGTTTGAGTTTAGTAGAATGGTTGGAGATGCTCTTACTCCCTCTAGTCCCCATTAAATGTCTGATATATTCTCTTTTGGATTGTCTACAATAAATGTCTCATTTCTCTTTTATTACTTTTAGAAAATGAACCTACATTCCACTAATTCATTCTACTCACAAATATTATTAAATTATATAAAAGTAGGGTCCATATTCCACTAACATTTTCAACCCACTTTGCTTCATAAAGTCAATAAATTTCTTAAAACTCGCACTAGTCAAATTTGGGACATTTTATGTGGACCGAAGGGGGTATTTGTATATGTATAAATTATTGACAAAATTATTAAAGTTGAAATTGAAAATTTATATCCCCTTTGTCCCTTAAATTTTGTCATAGTTTGACCGGGAATGAATTTTAAGAAATGTAACTGAAAATGGGTTTAAAAAGTAGTTGGTAGTGGGTCCTACTTTTAAAGTATTAGTTTTATAATAAAATGTGAGTGAAAATGAGTTAGTGGAATGTGAGGTTCATTATAAAAAATGGTAAAAAGTGAAATGTGACAAAATTTATGGGATGGACGGAAATGGAAAAATGTGACAAATTTTCAGGGACGGATGGAGTATAAAGTTTCAATTTTTATCTACAAAATAACAATTATATATTGCAAATTTTCTAATATATTTTATTAAATATGATATACTCTCCTAGTCTCATAGAAATACACCAATTAGGATTAGTACGAGTTTTAATGTGAAAATGGTATAGTAATAGAGAATTAAATCTTTAATATATGCTACATATTCTTATAAAATTATATCTTGAGTTATTAAATTACTTCATTCAATTTATGTGATATTAATTTAAAATTTAATATAATAATTTTAAAGTTTATATGAAAAATATAACATATAGTACTACAGTTTTAAATTTAAAGCTTTCCTATTGAATAGGATTAGTATTCAATATAATTTTTATTATGATAAAGATCCATATTTTATATTTGTAAATTCATAAATCAATTCAATTTTTGAGCTGTTAGATGTTTCAAATTAAACAAAATTAAATTGATACTATTTAGAGTGTCACTAGTATATACTCCATGTTTTATGGGTCATATTCTAATATTTATAGCACCCTAATCCAAAATTAAGACCAAATCTCCACCCTTCAATTTTAAAATGAGTAGATGAGATTATATCTTACGTGTAACATCCCGCCTTTTAATTACCCGACATATATATATATATATATATATATATATATATATATATATATATATATATATATATATATACCTATATAGGGGAGCACTAGGGCGCATCCTTAATTAGAGTGCTAACATACATCCAACCACGTGCTGCCATGTGGCACGAAAAATGCAATATTGTATATATAAAAATGCAATACACATTTGTGAAGTTGTTCATGCATTTCTGCAGATTGCATTTTAGTTATAGGAAAATTGCATTTTTAATTGTTAAGTTTTGCATTTTCACAAAATTGCATTTTATATTGTTAAGTTTTGCATTTTCACATATATGAATGCAATCCGTATAGATATAAAATGCAAATTAAACAGTCAATATCGAAAATGCAAAACTCAACAATAAAAAATGCAATCTTCATATAACAAAAATGCAATCTGTCGAAATACATATTGCATTTTTCTGTATATAATATTGCATTTTTCGTGCCACGTGGCAGCACGTGATTGGATGTACGTTAGCACTTTAAAATTAGTTAGCATATTAGTACATCCCTATATATATATATATATATATAGGGAGATGATCAAAACAAGTATGCATTTAAATCCAGAAATGCAGCCCAAATCTTGGCCCTTAGACTAAGTGATCTAATGGTCAATAATTAACCAAAAACACAGAGGGTCATAATTAAGCAATTTTAGGCCATATTATAAAATTCGATTTTATGTCTTGTTAAGATCATTTTAGGTCATGCTTTGTTAGCATGACCTAAAAATAAACTAATTATGACCTAAAAATGCCCTACATATGACCGTGTTCTGCGTTTCTGTATTTAAATCTAGTTTTCATAGATCAAAACCCCGTTCTACATCGCGTTCAACATTAGAGTAAAAATAAAAATAAAAATAAAAATACTCTTCATGCCCTCCGGATCTTGCTTAATAGTCACGCCTTGAACCCCGATACCTACACGAAAGGATAAGAACCATGTTAAATTAAGACGAGACGATCAACAAAATCATATCACATCAAGCACGCTTATCAAACGACGGTTCACGTCTTTTTAAGCGACAAGATGTAATATTCTTGCCATTTATGGTATTAAGAATGATTGATTTGCCAACTTACCCTTTTTAGCAAAAGTCATTATCTCTTGTGTAATAGTTGCTTCCATGGGTTAGAAAATTGACCATGTTTTTCCATGTATCCTTTTCCACTATAAATATCACACCATCTCTACCCTTAATTCTTTTGTTCTTCCACAAAATCTCTATAAACAAAAATTTATCTCATGGTGAGGATGCAAGTAAGTGCTTGAAGAAGGAAGTAAAGTTTCTACACACTACCTTGCTTCCATATTTTCCTCAAGGTATCCACCTCTAAATCATTTTGATTTCCTAAGCTTTGCATCACATTTACTATTCTTTTTCCATCACACCATGTTAGTAGAATTCTTCCAATGATTCTCATCTTTATCAACATCAATAAACCGACTTTTCTCACAATTTCACGCTCAATTTAGACTTTGAACGTAGGACTCTTAGTCAATACTATTGCAATACCCCTTTCATGACAATTAATCAAATGAATTAAAGCCAATATATGCTTCTCTTCTAAAGTTAACAAGGCATTAGACATTATAGACAAGAAGGTGTTAAGTTTAAAACCTCAAGATGAGAGTATAGCTTAGAATTAATAAAGCCGATGCCCTGCCGGACGATGCTGCTGTTGCCTCTGCCGGGCAGCCGCCGCTGCAGTCACAAGGCAGCCACGCACACCTTGCTGCACTCTCGACAGCCACACGCACACAGCTGCTCCGTTTGGCAGCCGTACACGCCGACGCCGCTGCTGTCACACGGTGGCAGCCACCGCTGCTGCCCCTCAGCTTTCTTCTTCGCCACTTCCGCCACTGCCCAACGCCCGCAAGTCAACGGCGGCTGGTCTCGCGCACACCGGCGAGCCGACCGCACCCCGACACTAGTTTTTGACCATGAATGAAGGAGGAGATGAGTTTGTGTGTGTGTTAAGGTATGGAGTGGTTTGTGATAAAGAAACGTACTTGAAAATGGACGAGGCGGCAGTGATTGAGTGACGGGCGGACGCCGGCAACGGAGGCTCCTCTCCGGAGGCAGCCGAGCTCCGTCAGTCGAGAAACAGAGAGAGACCGAGAGAGAAGGAGAGACCGGGAGAGAGAGGACGAAGAGGGAGGGAGGCGCCCCGGCATCCTCGCCGGTGACGCCGAGGGCACCCCCTTCCCTTTCTTTTTGATTGAAGTGGTAGGGTTTACTAATTATTTAGGATTTGGGCCTCCCCTTTGGGCCAATTAAATTTTGTAGAATAGTCTCTTATTTATTCTGATATGGGCCAAAAATTTAGAGGAAAGGGGATTTTGGGCTTTGGATCATAATGAGAAAATGAACCTTATCTCTTAATTTAGGGTTGATATTACTTGATTTGTTTGAAGCTTTTAAATAATTAATCTTATGATTAATTAATATCTTACCCTCTTTACTTAATTAATTTCTCGAAGATAGGAATGTACGAGCTCAATAATCTATCTCCCAAATAAATTACCAATAATCGAACCTCGAACATAGGATGCATACTCCATGTAGGATCATTTCATGTCATGCACCTTATGTATGTTCTTAAGACTAATTTGTAATCATTATACTCTTTCAAGAAGGGCATATTCGCGGAGTTTGATTTCCAAGGCCAAGCTTTTGTAGCATTTTATTTGGAAGCTTTGAGGTGGGCTTTATATCCAACACATTAAGTGTGGATAAAATTATTAAATATATGAAATAATTTTTGTTTGATAAAATCGCACTTACTTTTTTTAAAAATGTTATCGTGCCATAAATTGTTTGTTTTATGATGCCTATCTGTTTGGCGATGCCAAATGAATGGATGAAACGAATTCGGCTCCAATAGGACCAAGATCCTATTCGAGTTAGTGTACACAAAGGAATGGACTGTGAGTCATCGTAAGGGTTGGCCGGTCAATGTGATCGTGGAAGGTGGCCACCTTCCCGACACACAATGAACCATCATATATGGCGGATTGCTGGAATGAACTTAGCTTAATCAAGCGAACTTTATAAAAATGAACTCAGTAAGCTCGGACCTTTTAAGAAAAACCCCCGTGTGTTATTGTGATGGCATAATAAATATATTTTCTAATATATGTGTATTTTTCGGCAATGTGTTCACTGAGTACCCCGTACTCAGCTCTGCTGTAATATCCCAATCTTTTAGAAGTTAGAATTAGAAATTATATTTTTTATTAGTGGCTTTATATATATGTATATGCTTTTATTAGTTTTATGTTAGAAAGATAGGAAATAGAAATAGGATAAATTAGAATTAAGAAAAAGAATGAGATAAGGATGGAAATTAGAAAATAAGAAAAGAAGAAAGAAAATGAATAGAGGGATATTAATGAGTAGGAAACGTGTCTTATGGGGGTAATTAGGGAAAAAAAAGGAGAAGAAAAGAGAAAAAGAAAAAGGAAAATAGAAAAGATTTTGAGATGGGTTTTGAAAATCAGATTTCATACTTATCTCTCTCTACGTAAACTTCTCCCCTCTCTGCTAAAATTTCGACATCTTCTCTACTCCATCCGAACAGCCATCGTGATATCTCCAATCACTCCACCGGGAAGCATGTAGTACCCACTGCCAATCCAAGCTTTCAATTCCCCCTAGTTTTTCTTAATTTTGGAGCTCAAGTTGAAAATCCACCTCCACTTAGCTTTGCAAATTAGTTGAAATTAGAGGTTAGACTCCTCCATAAAGTCCTTAATCTTGTTTCTAAGCATAGTAGTGATGTTAATTTGATTTGATTCTTGTTGTGGGAGTCGAAATTAGGGTTCTTGAGTTTGGGGGTTTTGGTGCTTTGATGCTTTTTGTGTAAATTGACTATGGAATTATGCAATTGGAAGTATGTTAAGATATTTAAGCATGAAAGTGATAGAAAAAGCTAAGTTTGAGGATGATTTGTGACCATATTCTTTTTCCATGGGTTTTAAAGCCACCTTCTTGATGATTTGATATTATATAATGTTGGGGCTGATCTTGTTGTGATGTTTGATGTAACATCTCGGAATTTAGAACCCTAATTTTAGAGCCCTTTTAATTATTAGTGATGACGTGGAGTCGTGAATGCATTTATTGCATGTGATGCTATGGCCGAGTTGAGTCTAGGGTTTGCGTTGAAAGTTTGAAAAGTCAAACTTATTGATTTTATGATGTGGCATGTGATTTATTGAATTATGAGATTTATGTGATTAATTAATTTATAAGGTGAATTATTTGTTTAAGGTTGAGTGAGAATATTAGAGGAAATTCCCATAAATACTTGTCACCTAAATTTTTGTTTTGTAATTTTCGACCCCTAGCCTTTTGGAGGAGGAATTCTATTTTTCCGGATTTAATTTAATTCTTGGGATTTTTATCCAAATTAAATCCAAAACTCAATTATTCCTTATTCTTTTTGGGAGAAAAATCGAGCCCTTTGTTTTTCTAGTGATTTTCGAAAATCACTTGTTATAGGAAGGAAAGAATTATTTTATTTTTAGTTAATCCCTTGTTTGATTTCTTTCCATACCTAGAATTTAAATATTCTACCAAATCTTTCCATACTTCAAGAGATCCTTGCCATACCTTATTTTAGTCAACATTCAAAAAATCCATGCCTTATTTAGGCACCAAATCATACGCCTATTTCTAGGCCAATGGGGGGAGAATTTTTATTTCATTTTTGCTCCGTGATATTTTATTCTACTCTGTAAAATATACCAAAACAAAACCATGGCTAATTAGAAGGACTAATTTTCGAAAATTCCATGTTTATGCCTTAGAACTTATTTTTGGTATTTCTTCTTCCCTACTTCACAATATTATTTTATTCATTTTGTAGAATAAAATCTTACCAAATATTCTATTCTATTTACCTAAAGATCTTATTGAGCACTATAAATAAGAGGAACCCCTAACCCTAGCCCCATAATTTTCGCCTCCCTCTCTTCTTCACTCTCTCCAAATTTTTCTTCTTCCATTCTCCATTATTTTGTCATCTTTTGAAGAAGAATTGAAGTTTGATCCAAGAATCTTGAAGAACCAAGCCTAATACTTAATTTCTACCATTCATTTTTCTCATAAGGTATTTTTATATCCATTTTCTTGTTTCTACTTGATTCCTCTTCTCTCTAACCGATTAATCGGTCTTCTTGAACCCTCATACTTCTTGGTTGAGTGAAAGGGGGATATAAAGGGATGTGGGAATATGTTTCATGTGTGTGTGTGTGTGTCGTGTGTGAGTGTGTGTGTGTCATGTGTGTGTTTGTGTAGAGTGTGTTTGATGGCTAAATATTATGGTACGATAGACATGATTTTTATTGATTAGTAATGATAAGATAAATCGTTGGGAAGAGGGAAAAACATCGAGACATGCATCAGTAAGAGTAGTGTTGAACCTAATTTGTGATATGTGTGCCTATGTGATTAAAAAGGTGAAACCTCAGTTGCGAAGCCGGATAACAAAGGAAAGAACATACTTGAAACCTAAGCAGTCGAGGTGGGCTTTATTCTTACACTCTTTTACTTCTTGCAAAAATATTTATTGGTGTTATAAGGGTGGTTTAACTGTTATGCCATGCCTATGTTTGTTTTGTTGTGATATTGTGCACCTGATGCCTAGTTTGTGAGTTCGCTCCATTGGGCTAGGGCTGTGGATATGTTATACGAATTCGGGTCTGAGTACGGGCCGCAAACCCTACCAGGCTGTGTACACGAGGGGATTGGGAGCCGTCCTTGCTAGTCGGCCGGTCTCGTGGGCGAAAAGTGTGGCCACACTTTCGTCGCACTATGGAAAGATTGTGATTTATGAATTGATGAGAAAATGGGGAGTTGTTTGATTGACCAATCTATCTTAAATATTTTTGTGATACTCGTGAAATTCTCTTTAAACTGCTTAAAACTCGAGTTCACTTGGTAAGAGTGGCATAACTTATAAAATGTTTTGGCAACGAGTTCACTGAGTATTTCAAAATACTCAGCCCTGCATGTGTTTTCCTTATGTGCAGGTTGAACGATGAAGAGCGGTGGCGGGTGTTGAGCATGATAATTAATTAAGATGGATATTTGAAACATCAAGCGTAGTTGTGTCTTCATACATAGCTATTCTTTCTCTTGGTCGTTTTCCGCTGAGTTTTGATACACTTATGTTTATTTCGAATATGTTGCACTCTCCTTTCGAGTTAGAGGCTTTAGACTATCTTGTGGTTTTTATCTTGGAAAACTATGTCATACTCTTGACATTGTTGAACGTCATTTATTACACCTTCCTTTTCTTATTCGAGTTTCGAGGTTAAGTTATTGCTTTAAACACTCTGATAGTTCTTTCTAATCTTTTGGTCAACACTCTTTAATTGAAACCCTAGCCTTCGTTCATCTCTTTGAGTCCGTTTTGGTAGCAGTCGCCGCATTTATTGTACCCTAGGAAAGCGGGCTGTTACATTTGATGTGGGCTATTGATACTTAAGTAAGCTAGAAATTATCAAAAAAAGATTGGGTGAAAGGGGTTTAGATATTGGTTGTTATCAAAAGGTTTAGAATTGAAGTTTTAGCTTCAAGATGTCAAAATTTTGAGTTTAATTTTAAGTTAAAGTTGCTGTCCCATATTTTTAAAATTAATTAAGTTTGTTTTATGGAGGAAAAATGGAATGATGAGGCTTATATTTTTGGGGCAGCTGGGTATAGCTTTCATTTTCCGAAACTATTGAATAGTATTATTGAATTACTTTGCTTCTTTTTGCTATAAATGAAGTTAGAAATCTTTTAACTTGCATACATATTATATTTGGCTTATTTTGTGATAAAGGGAAGAGTATGGAAAGTGAAATAGATAGATGTGATGATTTGGCTTTATTTGTGTTTATTTATAAACTGTGTATGTGATTGTTTGAAAATTAGGTGAACCGAGTGCAAGCACAAGCGAGAGGGGAAATGGGCACATCCATGGTTGACTAAACAAGTAATAGAGTTTTTGTTGACGTGTACAGATAGTGTACGCGTGTTCTAGAATTTAATTTCTTTAACTTTGATAAATATTACTACTTGTTTGTGTGGATTGTATACTTCAAGGTAAAGTGACAGAAACAGTGATATTGAAAGATGAGATACTAAAATTGTGGTTTGATATTTCTTATGAGATGCAAGGTGATTTATATAGTTATATGTGTTGAATAATGTGAAAGTTGTTATGAAATAGTTGTGTTAAGCCCCATTGCTTGAGTGAATCACAGGGTATAGTTGGCATGTCATAGGACACCAGTACTGCACACATGTTTGATCATTCGTCTTCTGGATAACCGAAGCGATGGTCTATATGATATGTTGATAGTTGACATGTACCCTATATGGGTAATATATGACAGTTGCCTTACGATAGGCCATATGGGAGATTACAGTGTCCGCTACGGACCTACAAGATAGACGCCCTCATTAGGCTACTTATACTGTCCGTGTACCCGTGTCCATCACAAAGCAAAACTTGGGGGCTGAATGTGATATCCGTTTTAGAACTAATATTTGGTGCTTTAAATTCTTTAAATAATTATGTTTCTTACCGTATAATTATGTTGATTAAAGAAGTGCCTGTTGTAGAGGTGTGGTTTAATCGCAAGCGCTGTGTGTGATTCTTTTAAATGATTCAAACTGTTATGAATGTTTATATTTGATGATATTTATTTTGAACTTGTATATTGATGCCGGTATAAATCGATTATGTGTAGTACGACATTACAGGTAATAAAATTTTTACATTGAGATAACAATATAAATTGAAGTTTTAGAGGTTTTATTCTGGAATGCGATTACACTACGAGCTTGTCGAAGCTCACCCCCCCTTTCTTCTCCCTCTTGCAGAGTATAGAAGCGAGTGATCTCGCTTGTGGGCAGTGTTGGAACATATATACTAAAAAGCATTTTTCGAGTTTTTGAATTTGATAAATTGCTTGTATATTGTAAACACTCTTCATTTAATGAGAATAATAAATGTTTTCTTCACACTATGTATTTTACTTTAATGGGTATTGACCGTATTTAATTATATATTAAATTATATAATTAAAACGCCGGAAAGTAAAATCAGTCTAAGTCTTCTACATTGAAGGTTGGGTCGTGGAACAGGTCATCACAGTAGGTGGCCCAACCGGTACCTTGTAGAAGTAAAACTTTTTCACAACCTAGATAGGCTTTGGCTACCTATCGTGAAAGGTTGCAGTGTCCATCCGAAAAGTCGTCTTTACCTTGAGAATGACTAGTGACACTGGTGTGGTATAGCATTGAATGGATCTAAGGTATAGACACGTCTTTGTTGCTATCTACTGTAAGACGATGTCTTGGAGATTTAATATTTCCTAATATTTGTAATAATATAGGACACACGTTCTTTAATCATACGCTGCTTTGACTTAATCACACGTTATTTCCTAGATCTATTTTATATAGTTGTTAAATGGAATATTCTAGATCTATAAGAATATTCTTAAGAATATTGTAGATCTATGATAGTTTATTCTTGATCTATGTTTATTGTATTCTACGTGTGTAGATCTACATGTTTGAAAAATGTGATGGATGATTGTTTTCATGCTTGCAATATTGCGTGATTGTTGAATCTTGTTATTCTTCGTTTTATTGTAAACCCACGGGGGTTGACCGTGGTAGATTAGGTTTTGTTTTTCCCTTGTATATTTCTTTTGTAAACAAATGTAATAGTTAGAATACAAAGAAATGTAATACGATGGAGAAAAACAAGACGAAGACGAAGCCGACGAGGAGAAGGCCTAGGCGGCGGCCGAAACCCTAGCGGGCTCGGCCGCACGCAGATCTAGGCGGCGGCGGCGGCTGGCGGCTGGGAAAGTGGCAGAACAGCGGCTGGCAGCCTTGGCGGCGGCTGAAACCCTAGCAGGCTCAGCCGCGCACAGATCGAGGCGGCAGGGCGGCTGGCGGTGGCGGTCGCCGGTGCACGGCGTCGGCGGTAGCCGGGCAGGAGCGGGCGTCGGCGGGCAGCAGCTAGGCGGGCGGCGGCTGTGCAGGCAGCTTCGGCGGCGGCTGGAACCCCTAGGGTTTTCAGCCGCGCGCAGATCTAGGCGGCGGCGTGGTGGCTGACGGCTGGCGGCAGCAGCGGCGGCTGCGGTTCCCGGAGCTTGGCGGCGGCAGGGCAGTCCCGACGATGAAGATGACGGCGGCGCGGATCCCTAGAAGGCGGCGGCGGCTGGATGTTTTTATTTTAGGGCAAAACCCTAATTAGGGTTTTAGATGGCCCGATTAATAGGCAAGGCCCAATGTGTGGTCTTGACCTAATTTTTATACCCTAGATATTTGTTTTATTCAAATGGGGTATATACATTTTATTTAATCCTTTTTATCCGGAGTACCATGGTTCATGGAAAGGATAAATTGTGATTTATTTTAATTATTTGGTTTTAGACACTTAGTGGTTTAAAATCAAATGATTTATTTGGTTATGTGTGATGTGACAAAGTGTGCAAATTTATTTGCCTATGTGATTTACATCTTATGTGAGTTAAATAATTATTTGCTTGCATGATAATCAAATGAAAACCATTTTAACAAAAAAATGACTAAGCGATAATTACGAACAGTCATGTTGTATATGGTCTCCATAAATGGTATTCAAATGTGAAGGTAATTATATAACATTTCGACCTTTCTTTAGAGGAGTTATGTTATTAGTAATATTTACAGCTTTCGTAAGATTTGAACTAAAATGGTTCTTTTAAATGAAAGGCATGTTTCTGAAGGAATATTGATTCCAGTGGGAGCGATATTATCACGAAATGAGCATTATTTAAAAGATGTTAACCATGGTCTTAGAATCTTGTTGAGTGGCGTGCGACCTTTCTTTAGAGGAGTATTCAAAGCAAGATAAGATTCTTGAGGACTAGAATTATGGTACTAGCTTAGGCAATATTAGGCAGCCATGCCATTCTTATGGTCTCTGGACTATCTGTCGGTATTGTGACCAAGAATTTTTTTAAAAATCTAAATAATCCATGACATCCTTTTGGTGCTTGTTTATTTAGCGTTTTAATAGCATATGTGATTTTCGAATGTTTTATGGTTTTTACATTCCTTTATCATGTATGGTTGTGTGATGGATACCTTTTATTTTTCTCAGTCAATATCAATTATGTCGCTCAATCCATTATCTGTGATCTTGAAAGGTAATTTGGACATTGTCCTTATCGCTGATGATTATAAGTTTGTGCTTGAAACCGATTGCCCCGCAAAACCTGCTGATAATTCTTCTGTGGAAGATAAGGCCGTGTACAATAAGTGGATTAAGGCCAATGAGATGGCGAAGTGCTATATTTTGGCTTCTATGTCAAATGTGCTTCAACATCAGCATCATTCCTACGAATCCGCTTACGAGATCATGGAGAACCTTAGATCTCTTTTTGGGACTCAGAGTCGATCTGCTAGATCTCTAGCGATTAGTAGTCTCATGAATAAGACGATGAAGGAGGGCACGCCAGTCAGGGACCATGTCCTTGAAATGATGCGCCATCTCAATCAAATTGAGGTCTTGGGAGGATCGATTGATCCAGATTCTCAGGTGGACATAATACTCCAAAGTCTTCCGGCAAGCTTTCAACAGTTTAAAGTCAACTATGAGATGACTAAGCAAGACCTTAACTTGGCTGAGCTTCTAACTGAGCTTCAAAACGCTGAAGGCATTTATGCCCAAGCCAAGCAAGCTATGTTGGTTGACCGCGCCTCCAGTTCCAAAGTCACTAGACCTAGGAAGGATGGCAAGGCGGAGCAGGCTGCCAAGGGATTGAAGGCAAGGAAGGGCAAGAAGAAGGTTAAAGCAAGAAAAACTGGAAAGTGTTTCAAGTGTGGTGAAAAGGGACATTGGAAGCCTGGTTGCCCCAAGAAGGGTAAAGGTCCAAATGGTCAAGGTAAACACCAAGCTCATGTTCTTGAAACTTACTTAGCAACTGTTTCTACCCATCAATGGGTAGTAGATACGGGAGCAACTGATCATGTATGTTTCGATCCCGCTTTGTTGCAGGATTCAAGGAAACTAAGTGAAGGGGAGATCATTGTCCATCTGGGGGATGCTACTAGAGTGGGAGCGATTGCAGTGGGAGCTGTTTATATTCGCTTTTCTAGTAGTAGAGTTTTGGTATTAAACAATGTTTTATTGATACCTTCGTTTAGAAGGAACTTGATTTCTGTTTCTAAACTGGTTTTTGACGGATATTCTATTTCTTTCAATGATGCTTACATTATAAGGAGAGATGATTATTTTATCTGTCAAGGTATCATGGATAATAACTTGTATACTATACGCTCTACGCATCAAGTTGTTGAGTCGAATAACATATTTGTTTCTCGCAAGAGAAAGACTTCACCACATGATATGAATGATATGTACTTATGGCATCTAAGGCTTGGGCATGCGAATCCGAGAAGGATCCAAACGTTGGCGAGCCTTGGCTCAATTGAGGGACTAAGCTTAGACCCCTTTCCAACTTGCGAATCCTGCTTGGAAGGCAAGATGACCAAAAGATCCTTTAAGATCAAAGGAAATAGAGCCAAGAAAGTACTAGATCTCATTCACTCGGATGTGTGTGGTCCATTCCAAATTCAAACTAGGGGAGGCTATGTATATTTCATCACCTTTATTGATGATTATTCAAGACTAGCCCAAGTCTATTTGATGCAACGCAAATCAGAATCTTTTGAAAAATTCAAACTATTCAAGGCATTTGCAGAAACGCGTCATAGTAAGACTATGAAAGCCTTACGATCTGATCGAGGAGGCGAGTATCTTAGTGATGAATTTTTGGGCTACTTAGCGGAAGCTGGGATTGAATCCCAACTGACTGCACCTGACACTCCTCAACAAAATGGAGTTGCGGAAAGGAGAAATCGAACATTTCTTGAAATGGTTCGAATAATGATGTGTTATGCTCAGTTGCCAAAATTCCTTTGGGGGTTTGCGCTAGAAACAGCGTGTTATACCCACAATAACTTACCTACAAAGTCAGCGCCCAAAACACCTCATGAGTTGTGGACTGGGCGTAAGCCCAACCTAGAACATCTCTAGATATGGGGTTGTCCGGCGCATGTGCTACTTAAAGATCCAAGTAAATTGGACTCTCGCACAGAGGTATGTTTGTTTGTGGGATATGCCAAAGGAACAAAAGGCTATGAATTCTATAGTCCTCAAGACAACAAAGTATTTGTAAGCACAAATGCAAAGTTCTTGGAAGAGGAGTATATTAAGAATCAAAAACCCAGAAGTGTAATCACTCTTGAAGAAATGAGAGATGATGACGTTCCAATTACACAAGAGAAAACTCCACAAGAAAATATTGCATCACGTGATACAACTTCTTCTACTCCTACGATTGTAGAGCCTCGTCGTAGTGGGAGGGTTTCAAAAGAACCGGAAAGGTGGAATGGTCTGGGAGAGTCTTCAGACTCAGCTTCCGGACATCTAGAACCTGACCCCTGGAACTACAAAGAAGCAATAAATGATTTGGATAGTCTCAACTGGATTGAGGCAATGGATTCCGAATTACAATCAATGGAGGATAAGGACGTTTACGACCTTGAAAACCTACCCGAAGGCTGCATTGCCATTGGGAGTAAGTGGGTATTCAAGCGTAAACGAGGTCCGGATGGGAAAGTTAAATTGTTCAAAGCTAGATTAGTGGCAAAGGGTTATACCCAAAGAGAAGGCATCGATTATGATGAGACCTTCTCACCCGTCGCTATGCTTAAATCAATTCGGATTCTCCTATCCATCGCAGCCTACATGGACTGGGAAGTTTGGCAAATGGATGTCAAGACCGCCTTCTTGCATGGTAGTCTTGAGGAAACCATTTACATGAAACAACCCGAGGGCTATGAAATTAAGGGCAAGGAGCACATGGTGTGGAAGCTTAAAAGATCCATTTATGGACTCAAGCAAGCATCCAGAGCATGGAACATGTGCTTCGATAAAACTGTTAAATCATTTGGTTTTGATCAGTGCCCAGAAGAGAGTTGCGTGTATAAGAAAGTTAAAGGTGCAAATGTGGTGTTCTTGGTACTTTACGTGGATGACATCTTACTAATTGGAAACAATAATAAGATGTTGTCGTCCGTAAGAAACTGGTTGTCTACCCAGTTTGAGATGAAGGACTTGGGAGATGCGGGACACATTCTAGGAATCAAAGTGATCAGAGATCGCAAGAAAAGAATGTTGTGCTTGTCTCAAGAATCCTACATCGATACTGTACTACAACGTTTTAGCATGGAAAATTCCAAGAAAGGTTTCGTCCCTTTCAGACATGGAATTCATCTATCAAAGGAGATGTGTCCTACGACACATACAGAGATAGAAGACATGAAAAAGGTTCCATATGCCTCGGCAGTTGGAAGTCTCATATATGCTATGTTGTGTACACGACCTGATATATGCTTTGCCGTAGGCATGGTGGCTAGGTATCAATCGAACCCTGGCCAAGGACATTGGACTGCAGTAAAGAATATACTCAAGTACCTGAAGAGGACTAAAGAGTATGTTCTAATTTACAAGGCATCTGATCTATGTCCGATGGGGTACATGGATTCAGATTTTCAATCTGATCGTGATTCGAGGAAGTCTACTTCTGGTTATGTGTTCACCTTGGGAGGTGGAGCCGTTATATGAAGAGTGCAAAGCAGAAATGCATTGCAGACTCGACCATGGAAGCCGAGTATGTAGCTGCTTCTGAAGCTGCAAAAGAGGCTGTATGGCTCAAGAACTTCCTAAAGGAGTTGGGTGTGATTCAGAGTTTGCCCAAGAGCATCACGGTATATTGTGATAACTCTGGAGCTGTTGCAAACTCAAAGGAACCACGATCCCATAAGGCAAGCAAACACATTGAGAGGAAGTACCATATCATTCGGGAGATTGTACAGAGAGGTGACATACAAGTAGTCAAGATTGCAACAGAAAACAACCTTGCTGATCCTTTCACGAAAGCCCTCTCGGGTGGGACGTTTGATCGTCATATGGAAGGGATAGGTGTTAGATGCATTAAAGACTCAGACCTGCTTTCTCTATAAGTGGGAGAAATTGAAGAAAATTGACAGTAGTATACTCGAAAGCATGTTTTGAGTATAAGTGGGAGATTGTTGGAACATATATACTAAAAAGCATTTTTCGAGTTTTTGAATTTGATAAATTGCTTGTATATTGTAAACACTCTTCATTTAATGAGAATAATAAATGTTTTCTTCACACTGTGTATTTTACTTTAATGGGTATTGACCGTATTTAATTATATATTAAATTATATAATTAAAACACCGGAAAGTAAAATCAGTCTAAGTCTTCTACATTGAAGGTTGGGTCGTGGAACAGGTCATCACAGTAGGTGGCCCAACCGGTACCTTGTAGAAGTAAAACTTTTTCACAACCTAGATAGGCTTTGGCTACCTATCGTGAAAGGTTGCAGTGTCCATCCGAAAAGTCGTCTTTACCTTGAGAATGACTAGTGACACTGGTGTGGTATAGCATTGAATGGATCTAAAGTATAGACACGTCTTTGTTGCTATCTACTGTAAGACGATGTCTTGGAGATTTAATATTTCCTAATCTTTGTAATAATATAGGACACACGTTATTTAATCATACGCTGCTTTGACTTATCAATAGGTGCGGGTTTTTCGTAACCCAATATTCCTGATATCTTGGGTAGTAGTAATTAATAACTAGTATGGTGTCAGTTTTATTATTACATTTAATCGTGTGCCTGCGCGGTTTGACTATATCCCCAAGAGGTGTTCGAGAGAAGTTCTATTATTCGAAAACCCGGCCGGTTTGGATTTAATCCAAGAATAAATAGAGAAGGAAAAGTATATTTTTAATATACATCTCGTACTAGATAAACTCTTGGAAATAAAGATATTAATTAATTTAAAGTCTATAGCAGACTACAAATTAATTAATGGATATAAAAAGTCTTAGACACGGGAAATAATATATTAAAGAGGTTAACCCGGATTGCTTGTAATCACGGATTGGATGGGCGGTCAATATTTCTTCTATAGTGGCACAAGAAATATTCCATTGGCCTTATATTAAATTATAGGTTATAATTTAATTAGTAAAGAAGGTCCAATTGGGGAGGCCCAATCCAAGCCCCATAGATCCCTAACCTAGCCCATCATAAACTCTATAAATAAGAATGTAAGGAGGAGACACATAAGGTAATCACAAACCCTAGCCTCCACACTTGGCTTTCTTGTCTTCTCCTTCAAGATTCTTATAATTTCTAAGAGATTCCTCCCACAAGGAATTTAGATCTATAGAGTTAAGGGTCATAGGTTAGAAGATCTTTGGTCTTGCATTCACAATCAAGCTTCAAGATCTACACGTGGAGAAGTAGCAAGCCACTTCGATTCTTTGGAGAATCATTGTTGTAAGTATTCAACAACATAATTTAAATTAACTTATGTGATTAATTGCGCAATAATATGTCTCTACATGTTCAAGCATGAAATTGAATCGACCCACATAATCACCTAAATAGATTCTTATGTGGATTTATTTGTTTTGCATTTTCCGCTGCGATTATCCCCAACAGGCAGCTGCACGTGTCAAGTCACTACCTTCCTTTTTGCTGGTACAGTTGGAGTTCTCACGTGGCATGCTTAGGCTAACTTTTGCTTGTATATAGTTGGGTTAGAGATGTAAGGTCATGTAACCTTCTTTTGCTAATAGGATTGTAAATAATTGTCGAAGCATGTTATCGTTATTTTGTTATGTATAGTAGTAAATGGTTGTGCTAACATGTTTAGTTACCTATAGAATAGTGTTGTATATTAAGTGTTGGCAAAAGAAAAAAAAAAAGTATACATGTTAAATAGACAAGTTTAGTTTATCTACCATACCGAGATGTGACACAACTTATTTGGTTAAAACTAACCGAGTAAGGGGTGTTACACCTGCATATATTTCTAAATGTGCAGGTTGAGCAAGTGATGAAATGGTGGCTGAGTGGAGTTGGTGGTCGTCTCATCTCTTTTGTCGGATTTTCGTGGCATATGTCTTCATACATATGACCATGTGGTTACAACTCCTTCCGCTGTGCATGTGTCACGACCACAACTCCCTAGTGCTAGTGAGCGTAGTTATTTCGTGACTAAACAAATCTCAAACATCAAGGGACAACATAAAAAGGATGAAATCACTCAAATCAAAAGTATCAAAGGCATATGGGTACATAATCAAAACGTGATTAGAGTATCAAGACTAAGTTCAAAGCTTGCTAGTACATAATTCTAAGTTTTTGCAGCGGAAGAGTCCAAGACAAAATAGCACGTATGAAGACATGCTACTTTGGGCTACCTAACTTCTTATAAAAAAAAAAGCCTGTCCCAACACCTTCGCTTGCTCGTCCACGTTCAACCTGCACATTTGAAAATAACATGCAGGGCTGAGTATTTGGTATACTCAGTGGGCACATTGCCAAAAATAGTTCTATATTTAATTGTCAATGCCACAGTTGAGTGATCACGGGGTTTTACTTAAAAGACCCGAGTCACTAAAATACTTTTCCTTTAGCAAAGATTTTGATTGCGCAATCACGTAACATAGATATACCATATCTGAACCTTGTGTGAACCGGGAATGTGGCCACATTCCACGACGGTCACTGGATCGGCCAACCCCTTTTGTTAGCTCACGGTCCCCTTATGTGTACACTAGTCCGAGTAGGGTTTGCGGCCCTACTGGGACCCGAATTCGATTTAACTTGATTTGGCATAGCCAAGCAGATAGGTAATCATAAAACAAAAACATGGCATGACAACATACTTGAGCAAAATTTCACATTTTCATACTAGAAACACGTTTTAAAAGAATGCCCACCTCAAAAGCTAAAGCTCCTTCCGAAATTTCCTTAACTTGGCCTTAGATGCCGTGTGAAGACGTCCCTTTAGGAAATAAAATAACCATATACTTAATTAGATTTTTAGCTATCCATTAAGCTTAAACATGAATGCATCCTAAGTGCGTGATCATTTTATTCTTCCTCTAAAATTTCTAGAAGAGTTCTAGAATTCTTGAATATTAATTAAATCAGTAGATTTAATTAAATTAGAGAAATTTATTCGCTTTACTAGAGGGTGCTACCTTCTAAGCCATTTATTTAAGTACTAAAAATTAGGCTCGAGGTCTATTCATCGTTAGCGTATTATAATTTCTTAAAATTAATCATCCGAGCATTTAAGCTAAGGTTCAGAAAAAAAAAAGACTTATCTTCGTGGAAGTAATTAGCGGACTATTAATTAATCCATAACATAAAAAGGCCCATGATTTAAATAAAATCTTAGTCCATACTTTAATTAATTGGTGGCCCAATCTATTACTAGAGAGGCCCAATACCAAATAAAAAAAAATGAAGCCCAACTACTCCCTTCCCTAAACCATCGGTGTCTCTCTCTCAACAAATCACAAAATTCCCAATTCAACACACACAACCCTAATCCATTCCCCCTCCTCTCTCTCTCGGCGGTATCGCCTCATTCTCACCGCCACCGTCGACGCCTCTCGCCGGATTATGAGCTCGATCTCTCAGCTGCTACACAGCACCGCCGCCCGAAGCCGGCCCTGGACCGGTGACAGCCGGTGTTGTTGCGTACGTGAGCTCAGTGAGGCAGCACCGCCGTCGCAGTCAGACACTCCGTAAGGCGGGGTTGTCGCCTGTGCTCCTCCGCCGCTCTCCGTTGAAAACGCGGAGGAGTTCTCGGCATCACCGTCGCGCCAGCCAGTTCCGCCGTCGCCGCACGGCTGAGGCCTCGCCGCTTCCCGACGCGGTGGAACAGCCGTTACTGCCCCGGTTAGGGAGAAGGCGTCGCCTTTCCCTTCCTCCGGTTCCTCTCTATAAGCTAAGTTTTTGCTGCCTTCCTTTGCTTAGCTCAAATCGGGGTTTATTTAGCAACCTATGTAACAATCGATTCTTGACTATTGGTGATGTTCAAGCTTTGATCTTGTGGGAGTTTGATTATTGAATCCATTAATTGAGTTTGTGGCAGAAGCTCTATATTGTGATTAATGGGGATTTCTTGAACTTGTTGGGATTTATTTGTTTGCTCACTGGAAAGAGCTTAACCCTTAAAAGAACTTGCTACAAAACTATAGCATAAAGGCAGCCTATCGTGCTTGTTTTATATTGATTGTGATTCCTAAGTTGTGGTGACTCTATATGATGGCATGAAAAATGATTGGGAGGAAAGGGTGGAGGTGTATTACCTCTGAAAATTGAGGGAGTGGCTGACTTGCTGCTGCTCACTACTTGCTCTACCCTCTAACTCTCTGTTTTTGCTGAATTTTGAAGTGTGGGTGAAAGGAGTTGGTGTGTGGTGTGGAGGGGCCTTTATAGGCAGATTGTGTGGTACTCTTGAGCCTTAAATGGCTGCTGTATCGTTTGTTGCTATGCTGCAGAAATCTCACTTTTAGTGATCTCCTTGTCTCTCCTTCATGGCTGCAAAACTTGCATCTTTATGGGTACCTAGTACTAGTTATTAATTGGGGTTGTTTGATTGTGCAGAGAAGCAGGTGGCTGTTGTGCCAAAGGAGCTGCAGGGCTGACTTGCCTCTTATGGTGATTCTTTGGTCATCTATAACTAAAGAAAAGTTGTCTCCATCCCTATGGTAAGAGCCCCTTTTGTTTTCTTTTGATCCTTAGTGGACAAAAACTGATCTCTACCTTGCAGGTCGAGAAAAACTTGGTTGCCAAGCTGCTATCCGGGACAGCTTGATACCCCGGGCCCAACGGCTGATCGGAAAACGGCCGCAACTTTCGGCCCGGAAAAAGAGACCCGATGCCATTTGTTCCATGCACATTTATCTTTCCCTTTCTTTGTTTCCTTTATTGGAAGGCTTGTTCTAAGTATTGTAGTATTTTGAAGATTAGTTGTTCGTTTATTGAGTAAGAATTGCTATTCGAAAATTCCTGACATTCTACAATGTAAATTCCAATTGTTTAGTTCATTTGATTTTCACTTCAAGGTTTTGTTTTGCGAACTATCAACACTAAGCATCAGTAAGTAATGAGTTCTTATTTAACACAACGAAGCAATAGAGCGAAGATTCTTTAGTTCGACATTAAACATCAACGAAAAGGATAATGAAAGAAGCGGGTATTACAGCATGATAGTAGTATTTTGTAATGTATGGGTCGTAAGAACAATGTCTAGTATCGAGTGACCGTTGATAAACATTCTTGATTTTATGATCCTTCGTTGTCTTGTGAACCTCTCTTATCTTATGAAAAAGTACTTGTGTGTCTTATTGTTAATTCTTTCATCCACTTTCTATTCCCTCTTCTTAATTCCCTCCCCTAGTCACGATATACCGAGCGATGCTATCCTTAGCAAGGCGCGGTCGTGACATTACGAATCTCAATAAATAGTAGACAAAATATCAACAAAAGGGTAATATCGTCATTATGTTATCATATGATAATTTTCGTGAATGTTTTTTTATATCAACATAGTGTATTACAAATATCAACAATATGCATTGAGATTTTTACATGGTTTTATTGAGATTTTTTTATGTATTTGTTGATAAAAATTTGGTTATCAATATTTACGAAAACTAAAATAAAAAATATCAAATTTCATCATCTGAACGTCGTCGGAACATATACAATTGAGATCTCGTTGGAATCCTTATAAAATTATCTTTAATTTGATATATTTTTGTAAAAAAATAATATAAATCGAGAGAATCACGTAAATTTAAATTCTAAGATGATTTTAATGAGAGAGAATTGACATTAATACCCTCTAATTTTATTTATTAATTTTCTTTATTAAAAATATAATCATGACATTATTTCAATCACTCGATCTTCTAATCTAATAGCTAAGATTTAGTCTTAGTTTGAGAGTGCTATGTTGGGGAGCAGTACTTAGAAGACCGACGACAAGAATTTCTACAATTAGTTCAAGGTAGGAGGTCTGTTCAACAGTACGAGATTGAGTTCCGAAGTCTCTCACGATATGCCCCAGAGATAAATTATTCAGATGCTGATATGTGTCGGAAGTTTAGAAGAGGTCTGAGGAGTACTATCCAAGCTGGACTAGTTGGATTGGAGACATCAGATTTGACAATGTTATCACATGCTACCAGGACTCTTGAACAACTTAAAGTTACTGAGAAAGTTGAAGAAGGCTCTATGAATCAGGAGAAACGACCTGCAGAATCATCTCACTCGGCTTCTCGATTCTCGGGGAAGAGATTCAAAGACTTTAGAGGTAACAGGGGTTCAACGCCTAGTCGATTCCAAGGCCAAAGAGTAAGCCAAATGTCAGAGTTTAGGCCAAGGCAACAGGCAACATCGATGGCTAGTACTGGAGGATCAGACAGAGTACCGATGTGCCAACATTGTGGAAGAGCTCACCATGGTGAATGTCGAAGACTGCTAGGGACGTGTTTCTTATGTGGATCTAAGGATCATTACTACAGAAATTGTCCAAGGGGGCAGAATGTTCCAGAAGTTTCTGAGACTAGATCGGTTCCAGGGGTGCAACAAGGTCGTGGAATCGGAAGGGGTTTTGGAACAACACGAGGACAGAGGGCAACATCTGAGCCCATACAGAGGCCAGCACAGAGTGCTCCTTCACGTTCTTATGCTATGAGGACTCGCGAGGACACCGATGCTCCTGATGTTATACTTGGTACCTTTACATTATTTGATGTGCCTGTTATTGCTTTGATTGATCCCGGTTCTACTCATTCATATATTTGTGATAGACTTATAGAAGAACATAGTTTGCCCTTAGAAAAGACTAAATATGATATCTTAGTGTCAAATCCCCTGGGTATGAGTGTGGTAGTGAATCGAGTTTATAGAAATTGTCCTCTAAATGTCCAAGGATGTCTCTTTTTAGCCAATTTGATGCAGTTACCATTTCGTGAATTTGATATTATTCTGGGAATGGATTGGTTGTATGTTCACCGTGCTCTAGTTGATTGCTGTAAAAAGAGAATAACATTGTATACACTAGATGACTGTGAGGTGATAATGGTTGGTAAGAGATCAGACTATAAGAGATCAGACTATCTTGATAATGTGATATCTGTTACTACAACTCGTAAGCTTGTGGGAAAGGGTTGTGAGATATATTTAGCCTATATTCTAGATACACGAACAGAGGGTCCGAAGCTAGCTGATATACCTATAGTGTCAGAATATACTGATGTATTTCCTGAAGAGTTACCAGGTTTGCCACCAGAACGTGAAGTTGAATTTTCTATTGAGGTTACACCAGGCACCACACCGATATCAATGGCCCCTTACAGAATGGCTCCGACAGAATTGAAAGAGTTGAAAGCTCAACTTCAAGAATTACTTGATTGAGGGTTTATACGGCCGAGTGTATCACCTTGGGGAGCGCCAGTGTTGTTTGTGAAAAAGAAAGATGGATCCATGAGATTATGTATCGATTATCGACAGTTGAACAAGGTAACTGTTAAAAACAAATATCCCTTGCCTAGAATTGATGATTTATTTGATCAACTGAAGGGAGCAAGCATATTTTCGAAGATTGATCTGCGATCCGGTTATTACCAGTTGAAGGTGAAAGATGATGATGTTCATAAAACAGCTTTCAGAACTCGTTATGGCCATTATGAATTCAAAGTTATGCCTTTTGGGTTGACAAATGCCCCAGCTGCTTTTATGGATTTGATGAATCGGGTCTTTCAACCATACCTTGATCAGTTTGTAATTGTGTTTATTGATGACATACTTGTGTATTCTAAAACCAGGGATGATCATGAACGGCATTTGAGAACAGTCTTGCAAGTATTGAGAGATAAACAGTTGTATGCAAAGCTCAGTAAGTGTGAGTTCTGGCTGACAGAAGTTGCTTTTCTGGGTCATATTATATCAGCAGAGGGAATTAGAGTGGACCCAAAGAAGATTGAAGCAGTTGTGGAATGGAAGTCTCCGAAAAATGTATCGGAGGTTCGTAGTTTTCTTGGTTTAGCAGGCTATTATTGTAGATTTGTGAAGGGTTTTTCTATTATAGCGAAGCCGATGACTACTTTACTTCAGAAGAATGTGTCATTTAACTGGAGCGAGGAACGTCAGGTATTTTTTGATAAACTAAAGGCGATTTTGACAGAGGCACCTGTACTAATTCAACCTGAATCGGGAAAGGAGTACACTATATTTAGTGATGCATCCTATGATGGTTTAGGTTGTGTATTGATGCAAGAAGGTAAGGTAGTTGCTTATGCTTCCAAGCAATTGAAAACACATGAGAGAAATTATCCCACACATGATCTAGAGTTGGCAGCCATTGTATTTGCCTTGAAGATTTGGAGACACTACTTGTACGGTGAAAGATGTTATATTTACATAGATCACAAGAGTCTTAAGTATCTACTTACACAAAAAGAACTCAATTTGAGGCAGAGAAGATGGGTAGAGTTACTTAAAGATTATGATTGTGTGATTGATTATCATCCGGGAAAGGCCAATGTTGTGGCAGATGCACTCAGCAGGAAATCAATTGCAGCTTTGAAAGCGATGAATGCAAGGCTAGAAATATCAGATGATGGAAATCTTGTGGCAGAACTTAGAGTGAGATCGACACTGATGCAGTGAGTTAAAGATTCTCAAATGAATGATGATGAAGTGAAGATTAAGTTTGAGCAGATTTCTCAAGGGAAAAAGGCACATGGATTCTATCAAAGTCCCGATGGATACTTATATTTTAAAAGAAGATTGTATGTGCCAGATGATAAAGAGTTGAAGAACGATATACTCCAAGAAGCGCACAACTGTTTATACTCTATGCATCCAGGAGGTAATAAAATGTATCGCGACTTGAGGGAATTCTATTGGTGGCATGGTATGAAGAGAGATATTACCGAATATGTGGCAAAGTGCTTAACATGTCAACAAGTCAAAGCTGAACATCAAGTTCCGTCAGGTTCATTGCAGCCAATCACCGTACCAGAATGGAAGTGGGATCGAATCACGATGGATTTTGTTGTAGGATTGCCCTTATCACCTCGGAAGAAAGATTTAGTTTGGGTGATTGTTGATCGGTTGACCAAATCAGCTCATTTTCTTGCGGTCAAAACTGATTATTCATTAGAGAAGTTGGCTGAACTTTATATTAGTGAAATTGTGAGATTACATGGAGTACCAAGCTCGATTATATCTGACAGAGATCCACGATTCACTTCAAGATTCTGGGATAAATTTCAAGAAGCTTTGGGTTCTCGGCTACACCTTAGTACAGCTTTTCATCCACAAACAGATGGACAATCGGAACGAGTAATACAGATTTTAGAAGACATGTTGAGAAGTTGTGTCATCAACCTTGAAGGTAGTTGGGAAAAATACTTGTCGTTGGTGGAATTTGCATATAATAATAGTTTCCAATCTAGTATTCAGATGGCTCCGTATGAAGCATTGTATGGCCGTAAATGTCAAACACCGTTATGTTGGACAGAGCTGAGCGAGAATAAGATAGTGGGTCCTGAAATTATACAAGAGACGGAAGAAAAGGTCAGGTTGATACGAAATCGACTGAAAGAAGCATCAGATAGGCAGAAATCTTATGCAGATTTGAAGAGGAAAGACATTGAATTTTGTGTTGGTGACAAAGTGTTTCTGAAAGTATCCCCGTGGAAGAAAGTACTGCGATTTGGCAAGAAAGGAAAGCTGAGTCCAAGATTTATTGGCCCTTATGAAATTTTAGAACGTGTGGGTCCAGTAGCGTACCGACTTGCATTACCACCTGATCTAGAAAAGATACATAATGTATTCCATGTTTCAATGTTGAGGAGATACAGATCAGATCCTTCTCAAGTTATCCGGGTTGAATCGATTGAAGTACAACCAGACTTGACATACGAGGAAGAACCGGTTCAGATTCTAGCAAGAAAGGTCAAAGAGCTCAGAAATAAAAGAATAGCACTTGTTAAAGTATTGTGGCGAAGTCATAAAATAGAAGAAGCTACATGGGAGCCGGAAGATATGATGAGACAGCAATACCCCTACCTTTTTGAGTCAGGTATCAATTTCGGGGACGAAATTTCCTAAGTGGGGGAGAGTTGTAATATCCCAATCTTTTAGAAGTTAGAATTAGAAATTATATTTTTTATTAGTGGCTTTATATATATGTATATGCTTTTATTAGTTTTATGTTAGAAAGATAGGAAATAGAAATAGGATAAATTAGAATTAAGAAAAAGAATGAGATAAGGATGGAAATTAGAAAATAAGAAAAGAAGAAAGAAAATGAATAGAGGGATATTAATGAGTAGGAAACGTGTCTTATGGGGGTAATTAGGAAAAAAAAAGGAGAAGAAAAGAGAAAAAGGAAAAGGAAAATAGAAAAGATTTTGAGATGGGTTTTGAAAATCAGATTTCATACTTATCTCTCTCTACGTAAACTTCTCCCCTCACTGCAAAAATTTCGACAACTTCTCTACTCCATCCGAACAGCCACCGTGATATCTCCAATCACTCCACCGGGAAGCATGTAGTACCCACCGCCAATCCAAGCTTTCAATTCCCCCTAGTTTTTCTTAATTTTGGAGCTCAAGTTGAAAATCCACCTCCACTTAGCTTTGCAAATTAGTTGAAATTAGAGGTTAGACTCCTCCATAAAGTCCTTAATCTTGTTTCTAAGCATAGTAGTGATGTTAATTTGATTTGATTCTTGTTGTGGGAGTCGAAATTAGGGTTCTTGAGTTTGGGGGTTTTGGTGCTTTGATGCTTTTGTGTAAATTGACTATGGAATTATGCAATTGGAAGTATGTTAAGATATTTAAGCATGAAAGTGATAGAAAAAGCTAAGTTTAAGGATGATTTGTGACCATATTCTCTTTCCATGGGTTTTAAAGCCACCTTCTTGATGGTTTGATATTATATAATGTTGGGGCTGATCTTGTTGTGAAGTTTGATGTGGGCTATTGATACTTAAGTAAGCTGGAAATTATCAAAAAAAGATTGGGTGAAAGGGGTTTAGATATTGGTTGTTATCAAAAGGTTTAGAATTGAAGTTTTAGCTTCAAGATGTCAAAATTTTGAGTTTAATTTTAAGTTAAAGTTGCTGTCCCATATTTTTAAAATTAATTAAGTTTGTTTTATGGAGAAAAAATGGAATGATGAGGCTTATATTTTTGGGGCAGCTGGGTATAGCTTTCATTTTCCGAAACTATTGAATAGTATTATTGAATTACTTTGCTTCTTTTTGCTATAAATGAAGTTAGAAATCTTTTAACTTGCATACATATTATATTTGGCTTATTTTGTGATAAAGGGAAGAGTATGGAAAGTGAAATAGATAGATGTGATGATTTGGCTTTATTTGTGTATATTTATAAACTGTGTATGTGATTGTTTGAAAATTAGGTGAACCGAGTGCAAGCACAAGCGAGAGGGGAAATGGGCACATCCATGGTTGACTAAACAAGTAATAGAGTTTTTGTTGACGTGTACAGGTAGTGTACGCGTGTTCTAGAATTTAATTTCTTTAACTTTGATAAATATTACTACTTGTTTGTGTGGATTGTATACTTCAAGGTAAAGTGACAGAAACAGTGATATTGAAAGATGAGATACTAAAATTGTGGTTTGATATTTCTTATGAGATGCAAGGTGATTTATATAGTTATATGTGTTGAATAATGTGAAAGTTGTTATGAAATAGTTGTGTTAAGCCCCATTGCTTGAGTGAATCACAGGGTATAGTTGGCATGTCATAGGACAACAGTACTGTACACATGTTTGATCATTCGTCTTCTGGATAACCGAAGCGATGGTCTATATGATATGTTGATAGTTGACATGTACCCTATATGGGTAATATATGACAGTTGCCTTACGATAGGCCATATGGGAGATTACAGTGTCCGCTACGGACCTACAAGATAGACGCCCTCATTAGGCTACTTATACTGTCCGTGTACCCGTGTCCATCACAAAGCAAAACTTGGGGGCTGAATGTGATATCCGTTTTAGAACTAATATTTGGTGCTTTAAATTCTTTAAATAATTATGTTTCTTACCGTATAATTATGTTGATTAAAGAAGTGCATGTTGTAGAGGTGTGGTTTAATCGCAAGTGCTGTGTGTGATTCTTTTAAATGATTCAAACTGTTATGAATGTTTATATTTGATGATATTTATTTTGAACTTGTATATTGATGCCGGTATAAATCGATTATGTGTGGTACGACATTACAGGTAATAAAATTTTTACATTGAGATAGCAATATAAATTGAAGTTTTAGAGGTTTTATTCTGGAATGCGATTACACTACGAGCTTGTCGAAGCTCACCCCCCCTTTCTTCTCCCTCTTGCAGAGTATAGAAGCGAGTGATCTCGCTTGTGGGCAGTGTTGGAACATATATACTAAAAAGCATTTTTCGAGTTTTTGAATTTGATAAATTGCTTGTATATTGTAAACACTCTTCATTTAATGAGAATAATAAATGTTTTCTTCACACTGTGTATTTTACTTTAATGGGTATTGACCGTATTTAATTATATATTAAATTATATAATTAAAACGCCGGAAAGTAAAATCAGTCTAAGTCTTCTACATTGAAGGTTGGGTCGTGGAACAGGTCATCACAGTAGGTGGCCCAACCGATACCTTGTAGAAGTAAAACTTTTTCACAACCTAGATAGGCTTTGGCTACCTATCGTGAAAGGTTGCAGTGTCCATCCGAAAAGTCGTCTTTACCTTGAGAATGACTAGTGACACTGGTGTGGTATAGCATTGAATGGATCTAAAGTATAGACACGTCTTTGTTGCTATCTACTGTAAGACGATGTCTTGGAGATTTAATATTTCCTAATCTTTGTAATAATATAGGACACACGTTATTTAATCATACGCTGCTTTGACTTAATCACACGTTATTTCCTAGATCTATTTTATATAGTTGTTAAATGGAATATTCTAGATCTATAAGAATATTCTTAAGAATATTGTAGATCTATGATAGTTTATTCTTGATCTATGTTTATTGTATTCTACGTGTGTAGATCTACATGTTTGAAAAATGTGATGGATGATTGTTTTCATGCTTGCAATATTGCGTGATTGTTGAATCTTGTTATTCTTCGTTTTATTGTAAACCCACGGGGGTTGACCGTGGTAGATTAGGTTTTGTTTTTCCCTTGTATATTTCTTTTGTAAACAAATGTAATAGTTAGAATACAAAGAAATGTAATACGATGGAGAAAAACAAGACGAAGACGAAGCCGACGAGGAGAAGGCCTAGGCGGCGGCCGAAACCCTAGCGGGCTCGGCCGCACGCAGATCTAGGCGGCGGCGGCGGCGGCTGGCGGCTGGGAAAGCGGCAGAACAGCGGCTGGCAGCCTTGGCGGCGGCTGAAACCCTAGCAGGCTAAGCCGCACGCAGATCGAGGCGGCAGGGCGGCTGGCGGTGGCGGTCGCCGGTGCACGGCGTCGGCGGTAGCCGGGCAAGAGCGGGCGTCGGCGGGCAGCAGCTAGGCGGGCGGCGGCTGTGCAGGCAGCTTCGGCGGCGGCTAGAACCCCTAGGGTTTTCAGCCGCGCGCAGATCGAGGCGGCGGCGCGGTGGCTGACGGCTGGCGGCAGCAGCGGCGGCTGCGGTTCCCGGAGCTTGGCGGCGGCAGGGCAGTCCCGACGATGAAGACGACGGCGGCGCAGATCCCTAGAAGACGGCGGCGGCTAGATGTTTTTATTTTAGGGCAAAACCCTAATTACGGTTTTAGATGGCCCGATTAATAGGCAAGGCCCAATGTGTGGTCTGACCTAATTTTTATACCCTAGATATTTGTTTTATTCAAATGGGGTATATACATTTTATTTAATCCTTTTTATCCGGAGTACCATGGTTCATGGAAAGGATAAATTGTGATTTATTTTAATTATTTGGTTTTAGACACTTAGTGGTTTAAAATCAAATGATTTATTTGGTTATGTGTGATGTGACAAAGTGTGCAAATTTATTTGCCTATGTGATTTACATCTTATGTGAGTTATAATTATTTGCTTGCATGATAATCAAATGAAAACCATTTTAACAAAAAAATGACTAAGCGATAATTACGAACAGTCATGTTGTATATGGTCTCCATAAATGGTATTCAAATGTGAAGGTAATTATATAACATTTCGACCTTTCTTTAGAGGAGTTATGTTATTAGTAATATTTACAGCTTTCGTAAGATTTGAATAACTAAAATGGTTCTTTTAAATGAAAGGCATGTTTCTGAAGGAATATTGATTCCAGTGGGAGCGATATTATCACGAAATGAGCATTATTTAAAAAATGTTAACCATGGTCTTAGAATCTTGTTGAGTGGCGTGCGACCTTTCTTTAGAGGAGTATTCAAAGCAAGATAAGATTCTTGAGGACTAGAATTATGGTACTAGCTTAGGCAATATTAGGCAGCCATGCCATTCTTATGGTCTCTGGACTATCTGTCGGTATTGTTAATCTTGTCTATCTTCACCCCATATCTTGAGATTATCTCCCATTGCTTTTTTTACTTGAAGGATGTCGAGGAAACCATTGCTTTTTTTACTTGAAGGATGTTGAGGAAACCAAGTTCTTCTTCATGCCATTAAAAATACTCATTTATTTTCTCTCTTTCTCACACAGCCTTCTCTCTCTGACGGAGAAGATTATAAATAGAAGTCGAATAGAATGGAATCATTTATTTGAAAACATTGAGTTTTGTAAGGTGACGGTAAATCTGGGGAAATCTTATCAAGAGTTCATTTCTTTTGATTCTTAAAATAAGTTAATTTATTGATAATCAAAAGCAGGAAGACAAATCATTGAACCATGTTTTACAAAATATATTCCACAACACAGAAGAAGGGAGAGAGGGTGATAAAACTCAAAGAAGAGGAAATACAGCTTGTGTTACGGAGATTCAATATATAGAACAGAAAAACAGATATCTTAAAGTCGTGATAATCACTTTCAGATCAAATCAATTTCGGTGGTTCTACCAAAGTTATTTGATGGGATAAAATTAAGAGAATGCAGAAAATTCATATGTGTATTCGAGATATCCAGTACCAGAAGAATCGATCAGAATTTGAAGAAGACGAACCAGTGCACCTGCTGATGAAACAGTGCATCTGTTGGGAATATAAATGAAAATAACTAATTTTCAAAAGGTTTCCGAAATTGCAAATTAGTCCCTTGGACCCCGCCAGGGGCTGCGGCCCCTTGGACCCCGCTACCCGGGGGCACTGCCCCCGGACCCCCGTTCATCTGTTTAGGGGCTTCGCCCCTAACATCATTATGAAATCGAATAAGCGTGCACTCCGCACCTCCATACTTAAATGATGTTTCATTATAACAATACTGATCAATCAAGTTAATCCAATTACATTAAAATATCCAACAGATTGGGTGATGAAATGAAAATCTGAAAGAAATAAAATGGCAACCAAAAACAAAGACTAAATCAAAAAAGAATTCAACTAGATGAGAGATTACACGATCAAAAATAAAATACTAGTAACTGTTAATTTTTTCCTTTTAAATAGCATATACGTGTCAGGTTTTAATTATGTAATTAGCAAATGTTGTATGATATGCACTAGGTGATCCGCTCTTTGTATCCGTTCTTTTAGAAATAAAAATAAACTTATGATGGCCTACTCATTGTAGTTAGTTCATAAAAAATGGATTAGAGAAATAATTGTAGATTCGAAGTATCACGGTTTTAACATTTTAAATACTTCAGAAAACAAAGCTCGCAAATCTAACACCGTTTAAATCTAAAAATTACTCAATGTTTCAAATTATATTACCTTTAATTCAAAATTAGTTCAATTAAATTATAAAAAATAAAATTGAATTATAATCCGGTTTTCAGTTAGGAACCGGTCGATTCCGATTCCGAACCGGAACCGGTTTTATTTAAAAACTTAGAACCAGTACCAGAACCGGATTTTCCAGTTCCGGTTCCTCAATTAACCGGCCGATTCCGGTTCCAATTTTGGCTAACCGATAACCGGAGAACCGTTTAAGCACCCTTAGTTACATTGGTTAGAAAAATCTATATTGGTACTAATCTATACTACTAAAAGGGAGAGTTGGATAGAAAGTCAATATTGTCCTTTTTGGAGGAAAAATATGAAGCTATTTTGTTTATCCTTATTTCGAGAAAATGAGGAAGGATAGAAAATTGGTCAAATTAAATGATAGCTTTCCAATCAAGATTTTGGAACCATTATAAAGCAACATTGAATCTGCAAAATAAAACTAAAACGTAGAGAGAGAAGGGTGAGAAGAAGAAAGAGTGCGTCGAGGCGGCTGTGCAGAACCCATTCATCGCCGGAGTGGCGGCGGACGGCAGCAGCGGCTGTGGCGTGATAATGAGAGAGAAAAGTGAGAAGAAGGAGAAAGAGAGAAGCGCGGCGACGCGGCACAGCCGGGACAGCATAGTGGTGCGATGGTGAGAGAGATGCCGGAGATGAGGAGTAGGATGCGGCAATGCAGCTTTGCAGGAGGGGTGACGACGGGCGTGAAGCACGCGGACTAACTGGTGAGGCACGGCGGAAGGAGCGGTGGGGCGGGAGGCGGTCGTGGCGGCGCCGAATTGGGGGAGAAAAATGGCGGTTGGCGAGGGAGGGAGAGAGAGAAGGGGCGCTCATTTTAGGCTCGAGGGTTTATTAATTTATTTATAACATTCGGGCTTTATGTTGAGCATTAAGAATTTATTTTTTATGGTATATTACTTGGATATTATTTTAAGCTGTAAATGTGTTTTTTTATATTTTAGAGTTTAATAATAGTCGATACTAATTTAATAATTTTTTTATTAAATAGAGTTAAATTTGAGTGTTTTGTTCGATTATTATGTCTTAAATTATAAGTTCTAATTTTAATTTTTACTTTATTGGACTTTCTATAATAGTATGTATTTTTAAATTAAATTTGTTCTAATTCAATAACTGATTTATTAAATATTTTTTATAATTCTTTAGATATTAAAATTATTGTATGCATATTAAAACTAAATTTATTATTTATATTTAATATTAAAGCTATATAGTATGTAAATATATTTACACTAAAATTTAGTGTAGATAATTAGAATTGAGTTGATTTTTATTTATACTATTATAAATAATATACTACTCCCTCCGTCCCATAAAAGTTGAGACAAAACTTTTGGACACGGAGATTAAGAATTTATATTAAATAAATAGGAGAGATGAAAAAAGTAGGAAAGATAAGAGAGAGTAAAATAAATGATGGAATAAAGTAAGAGTGATTAGATGTTTTGTCTTTAGTTAAAAAAGGAAATGACTCAACTTTGTTGGGACGGACTAAAAAGGAATACGACTCAACTTTTATGGGACGGAGGGAGTACTACTTATTTAGTCTTTGCCAATACATCATAAGTTATACGGTCATCAAAACCTATATTGAATATCCATTTGGTACTTAATATTTGTTGCAATTTTTTTTTCAATCAAAGACATTTAGTTTTTTTATAGGTTGTTATTAAGATAGCAATATAATTTTATAAAATTTCAGTATAATTTATTTTAGAGGAAATAAAAAACAAATTCCCTGACTTGCATAGCACAATATATTATATATTCAAGAAATGTTAGAAAAAAATTAGTTACGAAAAATGAAAAATGATAGTGTTTGGGTGATGGTATTCATCGGATAAGATTATGATAAAATAATTGTGTCGTAATCGTACTCTTTGAAACACATTTAAATAGTGCACTACCATTAATATTTATATATATATAAATAAGTTATTAAATTTATATATTGATTAGCCTTATATTTGGGTTTAAATTGGAATTGTGCTAGAGAGCTTAGTTTGTCTTCCATTTATTTAGGTAATGTTTATAATTTTCATTATATCTACTCAATTAAAGTTTTTGATTCTTATATTTTAATTCGCCTTTAATTAATTAAAAAATACTACTAAGTTTTTAGATTAAATTACGGAATAAGATGAAATTATATATATTTAAAATTAAGTCTAACTTATAAAGTTTGTATAACTTTTTAATATAAATAGTAGTGTAAATTGTCACATTATTCAAAACAACCAAGTTGCATAAAATATTATCGTTATTTTAAGTGATAATTTACTTTTTATACGTATATGTGACAGGAAGTAAGAAATTTATTCTTTCTAATATTACAAATTTTTTAACCTGTATTCTCAAAGAAGTTTTAAATTTTTATGATTTAAATTATTCATATATTTAATATGGATATGTTTAATATTCCAGAAATTTTTCAATTATTTTTTTGTCATTAAGCTATTAAATTTTAATTTACCTTTTATTTAGATCATTAGGAAGCAGCAAAACGGGTTATATGAGATATATACAGAGAACTAAGCATTACATGCTCACACTCAGAAAAATCAGATCATTTAGAGAGAACATTAGGCATTCACTAATTCTGATTTTGTTAGATACCAATATAGTAAATGATCCATTTTTAAGTTACGTATGTTTGTTGGTTGTGGAGCCATTTTGTGGAGAGGTGATGAGCAAACACTTGTAGCTACTTCTGGCATGACACATAATTCGTAATTTGTTTTGGGGCATCTAGTAATTGAATATGACTGCGTAACTTTGTCACTACGCTGCATATTGTAAGTTATTGAAAGACCGCTTATGTTGTTGTATCAATCAACATGCAGTAGTATATTCCAAAACAACATGGGCTTCCTGTTTGTAAAATAAAAGGTTAAGAATGGACAAATATATAGAGCATAAGGGAACAAATTTGATGATGACACCCAAGGTTTTTCATGGGCATGTAGCCCAAATGAGTGTTATGTTGTTTAAGGGTACTTCCTTTACACCAAATGGGTGTTATGTTGTTTAAGGGTACTTCCGTTCAGTGGAAGTAGATTTGGTTATTTCTCTATATTGTAGTTTTTGAACAATGAAGTTATAAACTTATGGTATTCTCTGCAGAAATAAAGTATTGTGTTTTGTCCATTACTTTTGTAATTCGGTTTTGGTTGATCTCACTAAGGATTTGCAAAGACCAGTTGGAAATAGGCATGTATGATCACGTTGCATGAAATTTCCATACTACGCTCCATAATTGATTTGATGTTAATTATACTTGCATATGTGATCACTTATGGGTTTAATCACGACAAAATATTCTTTAGTCCCTTGCCGATATGGTTGATAATATGATTGTTAGGGAATACACTATGTGATAGAATATTTGAGAGCTCAATCGGTTTGTACACATTTATTTGGTGTCATGTGTTGCCCAAGCGGGAGATTGTTAGAAATTTGGGCTTTTGATTGAGCGCGCTTCTTCTTGATCTCTCTTCTTCTACTTATTTAAATCGTTGTGGACTGCTCAAGTTGGATCGTCGGCCTGATCAAGCCAGCATATGCCTACTACCTGCAAACTGCGGGTGACTGGATCCGATAAAAGCTCAGGTTGATCAACTCAACTAACTCCGACTCGAGTGAGATGAAAAGTAGAACTAAAAGTGCGTTCTATTAAAACCATAACCCACTAATACTATTTAACTAGTATAGAGAAGTAAAGATCGATCCCACAGAGATGAGGCGTTGGACATTTGTTTGCATGACACGACTTGAGGATGGCTGTTGTCACGCTTCTAGGGGGTGGGTTAAGTTAACTACTAGACTTTGAAAAATATAAATTAAACTGAACTGACCAACTTAACTAAACTACTTGATTAACTAAACTAAACTTTCTGTAAATGGACAAACAGAATAAATGGGAACTGTCAGTCCCCTGCAAAAAACACAATAAAGTAAAAACTTTCTAATAACTTCATCTTCTTTAACAAATCAACATGGAAAGCAGAGTAAATAACAGATATGAAAAGTTAAGGAAGGAGAAATATCAGAAAAACACATGAAACTTAATCTACTCCTAAGTTTAAGCTACGACCACGTAAAAACAGAAAACTAACCCATACTCGTGCATGAACGGAACAGGAACGACTAGATCTAAACACACTAAGGACTCTTAAACATAAAACATCAGATCTAAGCAAATCAAAACAGAACAAAACATTTCTAAGCTAAGACACGATACATAAAAGGAAAGATGAAAGCAGATCCGAAATATCATACCCAAAACAGAACCCCAGAGCTGAAAATGAAAACATAAGTTCAGATTTAACTACATCAAAACATCACAATGTGTTAACATCAAAAGTTAATTGTTATATATCAATGTACACAATCTATGTCGTATTATTAATTTTATTCTTTTTCTTATATTTCTTATATTTTTATTATACTATTTAAAATGAAATATATATATATATATATAGTCCCATTATCCACAAATCCACTCTTAAAGACCGAACCACCGAACCCTACCAAATTAGGGCTTTTAGATCTAGTTTTTTATGGATAAGATACAGAAATTTATAAATTATTTTCGCCTTCATCACGAGCCTATTTTAATTCATCTGAAGGTAAATAAGTCATACTAACATGTTACGAATATTTAACTTCGTTCCAGAATATATTACTTCATTCTAGTAGGTTTTTACTTCATTCTAGTAGGTTTTTACTTCATTCCAGTATGTTTTTACTTCATTCCAGTACGTAAATGTGGTTTCGCCGTCGCGTGCTGTTCTTTCTCTCTACAATATCTATCACCAACGCCATGGCGCTAATATGGTTTAATAAACACATGGAATAATGTAATAAATTATTGGAATGAAGTATGTGTAGAAGCAGCTGAAGTAATAAACCTATACAATGAAGTAAAATGCGCTAGTAATGAAGCAGAAAAAAATTTCGCAGCAGCACATCTCATCAAAAAAACTAGATCTAATGGCCCAGATTTGGTCTCTAGTTCGGTCTTTAAAATTGGTTCGACATTGATCACAACTCTCTCTCTATATATATATATATAGAGAGAAAAAAAATTTTCTGCTTCATTACTAGCGCATTTTACTTCATTGTATAGGTTTATTACTTCATTTTGTACCTAATACCTTGAAACTACAACATGTTTTTACTTGCTTCCAGTAGGTTTTAAAATGATTCAACATATGTTTCATTCAAATTTATTGACGTGGGTTTTTGCTTGATTAACATTTAAAAATGCAATTTATTCAAGTGAGTTTATTACTTCATTCAGGAACATTATTACTTCATTGGATAACATTTTTATTTCATTCCAGTAGGACTTCAAATGCTTCTACACATACTTCATTCCAATAATTTATTACATTATTCCATGTGTTTATTAAACCAATATTAGCGTCATGGCGGTGGTGATAGATATTGTAGAGAGAAAGAACGGCACGCAACGACATGAAGCCAATGCTCAAACGCTCAACTTATAAGTGGGATTAACCTTAAGATGGTTAGCCCTAGACATCACCAGAGCAAAATGATCAGACATGTCCAAATCCTGTGGCACAGTTCCATCAGCAAGCTCCCAATCAAAGCAGTGTACCAACTGTGCCACCATCAAACTAACAACGGTTAGCCCCATTTGCAAACCAGGGCACCCCCTTCTGCCCGACACAAAGGGTATGAGATGAAAATCTCGACCTCGGAGATCCACGTTGCTTCTCAGAAATCTCTCCGGGTCAAATCTTTCGGGGTCTTCCCAGGCATCAGGATCTCTCCCAATGGCCCACACGTTCACAAGAACTCGAGATTTGTTGGGTATGTGGTAGCCGGCCACCTCACAGTCCTCCATGGCCTCGTGGGGAAGGAGAGGGGCAATTGGGTGTAACCTCATGGATTCCTTAATGACACAATCAAGGTATTTGAGGCTGGGGAGATGGGATTCATCCACTCTTTGATTTAGCGCTACAACTTCTTCTAGTTCCTTCTTAAGTTTTTTCATTGCTTTTGGATGCTTAATTAGTTCAGCCATTGCCCATTCTATCGCTCCTGCCGAAGTGTCCATCCCAGCTAGCAGCATATCCTGTGCATGTCATGGTTCGTTAGACAAGAAGAATATATGATAAGCCACAAAGAGATTTGTTTAGGATTAAATTAATAATGGAAACATATGTGTGATAGTTAACTATGGGACACAATCTAATAATCTTTGCATTATTAAAGCATAAAAAAAAAAAAGAATGGACATTAAAGTAAACATGACAACTGAACAACAGTCCCACGTAAACAAATAAAATTGAAATGAATATTAATATAACAATACCAGTAGCACAGCCTTGCATTGGCGACGGTCAAACTCGAATCCAGCCTCGCCCGAGTCATGAATGGCCATGAGCGTATCGACGAAATCATGACTCCTCTCTTTCTTCTCAGCATGTTCGTCGATAATCTTCTCAAGAAACCTGTCAAAAATCATGCTCAGCTTCTTCATCCGCCGCACCGACCCCTGAGGATCCAGCCACCTCAGATACGGGTAATAGTCACAGAGATTGAAAGACGCTGCCTCCGCCATTGTTTCCGACATCAGCCCCTTAAACCCTCTGTCGTCCAAATCCGTCTCCTCAAACTTCCTCCCGAAAACCATCAGGCATGTCATGCCACCATTGACAGACATGATAATAGCGCTCAGATCAACCTCTTCACGGGATGCAGCTGTCTCCCTAAGCGAATCCACCATGCTCCCAATCTCCGCCTTCCTCATGGGCTCGAACTACCGGATCTTGATGCCGCTCAGGAGCTCGACTGTGCAGAGCTTGCGCATGTTTCGCCAGTACGGCCCATATCGCCCGGAGATAATGTTCCGCTGCTCATAGACGACGAGGTAGGCGTACCGGTTCGCGAAGATGTGGTCGTAGGTTTGTAGAAAGAGCTTTGCTGCGGAAGGAGAGGATATAACGATGGTTGGAGCGAACCCGAAGCGGGTATACATGATTGGGCCATGTTTGCGGGCTAAATGGTATAGATCTTGGTGAGGATTCTTGCCTAGTAAGTGGAAATGGCCGCTGATTGGAAGGCCTTTCGGGCCGGGAGGGAGAGGAAGCTTCTTCTTGTTTGAGAGGTTCCGCCATTGATGAAGGAGGAAGAGAAATGTGATGGTTGCCATCCAAATTAAAGCCATTTTTGTTTGAATCTTCAAATTTTGTTTTAAGTGGTTTTTGATTCTGGTGAACCTTAAATAAGTGGATAATGTTAAGTACTTTTGCAATTTTAGTACAGTTCTGCCTAATTATATTATAGGATATTTATTATACTATCTAGGGAATTATGGAATCGGTCCTTTGAAATCTTAGGGTATTAGGGTTTGGTTTAGTATGTCCTCTCTTATGTAATACTCCACACATTTATTTTTTTCACTCCTTTTAAAATAATAATAATAAATACTCCTTCCTTCTACGATTTAAAGAGCCCTTTTGATTCGGCACGTGCTTTTAAAAATTATTTGACTTTTTGAAAAAAAGTAAAAGGAGAAAGTGAGTGGAATGCGAGTGTAAAGAGTTGGTGGAATGTGGGGTTTGCAAACTAAATGTGGAATAAAGGAAAATGATTCTTTAAATCGTGGAAAAATCAAAATGACAAAAGGGCTCTTTAAATGGTGGACGGATGGAGTAGTCAAAGTGGAGAAAAAGTAAAGTAAAAAAGATAATAGTATATAATACGGATCAAGCCCAACAAGACGAGGTAGAAGGAGTGCAAGCCCAGAACCTGCGTAACTCGAGCCCAATCGGAGAAGAATACGAGCCCATCGTCAAAAGGCCCAAGACAAGAAGAAGAAGAAGACTAAGCGCACAGGGAAGAGGTCAAGACATAGAAAGTTCAAGGATTACGTCCTTCACTAAACGTGAATAGTGGAAGGAAGTTAGGATTCACACGTTCTCCATGATAGGAGACGTGATTGTATTGTTTCTAAGTTGGTTACTTTGTTAGGATAGATCGAGTCCACTTCTCGGGTTTTCTTCTTGGTTCTTTCCCGAGTCGCATGTTCGAACCAAGTAGGGGGAATTCTATATATTGTGGAATTCCTGTAGATCGAGTCAGAAAAGAGAATTAAGGAAATACAGTTTCTTCTTTCTCAAACCCAGCTCACGTTTAATTTTCTCCATTTTCACAAACACTTTTCATACACACATTTCATCAAACACCATACTCACCCCCAGTTTACATATCATTTGGTGCTTCCATTTTGACCTCTTCCTCCATTCATGTCCACCATGACTTCGTCGTCGAAACCACCAGACGATGCATTGGCGGAGTATTCTATTCAGGAGCTGGGTCAAATGTTATTCGATGTAAAAGTCCGCTTGTCAAATAATGAGAAGAAGATGATGTCAAACCGTTTTGATCAGGAGGCTTTCTCTCGACAACAAGCGATGATTAACAAGAGCTTGGAGGACCATTTATCCAAACTCTTAGTAGCGGTCGAGAACATAGGTTCCACACAACCTAAACTTGCTGCTTCCGCCCCGGCTTCACGCGGATGGACAATTCCGATGTCCGTAGTCTCCAAACCACCGACGTACGACTCGGATTCATGGCCAAAACTGAAGTTTGATCCCCTGAGATTTGGGGGCGACAACGTGGTCCGATGTATTAAAAGAACCCAAAAGTATTACAACCATTCCTTCACACCGTTGGCGGACCGTCTATATCTCACTGAGTTCTTATTGGATGACGCAGCAGCAGAATGGTTCGGGTATTGGGAGGACAATAACAAAGGCAAAACCTGCGATGAATTTCTCATTGCGGAAAAACTGCGCTTTGATCCTGATCTTTACGAAGATTATGTGGGTCGTTTAGCGACTCTTCGGTAATCCGGTTCATTGAACGAATATTTGAAGGCGTTTGAACCAATTCTCCAGAAAGTGGGCAATGTAGGGGACTCTACTCTCACTTCCCTGTTCATTGCAGGTCTCTCACTTATAGGAGTAAAGGCTACCCAAACAGAATTAGCACGAGGTGTGCTGAAATAAACACAGAATTAGAGGGAAATGAAGTGGAATTCTTTTATTGCTGTAAATAAATGGAAAGACACACTCCTCACACGGAGGCCCTACGACAGAGTCGTCTACAAAATGATCACTTCCAGAGATGATTTCTCTCCTTCGGTTCTCCCTATTTATAGACTACAATATCAGCTACTTGAAATTCAAATTACATGAAATTAGGAAATTGACTAACAACCTAACAACCTGAACAACCAGAGATATTCTTGCTAACAAACTAATTTGAAATTCCCTCTACTGTTGTTGCTTGTTACTCGGCCAGGCAACTCCTCTCTCTCCCCTCTTGTAAGTCTTCCACTCTTTAACCGTATAAACTGCCCCATCTGTCAAAACAGCCTTGTCCTCAAGGCTGAAAAAAGGAAACTGTCCACAAACATCAGCTTCATCCATCCAAGTTGCCTCCTCAATGTCCAGCCCATCCCATTTTAGTAGGACCTGTTTAACCTGCTGCCCCTCCTGGTCAACCACCCGTCTGTCCAGTACCCGTTCAGGCAAGATTGGGGGCTCGTAATTGGTCAGTCCCTCCGGCAAAGTTGGTTCTGCCCTCTCCTCCCCAATGGCTTGTTTCAACAAGGAGACATGGAAAACTGGGTGAATACGAGCTGAGGCGGGAAGCTCCAAGCGATACGCAGAGTCGCCAATGCGCGCACTGACCCGAAATGGGCCGAAATAACGAGGGGCCAGCTTCCTATTTCGCACCGTAAAGAGTGTGGACTGACGGTGCTGGCGAAACTTCAAATAGACCATGTCGCCGATGCTGAAGTGAACATCACGACGTTGCTTGTTAGCGGCGACCGTCATCCGATTCTGAGCGCGCTGAAGGTGGTGGCGCAGAAGTTCTAGGGCGTTGTTGCGAGAACGGAGCGTGTCGACAACCGCCTGAGCTCTGATCTCACCTGGTAGGAAATCGTGGATGGTCGGGGGTGGTCGGCCGTAAACTACCTCAAAAGGCGTCGTCCCAGCAGACAAATGGGCACTCGTGTTATAGCAGTACTCAGCCCAAGACAGCCACTTGTGCCACTGTTTCGGGCGATCGGATGAAAAACAACGGAGGTAAGTCTGCAGGCACCGATTTAGGACCTCTGTTTGGCCATCTGTTTCGGGATGGTACACCGAGCTCATTTTCAGCTTAGTTCCCGTAGCGCGGAAGAGCTCTCTCCAGACAGAGCTCAAGAACAGCGGATCTCGATCCGACACGATCGAACAAGGTATGCCATGGAGGCGTATAATCTCACTTGTGAACGTATCAGCCACTTGTCGAGCCGAAAATGGGTGCCTCAAACCAATGAAGTGTGCATATTTGGATAAACGGTCGACGACGACGAAGATGCAATCGAACCCCCCTGACTTAGGTAACCCGGAGACGAAATCCATGCTAATATCCTCCCAAACTCGTTCCGGTATTGGCAGGGGTTGCAAGAGACCCGCTGGAGCCTTGGTTTCGGACTTGTGTCGCTGGCAGATTGCGCAAGCTGCGACAAAGGTAGTGACCTGCCGCATCATTCCAGGCCAATACACATTCGATGCGAGCCGGCGGTAAGTGCGATAGGCCCCGGAGTGCCCCCCGGTTGGCGTGGTGTGAAATTCGGCAATCAATTTCTGAATCCACGATGATTGTGGAGGCACCACGATTCGACCCTTGTAGAAAAGAGTCCCATGAATCAGCTCATAGTGGAGAGATGAAGGACGCCCTGCCTCCAAGTCAGTTTTGATTTTAGCTAGAGTTGGGTCGGTAGAAATGGTGGACTGGACGGTGGACCAATCCGGCCAGGTTGGTCGGGACACAACCGAGAACTCCAGCATTGTTTCGTCGCAACGAGAGAGGGCGTCTGCAGCTTTATTGAGGCGGCCTTCCTTGTAGACGATCGTAAAATCGTAGCCTAACAATTTCGCAGCCCAGTTCTGTTGAGCCGGAGTGGCCAAGGGGTGGGCCAAAAGTTGACGTAGGCTCCGTTGATCCGTGTGGACCACAAAGCGGCGGCCGAGTAAGTAAGGGCGCCAATGATGGATTGCTAAAACCAAAGCCATCAACTCTTTCTCATAGGCAGACTTAGCGAGCCATCGGGAAGACAGTGTTTTGCTAAAATAGGCAACCGGTTGGCGCTCTTGCATTAGAACCGCGCCCAGCCCTCGACCCGAGGCATCGCATTCAATGACGAATTCTTTGGTAAAATCTGGCATACGGAGAAGGGGTGCCGACGTCAATGCCTTCTTAAGGGCTTCGAACGCTGCTGCTGCGTCAGCTGGCCATGTCCACGCTCGTTTATCTGATGGAACTGGAGGCTTCTTTAAAAGGGCGGTGAGGGGGCTGCGATCTTGCTATAATCACGAATGAATCGGCGATAGTATCCGGTTAAGCCGAGGAAACCCCTGACACTCTTCAAGTTTGAGGGAGTCGGCCACCGTAAAACCGTCGAGATCTTTGTCGGGTCCATCTTCACCCCCTCATAGGACACGATATGACCGAGATACTCCACACTATGGTGTCCCAGCAAACATTTCTTGGGATTGACCACGAGGGAATGAGCGTGGAGGGTCTGGAAAACGTGTCGTAGATGCCGCAGATGTGCCTCCCATGAGTTGCTATAAATGAGGATGTCGTCAAAGAAAACCAGGACGAACTTTCGCAAGGCTGGCCGAAAGATGTCATTCATCAAACCCTGAAACGTGGCCGGGGCGTTGGTGAGGCCGAACGGCATTACCAAAAACTCATAATGACCGGAGTGCGTGCGAAAAGCGGTCTTGTGAACGTCCCTGGCAGCCACACGAATTTGGTGGTATCCTGCCTTCAAATCAATCTTGCTAAACCATCTAGCGCCATGTAATTCGTCGAGAAGCTCCTGAATGACCGGAATGGGGTATTTATCAGGGACCGTCCGCTTGTTCAATTCCCGGTAATCTACGCAGAAACGCCATGAACCGTCCTTCTTCCGGACGAGCAGGACCAGGCTGGAGTAGGGGCTGGTACTTGGTTGAATCACCCCAGAGGCCAGCATTTCTGCCACTAGCTTCTCCATCTCATCTTTCTGCAAATGGTTATAGCGATAAGGGCGAACCGAGACGGGTTCTGTACCTGGCAGGAGCGGAATTTGATGGTCAACGCTGCGACTCGGGGGAAGACCCCCAGCTGATTCGATAACAGATGGGAAATCAGCCACAAGTTGTAGTAGCTGGGACCGTGCTGCCTGTGACAGATCCGTGCCGAAGTCAAAAGAACCCGGAGCTGTCTTCTTTTCCACCGATCGAAGGAACCAGCAGCAGTCCCCTTCTTCTAGGGAGCGCGGGTCTTGTGTTGAGCACGCGCGTCTCATGAGGGTCGGGTCGCCTTTGAGTGACACGGGCCGACCATCGACCGAGAAATCCATAGAGGAGTGCTGGCAATTTGCCAAGACATAACCGAGGGTCTCGAGCCATGATACCCCTAGTATCACATCGATGTTGCGGAGAGGAAATACATAGCAGGACACCGCAAAGCTCTCCTTCTCCAAAACCAAAGGCACCCTCTGGCAGAGCCCCGCTGCCCGACGTGGCGTTCCATCGCCCAATATTACCGAATAAGGTTTAGTGGGAGTGATCGGTAACTGGAGCTGTTGTGCCAATTGTTCTGAAATAAAACAGTGGCTAGCGCCACTATCCACCATGACTTTGATCCTATGCGAGCCAATTTCTCCAAATAGCTTTATAGTTGTTGACGTGTCCAGACCATTCAATGATAATTCAGAGAGCTGCAGCTCAACCTCGTGAGCCGGTTCCTTGAGCTCCTCGTCCTCAAGGGCCTCATCGTCATCTTCGCAGATAAGAACATTGAGAGTTTTGGGAGGGCATCTATGGGCTGGACCGAACTTCAGGCCGCACTTGATACAGGTACCTGCTGCCATGTGCCGTTTATATTCCTCCGGAGACACATTCCGGAAGCGTTTGGATACAGGTTTAGACGATCCAGATGAATGAGAGGGGGTTTGGGCGTACCCCTTTGAGAAGGAGCGAGCCGATTGGGCTGCATATGTGTGCGTCTGGGTGGGCGACTGGGTGGGCGCTGATCGCGGGGGCTGGTTGGACGTCATCATGTCGATGTCCAGTGCTAACTCGACCGCATCCTCATAAGTAGTGATTTTGGCCGCCTTCATTTGTAGACGGACCTCAGGTTGAAGTGCCGCCATAAAGAATCCAAGGTATTGCTGACACGAGATATCTGGAACCTGTGCGAGTCGCGCCTCAAAGGCATCCACGAAATCTGCAAGGGAGCCAGTGTGGCGGACTACGGCGAATGCTTCATACTCATTCAACGCTCCATTGCCTCCGAATCTTTTCATCAATTCCCTTGCAAACCGAGCCCACGTCAGATCCGGAACTCGCTGCCGCAACAACTGGTACCAAGGGAGGGCAGTGCCAGCCAGAGCTACCATGGCGATGCCTACCCGGTCCTCGGGAGGGGTTCCCGAGATCAGAAAATATTGCTCCGCCCGTGCAAGCCACGCAAGGGCCTCCGAGCCATCAAAGTTAGGCATGGGCGACCCACCTGTGGATGCCGTCTTTGATCCCTGATTCGCTGAGGTGGAATAGTCCCCATGTCTGGAAGTATCCTTAAGTTTGAGCGAAGCGAAACCTGCGCGCATCTCCTGAAGCATGGCGGTCAGTTCTGATCGTACCTCCGTTACTTGGTCATCAGTGTGATACGCCCGGATTTTGCACTGTTTTAAGGCCATTATTTGGTCCGTTTTTGTTATCAAAATCACTCTACATGTCCATTATTTGCATATTCTATACATTTTGGTATTTTGACGTGTTTTGTGAGAAATGTGCATATTTGAGCCGAAAAGGGGAGTAAAAACGCATAGTCTGGAAATCTGGAGTCAGACGGCGACCAGCGACCGCCGCGAAGTTGTACGGCGCCCGCCGGCGCCCGGCGGTCAGAGCTATGTGGCGGTCCGCCTCGGAACTTTACGCTAGGAGAAGAGTCTCGCCCGGCGACCGCCGGAGGACATGTGGCGGTCCGCCACCGAAGGGTCAGAGTCTCTGGACTCCAACGCGGCGACCGCCGGCCAAGGTGCGGCGGCCCGCCGGAGAAAGGCGGCGAATCCGACCAGCCCTAGATTTGCTCCAAGATTTACCAAATTTTGAAGATCTTTTCCTTCTATGATGAGGAATAATCTTCCCCTATAAATAGGACCTCAAGCTTCATCAAAAGAAGAAGTTTTTTTTTCCGACACACAACAAGAACACATTCATAGAGATCAAGAACATCAAGAACGACAAGGATTCAACCTACGGGTTTTATTTGCTTTAGTTTTATGTTCAAATTGCTTTCCCTTCAATCTATGTTTTTAGTTTATTCAGTCATGTGTAACTAAACTCATAGGATTCTAGGGATGTGTTAGTAGCAACTTTGGTTATACAATTCCGTTTTCTATTTAATATCCGTTTTGTTTTTACTTTGTTTCTTCTCTAAGTTAATCATGATGCTTCATAATTGAGTGACACAATTATGTATGATTCAATACAACTTGCTTCATAACTGTGACAGAGTTCTAGCGAGTTAGATCCACTTAGTAGACACTACAGTTAGCTTCCTTTAAAACGGCACTGTTAATTGAGAGTGAGGACTTTTCAAGGGTCTTAGGAGCTTTTTGGAGTTACGTGTTAGGATTGACAACCCTAATGTTAGTAATCAACGTTTGTATCGCATGAGCATAAGCTAGGTGACTCGTCCTTTCAAAGTATTAACTGTGCTAGGGTATTGTAGTTTGGAATTTGTATAACCATAAAAGCGAAAGCACATCCCTGGAATTCCCCTTATCTATATACTTTTCTCTCCGTGATTTGCTTGTTTTTAGTTGTTTACTGTTTTCAATATTTACTGTTTTCAAAAAGTTTCCAATAATTCTTGCTTCTCCAGATAGTAATTGAGTTCTAGTAGAAGATAGACACTTTGTGTACATCTTCCCCGTGTTCGATACCCGGTACTAACCTTTTGCTATACTATACCTACTCTGTATACTTACAGGTATTTATAGTGCAAATAAAAAGTGTATCAAGTTTTTGGCGCCGTTGCCGGGGAAGACAATTCACTTTGGAGTGATATCTTCAAACGAACAATTTTACTACTTTGGATTTTACTGCTTTCAATTTTTATTTTATTTTTTTTTATTTTCGTTTTTATTTATTTTTATTTTTATTTTTGTTTTATTTTATTTTTTTTAGTTTCTGCAGGTTGTGCAGATTTACGTATCTTGTGGAGAAAATAAGATGGCGGAGCCTACCAACCACGATCTTATCGTCGCCCTCCGAAAGGAGGTGGAAGAGATGCGAGAAGAGAGAGCTCGGGCAAAAGCTGAAAAAGAAAAACGAGCAAGGGAGGTAGTTCCAGTCTTGAATATGTTTAGTCATGGTAACATTGTGGACATTCCTGCAGGTCCGCAGATAGAGGCCAATAACTTCAAGTTGGGGATACCCTTAATCAATAGGGTTGAACAAAATGCCTTCGCAGGAAGAGATAATGAGGACGCGAATCGACATCTCACCAAGTTTGTGGAAATAGCTAATACAATCAAGATCAATGGTGTTGATGATGATATTGTGAGGGTAAGACTTTTTCCCTTTTCCTTAACTGATGTTGCTAAAGAATGGTATGATTGTCTGTCTACAGATAAAACCACCAATTGGAAGGATCTAGTGGTACTCTTTCTCGACAAGTACTACCCGCCTGGCACCATCCTTAAGCTTAAGTGTGAGATTTTTCAATTCATGCAAGGATCCGATGAGCCTCTATATGAAGCTCTCGCACGTTTCAAAACTCTCCTCCGCAAATGCCCGAACCATGGTTTTGGAATAGACCATCAGGTAGGAATCCTTTATAATGGGTTTAACGAAAAAATCTCTAGTTTATTGGATTCAGGGGCGAATGGAGGATTCTTGAGGAAAGGAGGAGTTGCTGCTATGGAGGTGATAGAGGAATTAGCTACCAACAGTCGGGGTTGGTCCAAAGAGAAGCACAAAGCTGAGAGGCTAGATGCAGTGAAGAGACCATGTGGGAATGAGACATCTCAAGAATTGGCATCCATCAGAGCAAGACTTGAAAAATTAGAAGCTACAGGCAAAGAGGGGAATGTCATCAAAGATGTTAAATATGTCCAAAATGGGGGGTTCAATGTGAGCAAAGAAAAAGGAGTGGAGCCACCTACCAATGGAGAAAAATATGAGATGGGCATCCAAAAGATCTTGGAGGTGATGCTTGAGGATAGAAGAAACAATGAGGCCAGGATTGGATTTATAGAGGAGAGAGTGAACAACCTCGAGCAAGGAATAAGTACAATTACCACTGCCGTCATGAACATTCAAACTCTAATGGACCAAGTCCACAAGAAACTTGAAGAAGACAAGGGAAAGGCAGCAGCACGAGTGGCGGACATAAACGAGAAGTGGGTCGCAAAGCAGAAGAAGGACGAAGGCAGCACCTCCGGAACGAAATTTGAGGACTGCCCGACACCCAGCGGACCGCCGCACACCCCGCAGCGGGCCGCCACTGAGAAGGCAGAATCGTCCACTAAGCAGGAGCTCGTGCGGCATAATGGGATTGTACTCCCTTTCTAGCCAAAGAGGAAGTTCAAGCTTGAAGAGCAGTTCAAGCAATTCCTTAACATGTTTTGCAAGGTCCATACTAACATTCCACTTGTTGAATCGTTGCAGGAGATACCAAAGTATGCAAAGCTACTAAGGGAGGCGGTAATGAGGAAGAAAAAGCCGACTAAAGCCGACCTTAAGCTACCGCATCATTGCAGCGAGATCATCCAAAAGGAAAGGGCAGTGAAGCAAAGAGATCCAGGCCAGTTCATCATTAGGTGCCGAATTGGAGAAGGAAAAGTTGATAAGGCCCTCTGTGATTTGGGAGCAAGCATCAACATCATGCCGCTGAAGTACTATGAAAAGCTCAACATCAGGCCACTCAAGACCTCGGATGTGACCATAAGGTTGGCCGATAACACGGCCATCAAAACGGTGGGTATGATTGAGGATGTCTTGGTGAAGGTAGACGATTTCATCTTTCCTGCCGACTTCATTATTCTTGATATGAAAGTAGACAAGAATATACCTTTAATCTTAGGCAGAGATTTTCTAGCCACATGCAAAGCTCTTATTGATGTAGGTAGAGGAGAAATCACAATAAGTGACCATGGAGGAAAGTCGACCTACAACATCGAAAGCGCGATGCTTAAGTATGAAGAGGCAAAACAAGCTAAGATGGAGCATGATTGCAGGGAGGTCATGGTGACCGATTTGTCGAAGCCTTATGATCCATTTGGAGGGGAAGATCCTTCTAACCCTACTATTTTCATCGTTAACACTTTACCTCAAGCTCCTAAAAAGGGCGAGCCTAATCCTACTAAGCCTATCTTGCAGGAAAAGCCCAAGAAAAAGAAAAGGAAGAAGACTCCACCTCAAGATGACCCTGAAATATACGTGATCAAAACCTCGAATGGAAACTTCAAATGGTGGAAGAAAGTTCTCAACAAGTTGGTTCCATTCGCGGTGGCAGAGACTAAGATTGTTGGTACAAAGGCATCCCAAAGGAATCCTCACGATGGGGGATAACTCATGAGCTTCAAAGAACGTCAAGCTAAAGACGAAAAATAAGCGCTTGTTGGGAGGCAACCCAACAATTTTTGCTTTAATTTTAAGTATTTTTGGTTTTGGTTTAATTTTGTGCTTTGCAAAAATTTTCGCAGGTTCTGACTTCTCCGTGGCGACCGCCGCAAGCTCTGCGGCGGTCCGCCACCTGAACGCTGGAAATCATCTTTGACGTGCGGCGACCGCCGAACAGCTGCGGCAGACCGCCACCTGGGCACAATTTTCCAGCGCGATTTTTCGAAATTCTTCGAAATTTCGCCCCGCTCAACCTCTACGCGAAATTTTTCAGGGTACGTTTTTGTTTTCAGTAGTATACTCACGTCCCTACCGACTCTACAAACTTATTTTACACTTTGTTGTAAATAAGTTTGGGGGGATGAAGTGGTGGACCGTGAGTTTAGGGTTTTCTTTTTGTTTGTTTTTGCTTTAATTTTCCAAAACCTGTAGGAGATTTTTGTGTTCTAAAAATGTTTTCTTGAATCCATGTCATGAACATAACATGAAGAACTTAGAAACACGCATGCTTAGGGACACATTAGACCGAGTTGCCAATGATATTATATTCCATCTATGTTTAAGTGTGGCTTAACGTTTTGATATGATGGTTGGGTGAAAAGGTGCATAATTAGTGAATTGCTTGTTCGCCTTGAATCGTGTTTCTACCTTGTGAGATTTGAGCCTTAAATTCTTTCTTGTGTGATTTATCTGTATGCATGTATATGTTTCTAGAACTTGCTCCTAGTCTGCCTAAGTTTACATAGTGTTTAAGTTGATTTAGGAGGATGTTAGACCGTCTTTTCTTAGCTACTTTTATATCCAAAATTTTCGACCCTCTCAAATTTTTCCTTTGGAGCCAATTTTGAGCCTTTAAGCCTTTTCTTTGGAAGCCAAACAATGGGGGAACAATTCCTTGGGTTAGTATAGTTTTTGTTATCTTCTTTTGTAAAGGAATTGGAGAGATAAGGAGGAAAGTATAAAAAGTAGTGTGCTTAATATTAAGAAAGTACAAGTTGTGAAATTTTGAGAAAAATTCCAAATATGTGCTTGATCTTAGAAAAAAAAGAAGAAATAAGAAAAAATGTGTGAAAGGTTGTGAAAAGAAAATAAAATCAAAGGATTGAAAGTAAATTGAAGGAGAAAAATAAAGTGTTAGAAGTGCCTTAAGTTTTAGAAAAGTGGAGTCATCTTAACTCTACTTGGGATATTTTTATATTTGAGTCACTTTTTAGCCAAATATTCCTCACCTACCAAAGAGCCTACGTTACAACCGAAAAGAAAGACCTTTCGGACTTTTGATGCTTAGTCACATTGAGTAGAGGAGGGATTAGACTTTGAGCAAGCCTATGGTAAACTTTGCATGATGCATGATTTGAGTGATTTACACTTTACCCTTATACACTTTGAGAGTGAGAGAAAGAACACTTCCCATCTTTGGAAGTTTGCCACATGTGAGTGCTTGAATTCAAGGTGTTCCACGAGTTAGTAATGAAAGTGCACTATTAAGCCTTGCTTGATTGGATTGTGTTAATCCATGCTTAATCTATTCTTTCATCTTTTGAGGCAATTATGACGTCTAGTCTTTGTGCATTCCGTGCGTCTATTCTTGTGTCTTTAATGTTTTGTTCGAGGACAAACAAAAATGTAAGTTTGGGGGAGTTGATACGCTCGGATTTTGCACTGTTTTAAGGCCATTATTTGGTCCGTTTTTGTTATCAAAATCACTCTACATGTCCATTATTTGCATATTCTATACTTTTTTGGTATTTTGACGTGTTTTGTGAGAAATGTGCATATTTGAGCCGAAAAGGGGAGTAAAAACGCATAGTCTGGAAATCTGGAGTCAGACGGCGACCAGCGACCATCGCGAAGTTGTACGGCGACCGCCGGCGCCCGGCGGTCAGAGCTATGTGGCGGTCCGCCTCGGAACTTTACGCTAGGAGAAGAGTCTCGCCCGGTGACCGCCGGAGGACATGTGGCGGTCCGCCACCGAAGGGTCAGAGTCTCTGGACTCCAACGCGGCGACCGCCGGCCAAGGTGCGGCGGCCCGCCGGAGAAAGGCGGCGAATCCGACCAGCCCTAGATTTGCTCCAAGATTTACCAAATTTTGAAGATTTTTTCCTTCTATGATGAGGAATAATCTTCCCCTATAAATAGGACCTCAAGCTTCATCAAAAGAAGAAGTTTTTTTTTCCGACACACAACAAGAACACATTCATAGAGATCAAAAGCTAGAGTACTTCAATTGTGCAAGGAGTTGAAGAAGGATTTCAAGAACATCAAGAACGACAAGGATTCAACCTACGGGTTTTATTTGCTTTAGTTTTATGTTCAAATTGCTTTCCCTTCAATCTATGTTTTTAGTTTATTCAGTCATGTGTAACTAAACTCATAGGATTCTAGGGATGTGTTAGTAGCAACTTTGGTTATACAATTCCGTTTTCTATTTAATATCCGTTTTGTTTTTACTTTGTTTCTTCCCTAAGTTAATCATGATGCTTCATAATTGAGTGACACAATTATGTATGATTCAATACAACTTGCTTCATAACTGTGACAGAGTTCTAGCGAGTTAGATCCACTTAGTAGACACTACAGTTAGCTTCCTTTAAAACGGCACTGTTAATTGAGAGTGAGGACTTTTCAAGGGTCTTAGGAGCTTTTTGGAGTTACGTATTAGGATTGACAACCCTAATGTTAGTAATCAACGTTTGTATCGCATGAGCATAAGCTAGGTGACTCGTCCTTTCAAAGTATTAACTATGCTAGGGTATTGTAGTTTGGAATTTGTATAACCATAAAAGCGAAAGCACATCCCTGGAATTCCCCTTATCTCTATACTTTTCTCTCCGTGATTTGCTTGTTTTTAGTTGTTTACTGTTTTTAATATTTACTGTTTTCAAAAAGTTTCCAATAATTCTTGCTTCTCCAGATAGTAATTGAGTTCTAGTAGAAGATAGACACTTTGTGTACATCTTCCCCGTGTTCGATACCCGGTACTAACCTTTTGCTATACTATACCTACTCTGTATACTTGCAGGTATTTATAGTGCAAATAAAAAGTGCATCACAGTGCGGCGGAATTGGGCATTCAGTTCTTTCACCGCCGCATCTAATACGAGCCTGCCCTGTTCCAGATCTCCCGTAGCCTTCTCCAATTCCTCTAGCCGAACATCCGATCGAGAGTTAACCATCGTTCACCACACCACTTGATAGGAGTAAAGGCTACCCAAACAGAATTAGCACGAGGTGTGCTGAAATAAACACAGAATTAGAGGGAGAGGAAGTGGAATTCTTTTATTGCTGGAAATAAATGGAAAGACACACTCCTCACACGGAGGCCCTACGACAGAGTCGTCTACAAAATGATCACTTCCAGAGATGATTTCTCTCCTTCGGTTCTCCCTATTTATAGACTACAATATCAGCTACTTGAAATTCAAATTACATGAAATTAGGAAATTGACTAACAACCTAACAACCTGAACAACCAGAGATATTCTTGCTAACAAACTAATTTGAAATTCCCTCTACTGTTGTTGCTTGTTACTCGGCCAGGCAACTCCTCTCTCTCCCCTCTTGTAAGTCTTCCACTCTTTAACCGTATCACTCACCCTCCTTGAATGCCCAGTTATTAACACGACGCCCTGCTTCATTAAGCGATGCTATGGCACTCGCTCAACAACTTTCGGCTTGTCACTCAGCCGCTTCGATTGGGATGTCGGCCCAGAATACTTCCCTGGATTCGCAAGACACAAAGCAGATCGCAAAATATACTTCGCCGCACTCACGACCGACGAGTAACCCGAGCTCAGCTACGGGTCGCAATGCTCGTGAGGGCACACCACGTGACTACCCAATTGTGCGGGTATCTGCTGTAGAAAAGGCCGAGAAAGCCAAACGAGGTGAATGTTTCTATTGCCCTGAAAAATACTCTCGTTCTCATGTTTGCAAAAAAAATATTATGCCTTCATGGGCGAGGACGATGTGGAGGAAATTCTGGAGACACACGATGATTCGGAGTCTGAGAACGAGGCTAATACAATGGTCATTACGGGCGATATATCCACGATTCATGTCGTCGGGCCCAAACTGCGTCCGCGCGCTATTCGCCTAACAGGATATATTCACGAGTCCCCTATCTCGGTCCTAATTGATGGAGGTAGCACACACAATTTTATTAAGCCTGCCGTCGCAGAAAAGCTAAGTTTACCACTTCACTCGGTTACTCCTTTTCGGGTGTTTGTCAGAAACGAAGAATCTTTACGATGCAAATATACTTGCTTAACCACACCAATTTCTCTGCAGGGGCATATGTTTGCAATTGATCTATTTATACTCCAAGTCGAAGGTCCAGACATCATCTTGGGTGTCGAATGGTTACAAGATCTTGGTGAAGTGACGAAGAATTATAGGACTGTTAGGTTTGGTATACTGAAAAGCATGTTTCGAGCAAGTTTCGCGCGAATAGAATCTTGCTTGTATACGTAAAACTCTACAATCCACTTTTAACCCGATTCAGTATTATTCGAGCAATCTCGCACGAATAGAATCACTATTATTATTACACTGTGTTTGCTTGTGCATTTATAAGATGTTTTACAAACATTTAAATGCATAAGAAGTAAACAAAGTCTAAGTCTTTTGCTTAGTAGACCGGTTGTGGGCGTCGTCCACTTTAAGGTAACACAGTCAGATCTATGCAATGCTTTGCAAAAGAAAAAGAAGAATTTCACAACTTAGATAGGCTTTGGCTACCTATCGTGAAAGGTTGCAATGTCAGTCCGCATATTTCTAAGCCTTACTGAAATAAGATGACATTGGTGTGGTATAGCACTGAACGGATCTAACAGCAAGACGTGTCTTTATGCTATCTACTGAAAGACTAGGTCTTGATAAAATATTATTTCTTAATCTACATATGTTAGCATTGAGCATACGGTATTGATTATGCACTACTTTGACTTATCAAATGGTGCGGGTTTTTCGCAACCCAATAATTCTGATATATTGGGTAGTGGTGATTAATATCTAGCGGTGCTAGGATTGCTATTATGTTGAAACGTGCACGAGGTGAGTCTCGTTTGATAATGTCCTCAAGAGGAGCTCGAACAAGGTTTTATTATTCGGAAAACTGGCCAGTTGCAGTTTTATTACTCTATGAATAATAAATAAATGTTTCTTGCTAAGTCCACTCTTGGAATTAATAAGATATTAATTAATTAAGTCCATAGCAGACATTAATTAATTAATGGACATTTATATCTTAAGCGCGAGAAATAAATAATAAACAAAGTGGAAACCTGGATTACTTGTAATTTCGGATTTGGATGGGGAGAGTTCAATATTACTTTTGTAGTGACTGCTCGTAATATTCCAATATAAGCTTGTATTACATTGTGGGTTCAATTTAATTAGTAAAAAGCTAATTGGGCGAGCCCATATCCAAAACCTTCCATAGATCCCTGTCTGGGCCCAAAAGGAACTTAATATAAATAGGAGAATAAAGGAGACAGAAATCATTATTATTATTACTCATAATTTTCGTTCCCCTCTACCTAGAGGAGTTCGAATTTCTCTCCTAATTGGAGAAGGATTTGTTCTATCTTCTTTATTCGAGTCCTAGTATTTTGATAAGATCAGCCCACCCTGATATCGAGATACAGTTCGGAAACCAGAGAGAAGATCCGTGGTCTAGTATTGAAGATCATCGTGGAGAAGGCGCGAGCAATCGACGATTCTTTGGAGAATCAATATCGGTAACCCTAAACCGTAGAATTCATGTTTTAGGATTTACTTTCTTTGAGCATGAATTATTTGCGTTCTAGCATGCAATTATCTGTTTTAACATGTGAATTGATTTATCGCATAATTGGTCAAATAGATCCGTATCTGATTTATTTGTTTTGTACAAGTCTTCCGCTGTGCAAGGGGCACCAAACCCCAGCAAGGACTTTATCCATGAAATTCAAATGGGAAGACAAATTGATCGTATTGCAAGGGGAAGCCAAGCCCCCACAGTTCATTTCCTATCATGGACTTTTCGGTCTACTGGAGCAGGAGCCAGAGGCTGAATTATATGAGATCACTCCTCTCGTGGAGCAGCCGCCTCCACCCGACACAGATACAACACAACCGATACTTGATGAATTCCGGGGAGTTTTTGGCATACCCACAGGTCTACCTCCACAATGACAATGGGACCACCGAATCCACTTTCATCCCTCGTCCAACCAGTCAATGTCCGTCCATATTGATACCCGTATTTTCAGAAAATGGAGATAGAGAAACAAGTTCGGGAGATGTTATCACAAGGGGTCATTCAGCCAAGCACAAGTCCTTTCTCTTCGCCGGTCCTTTTGGTGCGCAAGAAGGATGGTTGCTTTCGTTTCTGTGTGGATTATAGGGCCCTCAACACAGCCACTACGCCCGACCACTTTCCCATTCCCACAGCTGATGAGCTCTTTGATGAGCTACACGATGCCAGAGTGTTCTCCAAGCTGGACCTTAGATCCGGTTATCATCAAATCCGGATGCACGTAAATGATATCCACAAAACAACTTTTCGCACTCACGACGGCCATTTTGAATTCTTAGTGATGCCGTTTGGACTCACGAATGCCCCGTCAACATTCCAAGCTGCAATGAACTATTTTTGCTGATTTTCTCCGAAAATTCGTGATTGTGTTCTTTGACGACATCCTCGTCTATAGCCCCGATGTTGAACATCACCTTGGCCATCTGCGGTTGGTGCTCTTGGTACTGCATTCAAATTCTTTTTTCCTCAAAGAATTGAAGTGCGCCTTCGGTGTTTCTACCATTGAGTATTTGGGACACATAATTTCAAAGGGCGAACTCCGGGCTGATACGTCAAAGATTGATGCAATGATGGCTTGGCCGCAACCAAAAACGGTCAAACAACTCCGCGGTTTCCTTGGCCTGACAGGTTACTATCACTGTTTTGTTCTCCACTACTCCTTGATAGCGACCCCGCTGACCGACCTTTTGAAAAAGGGTAGTTTCTCCTGGACGGATGTAGCAAGTACAAGTTTTGATGAGCTGAAAAAACCAATGAGCTCAACACCGGTCCTCAGTCTGCCGGATTTCAACTCACAGTTTTGTAGGAACTGGCAGCGGAAGCGTGCGTCGAATTATCATAATTTAATAATTATTAATCGAACAAATAAATCACATAATAATCAGATCTATTTATCAGATTATTTAGACAAAATCTATTCACGTAATTCTCACATTTATCATGCTCATAACTTGAATTAATCATGTTTTAAGAATATTGAAACCTAAAACATGCTTTTCTACGGAGCAGAAATAATACCTAATTAATTCTCCAAAGAATTGATGATGGCTAGCAACTTCTCCACGTGACGCTTTGAATACTAGACCACGGATCTTCTCTCTGGTTCTCGAACTGTACTCCAATATCAGTGTGGGCTGATCTCACCGGAATACTAGGACTTAAATAAAGAAGACAACAATTGTACTCCTAAGAGGAGAGGAAAAATTCGAACCCTTCTCGTAGAGGGGGACGAAAATTTAAGCTTTTAAAATTATTATTTTCTGTCTCCTTTATTCTCCTATTTATATTAAATTTCTTTTGGGCCCAGACAGAGATCTATGGAAGGTTTTGGATATGGGCTCATCCAATTTACTTTTTACTAATTAAATTGAACCCACAATTTAATATAAGCTTTAATTGAAATATTACGAGAAGCCACTACAGAAGTAATATTGAACTCTCCCCATCCAAATCCGAAATTATAAGTAATCCGGGTTTCCGTTTTAACTTTCATTTCCCGTGCTTAAGATAAAAATGTCCATTAATTAATTAATTAATGCCTGCTATGGACTTAATTAATTAATTTCTTATTAATTTCAAGAGTGACTTAGCATGAAATGCTTATTTATTATTCATAGAGTGATCAAACTCCAACTAGCTAGGGTCCGAATAATAAAACCTTGTTTCGCGCTCCTCTTGAGGACATTATCAAACGAGACTCACCTCGCTCACGATTCAATATAATAGCAATCCTAGGACCGCTAGATACTAATCACCACTACCCTATATATCAGGATTATTGGGTTACGAAAAATCCGCACAATTTGATAAGTCAAAGTAATGCATAATCAATACCGTATGCTCAATGCTAACCTACATTGATTAAGAAACAAATATTTATAAAGACCTCGCCTTTCAGTAGATAGCCCAAAGACAAGTTGTAACGCCCCACTTTTTCAAACCCTAATTTTTAGGTTATAAAATTTTTGCATTAAATGCCTTAAATGCTATGATATGTGAATTATTTGATGAGTAATTAATTGCATAGTGTCTTTGTGGCCTAATTGCGTATGAGAATTGAGATTGAGTTGAATAGTCAACTTGTTGAAATGTTGACGTGGCTATTGAATAGTCAAAGATGAGAAAAATATGACGTGGCCGTTGAAAGGTCAATGCGTTGAGAAAATGAAGTGGAAGTGAAGAAATGATTGATTGGGTGTGAATATTTGATGCGGAGAAATATAATTGTGGGTGAATTATTTTCCTAAGGGATGAGTGAGAATTAAATAGGAGCATTATTAAATCATGTGGAATTTTCGGCCATCATGATTATTGGAGAAGAAATCCTATTTTTCATGGATTTAATTATTTGTTTGGGATAATTATCCAAATTAAATCCAAAGTCCAAATACTCTATAAATCCTACATGGAATTTTCGAACCACCACTTTGATTTTCCCATGAGATTTTCAAAAATCTCATATATTGGAGAAGAGGGAATTATTTATTTATTTGATCTCTTATTTATTCTACTCCATGGATAAATATAAATATGCTAGAATATCTTACCGTATCTTGCCAAATCTAAGAAGATATTGCATATCCTAATTATATTAGGATTTGAAATTCAAATCCCTTGGAAGATTTGAAAAAGTCACGCCTATTTCCTATTGGGGAGTTTAATTATTATTTTTCTTGCTCCGTGATATATTATTCTACTCCGTGAAATATTTGAATTTAAATTATAGGCTAATTAAATAGCCTATAATTTTCGAAATCCCCATGCTTCTCAACGGATTCAACGCCAATCTCTATGATATCTCTACCAAATCTTCCAAATCTTGATTTATTTAATTATTGGATATTATTATTTGGCACTCTATAAATAAGAGAGAGACCCTAACCCTAGAGATCAAGAAACCGGCGCCCACTCCCCCATTATTTTCGAAAATCTCTCCCCCACTCTCTCCATATTTTCTTCAAGTTTTCTTCAAGATTTCTTCATCAATTGAGAAGAATTCAAGTTGAAATTCAAGATTTTATTGAAGAATCAAGGCTATAACTTGTTTCTACCGATTGTTCTTTTGGAAAAGGTACTTTAATCTTTAATCTCCTCTTCTTCTACCGATTAATCGGTGTTCTTGAGTCCACATGCATTTAGATTGAGTGAAGGGGAAATAAATTGATGAATTTGGGATGTATGGATGTGTGTGTGTATGTGGCCGTGTGTGTGTGGTCGTGTGTGTGTGTGCGCACGCCTCGGCCTGCGTGCACATGTGTGGTGTTCGTGTACGTGTGTTGTGTGTGTAGAACACTCATGCGTGACACGATTTAATGGTGAATTTGGAGTTGTTATTTGAATAAAAACGATATGAGGATCATACTTTGATTTTGGTTGATGATTTTGAAAATAATCGATGGGAAAAAGGGAAATATGGGAGACATGCATGATTTGAGATCAATGATTGAAACTGATTTGTGATACGCCTAATTTAAAGGTGATACTTCGCGCTCTCAGCGTGATAAACGAGGAGAAGAGAATACTTTCGAGATAAGCCGACAAGGTGGGCTTTCTTTTAAAATAAGGATATTGTCCTAAACTGATATTGATGAGAATGAGATATGTATTATCATGCCTTGATTTGTTTTGTCGTGCCTATCCCTCGTGGCTATGCCACTATTGATTTAATCGAATTCGGATCCTTGTAGAGCCGCAAACTCTACTTGGGTTAGTGTACACCAATGTTAGACCGAGTGCTGACGTACGGGTCGGCCGGTTTAGTGACCTGGATTGCGGCCGCATTCCTTGTCATGTAGAATGAGGATATGGTAAACGTCGATGAGAAAAGTGGTTGCGCGACCGTGATATTTGATAAAGAATATATTTTGGTGCCTCGGGTCTTTCTAAAGTTAAAACCCCGATGGACACTTGAAAATAGCATGATAATTACTACTGTTGATAAAACTGATTTCGGCAATGAGCCCACTGAGTATGATTATAGTACTCAGCCCTGCATGTGTTTTCCCTATGTGCAGGTTGAGCGGTGACGAGCGGGCGGCGGTGTTGAGTAGGAAATAATAAGATGATCTGTTGGAACTCTAAGTGTCGTTGTGTCTCCATACATAGCCTCACTTCTTTCTTGGTCGCTTCCGCTATATATTATGAAAACTTGTGATCTTTGGTTGGGTATAAACTCTTTTAGTACGTGGGAATATTTTTGAACATGAAACAGACGAGTCTATTTTGGAACCTTTGCTATTTTGGAGCATTTATTGTGATAGCCTTTTTGGATTTCATTGCTAAGGCATTATTCTCTTCCTTTTTAATTATTCATTAAATGCTTTGGTTAAATCCCTTTTTAAATGGAACCTTAGCCTATGATCTTTGATGCATTTAAGTCCGCCTAGTTAACGATCGCCGCATTTATTATACCCTAGATGGGCGGGTCGTTACAGTTGGTATCAGAGCAATCGTTCTTTCCGCTCTGGACCCAAGAGTCTTGTTGTAATAAAATCTGAAATTCGTATAATTTGATTAATGGATAATCGTCGAAGGCTCAACACCGCAACTCGTCTCCGCTCAACCACGATGAATGAGGTAACAAGTATCTCTTGAATGTTGATTTGAATTATGAAATATTGGAAGTTGAAGCGAATGGGAGTTGATGTGATATTTGAAAATTTGCGATAGAGTATAAAATGATGATTATGCATGCATGCGAAATTGCAAAATGTGATTATGCACAACAAATGATAAATATTGTTATGCAAGTGATTATATGTAGAGACTGTTATGAGTTGAACGAATAAAACTCTATGAAAATTCTATATGATTGTGATTTGCGTGATATGTGATGAACGACATCTATGAGAATGAACTTGAGCATGCCGCTATACATAGTTGTAAGTCGTGCCGTGAATGAAAATTTTGTGATAATATCGAACTTGGAGGCATCAAACGCCGAATACGAGGCGATCGACTTATGAGAACGAATTGCGAATCATCGAAACGCGAAAATATATATATATATACAAACGTTTTGGCACGGAAAGGAAATTCCGTTATTTCTTGATATGATATTATCTTCACACCTCCGTCGTTCGACGCATACACATATACATATATCCATCGTACTCTCAGCATCAGTTGAAATCTTATACACTATTGATATTTTCTTCGATCCTTGTTCTGATGCTGAGATTTCTTTTGTAGATGCCTAATCATTATTACGCACCGATGCGCGATCGTTACGCGAAAAACAAGGTTTTCCCTGTCGAAACCTACCAAGAGTTTGAGTGGGATGGAAAGTCCTTTCTCCTAACCTATGTCACTGAATTCTACGATCACTGGATGGATGCATACGCGTATGGAGGAGTTACCCATCACGCGGGGATCTCGAGATTGATCCACACTCTGCCGAGTCCTTGGAGCGAATGGACTGTCCAAGCTGCATTACCATACACATGGTTCAGTCCGCCCGAGTATAAGCCTCGAGGCGACATAATCGGCTTGATAGGAGTGCTACTCCCAGCCATGGCAGCTGCGAGGGATGGACCGCCGCTTAGTCCCCCACCGCACAAGTATCCGCCGGGACAGGCCCGTCGATGGAGATATCGTCGCGATAAGGAGCCACACGTTGATCGTGTCCCTAATAGGCCAAGACTTAAGGCTAATGCAGCTAACCCTTTGATTATCCATGGAAACGTGGAGGACATGCGTGCGATAACTCCACCGCCCTCGGATGTTGGTGAATATGGCGAGAATGAGGGACCGGACGAGGAAGGACCTGCTTTGGAAATGGATGAGGACGATGACCCCGAGGAGGATATGAACGATATCGACTAGGAGTGATAGTCGTGGAATATTTGTTTTGGCTTCCCCCATGTTTTTGGATTGATTTGTTGATTTCCTACTTTATGATTTTTACTACTCTTATACCGATTGCTTTGATACTAAGACCTCTATGAGGCAACGTTTTTTTTTTTTTTAATGCCATGGGGAGATATTATTTTTGATTCAATGGATTGCCTTTCGTACATGGTGCAAATTATCTATCACTATGTTATCACGCCATCACATCATGACTCTTGTCGCACCACCATTTTTGGAATACCTTATGGCGCCCTGTACTCGCCACTTAAATTGTACGACTGCTTCTTAAGTGCAATTGCCTTGATGATATGAAAACATTGATCTTTTGATAACCTTGACACAGCCAATTTTTGGTAACAATGTTGATTGACACTACTCTTGGCAATCCGTCTACGTGACGAACTTTTGATATCTTGTGCTTGGCCATATACTCTAAAACAGTTGACCCATGAACCTTGTTATTCAACTATATCACGTGGCTATTGTTAGAATCATGGGAATATTTTGTGTTGATAAATCAGAATGCCACCAAGACGCCACCGAGAACCAACTCCTCAAACGGAGGAAGAGGACAGCGTGTCACAACCCATCCCACATCCTCCGCCTCCGCCGCCTCCGGTCGATCGAGAAATCGTGAAAATATTCTTGGAGCAAAAGCCGCCTGTGTTTGATGGATTGGGAGAACCGGCCAAGGCTGAATCTTGGATCCGGGCAATAGAGCGCATCTTCGCGATTTTGAGATGCAACGATAGAGAACGCATGAGTTGTGTGATCCATCAGCTGACTGAGGCAATCGACTTTTGGTGGGATACTAGAACGAAGACTATGCCACGAGACCAAGTAGAGGCGATGACGTGGGAAGGTTTCAAAACGGAAATATACAATAAGTATGTGCCGAAGAGCTATCGAAAAGCAAAGGCATCTGAGTTTCACAATCTGACTCAAGGACGCATGACGGTGACCGAGTACGATCGAGCGCTCAACAGCATGACCCGGTACGCCCCCAATCAAGTCGACACCGACGAGAAGCTATCCGACAAGTTCCGTGAGGGACTGAAACCCGAGATAAGAATGTCGTTGGCCAGCCGAGGGAGATGTAGGGGTTGGCAGCGGAAGCGCATTCATAAATCAATTACATAATAATCAGATCTATTTAGCGGATTATTTAGACAAATTCTATTCGCGTAATCATCTCACGTATCATGCTCATAACTCAAATAATCACATGCTTTAAATTAAATGAAATCTAAAACATGTTGTTCTAGGGTTTAGCCATTATACCTTGATGATTCTCCAAAGAATCGAAGATAGCTAGCGCCTTCTCCTCGTGAAGATCTTTAGTACAAAACCACGGATCTTCTGACTGGTTCCCGGACTGTGAACTGATATCAGGGTGGGCTGATCTCACCAGCGCACTAGGACTTAAATAGAGAAGACAGAAATCCTTTCCCCGGTAGGAGAAGAATTCGACCACTACAAGAAGTAGGAGGGGCCGAAAATTTTAGATAAAATTAAGTGTATTTTCTGTCTCCTTTATTCTCCTATTTATAATAAGTCACATATTGGGCCCAGACAGGGATCTATGGAAGGCTTTGGATATGGGCTCCTCCAATTAGCTTTTTACTAATTAAATTAAACCCAATTTAATATAAGCTTAAAATTGGAATATTACGAGCAGCCACTACAGAAGTAATACTGCACTCCCCATCCAAATCCAAAATTACAAGTACTTCGGGTTTCCAATACTTTATATTTACTTCCCGCACTTAAGATAGAAACATCCATTAACTAATTATTGTCTGCTATGGACTTAATTAATTAATATCTTATTTATTCCAAGAGAGGACTCAGCAAGAAAATCTTATTTATTATTCATAGAGTAATTAAACTCCAACTAGCTAGGTTCCGAATAATAAAACCTTATTTCAAGCTTCTCTTGATGATGTTATCAAATGAGACTCACCTCGCGCACGATTCAACATAATAGCAATCCTAGCACCGCTAGATACTAATCACCACTACCCAATATACCAGGCTTATTGGGTTACGAAAAACCCACACCATTTGGTAAGTCAAAGTAGTACATAATCAATACCGTATGCTCAATGCTAACGTACATTGATTTAGAAATAATTTACGAGACCTCGTCTTTCAGTAGATAGCATAAAGACTGTCTCGCTGTTAGATCCATTCAGTGCTATACCACACCAACGTCATCTTATTTCAGTAAGGCTTAGAAATAATCGGACTGACATTGCAACCTTTCACGATAGGTAGTCTAAGCCTATCTAGGTTGTGAAATTCTTCTTTTTCTTTGTTTAGAACTGACCGTGTTACCTTAAAGTGGACGACGCCCACAACCGGTCTACTAAAACAAAGACTTAGACTTTGTTAAATTACTTATACATTTAAATATGCAATTAACATCCATTAAATGTAAAATATAACAACATTATGACAAAAATAATCTGTTTATTCATTTGGAAAATAAAATAAGAGTTTTAACAGTATTCAATCACTCGAAAGGTGATTTCAAGTATACAAACTCTAACAATCTCCCACTTATACTCAAAACAGCTTTCGAGTATACAAAAAAATTGTGCACTACGTCTAATTCTCCCACTTATACTGAAAGCGAGTTGAGGTCTCGAGCGAGTCGAACTCCCATTCCTTCTACATGGCGTTCGAACGATTTGACCGCCAATGCCTTAGTGAAGGGATCTGCCAGGTTGTTCTCTGACGCAATCTTGACCACTTGTATGTCTCCTCTCTGCACTATATCTCTGATGATATGATACTTCCTCTCAATGTGTTTGCTCGCTTTGTGAGCTCTTGGTTCCTTCGAATTAGCCACAGCACCAGAATTGTCACAATAAATGGTGATGCTCTTGGGCAGATTCGTAACCACACCTAAGTCTATAAGAAAGTTCTTGAGCCATACAGCCTCCTTTGCAGCCTCCGAAGCGGCTACATATTCGGCTTCCATGGTAGAGTCTGCAATGCATTTCTGCTTTACACTCTTCCAAATCACGGCTCCACCTCCTAAGGTAAACACATAGCCAGAAGTAGATTTCCTCGAGTCCTGATCAGCTTGAAAGTCTGAATCAGTATATCCCAAAGGGCATAGCTCGCCTGCTTTGTAAACTAGAACATAGTCCTTAGTCCGTTTAAGGTACTTGAGTATGTTCTTTACTGCAGTCCAATGTCCTTGGCCAGGATTTGATTGATATCTTGCTACCATGCCAACAGCAAAGCAAATATCGGGTCTTGTACAAAGCATAGCATACATGAGACTACCAACAGCCGAGGCGTATGGTATCCTTCTCATCTCTGCTATCTCAGATGCTGTCTTAGGACACATCTCTTGAGATAAATGGATGCCATGTCTAAAAGGTAAGAAACCTTTCTTGGCATCTTGCATGCTAAAGCGACTAAGTACAGTGTCGATGTAGGGTTCTTGGGATAAGCACAACATTCTTTTCTCACGATCCCTAAGGACTTTGATGCCTAGAATGTGTCCCGCGTCTCCCATATCCTTCATCTCGAACTGGTTCGACAACCAAGTTCGTACTGATGACAACATCTTTTTATTGTTTCCAATTAGAAGAATGTCATCTACATATAAAACTAAGAACACCACATTCCCTTTTTCTACCTTCTTGTACACGCAGCTCTCGTTAGGGCATTTCTCGAATCCAAACTTATTAATAGTTTGATCGAAACACTGATTCCATGATCTAGATGCTTGCTTGAGGCCATAAATGGCTTTCTTAAGCTTCCAAACCATGTGCTCTTTGCCCTTGACGGCATAACCCTCGGGTTGTTCCATGTAGATGGTCTCCTCAAGACTGCCGTTCAAGAACGCAGTCTTAACGTCCATCTGCCATACATCCCAATCCATGTAAGCTGCAATAGACAATAGTATTCGGATTGATTTGAGCATGGCGACTGGGGAGAAGGTCTCGTCGTAATCGACACCTTCCTTTTGGGTATACCCCTTAGCCACTAGTCTTGCCTTGAAGACTTTAACTCGTCCATCGGGTCCACGTTTACGTTTGTATATCCATTTGCTCCCAATGGCAGTACAGCCTTCGGGTAGGACGGACAAATCATAGACGTCTTTGTCTATCATAGATTGTAGTTCCAAATCCATTGCTTTCACCCATTCGCAATGATCGATATCCGCCTGCGCCTCTGCAAAATTCCAGGGATCTGGTACACTACTGTCCGAGGAGTGATCCATAGATTCTCCCAAACCAATGTACCTTTCGGGCTCATGAGAGACCCTTCCACTGCGGCGCGGCACTACAATGTTAGGTGTAGAAGTTGAAGGTTCGGGAATTGGTTGTACTAAAGGTACGTGTTCTTGGTTAATGGAACTTGTGACTGAAGTGAGCTCACCAAGAGCTACCTCACTGCTGGGTTTATGATTCATAACAAAGTCTTCCTCTAAGAATGTCGCTTGAGTACTCACAATGACTTTCTTGTCTCGGAGACTATAGAATTCATAAGCTTTCGAACCTTTGGGGTACCCTATAAACAAACATACCTCTGTCCTTGAGCCCAGCTTAGTTGGATTCTTTTCCAAAACATGAGCTGGACACCCCCATATCTTGAGATGTTCTAGATTAGGCTTACGCCCGGTCCACAACTCATATGGAGTAGCAGGAACAGATTTTGACGGTAAATTGTCTAAAATATGACTCACGGAAAGCAAGGCATGCCCCCAAAACGAAATAGGCAGTCGTGCATAACTCATCATCGATCGGACCATATTTAACAAGGTCCTATTCCTTCTTTCAGCTACGCCATTCTGCTGAGGTGTGCCCGGCGCAGTCGTTTGGGATTCAATTCCCTCTACTGATAAGTAGTCCAAAAACTCGGCACTGAGGTATTCGCCTCCACGATCAGATCGCAGGCTCTTGATACGTTTTCCATGATGCGTCTCAGCATAAGCCTTAAACTCCTTGAACTTGTCAAAAGCTTCAGACTTAAAACGCATCAAATAAACATATCCAACTTTCGAGTAATCATCAATAAAAGTGATGAAATAGCGAAACCCGCCTCTTGCCTCGGTTGACATTGGTCCACACACATCAGTATGAACGAGTTCTATTGCTTCCTTGGCCCTATTTCCTTTCACTCTAAAAGGTCTCTTGGTCATCTTGCCTTCCAAACAGGATTCGCACGTGGAAAATGATTCAGTATCTAGCCCTTTAAGAAGGTCTTGATCCACAAGTGTTTGAATCCTCCTTTGGTTGGCATGACCAAGTCTAAGGTGCCATAAGTACGTTTCGTTCATTGAACTTGAAGGTTCTTTTCTTTTCTTTGAAATTTTCGATGCATTATTGAGTTCTAATTTGCGATCATTATATTGTGTAGATACGATTGTGTACAGATTGTTTTCCATGATACCACGATAGATATAAGAACCATCTTTCTTAATAACACAACTGTCATTAAAAGAAATCGAATATCCATCAAAAACCAATTTAGAAACTGAAATTAAATTTCTTCTAAAAGAAGGTATCAACAAAACATTCTTCATAATCAAAAATCTATCACTACTAAAACGCAAATAAACGTCTCCCACTGCAACGACCGCCACTTTAGTAGCGTCGCCCAGCTGAACTTCGATCTCTCCATCATATAGCCGTCTTGTCACCTGCATTAAGTCAGGATCAAAACAAATATGATCAGTAGCTCCAGTGTCAATAACCCAAGTATGAGAAGAAGTCGAAGCCAAACATGACTCAACAACTAAAGCTTGGTGCATACCTGTAGCCTTGCTCCTTTTAGGGCAATCTGGCTTCCAATGCCCCTTCTCTCCACACTTGAAACACTTTCCGGTTTGCTTCTTTCCCGACCTCCTCTTTTTCTTTCCCTTAGCATCTTTAGGTGCAACCTGGTTTGTCACTTTCTTCTTTCCTGCGCCAGGCCTAGGGCCAGAGGAACGATGTGACGAACTAACCATCGCAGCCTTAGCTTGGTTCATGAGATCTTCCGCCGACTGAAGTTCAGTCAACAACTCAGCCAAGGTGTAATTCCTTTTGTTCATCTCAAAGTTGAGCTTGAACTGTTGGAAGCTAGGGGACAGACTCTGAAGGATAATAGTAACTTGGGACTCGGCATCAATGACGCCTCCCAAAACCTCAATTTGATTGAGGTGGCTCATCATCTCGAGGACATGGTCCCTCACAGACGAGCCTTCCTTTATAGACTTGCACATGATACTCCGAAAGGCTTGAGACTTAGTCGTTCGATTCTGAGTACCAAAAAGATTCGTGAGATTTTCCATAATCTCGGTGGCAGTTGCCATGGCGGCATGCTGATGTCTAAGCACTGTTGACATGGAGGCCAACATATAACACTTAGCCATCTCATTTGCCTTGTGCCACCGTCTATGGGCATCTCGCGCAGCCTGCGCGGCGTTAGCCGCCGACACTGGGGGCCGAGGAGTAGTGAGCACAAATTTGTACTCATCAGCCGTGAGAACGATGTCCAAATTTTGTTTCCATTCTATGTAATTTTGGCCCTCGAGTTTGTTTTCTTTAAGAATTGCAGAAAGAGGATTGAGTGACATGTTGACGATTTAGGTTGCACTGCAAAACAGAATTATTTACTATTTGTCATAAACTTATGTGAAGAAATTGAGCAGATTAAACCATAAAACTTTTCAAATTCTCACAACTGTAAAATTAAAATTTTGTACCCTCAAGCAGAGGTCAATACGCATTAAAATTTTAACATTTTTACTGGTCACAACACCGACGAATAGTCCAGAGACCGCAGCACGGCATGGCCGCCAAATGTTGCCTAAGCACAACCATCAGATTTAGCATTACAGAACCTCGTTTCTACAACACACTCCCATAACAATGCTCATGCGTTGATAACAAGGCCAAGCTATCTCGTAAATTCTGTTTGAACTTCTGAAACTTGTAATTTCTTAGGATTATTGTCCCCACAGCATGGGTGGCGATAATATTGGAAACTACTTTCTAGTTCATACTATTTATATTTGAGAAGTCCACCTATATGAACTCGCTATTTCTTAGGATTATTGTCCCCACAGCATGGGTGGCGATAATATTAGAAATTAGCTTCATAAGTTGCGGACCAATCGATGGAGACCATATACAAACTTAGTTCGTAATTATCGCTTAGATATTTAAGTTATGATTTTTCATTAATTATCCTTAGCCTTAGTGCAGATTAAAGGCTTAATTAAATTCTGTTGATATTCAATTTACTGGATAATTAAATCTTTTATAATCTTTTAAACATCTTATTAAAGGATAATATATTAATTACTAAAGTTTAATCCATATTCATGTCTTCTATAAGATTTATCTAAAATAAATAATTATTTATATCTTTTACGGACATGAATAAACAAACTTAAATTAATTCCTTATTAAGATTGAGAAGAGAATTTATTTTATTATTTAATGAAATCCTACATATCTATCCTTATTAGGATTCCAGATATATAATCTAATTTAGGAAACTATTTAATTATTCTCATCTATATCATCTAGGATATAAAATATTCATAGATATAGAAAATAATCAAAATATTCCTAAAATCTAGGGAAATCTTCCCAAAATATTTTATTTCAATTAAATAATAATATTTTAATGATTTCTATTAATTTAGGAATTAAATAATCAGTAAAATAATATTTCATCGTTATCTCGTGATCGAGGTTGGCACGATCCACGTCGATGATGACCTTCCGGAGTTCGCCGCCCAGCCATCTCCGGCAGCCCGCGCAAGGCGGCTGCTTCCTTTCTCCCACTGCGACGCTAAGGCGCCGCTTTCTCCCTTCCGTCGACGACACTCAGCGCGCGGCTGACGCCGCGCAGCTCCGGCGACGTGCTCCCTCCGACGGCGATCCTGCCCAAACCAGCGACAACCGCACGCGGCGGTGTAGCTCTCGGTTCAGTCTCGCTTAGGGCTGGGTTCGACTAGGGTTAGGTTTAGGGTTTAGGCTAGGGTTAGGGTTCCGGTTTGGAGAAACCGCCGCTGCTCTCGGACGAGCAGCGGCCTCCGACAACCACCGCTATCGCCGTTCGCCGCATCATCCGAGAAGGAGGCCCCGCGGTCTTGCCGGCGGCGCGGACGAGCCCACGCTCGTATGCGCGTTGCCAGATGATCGCGCCCTAGCTCCCACTCGATCGGCGATTAGTGCTTGGAGATCGCCGGATCTAGTGGTCACGCCGGCGGCGCACACGAGGCCACTCTCGCCCGTGCGTCGCCGGTCGATCACCTCTGTACTCCCACTTTCACGACAACCTAGATTGGATCGCGTGTCGCGCGATTCGTCTCGGCGCAAGCGCCGACGAATCGCACATCTCTTGCGTTCCAAAATTTGAGTTCTTTGTTTCGATAGTTCTTGAATTCATCATGCATAAAAAAAATATAACAACTAAAAACAAGAACATGCTTCGAAAACAAAAACGCATGCATACATGAATTTCGCGAAATTTAAATCCAAATAATCAGAGCCAAAGACTGGCTCTGATACCAATTGTAGGGGTTGGCACCAGAAGCGCATTCATAAATCAATTACATAATAATCAGATCTATTTAGCGGATTATTTAGACAAATTCTATTCGCGCAATCATCTCACGTATCATGCTCATAACTCAAATAATCACATGCTTTAAATTAAATGAAATCTAAAACATGCTGTTCTAGGGTTTAGCCATTATACCTTGATGATTCTCCAAAGAATCGAAGATAGCTAGCGCCTTCTCCTCGTGAAGATCTTTAGTACAAAACCACGGATCTTCTGACTGGTTCCCGGACTGTGAACTGATATCAGGGTGGGCTGATCTCACCAGCGCACTAGGACTTAAATAGAGAAGACAGAAATCCTTTCCCCGGTAGGAGAAGAATTCGACCACTACAAGAAGTAGGAGGGGCCGAAAATTTTAGATAAAATTAAGTGTATTTTCTGTCTCCTTTATTCTCCTATTTATAATAAGTCACATATTGGGCCCAGACAGGGATCTATGGAAGGCTTTGGATATGGGCTCCTCCAATTAGCTTTTTACTAATTAAATTAAACCCAATTTAATATAAGCTTAAAATTGGAATATTACGAGCAGCCACTACAGAAGTAATACTGCACTCCCCATCCAAATCCGAAATTACAAGTACTTCGGGTTTCCAATACTTTATATTTACTTCTCGCACTTAAGATAGAAACATTCATTAATTAATTATTGTCTGCTATGGACTTAATTAATTAATATCTTATTTATTCCAAGAGAGGACTCAGCAAGAAAATCTTATTTATTATTCATAGAGTAATTAAACTCCAACTAGCTAGGTTCCGAATAATAAAACCTTATTTCAAGCTTCTCTTGAGGATGTTATCAAACGAGACTCACCTCGCGCACGATTCAACATAATAGCAATCCTAGCACCGCTAGATACTAATCACCACTACCCAATATACCAGGCTTATTGGGTTACGAAAAACCCACACCATTTGGTAAGTCAAAGTAGTGCATAATCAATACCGTATGCTCAATGCTAACGTACATTGATTTAGAAATAATTTACGAGACCTCGTCTTTCAGTAGATAGCATAAAGACTGTCTCGCTGTTAGATCCATTCAGTGCTATACCACACCAACGTCATCTTATTTCAGTAAGGCTTAGAAATAATCGGACTGACATTGCAACCTTTCACGATAGGTAGTCTAAGCCTATCTAGGTTGTGAAATTCTTCTTTTTCTTTGTTTAGAACTGACCGTGTTACCTTAAAGTGGACGACGCCCACAACCGGTCTACTAAAACAAAGACTTAGACTTTGTTAAATTACTTATACATTTAAATATGCAATTAACATCCATTAAATGTAAAATATAACAACATTATGACAAAAATAATCTGTTTATTCATTTGGAAAATAAAATAAGAGTTTTAACAGTATTCAATCACTCGAAAGGTGATTTCTAGTATACAAACTCTAACAGGAGACTCCCTTACGCCGAAGCGTTAGCACATGCGCTAGATATTGAGGCAGCAATGCCTAAGGAGAAAGCTAAGGAGAACGCTACTTCGTCTTTACCCCCACCGCACTACTCCAGAGAGAAACGGAAGTGGGATGAGCCTAGAGCTTCACACGATGGAAAACGGCATCAGTCGAGCCAACATCGGTTCCAGTACGAAGGAGGGCAGCGCACGTCTAGCCAGAGAGGAGACTACCGACCGAGGGCACCACAATGCAATGTGTGCTCTAAGTACCATTTCGGAGAATGCCGATATCAGAACGTGATCAAGTGTTACACTTGTGGAGGAAACGGTCACTTCTCTAGGGAGTGTCCAAATAACAAGATAGGATCGGGATCGAGACGGAACGATCAGGGATCCCGTCAATCGGCAAGGGCACCGCCGAATGAATCGGGAGGAAATCGCAACCCATCGTCGCGGCAACAACAACCTCACCGCCCCAGACTTCCTCCCCAAGCTAGAGCGTTCGCGCTGGAACAGAAGAAGCCGAAGAAGGAACAAGAGGAACATGGGAAAGGAAATTTGACAGGTATGGGCGAAATTCTCAACACCCCCGTTGTTGTGTTGTTTGATACGGGCGCATCGCACTCGTTTATATCTGAATTATGTGTGCGCACTTTGAGTTTGCCTACTAGCGAATCTGAACGTAGAATGATGGTGTCCTCAACAGTAGGAGGAATGATAGAAATATCTAGAACGTGCTCGAACATAGGAATTGTTATGGGAGAACTTAAGATAGTTGCTCATGACTTACGAGTCATAAAAATGGAGGATATCGATATAATCTTGGGAATGGACTGGCTGACAACGAACTTTGCGACGATTCGTTGTAAGGAGAGGCAGATATCTCTACAAGCTCCGGGAAGCGAACCCACCATATATCATGGAATCTCGACGAACCAGCGAACCGCCATCATATCTGCACTTCAAGCGACCACAATGATGAAAAAGGGGCGAACTGCCTATCTTGTCTACCTCCATGGAGAGGAGAAGGACGAAAAGAAGATGGAAGATGTTGCTGTCGTGCAAGAATTTCCAGACGTTTTTCGAGAAGTGTTACCTGGACCACCTCCAGATCGACAATTGGAGTTCACAATTGACCTTGAACCGGGAGCCGCACCCGTATCAAAGGCACCATATCGAATGGCGCCAAAAGAGTTGGAGGAACTAAAGATACAACTCCAAGAACTCATGGACTTAGGTTTTATTAGACCTAGTGTCTCGCCGTGGGGCGCACTAGTACTTTTCGTGAAGAAGAAGGACGGATCAATGAGGATGTGCATCGATTATAGGGAGCTAAACAAGTTGACTCTTAAGAACAAGTATCCACTGCCAAGGATAGATGACTTGTTTGACCAACTTCGAGGAGCAGGCGTGTTTTCAAAAATGGACTTGAGGTCCGGATATCACCAGCTACGAGTACGAAGGGAGGATATACCCAAGACTGCGTTTCGCACAAGATATGGCCACTACGAGTTTGTGGTGATGCCGTTTGGATTGACGAATGCCCCAGCGGTATTCATGGATTTGATGAATCGAATATTCCATCCGTACTTGGATAAATTCGTTTTAGTCTTTATAGATGACGTGCTAGTCTACTCAAAGAACGAGAAGGAGCATGAGGAGCACCTACGAATCACGTTGGAGACGTTGAGGACCGAGAAGTTGTACGCCAAATTCAGCAAGTGTGAATTCTGGCTGAAGAAAGTGAACTTTCTAGGACACATTGTGTCGGCAGAAGGAATCCGAGTGGACCCCACCAAGGTTGAGGCGGTACAACGATGGAAGTCGCCTTCAACACCAAACGAAATTCGGAGTTTCCTAGGATTGGCAGGATACTACCGAAGATTCATTGAAGGATTCTCCAAGATAGCGACACCAATGACGCAACAACTCAAGAAGGGAGTCAAGGTGAATTGGACCCCAGAGTGTGAAGCAAGCTTTCAACTCTTGAAGGAAAAGTTAACAACCGCGCCAGTGTTAGCTGTGCCCGAATCTGGAGTGAATTACGTAGTCTACACCGACGCTTCGACGGTTGGATTAAGATGCGTATTGATGCAAAATAATAAAGTGATCGCCTACGCGTCACGACAATTAAGACCGCACGAGTTGAACTACCCAACGCACGATTTGGAGTTAGCAGCAGTGGTACATGCCCTAAAGATTTGGAGGCATCATCTCTACGGAGTTAGATGTGAAATCTTTACGGACCACAAGAGCTTAAAGTATTTCTTCGAGCAGAGAGACTTGAATATGCGACAACGAAGATGGCTCGAACTAGTGAAGGACTACGATTGTGGCATTAACTACCACCCCGGCAAAGCAAATGTAGTGGCAGATGCTTTGAGCCGCAGAGATCATTCGCAAATAGCTACTTTTCTAACGGAAGAGGAGAGCTTGATACGAGAATTTAGCAAAATGCGATTAGAAGTGATAAGAGCACCCGAAACAGTGGAAGAGCGAATTGCCACTTTGGTGGTTAAACCGGATCTGAAAATGAGAATCGTTGCAGCGCAACGGATGGATGCGGAATTAGAAGAAATCCGAATTGAAGTGAGAACCGGTGAATCCGGAAAATATAGTGAGGAGTCCGACAACGCCCTCACCTTTGAAGGAAGATTGTGCGTACCAAACAACGAGGAACTTAAGAACGAGATCATGAGCGAAGCTCATGAAACTCCATACACTGCCCACCCTGGAAGCACGAAGATGTACCAAGACTTGAAAAAGTCCTTTTGGTGGAATGGCATGAAGAGAGATATCGCGACATTTGTAGAACGTTGCTTAGCCTGCCAACAGGTGAAGGCATTACATCAACGACCGCATGGAAAATTACAACCATTGGAGATACCCGAGTGGAAATGGGAGCACATCGCTATGGATTTTGTGACGGCCTTGCCAAAGACCCTAAATGGGAACACCGCAATCTGGGTGATTATAGATCGACTTACCAAGAGTGCACATTTCATACCGATTCCGGTAACTCATGGATCGAGCAAGCTGGCTCGGATCTACATAAAGGAGATCGTGCGATTGCACGAAGTTCCAGTGACAATTACATCCGATCGTGACCCGAAGTTCACATCGAAATTTTGGATTAGTCTACAGCGCGAACTTGGAACGTGATTGAATTTTAGCACGGCGTTTCACCCGCAATCCGATGGGCAATCCGAGAGGACGATCCAAACTCTCGAGGATATGTTGAGAGCCGTGATACTCGACCGCGGTGGAAGTTGGGAGACCGTACTACCGCTAGTTGAATTTGCTTACAATAACAGCTTTCAAGCAACAATCAATATGGCGCCATATGAAGCCTTATACGGAAGAAAATGTAGATCGCCGCTCTACTGGGATGAAGTTGGAGAGCGACGGGTGCTAGGACCCGATGCGGTCGAAGAAATGGTTGAAGTTGTTCGACAAATTCGTGTGAGAATAAAGGAAGCCCAGGACAGACAAAAGTCATACGCTGACATCCGACGAACTGACTTACAGTTTCAAGCCGGTGATAAAGTTTTTCTTAAAGTGTCCCCGTCGAAAGGGATAACACGTTTTGGCGTTAAAGGAAAATTGAAACCACGTTTTATCGGGCCTTACGAAATTCTAGAAGGAATAGGACCCGTAGCCTATCGATTGGCGCTACCGCCAAGTCTTGGAAACGTGCACAACGTCTTTCACGTATCGCAGTTGCGAAAATATGTGTTCGATCCGAAGCACTTGATGCAATGATGGCTTGGCCGCAACCAAAAACGGTCAAACAACTCCACGGTTTCCTTGGCCTGACAGGTTACTATCACTGTTTTGTTCGCCACTACTCCTTGATAGCGACCCCACTGACCGAGCTCTTGAAAAAGGGTAGTTTCTCCTGGACGGATGTAGCAAGTACAAGTTTTGATGAGCTGAAAAAACCAATGAGCTCAACACCGGTCCTCAGTCTGCCGGATTTCAACTCACAGTTTTGTAGGAACTGGCAGCGGAAGCGTGCGTCGAATTATCATAATTTAATAATTATTAATCGAACAAATAAATCACATAATAATCAGATCTATTTAGCGGATTATTTAGACAAAATCTATTCACGTAATTCTCACATTTATCATGCTCATAACTTGAATTAATCATGCTTTAAGAATATTGAAACCTAAAACATGCTTTTCTACGGAGCAGAAATAATACCTAATTAATTCTCCAAAGAATTGATGATGGCTAGCGACTTCTCCACGTGACGCTTTGAATACTAGACCACGGATCTTCTCTCTGGTTCTCGAACTGTACTCCAATATCAGTGTGGGCTGATCTCATCGGAATACTAGGACTTGAATAAAGAAGACAACAATTGTACTCCTAAGAGGAGAGGAAAAATTCGAACCCTTCTCGTAGAGGGGGACGAAAATTTAATCTTTTAAAATTATTATTTTCTGTCTCCTTTATTCTCCTATTTATATTAAATTTCTTTTGGGCCCAGACAGAGATCTATGGAAGGTTTTGGATATTGGCTCATCCAATTTACTTTTTACTAATTAAATTGAACCCACAATTTAATATAAGCTTTAATTGGAATATTACGAGAAGCCACTACAGAAGTAATATTGAACTCACCCCATCCAAATCCGAAATTATAAGTAATCCGGGTTTCCGTTTTAACTTACATTTCCCGCGCTTAAGATAAAAATGTCCATTAATTAATTAATTAATGTCTGCTATGGACTTAATTAATTAATTTCTTATTAATTTCAAGAGTGACTTAGCATGAAATGCTTATTTATTATTCATAGAGTGATCAAACTCCAACTAGCTAGGGTCCGAATAATAAAACCTTGTTTCGCGCTCCTCTTGAGGACATTATCAAACGAGACTCACCTCGCTCACGATTCAATATAATAGCAATCCTAGGACCGCTAGATACTAATCACCACTACCCAATATATCAGGATTATTGGGTTACGAAAAATCCGCACCATTTGATAAGTCAAAGTAATGCATAATCAATACCGTATGCTCAATGCTAACCTACATTGATTAAGAAACAAATATTTATAAAGACCTCGCCTTTCAGTAGATAGCCCAAAGACAAGTTGTAACGCCCCAGTTTTTCAAACCCTAATTTTTGGGTTATAAAATTTTTGCATTAAATGCCTTAAATGCTATGATATGTGAATTATTTGATGAGTAATTAATTGCATAGTGTCTTTGTGACCTAATTGCGTATGAGAATTGAGATTGAGTTGAATAGTCAACTTGTTGAAATGTTGACGTGGCTATTGAATAGTCAAAGATGGGAAAAATATGACGTGGCCGTTGAAAGGTCAATGCGTTGAGAAAATGAAGTGGAAGTGAAGAAATGATTGATTGGGTGTGAATATTTGATGCGGAGAAATATAATTGTGGGTGAATTATTTTCCTAAGGGATGAGTGAGAATTAAATAGGAGCATTATTAAATCATGTGGAATTTTCGGCCATCATGATTATTGGAGAAGAAATCCTATTTTTCTTGGATTTAATTATTTGTTTGGGATAATTATCCAAATTAAATCCAAAGTCCAAATACTCTATAAATCCTACATGGAATTTTCGAACCACCACTTTGATTTTCCCATGAGATTTTCGAAAATCTCATATATTGGAGAAGAGGGAATTATTTATTTATTTGATCTCTTATTTATTCTACTCCATGAATAAATATAAATATGCTAGAATATCTTACCGTATCTTGTCAAATCTAAGAAGATATTGCATATCCTAATTAAATTAGGATTTGAAATTCAAATCCCTTGGAAGATTTGAAAAAGTCACGCCTATTTCCTATTGGGGAGTTTAATTATTATTTTTCTTGCTCCGTGATATATTATTCTACTCCGTGAAATATTTGAATTTAAATTATAGGCTAATTAAATAGCCTATAATTTTCGAAATCCCCATGCTTCTCAACGGATTCAACGCCAATCTCTATGATATCTCTACCAAATCTTCCAAATCTTGATTTATTTAATTATTGGATATTATTATTTGGCACTCTATAAATAAGAGAGAGACCCTAACCCTGGAGATCAAGAAACCGGCGCCCACTCCCCCATTATTTTTGAAAATCTCTCCCCCACTCTCTCCATATTTTCTTCAAGTTTTCTTCAAGATTTCTTCATCAATTGAGAAGAATTCAAGTTGAAATTCAAGATTTTATTGAAGAATCAAGGCTATAACTTGTTTCTACCGATTGTTCTTTTGGAAAAGGTACTTTAATCTTTAATCTCCTCTTCTTCTACCGATTAATCGGTGTTCTTGAGTCCACATGCATTTAGATTGAGTGAAGGGGAAATAAATTGATGAATTTGGGATGTATGGATGTGTGTGTGTATGTGGCCGTGTGTGTGTGCGCGCACGCCTCGGCGTGCGTGCACATGTGTGGTGTTCGTGTACGTGTGTTGTGTGTGTAGAACACTCATGCGTGACACGATTTAATGGTGAATTTGGAGTTGTTATTTGAATAAAAACGATATGAGGATCATACTTTGATTTTGGTTGATGATTTTGAAAATAATCGATGGGAAAAAGGGAAATATGGGAGACATGCATGATTTGAGATCAATGATTGAAACTTATTTGTGATACGCCTAATTTAAAGGTGATACTTCGCGCTCTCAGCGTGATAAACGAGGAGAAGAGAATACTTTCGAGATAAGCCGACAAGGTGGGCTTTCTTTTAAAATAAGGACATTGTCCTAAACTGATATTGATGAGAATGAGATATGTATTATCATGCCTTGATTTGTTTTGTCGTGCCTATCACTCGTGGCTATGCCACTATTGATTTAATCGAATTCGGATCCTTGTAGAGCCGCAAACTCTACTTGGGTTAGTGTACACCAATGTTAGACCGAGTGCTGGCGTACGGGTCGGCCGGTCTAGTGACCTGGATTGCGGCCGCATTCCTTGTCATGTAGAATGAGGATATGGTAAACGTCGATGAGAAAAATGGTTGCGCGACCGTGATATTTGATAAAGAATATATTTTGGTGCCTCGGGTCTTTCTAAAGTTAAAACCCCGATGGACACTTGAAAATGGCATGATAATTACTACTGTTGATAAAACTGTTTTCGGCAATTAGCCCACTGAGTATGATTATAGTACTCAGCCCTGCATGTGTTTTCCCTATGTGCAGGTTGAGCGGTGACGAGCGGGCGGCGGTGTTGAGTAGGAAATAATAAGATGATCTGTTGGAACTCTAAGTGTCGTTGTGTCTCCATACATAGCCTCACTTCTTTCTTGGTCGCTTCCGCTATATATTATGAAAACTTGTGATCTTTGGTTGGGTATAAACTCTTTTAGTACGTGGGAATATTTTTGAACATGAAACAGATGAGTCTATTTTGGAACCTTTGCTATTTTGGAGCATTTATTGTGATAGCCTTTTTGGATTTCATTGCTAAGGCATTATTCTCTTCCTTTTTAATTGTTCATTAAATGCTTTGGTTAAATCCCTTTTTAAATGGAACCTTAGCCTATGATCTTTGATGCATTTAAGTCCGCCTAGTTAACGATCGCCGCATTTATTATACCCTAGATGGGCGGGTCTTTACACAAGTCTTGCTGTTAGATCCGTTCAGTGCTTTACGACACCAATGTCATCTTATTTCAGTAAGGCTTAGAAATATGCGGACTGACATTGCAACCTTTCACGATGGATAGTCTAATTCCATCTAGGTTGTGAAATTCTTCTTTTTCTTTGTTTAGGACTGACCGTGTTACCTTAAAGTGGACGCCGCCCACAACCAGTCTACTAAAGCAAAGACTTAGACTTTGTTAAGTTAACTTATACATTAAAACATGCATTAACATTCATTAAATGTAAAACATAACAACATTATGACAAAAATAATCTGTTTTATTCCTTGGAAAATAAAATAAGATTTTTACAGTATTCAATCACTCGAAACGTAATTTCTAGTATACAAAGTCTAACAAGTTTGTGGTCGAAACTGACGCAAGTGACTATGGCATTGGTGTCGTCTTACTACAAAATGGGCATCCCCTTGCCTACTTTAGCAAGAAACTCGGCCCTCGTCGGCGTCTCGCCTCTACCTACCATAAGGAGCTCTATGCAATCGTCGAGGCCGTTCACAAGTGGAGGCAATACCTTCTGGGTCGAGAGTTTTTAATTCGAAGCGACCAACGAAGCCTCAAGGAACTGTTATCTCAAGTAATCCAAACACCGGATCAACAATTCTATGTACGGAAACTCATGGGGTTCAAGTTTTCAATAAAATATAAAGTGGGAGCCTCCAACAAAGTCGCTGTTGCGTCATCTAGACACGATGAATGCGAGCTGTTCGCCTTGTTTTCCCAACCGGTACCGGACGTAATGCAGGTCATCCTAAGAGAGAACTCTACATTGCCTTAACTTATGTTATCTGCACGATGCACTCAAACAGAATGCTGCCCTAAGTTATCTGCACGATGCACTCAAACAGAATGCTGCCCCTGCCAACGTCTCTGCACATGGAGGGATACTGTATTACAAAATCAGAATTTACCTTAGTCATGCCTCGACAGTCAGACTACAAATTCTTGAAGAATGCCACTCCTCTCGCGCAGCTGGTCACCCAGGAGAAAAGCGCACTTTCACACGAGTGGCAAGGTAATTTTATTGGCCCAGAATGCGCCGAGACGTGCGCGACTTTGTGGCATCCTGTTTCGTATGTCAATCCACGAAATATAGCCGCAACAAGCCAAACAGGCTCATTCAACCACTGCTAATACCGAACATGGTTTGGGAAGCCGCTTCAATGGACTTCATTATGGTACTGTCACCATCACAAGGGTACACAGCTATAATAGTGGGCGTCGATCGGCTCTCGAAATACGCTCATTTTGGAGCTCTTCGGCCGGGTTTTGATGCGCAGCAGGTGGCGCGTTTGTTTGTCGACAAGGTGGTAAAATTACATGGCTTCCCAGCCAATCTGTTGTCTAACCGTGATTCAATTTTTATGAGTGATTTCTGGGATGAATTATTGTTATTAAGTGGAACCAAGTTGCAATTCACGACGGCTTATCACCTGCAGACGGATGGTCAATCAGAGGTTACAAACCGTGGCCTCGAACAATACTTACGGGCATTCACTCACGACTGCCCCTCACGTTGGTTCGATTTGATGCCACAGGCAGAGCTCGCTCTAAATTGCTCCACAAATGAGAGTATTGGCATGTCGCCATTCGAAGCCCTTTTTGTCCGCCCACCGCCGAACATCTTTCAAACTTACTCCCGGCCGTCCCATAACCAATCGGTGGCGGAGCTGCTCGAGGAAAGACAAGTAACTCTGAAATTCCTTAAGGATCGCATCACACGAGCTCAAGGGCACATGATTGAATTCGCTAATTGACATCGCAAAGATATAGAGTTCTGCGTCGGGGATAAAGTCCTTCTTCACCTACAACCATATCGACAAAAATCGGTTGGTAGGCCGCTGTCCACTAAGTTGGGACGTCGCTTTTATGGTCCTTATGAAATTATAGAACGAATCGGTAAAGTGGCATACCTGCTGCGTTTGCCAGTTGATAGCCAAATCCATGATGTATTTCATGTTTCCCTCCTGCGCCTATTTATCAAGTCTACCGACACTTCAGTTGATCTTCCGAAAGAATTTCGACGCCACAAACCTCTGGATATTCCTATTCGATCTACAGGCAGCAAGATGGTACTAGTTGACAAAATACCGCAAGAGCAATGGTTGGTCTCTTGGTCCTCGGCGAAGTCCGCGGCACCAACCTAGGAGCCTGCTGCAGTCATGCGTGCTAAATTTCTTCATCTTCACCTTGAGGACAAGGAGCTTCCTATGAGAGGGGGAATTGATACGGATCAAGCCCAACAAGACGAGGTAGAAGGAGTGCAAGCCCAGAACCTGCGTAACTCGAGCCCAGTCAGAGAAGAATACGAGCCCAGCATCGAATAGGCCCAAGACAAGAAGAAGAAGACTAAGCCCACAAGGAAGAAGTCAAGACCTAGAAAGTTCAAGGATTACGTCCTTCACTTAACGTGAATAGTGGAAGGAAGTTAGGATTCACACGTTCTCCATGATAGGAGACGTGATTGTATTGTTTCTAAGTTGGTTACTTTGTTAGGATAGATCGAGTCCACTTCTCGGGTTTTCTTCTTGGTTCTTTCCCGAATCGCATGTTCGAACCAAGTAGGGGGAATTCTATATATTGTGGAATTCCTGTAGATCGAGTCAGAAAAGAGAATTAAGGAAATACAGTTTCTTCTTTCTCAAACCCAGCTCACGTTTAATTTTCTACATTTTCACAAACACTTTTCATACACACATTTCATCAAAAACCATACCCACCCCCAGTTTACATATCAGTGTAGATAAGAGTCTTCTCTACAATATTTTTTCTCTTACTTTACTCTTTATTTACTTTAACTATTTATTACTCCATCCGTTCCATATTAGTGGATGCATTTTTTTTGGCACAGAGGTTAAGAAAAAGACGTGTAATGTATTAAATAAAAAAGATAATACAATAGGGGAGAGGATAGTGATAATAAAATAATAGAGATAGAAAAGAAAGAGCGAGGTCTGTGTTATTTTTTATACTAAAAAAGAAATGACTCTAATATTATGAAACATCCAAAATAGAAAAATGACTCTACTACTATAACATATAGAAAGTATCATTTTTTTCAAAATAAATACAAGAAATAAAATGATTCTTCTCTGTTGAACAGAGGGTGTACGAGAATTATGAATCTTCAAATTCGAAAGAAAGAGCGATCGTAAAAAGAGCGTATATTTTAATTTGTAAAATTTCTAATTAATAAGTGGGGAATTTGCGTCATTAAATATGCCGACTGTGAGCTAGTTATAATTTTATGTAGTATTCCCTCCGTCCCAAGGAAGATGACCCCTTCCTTGGGCAGCACGGGATTTTATGCAACTTTATTTTGTGTGTTGAGAGGAGAGAGTAAAGTAAGAGAGAGGGAATAAAGTAGAGATAAAGGTGTTTCCATTTTAAGTAATGAGTCATCTTGGTTGGGATAAACTAAAAAGGAAAGTGGGTCATCTTCAATAGGACGCAGGGAGTAATAAATTAAGCACTTGGGCTACGATGCATGATGGTCATCAATTAACCTACAATTGTTATAGTATTGAAGTCTAACGAATTCTAATTTTTAATAGGGATTTAGCAGCTAACTAAATATGCTCACACTGCATAGCTTAATTAGAATGGGTCACACAATTAATTATGTAATTATTGAATTTTCGAATCATTTATTTAAATTTTAGAAATTTTTGAAATTAGATATTAAAATATAGGAGTAATATTTATTCGTATATATAGAGACTTTCTATATTTTTCCTAAAACATTTTTTTTTTAAATTCAAATACATAAATTTTAGACTTTTCAAATTAATGTTTTGTTTCATAATTTCCTTTTTCGATATTATATAGTAGTATTTCTTAGATTGAGGAGGCTCAATACACAATAGGAATGCAATGTGATGACAGAATGAATGAGAGGAAAACGTCAGATAAGCATGAAATTAATTAAAGAGAAAGCCCAAAATTTGGGGGAAAATCAGCTCTTCAATTTGCCACATGAGTTTATTTTCCTAAGAAAAAAAATAGAAATTTTTTAAGGTAGTGTATATGTATTCAGAATGAAACTTTTAAAAGAAAAATAGAAATATTTAAGGTTTGTGTATTTATATATATGAAAGGTCTCTAACTTTTGGATTTGTAATACCGGTGACCCCTAACAAAAAAATATACGACCATATACAAATTATACAATCACAAATCAGATTTTTTCGGACATAACACCCCAGGTCCTAAAAGGTCATTCTTATCAAATTAACACTCTATATTGACGTCGCCCTGCCATGCAACCTGCTGTAATGTGTGACTGACAGCTTTCAATTTCCCTTGCGTATATTTTCCCTCTCCCTTAATTCTTTATGCAATTCTCTATTCTCAATTCCCATCTCTACCACATTCTCCCAGTTCCAAATTCACACCGCAACTACGTTGCCCCTCTGAGCAATAAATTTGAGAGATTGTAGTGAGAGCTCATTCCATGTCAGATTTTTTTTCTAATAATAATTTTTTCCAATCTTCTTCTATACCGATTCTTTTCTATCTTCGACGAATAGCAGAAATTGTTCTGCCAGGACATCCAAAAATTCTGCAATTCCTCTTCTCAAAATAATTCATAAGTTATCCAAGAATATTGAACTTTGATTTGGCAGGTTCTACTCCCTATTCAATTCTTTTGCATCGCAAAAATACACTTAATTTTGTAATCACCTTAATTTTGATTATTTGCCATATTTGATTAGAATAAGAATTGACTGAGAACAAGCTCCCATTCCTTTTGATTTCTTTTTAATTCAGGAACTCGTCTTCAAAATCTTTCTCCGGCATTATTTCTGCTGAGACGACAATTCCTCATTCTTTCTACAAAATACAAAAACTGCTCTGAGTTATTCTTTCACTGCGCACGATTCAATTTACTCAAATCTGGAATTTCGTTGCCCTCCACCGGACTTATTCCCGTATATTTCTCTTCAAATTTTGAGTTTATGAGCTTTGATTTTGAATTTCACATCCCAATAATTTTTCTCAACTCAACCTTTTAGCAAATTCGTCCAGTATTGTTTGAAATAGGTGAATAAAATACAAAGAAATTTATTGTTAAAAGAATAAGTCCAGTAGAAATTGTGGAAGAGAGGCAGCGAGATTTTTTTATTTTATGCAGAGAGATGTTCAGCAGAATTTTAGATGAGAACCTTTGAAGAAGAACGCGGAGTGAGAGATAAAATATAAAGGAAAAGATACATTGCAGGCTTTTGGAAAATGAAAAAAAATTATTGTACTAATAACCTGCATATACCGACACTACACAATTTTCCATAAAAAAATAGGCCTGCATTATAACAAATATAGACCTGCATTTTCAATACCAGGATTTACGAAAAATATATTAATTAATACAGGAAGATGTAGAGTAGGTGCCCAGATTTGGAGGATAATGATACTAAATTGTATTTCAAGTCATTTGGGTATTTTCGTCTCAAAAATAACTAAAAACACCAGGTTTGTGATTGTATATTTTGTTAGGGTCACCGGTATTACAAACTCAAAAGTTAGAGACCTTTCATGCAGTTCACTCTCTATATAAATAATCGAAAATGAGTGATGAATTAAAAACTAAAAATCAAACTGGCCGACGGAAAAAGGATTTCACCAAATCAAACCAAATGTTTTTCAATTGTTCAATTCCTTAACCTTGGTTAGCATAATGGTAAGATGTTGTTGAGAATATGGCCATGCACAGCTATGAACGGATGCATGGAATGCTATTGTGGATCTACGGGGGCTCATGGAGTGTTATGATGGAGATGCGACGCATGAGATCAAGATAGGAGCTATGTGGAATCTAGTTTGTTAGGTTGGTTGTAACTGACTCGGTGTGCAGCCTCTTGCACTTGATCTTTGAGTTAGTATAAGAGTTAGTTTGTAGCTCTAGTGTCGTTATTACTTGTATTCTCCATATTCACATATTGTAAACATTAGAGTTTATTGAATAATAAGCAGAAAGTTCTTCCCCCTATCTTCTCTCTCTCACACAAAACAGAGATACAATTTTCGATCTTCAACAATTGGCGCCGTCTGTGGGAACTCCGATCAATCTTTTGGCGATCATGGCTGCGCGATTAGAAGCTGAGAAATTCACGGGCAAGAATGACTACGGTCTTTGGAAATTAAAGATGCGTGAGGTTCTTGTGCAGCAAGGCTTAGCTGCAGTCTTGAACGGGGCTGATTCCGATGAGAAAAGGAAGGCGGCTACCGTTCTGGATGAGAAAGCTCAGGCGAAATTCGACGAAATGCAAATGAAAGCCCACAGCGCTATCATCCTATGTTTGGGGGATAAGGTGCTAAGGGAGATTCAATCAGAGACCACGGCTGCAGGTATATTGAAGAGGTTAGATGAAGTTTATCTTGCAAAATCCTTGGCTAATCGCCTCTATATGAAAAGGAGGCTTTATTCTTCTAGTTTTTGTGAAGATAAATCTATTTCAGAGCAATTAGAGGACTTCACTAAATCTATAGACGATCTTGAGGCTGTAGATGTCAAAATAAGTGACGAAAACAAGGCAATCTTAGTCCTTAATGCTCTCCCTAATTCCTACGATCAGATGAGATATGCTATCTTGTATGGAAGGGATAAGGCGATTACCTTGGATGAGGTACATGCAGCTTTGATGGCCAACGAGTTACAAAAGGATGCAGCAAAGAAATCTGATGCTCTGCCCGAATCTTTGAACATTAAGCGGTTCAACAAGAAAAAGTTCAAGAAGAAGTTTGAGAAGTTTGTGGATTCCAAGCCAGAGGCATCTACATCCAAGGAGACACGTTCTTGTCACTACTGCAAGAAGCCTGGGCACTTGAAGAAGGAGTGCTATGCTTGGAAAAGAAAGCAAGCAGTAGAGGGCAATTCTCACACCAATGTTATCAGTGGTGAGGCAGATGAAATGCCTAAAGTAATGAACGTTGTGGATAAGTGTCAAGGGGATTTTTGGATTATGGACTCTGGTTGCTCCTTTCATATGTGCCCGGTAAAGGAGTGGTTTCAAGATCTCAAGGAGATGCAAGGATCTGTGCTTCTTGGTAACAATCAGACTTGTGGGATCAAAGGAATAGGAAGCATCATGTTAAGAGTCTCTGATGGATCATTCAAGATTTTATCTGATGTAAGGTACATACCACAAGTTAAAAGGAATCTGATCTCACTAGGAACTTTGGAGAGAAAAGGGTATACATTCATTTCAGAAAATGGTGAGATGAGGATTTCAAAAGATTCACAAGTAAAGATGGTTGCTCGAAGAAGTGGCAGCTTATATTACCTTGAGGCAGAGGTTGTTCTTGGTGAAAGTCACTCAGTGTCTAAGCCAAGTTTGGAGCAGTGGAACTCAAGATTAGGACATCCAGCAGAAGGGACTTTCAAGGCTCTGGCCAGATTGCAGCTGATTGATGTTGTTCATGAGGAGAAGTTGCAACCCTGTGAGGATTGCTTGCTGGGAAAATCAAAGAAGCTCAGCTTCCCTACTGGTAAACATACCTCTTCATTACCTTTAGATTATGTGCATTCAGATCTTTGGGGGCCAGCTCCAGTCAAGAGTTTGGGTGGAGGGAAATACTACATGTCTATAATAGATGATTGGTCCAGAAAGGCATGGGTGTACATATTAAAGGAGAAGTCTGATGCCTTCAAGACTTTCTAGATTTGGTGTAAGGAAGTAGAGAAGGAAAAGGGGTGCTCTCCCAGGATCTTGAGAACTGACAATGGTCTAGAATATCTTGCAAAGGAGTTTGATCAGTTTTGTCAAGAGAATGGGATAAAGAGGCACAAAACTGTACCAGGGAATCCACAACAGAATGGCACAACTGAGAGACTAAATAGAACTTTGCTTGAGAGAGTGAGATGTTTGATGTCTTCATCAGGAGCAAAGAAGCATTTCTGGGCTGAGGCAGTTAGCACAACAGCCTATTTGATAAACAAGTGTTCAGCCTCTGGAATTGGAGGTGCCATACCTGATGAGAGATGGTATGGAAGGAAACCTGATTACTCAACATTAAAGCCTTTTGGCTGCAAGGCCTTTGCACACCAGAAGCAAGGCAAGCTAAATGCAAGGGCTTTGCAATGTGTAATGATGGGATATCATAGAGGTGTGAAAGGGTATAGGCTCTGGTGTACAGAGCCAAATAATCAAAAGATAGTGATTAGCAGAGATGTTGCTTTCATTGAAGACAAGATGCCTCTTCTAGAAAGGAAGGCAGATCCAGTCACTGATGGTGGGATTAGTGCAGATGATTATCACTTTGAGGTGGAGGAAAATGTTCATGTTGGTGGTATAGAAGGCACTAATGACTTTGATACCGGAGAGATTCAAAGTGAAATCTCTGACCTTACTGGAGCTGATGATGATCAAGACACAGAGCCTCTAGATGAACTTGCAACATATCAGCTGGCTAGGGACAGAGTGAGAAGGCAGAATGTCAAGGCTCCAGCCAGGTATAGAGACACTGATATGCTCTTTTATGCTCTTCATATTGCAGAGCAGATTAAGCTTGCTGAGCCCAACTCCTAGGCAAAAGCTATTGTTGGTTCAGAATCTAAGCAGTGGATTCAAGCTATGAGAGAGGAAATAGATTCTCTGATCAAGAACAAGACCTGGATTCTAGTTGATAAGGCTGAATTCAGGAAGGTGATTGGATGTAAATGGGTGTTTGAGAAGAAGGTTGAGTCAGCACAGGCAGAGAATGTGAGATTTAGGCAAGGCTTGTGGCAAAGGGATTCAATCAAGAGGAGGGAATTGACTTTAATGAGGTATTTTCTCCAGTGGTTAAACACAATTCAATCAGGATCCTCTTAGCAATAGCTGCAAGAAAGGATTGGGAGTTGGAGCAGCTTGATGTCAAAACGGCTTTCTTAAATGGAGACTTGGAAGAGACAATCTATATGATTCAGCCACAAGGTTTTGAGGTGCCAGGATCTGAAGATAAAGTGTGCATGCTCAAGAAGAGCATTTATGGCCTTAAGCAGAGCAGTAGGAAATGGTATTTGAAATTTGGCGAGAGCTTGTCTAGGTTGGGTTTCTGCAGATCTTTGTATGACAGTTGTGTGTTCATCAAAAGGCAGAAGGGAAAGCAACCGGTATATCTATTATTGTATGTGGATGATATGCTCATATCCGGGCAAGACATTGCAGAGGTCAGAAAGGTGAAGTCTCAACTTAAGGCAGAGTTTGATATGAAGGATCTTGGAATGGCTAAGAGGATCCTATGCATGGATATAAGAGATAGAAAGAAGGGAAAGTTATGGCTACTACAGACTGATTATATCATGAATACCTTGAAGAAGTTCAAAGCTGAAAATATGAGAGTCACTTCCACTCCACTGGCCATGCACTTCAAACTGACAAAGGAGCAAAAGGCTGAAACTGAGGCTGAGAAGAAGGAAATGGAGTTAATCCCATACTCCAACATCGTTGGAAGTTTAATGTACATGATGATTTGCACAAGGCCTGACATTGCTCATGCCATAAGCACTACTAGCAGATATATGGTTGGTTATGGAAGACATCACTGGAGTGCTTTAAAGTGGACAATGAGATATCTTAAGGGAGCAAATAGCCTGGGGATACTATTTACCAAAGAAGGTGGAGTTGTGAATGAGCCTTTAGTTGGTTTTTGTGATTCAGACTATGCAGCTAGTCTTGACACCAGAAGATCTCAGACAGGATACATATTTACCTTGTTTGGCTCTGCTGTGTGTTGGAAGTCAGGTTTGCAGAATGTAGTGGCTCTATCCACTACAGAGGCCGAGTATATGGCTCTTACTACGGCTGTAAAAGAGTGCAAATGGTTGATGGGGTTAATCTCAGATTTTGGAATTCAGCGAGAAGGAGTCTCAGTCCATTGTGATAACAATGGAGCCATTTGTCTATCTAGGCATCAAATGTTTCATGAACGCAGCAAACATATCGATGTAAGGCTTCACTTCATAAGAGATGAGGTGGAAAGTGGAAGAGTTAGAGTTGTGAAGATAGACACAACTCACAACCCAGCTGACATGCTCACTAAGCCATTGGGCAAAGAGAAATTTGACTATTGTTGCAGGTTGGTGAATCTGTATACTTTGCATGCTAAGAAGCTGTGATGGTCAAGGTGGAGATTGTTGAGAATATGGCCATGCACAGCTGTGAACGGATGCATGGAATGCTATTGTGGATCTACGGGGGTTCATGGAGTGTTATGATGGAGATGCGACGCATGAGATCCAGATAGGAGTTATGTGCAATCTAGTTTGTTAGGTTGGTTCTAACTGACTCGGTGCAGCCTCTTGCATTTGATCTTTGAGTTAGTATAAGAGTTAGTTTGTAGCTCTAGTGCCGTTGTTACTTGTATTCTCCATATTCACATATTGTAAATATTAGAGTTCATTGAATAATAAGCAGAAAGTTCTTCCCCCTATCTTCTCTCTCACTCACAAAACAGAGATACAATCTTCGATCTTCAACAGAGATGTTGTCTATTATCCTAGGATAAGGTCTTTCTTGATTTAGTGTTCTTGATTTTTAAGGTTTTTGATGAAGCCACCATACCTTAATTTGTTTTATGAGGTAGCATTGGTAACTAGGGCTGATCATGGCATATACTGACTAGTAGCTAAGAAATCATTAAAATAACGTGTTACAATGATCACCTAAACTAAGATAAAGCAAGCAGGAGGTTGTTTTAACTACTAGAGATCGAAATACTAAGACTGAAATACGAAACAAACAAGAATTATACTCCCCCTTTACCATAAAATAGAGATATTTGAGATAACACGAGAATTAATGTATAATTGGTAAAGTAAAGAGATGAGGGGAATGGTAATTAACATAATGTCAGTAGATAATAAAACTCACGTTACTATTAATGTTTAATGATGGATCCTAGTGATATAAGTTGCAAATAAATTGATGTATATGAGTAATAAGTTGGGAAGAACTTACAATAAATGGGGGTGTGGGCCGTGTAGCGTGTGAGGGAAGAGAATTATGATTTTTAAAATTTCAAATTCTATTTTATTTTCAACAAATATGTACATGTGTTACCTTCTAGAAATACGGTACCAATTTTGGTGTATGGTTAAGGGAAAGTACTATAATATTTTTAATTATATATATTATACTTAAGGGTGGCGAAACGGGTTACCCGCGGGTACCCGCACCCAATAAGTCGGGTACCCGTACCGGGTTTTAGCCAAATTTGTTGTTCTAATACCCGCCCCGCGACATACCGGGATTACCCGATACCCGTGTCGGGTATCCCATATCCGACATTGCAGGTACCCGTACCCGACCCAAAATCTTAATCAAAAAACTTGAAAATCATAATAACCGTCAATGTTTCCTAATTTACTTATTTAATTTCGATGGTAAACATTGAATAAATTGAGAATATAAAAATATTTTAAAAGAACTCTTAGAAAGTACTCCCGTTGTTCCGCCTTAATAGAGGCATTTTATTTTCTTCACTTATTTTAGAAAAATAATAATATAAATACTTTTCTTTACATGATTATCTCTCTTACTTAATTCTTTCTTCGTTCTAACTATTTATTTTTAATTTTTCAAATTAATTTCGTATATGGCTATTATTATTTAACTATTTACATTTTTTCCTCCATTTTAACTATTAGAAACACCTCTATTAATATGGAATGAAGGGAATATTAAAAGATGGAATATGGCTAATACTAATAATAACGGGTATCATCGGGACTAACGGGTATACCCGCGCGGGTAGTGGTTATACCCGCTACCCGCAAAACTCTAAAACACACTACCCGATCCCACCCCATTTTCCGTTATCGTCGGGTAGCGGGTACCCAATACCCGGCGGGTAGCGGGTCGAGATGGGAATTATCCATTACCCGCTACCCATTTTTTGCCACCCCTAATTATACTTATTATACTGGATGTCAAATTGATGATAAGAATGCTATAAGTGACTATTTAAGTATTATTATTTGAATTTATTATCTTATATTTGTAGTTATGTTTAAGTATTTTGTTAAAAATATTTGAATTGAAGTGTAATTTCATAAACTTATTGGCATTTTGAACTATTAATGTAAATATATTTTTAATTATATATATATTTATATGTATGCTACAGTATAACGGTTCGATCAGTGGTTCGACCAGTTAAATCGTGAACCGATAGCTATACCGGTTCGCTTACCGATCCGATTTTTAAAACATTGTGTTATATTGGTTAGGGAAATCTATATTGGTACTGATTTATACTACTGAAAGGGAGAGTTGGATAGAAAATTGGTCCAATTAAATGATAGCTTCCCAATCAAAATTTTGGAACCATTATAAAGCAACATTGAATCTGCAAAATAAAACGTAGAGAGAGAAGGGTGAGAAGGAGAAAGAGTGCGTCGAGGCGTCTGTGCAGACCCCCATTCATCGCCGGAGCGGCGGCTGACGGCAGCAACGGCTGTGGCATGATAATGAGAGAGAAAATTGAGAAGAAGGAGAAAGAGAGAAGCGCGGCGACGCGGCACATCCGGGACAGCATAGTGGTGCGCTGGGTGAGATGGCGAGAGAGATGCCCGAGATAAGTAGGATGCGGCAATGTAGCTTTGCAGGAGGGGTACGGTGACGACGAGCGTGAAGCACGCGGACTAACTGGCGAGTGATGCACTTTTTATAAGCACTAAAAATACCTGCAAGTATACAGGGTAGATCTAGTATAGCTAAAGGTCAGTACCGGGATATCGAACACGGGGTATATAATTGCAACTGGCTATTATGTACTAAGCGTCAAATACTATCTAGAGAAACAAGAGAATTATGAAAACTTTGGAAACTGAAAATAATTAAAAGCAATCAAACAACTAAATGCAATTAATCACAAAGATAAAATATGAGAGATAAGAGAATTCCATGGATGTGCGTTCACAGTTATGGTTATACAAATTCCAACTACAATACCCTAGCACAGTTTATACTTCGAAAGGACGAGTCACCTAGCTTATGCTCATGCGATGCAAACGTTGATTACAAGATTAGGGTTGTCAATCCTAACACGTAACTCCATAAAGCTCCTAAGACCCTTGAAAAGTCCTTACTCTCAATTAACAGTGCCGTTTTAAGGGAAGCTGACTGTAGCGTCTACTAAGTGGATCTAACTCGCTAGAACTCTGTCACAGTTATGAAGCAAGTTATATTAAATCATACACGATTGTGTCACTCAATCATGCAACATCAAGATTACTTAGGGAAGAAACAAAGTAAAAACAAAACGGATATTAAATAGAAAAAGGAATTGTATAAACCAATAAAAGTTACTAACACATCCAAAGAATCCTATGAATTTAGTTAGACATAATTGAATAAGCTAAAAACATAGATTGGAGTGAAAACAATTGGAACATAAAACTAAAGCAAATAAAACTCGTAGGTTGAATCCTTGTCGTTCTTGATGTTCTTGCTTCTTTCTCCAACCCCTTGCACAATGAAAAACTCTCAAATTTATGCTATGGAAGTAATTGGCAAAAAGATGATAAAGAATTAGGGTTGGAGGAGCTATGAAAGCTCCCCTTTTGGGGGCTAAGGAAGGGTTGAATTCTATGAATGAGGTTATGGGGTATATACAGGCTTTAGAATGATTTAAATTTGGTAATAAGTGTCCTCCAAGCATTAGGAAATATGTAATTTTCGTTCCCCATAGTAGAAGGAAAAGATTTGGCTTCACAAGGTAAGATCTTCTTTCCTTCAATTTTCCGCCTAGACTGCAGCTGGCAGCTTTGTGCGACTTTGGTAGAACGGCCATAACACTCTCCAAAGAACTCCGATTGAGGTGATTCTTGTACCATCTTAAATCTCTTTTCAAGGCGAAGAGAATGGTGTGTAGAATGCCTCGATCGGACTTCAGGGTCGCCGGAAAATTGAGTTTGAAGATAGATGTCACGCGCTGCGTATTTGTGGCGGGCCGCCGCACCCTGGCCGGCGGTTGCCGCGCGTAGTCCAGTAGCTTCTGACTCCTTGTGGCAGTCGCCACACACTTCCCGTCGGTCGCCGGGCGTGTCTTTGTCTTCGCTAAGCGCCGGCGGTCGCCGGAAGTGTTGCAGCGGTTGCCAGAGAAGCTCCAGATTTCCTACTTGGCGTTTTTACTCCCTTTTTAGGCTCAAATATGTACACTTCTCACAAAACATGTCAAAATACCAAAATAGATAATATATGCAAATAATGGACATGTAATGCAACTTTGACATTAAAAACGGACCAAATAATGGCCTTAAAACCATGCAAAATCCGAGCGTATCAGCGAGGCACGGCGGAAGGAGCGGTGGGGCGGGCGGTTGTCGTGGCGGCGCCGATTTAGGGGGAGAAAAATGGCGGTTGGCGAGGGAGGGAGAGAGAGAACGGGCGTTGCTTTTAGGCTTGAGGGTTTATTAATTTATTTATAATATTCAGGCTTTATGTTGAGCATTAAGAATTTATTTTTTATAGTACTTGGATACTCCCTCCGTCCCACATAATTTTATACAGTTTGACTTGGCACGGGTTTTAAGAAATGTAATAGAAAGTGAGTTAAAAAAGTTGGTGGGATGTTGGTCCTACTTTTAAAGTATTGGTTTTATAATAAAATGTGAGTAGGAATGAGTTAGTGGAATATGGGGTCCACTACTAAAAATGGTAAAAGTCAAATGGGTAAAATTATGTGGGACGGACTAAAATTGAATACTGGGTAAAATTATATGCGACGGAGGGAGTATTATTTTAAGTTGTAAATGTGTTTTTTTATATTTTAGAGTTTAATAATAGTAGATACTAATTTGATAAATTTTTTTATTAAATAGAGTTCAATTTGAGTGTTTTGTTCGATTATTATGTCTTAAATTATAAGTTCTAATTTTAATTTTCACTTTAGTGGACTTTCTATAATAGTAGGTATTTTTAAAATTAAATTTGTTCTAATTCAATAACTGATTTATTAAATATTTTTTATAATCCTTTAGATATTAAAATTATTGAATGCAATATTAAAACTAAATTTATTATTTTAATATTAAAGCTATATAGTATGTAAATATATTTACACTAAAATTGAGTGTACATAATTAGAATTGAGTTGATTTTTATTTATACTATTATAAATAATATACTACTGCTACTTATCCATTTGGTACTTAATATTTGTTGCAATTTTTTTTCAATCAAAGACATTTAGTTTTTTTTATAGGTTGTTATTAAGATAGTAATATAATTTACAAAATTTCAGTATAATTTATTTTAGAGGAAATAAAAAAACAAATTCCCTAACTTGCATAGCACAATATATTATATATTCAAGAAATGTTAGAAAAAAATTAGTTACGAAAAATGATAGCGTTTGGGTGATGGTATTCATCGGATAAGATTATGACAAAATAATTGTGTCGTAATCGTACTCTTTGAAACACATTTAAATAGTGCACTACCATTAATTTTTTTTATATATATAAATAAGTTATTAAATTTATATATTGATTAGCCTTATACTTGGGTTTAAATTGGAATTATGCTAGAGAGTTTAGTTTGTCTTCCATTTATTTAGGTAATGTTTATAATTTTCATTATATTTACTCAATTAAAGTTTTTGATTCTTATATTTTAATTTGCCTTTAATTAATTAGACAAAACTACTAAGTTTTTAGATTAAATTACGGAATAAGATGAAATTATATATATATTTAAAATTAAATCTAACTTATAAAGTTTGTAAAACTTCTTAATATAAATAGTAGTGTAAATTGTCACATAATTCAAAACAACCAAGTTGCATAATATATTATCGTTATTTTAAGTGATAATTTACTTTTTATACGTATATGTGGCAGTATATGTGGCAGGAAGTAAGATATTTAATATTACAAATTTTTTAACCTGAATTCTCAAAGATTTAAATTTTTATGATTTAAATTATTAATATATTTAATGTGGATATGTTTAATATTCCAGAAATTTTTCAATTAATATTATTTTCATTAAGCTATTAAATTTTAATTTACCTTTTATTTGGATCATCAGGAAGCAGCAAAACGGGTTATATGAGATATTTACAGAGAACTAAGCATTACATGCTCACACCCAAAAAAATCATATCATTTAGAGAGAACATTAGACATTCACTAATTCTGATTTTGTTAGATACCAATATAGTAAATGATCCATTTATAAGTTACGTAGTCATGTGGATCCATGTATTTTGCGATCCATTTCCCAAGGATTTACCCAATTTGTAGGTGATTGATCTAATATTTTTGTGAAGTAGATTTTCTATTGTATCAATAAAGGCAATCTAACAAGAAATAAGGCAACTAAGATGAACAAAGAAGGAAATAACATTGGATAGGGTGGAAATTGTGATACATAGTCATTGATGAAGCAAGATAAGACACTTACAACATAACTAACATGCATCTATGGCTAGATCTTCAAGGGAACCACAAACCTCAAAGCATACCTCTACTTGATCCATGCTTGAACTAGCAATTGATGGAAATCCCATACTTGAACTAGCAATTGATAGATTCAAGCAACCTAAATCTAGGAATTGGATAGAAACCCTCTCCAAGAGGAAACAAAGCTCTCAAGCATCTAATTTCATCAAAGTCTTAGGAAAAAAATGACATCAAGAGGTATTTATACTATGGGTCCAAAAATAGAAAGTTGGCCCACAAAATCTAAAAATCGGCATAATCGTCCGGTCGGGCGTTTTTCACATGCCAAAATGCCCGGCCCGGGCGTTTTCCCTGTCCCCGGGCGATTTTCACAAGCGAAACGCCCGGTCGGGCGTTTTTCCCGAAGCTCCCGGCCTTCTCTGCGCAACTTCCGTAAAACCGCCATAACTCCCTCATTCAGACTCCGATTGGGATGTGCAAGATACCCACGCGAAGCCGTTTCCAAGACGAAGACAGTGGTGGTAGTTTCATAGCTTTCGGATGTCATCTCAATAGGACGATTTCCAGTTGAATCCAACTGTAGTTGAAATCCTTGACGCACGGCTTCCATGATCGTATCACGTATGTTTGTTGGCTGTGGAGCCATTTCGTGGAGAGGTGCTGAGCAAACACTTGTAGTTACTTCTTGCATGACAACATAATTCATAATTTGTTTTGGGGCATCTAGTAATTGAATATGACTGCGTAACTTTGTCACTACGCTGCATATTGTAAGGTATTGAAAGACTGCTTATGTTGTTGTAACAATAAACCTGCAATAGTATATTCCAAAACAACATGGGCTTCCTGGTTGTAAAATAAAAGGTTAAGAATGGACAAATATATAGAGCATAAGGGAACGAATTTGATGATGACACCCAAGGTTTTTCATGGGCATGTAGCCCAAATGGGTGTTATGTTGTGTAAGGGTACTTCCGTTACACCAAATGGGTGTTATATTGTTTAAGGGTACTTCCGTTCAGTGGAAGTAGATTTGGTTATTTCTCTATATTGTGGTTTTTGAACATGAAGTTATAAACTCATGTTATTCTCTGCAGAAATATGCTGAGTGCCTCTTTAGTCCCTTGCCGATATGGTTGATAATATGATTGTTTGGGAATACACTATGTGATAGAATATTTGAGAGCTCATTCGAGTTTGTACACATTTATTTGGTGTCATGTGTTGCCCAAATGGGAGATTGTTAGAAATTTGGGCTTCTGATTGAGCGCGCTTCTTCTTGATCTCTCTTCTTCTACTTATTTAAATCGTTATGGACTGCTCAAGTTGGATCGTCGACCTGATCAAGCCAGCATATATATGCCTATTACCTGCAAACTGTGGTGACTGGATCCGATAAAAGCTCAAGCTGATCAACTCGAGTAACTCCGACTCGAGTTAGATGAAAAGAAGAACTAAAAGTGTGTTCTATCAAAACCTTGACCCACTAATACTATTTAACTAGTATAGGGATGTAAGGATCGATCCCACAGAGATGAAGCGTTGGACATTTGTTTACATGACACGACTTTGGTGAGGATTGCTGATGTCACGCTTCTAGGAGGTGGGTTAAGTTAACTACTAGACTTTGGAAAATATAAATTAAACTGAACTGACCAACTTAACTTAACTACTTGATTAACTAAACTAAACTTTCCATAAATGGACAATCAGAATAAACGGGGACTGTCAGTCCCTGCAAAAAGCACAATAAAGTAAAAATTTTCTAACAACTTTATCTTCTTTAACAAATCAACATGGAAAACATAGTAAATAACAGATCTGAAAAGTTAAGGAAGGAGAAATATCAGAAAAACACATGAAACTTAATCTACTCCTAAGGTTTAAGCTACGACCACGTAAAAACAGAAAACTAACCCATACTCGTGCATGAACGGAACAGGAACAACTAGATCTAAACACACTAAGGACTCTTAAACATAAAACATCAGATCTAAGCAAATCAAAACAAAACAAAACATTTCTAAGCTAAGACAAAAACATAAAAGGGAAGATGAAAGCAGATCTGAAATATCATACCCAAAATAGAACACCAAAGCTGAAAATGAAAACATAACTCCAGATTTAACTACATCAAAACATCACAACGTCGTTAACATCAAAAGTTAACTGTTATATATCAATGTACACAAAATCTATGTCGTATTATAAATTTTATTCTTTTTCCTATATTTTTTATATTTTTATTATACTATTTAAAATGAAATATATATATTGCTTTTCTATTTTTGGTATTGATTTTATTCAAAAAAAAAATTATCATTTCCGTTTATTTATTTCTACATTTAAATAGTCAATTCTTCAAAAAATATCTTTTACATTAATACTCCTAGTATAGAAAAGTTGAAATGTTAGTCTCTCTTGATTTGTTTATAAAAATATCCACAAGTCTATTTATACATTTATGTAGTAGTAAAATTGTTGAATAATAATTTAAAATGGTGTATTTGAATAAAGGATTGATTTAAAATTATAAATAAGTAAACATGAATGATAAATTATTGTTGAATAAATATCAATACTAATAAAATATTTTATACTTATGAGGAATGCATAAATAGAAAAAAAAATATATTTTATTCTAACTAGCATAATAAAAATATAAAAAATAATAAAAAGAAAGAGAAACTATATGTGACACATTTTCGTGTAAAATTGATGTGTATTGATTGATGTATCAAATATTCATATATGAGTTTACACTACTAGGGGTACGTTGGGTACGTTAAAATGACAACACTCTTAAAATGACATTGTGACACCACGCTAGACTACAATATTATATATACTAGACTGCAATAGTATAAAGGTTAGACTGCAATCTATAAGGCTAGACTGCAATCTATAGATTGCAGTCTAGCGTATTGGATATTGCAGTCGGGAAAAATTGCAGTCTAGTGTATTGGATATTGTAGTCCGTGAAAATTTACCCTTGAGCAATTTTTATAATTGTCACTTGGCAGCTTATTATTCGTCCACATGTACAAATAATTGGCTAGGAATGGTGGTATGGTGTTACTTTAAGAGGTCTTGTCATTTTAACACAATCCTATACCACTATATTATAAGTTGGACGATTAAAATAAATTTGGGAAAAGTATAAATTTTATCTTTTTTATTAGTGTAGAAGGAGATGTATTATGAAGAGTTGAAATTGAAGTCATCTTTTTTATCATTAAACAAAATTCCACATGTCTATTTATTCTTAATGTAGTAGGAGATGGATCAGTAAATATTTTAAGTGATCTTCTATTTATAATCTTCTCCATCAGAGTGAGAAGGCTGTGTGTGAGAGAGAGAAAATAAATGAGTATTTTTAATGGCATGAAGAAGAACTTGGTTTCCTCAACATCCTTCAAGTAAAAAAAGCAATGGTTTCCTCGACATCCTTCAAGTAAAAAAAGCAATGGGAGATCATCTCAAGATATGGATTGAAAATAGAAAAGATTACCAGACTTGAATTTTAATATTTTTTCCTTTTTAAATAGCATACACGTGTCAGGTTTTAATTAGTGTATTAGCAAATGTTGTATCATATGCATTAGGTGATCCGCTCCGATATAACTAGGGGTGCTTAAACGGTTCTCCGGTTCTCGGTTAGCTAGAATTGTAACCGGAATCGGCCGGTTAATTGAGGAACCGGAACTGGAAAATCCGGTTCTGGTACCGGTTCTAAGTTTTTAAATAAAACTGGTTTTGGTTCGGAACCGGAACCGACCTGTTCCTAACCGAAAATCGGATTATAATTCAATTTTATTTTTTATAATTTAATTGAACAAATTTTGAATTAAAGGTAATATAATTTGAAACATTGAGTAATTTTTAGATTTAAACGGTGTTAGATTTATGAGCTTTGTTTTCTGAAGTATTTAAAATGTTTAAACCGTGATACTTTGAATCTACAATTATTTCTCTAATCCATTTTTTATTAACTAACTACAATGAGTAGGCCATCATAAGTTTATTTTTAATTCTAAAGAACTTATACAAATACAATATCATTTCATATGATATAAATTTAACTTTATAACAAATTTATGTAACAATTCATTTAACATACAATTTTAAACTATTTGTGAATAATTTATTAACTATTCCGTTATGAACCAAAAAGTCTCAACAAGATCAATTAGTATTGGAAATTCCAATGAATATTTGTTTAGCCAAAAAAGGGAAAATTGAATTCAATTTTAAAACTCATTTTTTAAACAATTTTGCTCAAGTTTAGAACTCCTATTTTTGTATTAAAAAATTTCTAACATAAACTAGTCCGACCTACTACACTTGGCATCACTCTTATCCATATATGAATATTATTGTATTGTTGGTTTGTATTTTTTGTTTATTTATTTGAATTTTTAGGTATTATTTGTTATATCTCTAGATGTTGGATTATTATTTTTTTAGTATTAAACTATTTAAAATTATAAATAAATTCGGATTAAAATTACAAATCGGTTCCGGTTTGGAACCGGCCGGTTAGGGTTTAAGGTTTAGGGGGTTCCAAACCGGAACCGATCGGTTCCGGTTTCAGTTCTGATTCTAGGATTTATGAAAATTTAAAACCGCTTAACCGGTCAACCGGTTCGGTTAGAACCGGAACCGGCCGAATAAGCAGGCCTAAATATAACACAATGTTTTAAAAATCGGATCCGTAAGCGAACCGGTGTAGCTATCGATTCACGATTTAACTGGTCGAACCACTGATCGAGCCGTTATACTGTAGCATACATATAAATATATATAATTAAAAATATATTAACATTAATAATTCAAAATGCCAATAAGTTTATGAAATTACACTTCAATTCAAATATTTTTAACAAAATACTTAAACATAACAACAAATGTAAAATAATAAATTTAAATAATAATACTTAGATAATCACTTATAGCATTCTTATTCTCAATTTGACATCCAATATAATAAGTATAATGTATATAATTAAAATTATTATAGTACTTTCCCTTAATCCATACACCAAAATTGGTACCGTATTTCTAGAAGTTAACACATGTATAATATTTATTTAAAATAAAATAGAATTTGAAATTTTAAAAATCATGCTCCCTCCGTCCCACAAAAGATGTCACACTTTCCTTTTTAGTTTGTCCCACAAAAGATGTCACATTTCCATATTTGGAAAAAGTTCTCTCTCACATGAATATAAAAATTATACCTTCTCTCTCCATTTAACACACAAAACAAAACATCCTAAAATCTCGTGTCTTCCCACAAGTATGACATCTTTTGTGGGACGGAGGGAGTAATTCTCTTCCCTCACACGCTACACGGCCCACACCCCCATTTATGGAAAGTTCTTCCTAACTTATTACTCATATACATTAATTTATTTACAACTTATATCACTAGGATCCATTATTAAACACTAATAGTAACGTGAGTTTTTATTATCTACTGACATTATGTTAATTTTCATTCCCCTCATCACTCTTACTTTACCAATTATATATTAATTCTCGTGTTATCCCCAATATCTCTATTTTTATGGTAAAGGGGGAGTATAATTCTTGTTTGTTTCGTATTTCTGTCTTAGTATTTCGATCTCTAGCAGTTAAAACAACCTCGTGCTTGCTTTATCTTAGTTTAGATGATCATTTGTAACACGTTATTTTAATGATTTCTTAGATACTAGTCAGTATATGCCATGATCAGCCCTAGTTATCAAAAACCTTAAAAATCAAGAACACTAAATCAAGAAAGACCTTATCCTAGGATAATAGACAACACATCTTACCATTGTGCTAACCAAGGTTAAGGAATTGAACAATTGGAAAACACTTGGTTTGATTTGGTGAAATCCTTTTTCCGTCGGCCAGTTTGATTTTTAGTTTTTAATACATCACTCATTTTCGATTATTTATATATAGAGTGAACTGCATGAAAGGTCTCTAACTTTTGGATTTGTAACACCGGTCCTCTAACAAAAAAAATACCATTACAGAGGTCTAACAAAATATACAATCACAAACCTGGTGTTTTTAGTTATTTTTCGGACAAAAATACCCAAATGACTTGAAAGACAATTTAGTCTCATTATCCCTCAAACCTGCACACCTACTCTGCATCTTCCTGTATTAATTAATATATTTTTCGTAAATCCTGTTTATTGAAAACAATAATGCTATGCGGCCACAATGTGGCTGGCCATACGGTGTCATTTTAGTAAATAGATGCAAAAAATAATATAATAAAATAATAATTTTAGTTAGTGCTCAAGTACTTTTACATAATCACCCTTCTCCTTTAATTTGGGCAGCGATATGCATTTCACTTCACATATATATTTAAAATAAATCTACCTCTATATTAACTAAAACTCTATTACCCAAAAATAAATTATTATCGGATCTTTAAAGTCCTACATAATTAATCTTGAACTAATGAAGTGTGTACGTTTATTGCATATATTAAAATTTTCCCAATATAACTTAGACATTTTTTCATTTAGAGAAGTTCCACTATAGTTACGTCAATTTTATTATATGTTATAAAAAATATTTTACAATCTTAATTTATTTTATCTCTTATTACTCTTTATTTTATTCACTTTTTTAAATTTTTTTTATCTTTTACTTTATTATTTATTCCTTAATACATTAAATATTTATTTTTTAAACTTTGTTCTAAAAAATAAGTATCTAAAGAAAAGGAAAGAATAACATTTACTGTAATTAATACGCCAAAAAGGATACACTCTAACCATATAATTATAATTATATTATACTTCCTTCGTCCCACAAAAGATGTCACACTTGTGGAACGACACGAGATTTTATGAGGTTTTATTTTGTGTGTTAAATGAAGAAAGAAAATATAATTTTTATATTCATGTAAGAGAGAACTTTTTTCAAAAAGGAAAATGTGACATCTTTTGTGGGACAAACTAAAAAGGAAAGTGTGATATCTTTTGTGGGACGAGAGAGTAACAAATTTCACTTCTAAAAATAATGATCAGAATAAGTAGTAGATAAATAAGTATACTGTATCAAATAAGTAATACAAATTTCTAACATGATTTAATGTTATGATTATCAAAATTACCGACTGCTATATAGTACCACGAGTTCATGCTTCATATTAAGAACGGCTGTAGTTTGATACCGTGTAGCAGAATGTCATTACTCATTAGTTAATATATTTAATTATAAATTATATAGTATATATATTTATTATACGCATTAATATCAATTCCCATAATATATTATGGGTATAAAGTGGAAAAAAGTTGAAGATCAATCAATTAACTGGATCTAACCTTAGATTTATCAATTTTAACTTAAATTGAAAAATCAATTAGAAATAAAATTGATCGATTCAAATTGATTATTGAGGACTCATTAGATCAATTGGGAAAAATAAACGATTGGATATTCGATCGATCAATTAGACTAAAAAATTATAAATATAAATTGATACTCCGTATTAGATATTATTTGATTATAATAATATATTTGAACCTATGTTTTATAAACAAAGGAGAATAGTTTGACAAATGGTTTAAAAATTAAATTAATATCAAGAATATTTATAATGTAAATATATAAACTAAAAAGTTAATGAAAAGTACGTAAAGATCCATTCTCAATAAAATATTAGTGATCTTAATTACTTTTAATTGGAAATATCTTACTCCCTCCATTCCATAGTAATGGATGCATTTTTTTCAACATGGAGATTTAAAAAATTGTGTTAGGGGAGTTAAGTAAAGGGAGAGTAAAATGAAAAATGAAAAAGGTAGAGAACTGAAGAGAGAATAAAATAAGAGAGAGTAAAGTAGATGTGGAAAAATGTGTTGACTTTTACTAAAAAGAGAAATGACTCTATTTTTATGGAACGTACCAAAATGGCAAAATAACTCTATTACTATGGAACAGAAGGAGTACTTTTTTTTATTCCACTTCCACCTCCTTATGTATATTGAATCACCTATTAAAACAAATATACTATAACTAAGGTCACGTTTGTTTGACGAAAAAATAAAGTCGATAGAAAAAATTATTTTTAAATAATTGAATTCTAGGAATAAGATTTCTAACAACTTTCTTTTTCCGTGATTGGAAATTGTCAAACTAGAAAAAATAATATTCAGAAAAAATTGGAAATCAGAATATATCTTGAAAACTTGTACTACTCTCCTTATAAATATTCTAATTATAAAAATAACCGTAATATCTGACTCCAAGATTATAGCATTTAATTAAAAACCACTTATTATTTGTAAAAATATGAATGAGATACAACAACTAGGCCTGCTTATTCGGCCGATTCTGGTTCTAACCGGATCGATTGACCGGTTAATCGGTTTTAAATTTTTATAAATCCTAGAACCAGAACTGGAACCGGTTCCAGTTTGGAACCATCCGATTAAGAACCGGTCGATTCCGGTTCCGAACCGGAGCCGATAATTTTAATCAGAATTTATTTATAATGTTAAATAGTTTTAATATTAAAAACATAATAATTCAACATCTAGAAATATAAGAAATAATACCTAAAAATTCAAACAAATGCAAAAAAAATAAAAACCAACAATACAATAATATTCATATATGGATAAGAGTGATGCCAAATGTAGTAGGTCGGACTAGTTTATGTTACCAAATTTTTAATACAAAAATAAGAATTCTAAACTTTAGCAATTTTTTAAAAAAATGAGTTTTAAAATTGAATTCCATTTTCTTTTCTTTTGGCTAAACAAATATTTAATGGAATTTCCAATACTAATTGATCTTGTTGTGACTTTTTGATTTATAACGTAACAATTAATAAATTATTCACAAACAGGTTAAAATTGTATGTTAATGAATTGTTATATAAAGTTGTTATAAAGTTAAATTTCTATCATATAAAATGATATTGTATTTGTATAAGTTCTTTTGGAAATTAAAAACAAACTTCAATTAAATTAGATTTATTAGTATATTAAATTATAAAAAAATAAAATTGAATTATAATCCGGTTCCCGGTTAGGAACCGGTTAATTCCGGTTCGGAACCAGAACCGATTTTATTTAAAAAGTTGGAACCAATACCGGAACCGGAATCGGATTTTTTGATTTCGGTTCCTTAATTAACCGGCCGATTCCGGTTAACGAGAACTGGATAACTGTTTAAGTACCCCTAGATACAACCATTCAATAAGAGATAATATAAGACTATAATAGTATTTCCTGATTAGTAGTACATTTATAAATGAATCACTCTCTCATCGTTCCTTATTAAAATATTCAACTACTTCATTTTTCTACTTCCTTCACCTAACCATCCCTCTTAAAATTCCGTGTCACTAAAAAATGTGGATATCTTGAATCGAATGGAGGGATAGTAAATAAAATTAAAATATTGCAAACAATAACAAAAATGGATTGAACAAGAATTGTGATTACATAAGAATGTATTATATCATTTCCCATTATATATATTTATGTATATACTTAGTACACATATTAATAATTAATGTATATTTTATAAAATTATTAATTTATACTCCCTTCGTCCCGCTTAAGATGACACGCTTGCCTTTTTTGTTTGTCCCAACTAAGATGACACATTTCCTTTTTTGGTAACTTTATCTCTCCAATTAATACACTCAACCACTTTTTCTCACTCCTATTAAAATATTCATCTTTCTTTATCTCTCTACTTTAATACTTACCCCCACCTTCCCTCTCTCCAATTAAACACTTTAACCAATAACTCCTAAGACCCCGTGCCGGCTAAACAATGTGTCATCTCAGCCGGGACGGAGGGAGTATTTTTTAAAGTAATTGATAACATCAAAATATGATAGGGTACTTATCATATGAAACTTGTAAAATTAATATAATTTTAAACAATTAAATGTGATGCAGTAATTATTATTATTATTATTATTATTATTATTATTATTTTTGCTATTTTCGTAGACTTTATTGTAGTGTCATAACATTATTTTAAAATTATCATCAATTTCAAATATTAACTTTGTATTTCACTTTATATCATTAAATTTACACTGATTTATCATATACAGTATTATTAATATTACTACTTATTTAATTATTAGTGCAAAATGTGACACTACACTTTAGACCTGTACATTAAAAGGATTTAAATATTTAATGATAATATTATGTTAGTACAATATTTCAGACCTGTATATTAAAAGGATTTAAATATTTAATGATAATATTATGTTAGTACAATATTTCCTTAATATTGTTAACTTTTTTTAAATAAAAATCCGTAAAATAAGAAAAGAAATACTCTCTCTGTCTATTGAAGATGACCCACTTTACTTTTTGGTTTGTTCCAATCAAGATGACTCATTACTTAAAATGAAAACATTTTTATCTCTACTTTATTCTATCTCTCTTACTTTAGTCTCTCCTCTTCACACACAATATATAACCGGATAAAATCCTGTGCCACCCAAGGAAGGGGTCATCTTCCTTAGGACGAAGAGAACAGTAATAAGTATAAAGCGTTCTACATTTAATAGAAGGATAAGGAAGTTGGATGTATTAAGGGAAGAGGTAGAATAGTCATCGAAATTTTGATACTTTTAATGTGCATTAAATGGCTTAGTTTTCTAAATAAAAATTTGATTATGACAAGTTATAACGTGACTATTTAGCATCATTCTATTGAAAATACAGGTCTATATTTGTTACTCCCTCCGTCTCGGAGTATTAGACTCACTTCTTTTGGGCACATGATTTAAGGAATTGATATTTAAATAGTTAAAGTGGAGAGAGTAAAGTATGAGAAAGGAAAAAAGTAGGAAAGATAAGAGAGAAAAAAGTAGGTGAAGAATAAAATAAGATAGATGCTTTTTGCTAAAAAAAGGAAATGAGTCTAATATGTTGGGACATCCCAAAAAGAAAAGTTGGTCTAATACTTTTAGACGGAAGGAGTAAAATACAGGCCTATTTTTTGTATGGAAAATTGTGTAGTGTCGGTATATGTAGGCTATTAGTATAATAATTGTTTTTCATTTTCCAAAGCCTGCAATGTATCTTTTCCTTTATATTTTCTCTCTCACTCCCCGTTCTTCTTCAAAGATTCACACCTAAAATTCTGCTGAACATCTCTCTACATAAAATAAAAAAGTGTCACTGCCTCTCTTCCACAATTTCTACTTGCCTGATTCTTTTAACAATAAATTTCTTTGTATTTTATTCACCTATGTCAAACAATATTGGAAGAATTTGCTAAAAGGTTGAGTTGAGAAAAACAATTGGGATGTGAAATTCAAAATCAAAGCTCGTAAACTCAAAATTTGAAGAGAAAAATACGGGTATAAGTCCGGTGGAGGGCAACGAAATTCCAGATTTGGGTAAATTGAATCGTGCGTAGTTAAAGAATAACTCAGAGCAGTTTTTGGATTTTGTAGAAAGAATGGGGAATTGTCGTTTCAGCAGAAATAATGCCGGAGAAAGATTATGAAGACGAGTTCCTGAATTAAAAAGAAATCAAAAGGAATGGGAGCTTGTTCTCAGTCAATTCTTATTCTCATCAAATATGGCAAATAATCAAAATTACGGAGATTACAAAAGTAAGTGTATTTTTGCGATGCAAAAGAATTGAATAGGGAGTAGACGCTGCCAAATCAAAGTTCAATATTCTTGGACAACTTATGAATTGTTTTGAGAAGAGGAATTGCAGAATTTTTGGATGTCCTGGCAGCACAATTTCTGCTATTCGTCGAAGATAGAAAAGGATCGGTAGAGAAGAAGATTGGAAAAAAATATTATCAGAAAAAAAAAATCTGACATGGAAAGAGCTCTCACAACAATCTCTCAAATTTATTGCTCAGAATAGAGGAGCAACGTCGTTGCTGTGTGAATTTGGAACTGGGAGAATGTGGCAAAGAGAGGAATTGAGAATAGAGAATTGCATGAAGAATTAAGGGAGAGGGAAAAAATACGCAAGAGAAATTGAAAGCAGTCAGTCACACATTACATGCAGCAGGTTGCATGTCAGGGCGACGTCAGCATGGAGTGTTAATTTGACGAGAATGCCCTTTTAGATCCTGAGGGTGTTATCGTACAAAAATTCTTGGTTTGTGATGGTATAATTTGTTAGACCTATATGATCGTATTTATTTTTGTTAGGGGTCACTGGTGTTAGAAATCCAAAAGTTAAGGACCTTTCATATAATTTACTCTTATATATAAATACAAAAACTTTAAATATTTCTATTTTTTCTTTTAAAACTTACATTCTGAATACATATACCTTACAAAATTTCTATTTTTTTTCTTAGGAAAATAAACTTATGTGGCAAATTGAAAAGCTGATTTTCCACAAACTTTGGGCTTTCTCTTTAATTAATTTATGGCTTATTTTACTTTTTCCTCTCATTCATTCTGTCATCACATTGCATTCCTATTGAGTATTGAGCCTCCTCCAGCGGCGGATCCAAACTTTTTGGATTGGGGGTGCGAATTTTATGTAAAATACTCTTTTCGTCCCATAATAGATGGCACACGTGAGTAATGGTTCGGGATTTTAGGGGACGTTATTTTATGTGTTAAGAGGGAGAAAATAATATATTTATATTAATATTAGAGAGAATTTTTTTTAAAAAAAGGAAACGTGACATTTTTATGGCACAAACTAAAAAGAAAAGTATGACATCTATTATGGAACAGAGAGAGTGTAACATAGTAAAAATAAAATAATATTTAAAATAACATCTTACAATAATCTTCCATTTTAAAGTCATTTTACAACATAATTAAACTTAGAGATTGTATCCCATAACAAACAGTTAATATAACCATAAAGAATAAAAAGTGTAACTAATTGAATTTCACCTAAATTATACTAAGTACTACTCCCTCCGTCCTGTTTACTCCCTCCGTCCTGTTTAGCTCCCTCCGTCCTGTTTACTCCCTCCGTCCTGTTTAGCTGAGAAAAGGCCATAATGCAACGATAGGGAATCGAACTCAGCTGTATACCCTATGCGAAAGTGCTTCATCAGCCACTGGAGCACTTGACACTTTAGTAACTTCAATACAAATAATACAATAAGAATACATTATTTTGGGGGTACAGATGTACCCCCAAAATAATGTATTAGCTGCATACCCACTTGCCTCCTCAATCTAAGAAATACTACTCCCTCCGTCCTATATAATTTTACACAGTTTGACTTGGCACGGGTTTTAAGAAATGTAATAAAAAGTGAGTTGAGAAAGTTGGTGGGAGGTGGGTCCTACTTTTAAAGTATTGGTTTTATAATAAAATGTGAGTAGGAATGAGTTAGTGGAATATGGAGTCCACTACTAAAAATGGTAAAAATGAAATGGGTAAAATTATGTGGGACGGAGGGAGTACTATATAATATCGAAAAAGGAAATTATGAAACAGAACATTAATTTAGAAAAGTCTAAAATTTATGTATTTGAATTTTTTTTAAAAAAATAAGGAAAAATATAGAAAGTCTATATATACGAATAAATATTGCTCCTATATTTTAATATCTAGTTTCAAAAATTTCTAAAATTTAAATAAATGATTCGAAAATTCAATAATTACATAATTAATTGTGTGACCCATTCTAATTAAGCTATGCAGTGTGAGCATATTTAATTAGCTGCTAAATCCCTATTAAAAATTAGAATTCGTTAGACTTCAATACTGTAACAATTGTAGGTTAATTGAAGACCATCATGCATCATAGCCCAGGTGCTTAATTTATTACTCCATAAAATTATAACTAGCTCACAGTCGGCAAATTCCCCACTTATTAATTAGAAATTTTACAAATTAAAATATACGCTCTTTTTACAATCACTCTTTCTTTCGAATTTGAAGATTTATAATTCTCGTACACCCTCCGTTCCACATAGAAGAATCATTTCATTTCCTGTATTTATTTTGAAAAAATGGCACTTTCTATGTGTTATAATAGTAGAGTCATTTTTTAATTTTAGATGTTTCATAATAGTAGAATTATTTCCTTTTTAGTATAAAAAATAACACATTCGTCGCTCTTTCTTTTCTATCTCTATTACTTTATTATCTTTATCATCTCCCCTATTATATCATCTTTTTATTTATTACATTAAACGTCTTTTTCTTAACTTCTGTGCCAAAAAAATTGCATCCACTATTATGGAACGGATGGAGTAATAAATAGTTAAAGTAAGTAAATAAAGTAAGAGAAAAAATAATGTAGAGAAGACTCTTATCTACACTATTATCTTTTTTACTTTACTTTTTCTCCACTTTAATTATTCCCTCCGTCTTCCATTTAAAGAGCCCTTTTATCATTTTGATTTTTCCACGATTTAAAGAACCATTTACTTTATTCCACTTTTAGTTTGCAAACCCCACATTCCACCAACTTTTTACACTCGCATTCCACTCACTTTCTCCTTTTACTTTTTTTCAAAAAGTCAAATAATTTTTTAAAACACGTGCCGAATCAAAAGGGCTCTTTAAATCGTAGACGGAAGGAGTATTTATTATCATTTTTTTAAAACGAGTGCAAAAAATGAAATGGGTGTAGTATTACATAAAAGAGGACATACTAAACCAAACCCTTATACCCTAAGATATCAAAGGACCGATTCCATAATTCCCTAGATAGTATAATTAATATCCTATGATATAATTAGGCCGAACTGTACTAAAATTGCAAAAGTACTTAACATTATCCACTTATTTAAGGTTCACCAGAATCAAAAACCACTTAAAACAAAATTTGAAGATTCAAACAAAAATGGCTTTAATTTGGATGGCAACCATCACATTTCTCTTCCTCCTTCATCAATGGCGGAACCTCTCAAACAAGAAGAAGCTTCCTCTCCCTCCCGGCCCGAAAGGCCTTCCAATCATCGGCCATTTCCACTTACTAGGCAAGAATCCTCACCAAGATCTATACCATTTAGCCCGCAAACATGGCCCAATCATGTATACCCGCTTCGGGTTCTCTCCAACCATCTTCGTCTCCTCTCCTTCCGCAGCGAAGCTCTTTCTACAAACCTACGACCACATCTTCGCGAACCGGGCCCACCACGAGTTCTCCTACCTCGTCCACTATGAGCAGCGGAACATTATCTCCGGGCGATACGGGCCGTACTGGCGAAACATGCGCAAGCTCTGCACAGTCCAGCTCCTGAGCGGCATCAAAATCCGGCAGTTTGAGCCCATGAGGAAGGCGGAGATTGGGAGCATGGTGGATTCGCTTAGGGAGGCAGCTGCATCGCGTGAAGAGGTTGATCTGAGCGCTATTATCATGTCTGTCAATGGTGGCATGACATGCCTGATGGTTTTCGGGAGGAAGTTTGAGGAGACGGATTTGGACGACAGAGGGTTTAAGTGGCTGATGTCGGAAGCGATGGCCGAGGCGGCGGCTTTCAATCTCTGTGAATATTACCCGTATCTGAGGTGGCTGGATCCTCAGGGGTCGGTGCGGCGGATGAAGAAGCTGAGCATGATTTTTGACAGGTTTCTTGAGAAGATTATCGACGAACATGCTGAGAAGAAAGAGAGGAGTCATGATTTCGTCGATACGCTCATGGCCATTCATGACTCGGGCGAGGCTGGATTCGAGTTTGACCGTCGCCATGTCAAGGCTGTGCTACTGGTATTGTTATATTAATATTCATTTCAATTTTATTTGTTTACGTGGGATTGTTGTTCAGTTGTCATGTTTACTTTAATGTCCATTCTTTTTTTTTTATGCTTTAATAATCCTAAACAAATCTCTTTGTGGCTAATCATATATTCATCTTGTCTAACGAACCATGGCATGCACAGGATATGCTGCTAGCTGGGATGGACACTTCGGCAGGAGCGATGGAATGGGCCATGGCTGAACTAATTAAGCATCCAAAAGCAATGAAAAAACTTAAGAAGGAACTAGAAGAAGTTGTAGGGCTAAATCAAAGAGTGGATGAATCCCATCTCCCCAGCCTCAAATACCTTGATTGTGTCATTAAGGAATCTATGAGGTTACACCCAATTGCCCCCCTCCTTCCCCACGAGGCCATGGAGGACTGTGAGGTGGACGGCTACCACATACCCAACAAATCTCGAGTTCTTGTGAACGTGTGGGCCATTGGGAGAGATCCTGATGCCTGGGAAGACCCCGAAAGATTTGACCCGAAGAGATTTCTGAGAAGCAACGTGGATCTCCGAGGTCGAGATTTTCAGCTCATACCCTTCGGGTCGGGCAGAAGGGGGTGCCCTGGTTTGCAAATGGGGCTAACCGTTGTTAGTTTGATGGTGGCGCAATTGGTACACTGCTTTGATTGGGAGCTTACTGATGGAACTGCGCCACAGGATTTGGACATGTCTAGTCATTTTGCTCTAATCATGTCTAGGGCTAACCATCTCAAGGTTATTCCCACTTATAAGTTGAGCATTTGAGCATTGGTTTCATGGCTTTGCATATTAGTTATGCGCTTAAATAAGTACCTACTCCCTCCGTCCCAGATAATTTGGGACACTTTGACCCGACACGGGTTTTAAGAAATCTAATGGAAAGTGAGTTGAAAAAGTTGGTGGGATGTGGGTCATATTTTTAAAGTATTAGTTTTATAATAAAATGTGAGTAAGAATGAGTTAGTGGAATTTGGGGTCCACTACCAAAAATGGTAAAAGTGAAGTGGGACAAATTATGTGGGACGGACCGAAATAGAATACTGGGACGAATTATCCGGGACAGAGGGAGTATGTCCCAATAAAAAAATATTTTCTAAAATAGAAATAACATCATCTCTACTTTTTCATCCATTTTGCTTTACTCTCTCTTTATTAACTCGTATAACAACACTGCATAAAATCATATGTCGGAAACCAAATGTTTCATATTTATTGGGACGCCAGGAGTATGAAGTTGATGTAAATTACTACCTCTAGTCCCCATTAGATGTCTCATATTTTCCCTTTTGGATTGTCCTCAATAAATGTCTCATTTCACTTTTATTACTTTTAGAAAATGAACCCCACATTCCAATAACGCATCCTACTCACAAATATTTTTAATTAATATATAAAAGTAAGGTCCACATTCCACTAATTTTTTCAACTCAGTTTTCTTATAAAGTCAATAAATTTCTTAAAACTCGTACTGGTCAAATTTGGGACATTTTATGTGGACAGAAGGGAGTATTTGTATATGTATAAATTATTGACAAAATTATTAAAGTTGAAATTGAAATTTTATATTCCCTCTGTCCCTTAAATTTTGGCATAGTTTGACCGGACATGAGTTTTAAGAAATGTAATGGAAAATTAGTTGAAAAAGTAGTAGGTAGTGGGTCCTACTTTTAAAGTATTACTTTTATAATAAAATGTGAGTGAGAATGAGTTAGTGGAATGTGTGGTCCATTACAAAAAATGATAAAAAGTAAAATGTACCAAAATTTATGGGAGAAAGAAATGGGAAAATGTGTCAAATTTTCAGGGACGGAGGAAGTATAAAGTTTCAAGTAACAATTATACATTGCAAATTTTCTAATATGTTTAATTAAATATGATATACTCTCCTTGTAACGCCCCACTTTTTCAAACCCTAATTTTCGGGTTATAAAATTTTTGCATTAAATGCCTTAAATGCTATGATATGTGAATTATTTGATGAGTGATTAATTGCATAAGTGTCTTTGTGACCTAATTGCGTATGAGAATGGAGATTGAGTTGAATAGTCAACTTGTTGAAATGTTGACGTGGCTATTGAATAGTCAAAGATGTGGAAAAATGATGTGGCCGTTGAAAGGTCAATACGATGAGAAAATGAAGTGAAAGTGAAGAGATGATTGATTTGGAATATGCGAATATTTTGATGCGGAGAAATATAATTGTGGGGAAATTATTATTTACTTTGCTAAGGGATGAGTGAGAAAAATAATAAGAGCATTTATTTAAATCATGTGGAATTTTCGGCCACTATCTTTATTGGAGAAGAAATAATATTATTCTTGGATTTAATTATTTGTTTGGGATAATTATCCAAATTAAATCCAAAGTCCAAATACTCTATAATTCCTACATGGAATTTTCGAAATTATCACCTTGGATATTCATGAGATTTTCGAAAATCTCATCTAGAAAGGAGGGAGGATTTATTTGTTATTTTATTTGATCCCTTATTTATTCTATTCCATGAATAAATATAAATATGCTAAAATATCCTAGCATATCTTGCCAAATCTAAGAAGATATTGTCATATCCTAATTAAATTAGGATTTGAATTTATTCCTTGTGGGAAGAGGAAATACACGCCACTTTTCCTTTTAATTGGGGAGTTTAATTATTATTTTCTTGCTCCGTGATATATTATTCTGCTCCGTGAAATATTCAAATTAAATCATAGGCTATTTATTTAAGCCTAATTTTCGAAAATCCTCCCACTTCTCAAAAAAAAATAACGCCACTCCCTATAATCTCTACCATATCTTCCAAATATTTATTTATTTAATTATTTGGATATTATTATTTGGCACTCTATAAATAGGAGAAGAAAAACTAAACCCTACCATCACAATACCGGCGCCTCCCACTCCCCCATATTTTCGAAAACTACTCCCCCACTCTCTCCAAGTTTTCTTCAAGTTTTCTTCAAGATTTCTTCATCAATTGAGAAGAATTCAAGTGAAATTAAAGAGATTATTGAAGAATCAAGACTAATTCCTTGTTTCTACCGTTCGTTCTTTTGGAAAAGGTACTTTAATTATTCATCTTCTCTTCTTCTACCGATTAAACGGTATTCTTGAATCCACATGCATCTAGAACGAGTGAAAGGGGTTTTAATCGGTGAATTTTGGGAATACACGGATGTGTGTGAAAACGTGTGTGTGTGTGCGTGATCGTGTGTGTGTGTGTGCACGCTTCGATCGGCGTGCACAATTGTTGTGCTCGTGTGCATGTGTTGTGTGTGTGGAGCACTCATGCGTGATACGAATTATTGGTGATTTTGGAATGATTATTTAAATAAAAATGGTATGTTAATCATACTTTGATTTTGATTGATGATTTTGAAAATAATCGATGGGAAAAAAAAAAGGAAACGTGAGATCATGCATGATTTGAAATCCATGATTGAAACTGATTTGTGATACGCCTAATTTAAAGGTGATACTTCGCGCTCTCAGCGTGATAAACGAGGAGAAGAGAATTCTATCGAGCTAAACCTACGAGGTGGGCTTTCTTTTAAAATAAGGACATTGTCCTAAAATGATATTGATAAGAATGAAAGATGTGTTATCATGCCTTGATTTGTTTTGTCGTGCCTATCCCTCGTGGCTATGCCACTATTGTTATAATCGAATTCGGATCCTTGTAGAGCCGCAAACTCTACTTGGGTTAGTGTACACCAATGTTAGACCGAGAGTCAGCGTACGGGTTGGCCGGTCTAGTGACCTGGATTGCGGCCGCAGTCCTTGTCATGTAGAATGAGGATATGGTAAACGTCTATGAGAAAAATGGTTGCGCGACCGTGATATTTGAGAAAGAAGATATTTTGGTGCCTCGGGTCTTTCTAAAGTTAAAACCCCGATGGACACTCGAAAATGGCATGATAATGACTATATTTGTGATAAAATTGTTTTCGGCAATGAGCCCATTGAGTATGATTATCGTACTCAGCCCTGCATGTGTTTTCCTTATGTGCAGGTTGAGTGGTGACGAGCGGGCGGCGGTGTTGAGCAGAGAATAATAAGATGATCTGTTGGTACTTAAGGTGTCGTTGTGTCCTCATACATAGCCTCACTTCTTTCTTGGTCGCTTCCGCTATGCTATGCTATTTTTATGAAAACTTATGATCTTTTGTTGGGATAAATACTGTTATTTCGTGGGTATATTTTGGGTATAGAACACTTGGAAATATTTTGGAACCTTCGCTACTTTGGAGCATTTATGGTGATAGCCTTTTTTTGGATTTCTTTGCTAAAGCATTAATTCTTTTCCTATTAAATTGTTCATTAAATGCTTTGGTGGAAATCTCTTTTCAAATGGAACCCTAGCCTATGATCTTTGATGCATTTAAGTCTGTTTAGATAACGATCGCCGCATTTATTATACCCTAGATGGGCGGGTCGTTACACTCCTAGTCTCATAGAAATACACCAATTGGGATTAGTACCAGTTTTAATGTTTAATTGGTAAAGTAATTGACAAGTAAATCCTTTAATCTATGCTACATTGATGCACTTTTTATTAGCACTAAATAAAACCTGCAAGTATACAGAGTATATATAGTATAGCTAAAGGTCAGTACTGGGATATCGAACACGGGGAAGACAAACACTAAGTGTCTATCATCTACTAGAATTCAATTACTATCTGGAAAAATAGAAGGTTTTTGAAAACTTTTGGAAACAGAAAACAATATAAAGCAATTAACAACTAAATGCGAATAAAACACGGACACAATCGATAGAGATTAGGGAATCCCAGGGATGTGCGTTCACAGATATGGTTATACAAATTCTAAACTACAATACCCTAGCTCAGTTATTACTTTAATAGGACAAGTCGCCTAGCTTATGCTCATGCGATGCAAACGTTGAGTACAAAATTAGGGTTGTCGATCCTAACACGTAACTCCATAAAGCTCCTAAGACTCTTGAAAAGTCCTCACTCTCAATTAACAGTGTCGTTTTAAAGGAAGCTAACTGTAGCGTCTACTAAGTGAATCTAACTCGCTAGAACTCTCTCGCAGTTATAAAGCAAGTTATATTAAATCATACAAAATTGTGTCACTCAATCATGCAGCATCAGAACTACTTAGGGAAGAAACAAAGTAAAAACAAAATAGATATTAAATAGAAAATTGGAATTGTATAACCAAAGTCATTACTAACACATCCATATAATCCTATGAGTTTAGTTACACATAATGGAATAAGCTAAACACATAGATTGAAGGGAAAACAATTTGAACATAAAACTAAAGCAAATAAAACCCGTAGGTTGAATCTTTGTCGTTCTTGATGTTTTTGAAATCCTTCCCCAACTCCTTGCACAAGTGAAGTACTCTAGCTTTTGATCTCTATGAATTATTTTGCAAGTAGAAGCTCTCTTATTTGATGAAGCTTGAGGTCTTATTTATAGGGGAAAGCCAATCCTTATTGTAGAAGGAAAAGATCTTCAAAATATGGTAAATCTTGGAGCAAATCTAGGGCATCTCGGATTCATCGCCTTTCTCCGGCGAGCCGCCGCACCATGGCCGGCGGTCGCCGTGTTGGAGTCCAGAGAGTCTATTTCTCCAGCGGCAGACCCCCGCATGATTTCTGGCAGTCGTCAGGCGAGACTTCTCTTTCAAATGTAATTTTTCGAGGCGGACCTCTACAATGCTCTGCCCGCCAGGCGCCAGCGGTCGCCGTACAACTTCACGGCGGTCGCCGGTCGCCGTCTGACTCCAGATTTCCAGACTCTAACTATTTTTTACCATTTTTACAAAAAGAGGGCAGAAAAGTCAATGGGACTGCTAAAGCGGGACGGAAGGAGTAAAATTTTAAAACAGTAATATTATCGTTTGAAACGGTAAAAAAAATATTTTTTTTTCTTTATTTATTCTATAAATACTCTCATTACCTCTTTCATTTTACACACTACCTCTCATCTTTTTTCCTTCTCATCACTATCATATCATCTCTCTTTCTTCTCCAATTTCTCCAAAAATGTCCGGTGACGAAGGCTCCGGCGGTGAGGGCAGCTACGACTTGAACGCATTTGTCGACTGGGGGGCATCTACAATGTTTTCGGTGCTTCCGGTTCTGGTTCGTCGCCGGACACTCAAGGCTCGTCGATGCCGGCGTACTAAACACCATCTTATCCAATTGATGCATACTATCGTCCCTCCGCCCCGAGGTATTGGCAAACGCAGGGATTATCCCAAATTAGGGAGAATATTCCGTAGGAACACTCTCCGGAAAACCTTCCAACCGGAGATAGAAGAGGACGAGACGGAGGAGGACGAGACGGTGGAAGCTCCGCCAGTCGCGGATCCAGAAATGAGGAGGACGAGGCGGTGGAGGACCTAGGTTGTCATCCATACAGCTCCGCGGAGATGATGGCTCTTTTCGACGCTTGGATCAACACGCCGTACGATCCCATCTTCGGGAACCAACAAACCCGCAAGTGTTTTATGATAAGGTCACCGTCGTATACAACAAGCAAAAGCCGAGGGGGACCTTCCGCGGCAACATGAAGATGCTTCGCACTCGTTTTGAGTTAGCCGATAAATATATCAAAATATTTTGTGTGATCTACAAGCATGAAGCGGAGAATTACCAGGGAGCCAATGGAGCCGACATTCTGAGAGCGGCTTTGTGAGTCTTTAAAACCGAGACCGGCAAAGATTTCAAACATCCCGATGTTTGGCAGTCGGTCAAAGAGCGTGATAGGTGGGCTGGCGGTGTCCAGTCCAACATAGGCTCGAGCTCGAAACGCACGAAGCACATGGCGGGTGGCCAATACTCATCTAGTGAGGGCGGGGAAGGCAACGCCTCACTAGAGGTTGAGTTCCCGACATCCGATGCAGGGGGCTCCCCCGGTATATGACGTCTGCCGCAATGGAACAAGGCGGCGAAGGCAGCTAGAGCGAGCGCAGGGAGGGACCGAGGCGAATCAAGCCAGGCGGGCTCCCAAGGCGGGCCGCCGCCCTCCCTAATATCCATGTACTTCAGCGCCAGGATGGCTGACACTTCCCGCATGACGCCTGACCAATATCAAGCCCATCTTGCCGGCATTGTTGATGCACTATTTGTTGGCATTATTAATACCTGCAAGTATACAGAGTAGAAATAATTATCCAAAGGTCAGTACTGGATATCGAACACGGAAAAAGAAACACAAAGTGTCTATCTTCTACTAAAACTCAATTACTATCTAGAGAACCTAAAGATTTTGGAAACTTTTGAAAACTGGAAACAATTGAAAGTAAATAACAACTTGATGCAGATAAAACACAGAGATAAACGATAGAGATAAGGGGAATTCCAAGGATGTGCGTTCACTGTTATGGTTATAAAAATTCCAAACTGCAATACCCTAGCACAGTTATTACTTTGATAGGACGAGTCACCTAGCTTATGCTCATGCGATGCAAACGTTGATTACTAACATTAGAGTTGTCAATCCTAACACGTAACTCCGAAAAGCTCCTAAGACCTTTGAAAAATCCTCACTCTCAATTAACAGTGCCGTTTTAAAGGAAGCTAATTGTAGCGTCTACTAAGTAGACCTAACTCGCTAGAACTCTCTCACAATTATAAAGCAAGTGATGCACTATATTTCAGAACTAAATAAACCTGCAAGTATACAGAGTATATATAGTATAGCCAAAGGTCAGTACCGGATATTGAACACGGGGAAGGCAAACAAAAAGTGTCTATCCTCTACTAAGACTCAATTACTATCTGGAAAAACAGTAGGTTTTGGAAAACTTTTGAGAACTAATAACAATAAAAAGCATATAACAACTAAATGCAAATAAAACACGGAGATAATCGATAGAGATAAAGGAATCCCAGGGATGTGTGTTCACAGTTATGGCTATACAAATTCCAAACTACAATACCCTAGCATGAGTTATTACTTTGATAGGACGAGTTACCCAGCTTAGACTCATGCGATACAAACGTTGATTACAAAATTAGGGTTGTCAATCCTAACACGTAACTCCGAAAAGCTCCTAAGACCCTTGAAAAGTCCTCACTCTCAATTAATAGTGCCGTTTTAAGGGAAGCTAACTGTAGCGTCTACTAAGTGGATCTAACTCGCTAGAACTCTGTCACAGTTATGAAGCAAGCTATATTAAATCATACACGATTGTGTCACTCAATCATGCAGCATCAAGATTAACTTAGGGAATAAACAAAGTAAAAACAAAACGGATATTAAATAGAAAATTGGAATTGTATAACCAAAGTCGTTACTAACACATCCCTAGAATCCTATGAGTTTAGTTACACATAATGAAATAAGCTAAACACATAGATTGAAGGGAAGACAATTTGAACATAAAACTAAAGCAAATAAAACTCGTAGGTTGAATCCTTGTCGTTCTTGATGTTCTAGAAATCCTTCTCCAACTCCTTGCACAAATGAAGTACTCTAGCTCTTGATCTCTATGAATTATTTTGCAAGTAGAAGCTCTCTCTTTTTGATGAAGCTTGAGGTCTTATTTATAGGGGAAAGCCAATCCTTGTTGTAGAAAGAAAAGATCTCCAAAATATGATAAATCTTGGAGCAAATCTAGAGCATCTCGGATTCGCCGCCTTTCTCTGGCGGGCTGCCACATCTTGGCCACCGGTTGCCACGTTGGAGTCCAGAGAGTCAGTTTCCTCGGCGGCGGACCGCCGCACGACTTCCGGCGGTCGCCGGGCGAGACTTCTCCTCCAGCGTATTTTTCCGAGGCGGACCGCTGCACTGATCTGCCGCCGAGCGCCGGCGGTCGCCGTCTGATTCCAGATTTCCAGACTTTGCGTTTTGGCTCCCTTTTTCAGCTTAATTATGCACGTTTCTCACAAAACACGTCAAAATACCAAAATAGACAAAATATGCAAATAATGGACGTGTAGAGTAACTTTGACATAAAAAACGGACCAAATAATGGCCTTAAAATAGTGCAAAATCCGAGCTTATCAGCAAGTCATATTAAATCATACACGATTGTGTCACTCAATCATGAAGCATCAAGATTAACTTAGAGAAGAAACTAAGTAAAAATAAAATGGATATTAAATAGAAAACCTGGAATTGTATAAACAAAGTCGTTATTAACACATCCCTAGAATCCTATGAGTTTAGTTACACATAATAGAATAAGCTAAACACATAGATTGAAAGGAAAACAATTGGAACATAAAACTAAAGCAAATAAACCCATAGGTTGAATCCTTGTCGTTCTTGATGTTCTTGAAATTCTTCTTCAACTCCTTGCACAGTGATGTACTCTAGCTTTTAGTCTCTGGGAATTATGTTGCAAAAAAAAGCTCTCATTTGATGAAGCTTGAGGTCCTATTTATAGGGGAAAGTCAGTTCTCATCATAGAAGAAAAAGATCTTCAAAATATGGTAAATCTTGGAGCAGAATCTAGGGCTCTCGGAATCGCTGCCTTTCTCCGGCGGGCCGCCGCACCTTCTCCGGCGGTCGCCGCGTCGCTGTTCAGAATCTCTATCTCTTTGGCGTGGGCCGCGCACATCCTCCGGCGGTTGCCGGACGAGACTCTTTTCCAAGAATGCATTTCCAAGGCAGGCCGCTACACATCACTGGCCGCCGGGCGCCGGCGGTCGGCAGTCGCCGTCTGAACTCCAGATTTCCAGACTTTGCGTTTTGACTCCCTTTTTTGGCTCAAATATGCACGTTTCTCACTAAACACGTCAAAATACCAAAATGTATAAAATGTGCAATTAATGGACATGTAGAGTGACTTTGACATAAAAAACGGACCAAATTATGGCCTTAAAATAGTGTAAAAATCTGAGCGTATCAATTGCGTATCTGGCAAGACAACTTGGTATTCCTCCTCAAACGGGTGCACCGCACCGCCTTCGGGGGATGATTCGCCGGCGAAGTAGTTTTTATAATTTAAGTGTGCACTTTTTAGTTTCTACTCCCTCCGTCCCACAAAAGATGTCACACTTTCCTTTTTAGTTTGTCCCACAAAAGATGTCACATTTCTATTATTGGAAAAAATTCTCCCTCACCTGAATATAAAAAATATATTTTCTCTCTCCATTTAATAAACAAAATAAAACCTCCTAAAATCTCGTTCCGTCCCACAAGTGTGACATCTTTTGTGGGACGGAGGGAGTAGTATTTTAAATTAAGTCTTTAATATATTTTTTTAAAATTTTAATTATGTGTTTTTTTATTTTTTTAGGATTTTAAATTGTAATTTTCTTTTATTTAATGAAGTGTGTTTTTATTAATTGAATTTGTTGGAAATAAGAAATAAAAAATGAAATTAAATGAATAGTTAAGGGATAAGATGGTTAAGGGATGGAGGGTTGCAGGTGCTATCTCTTAGTTAAGAGATGAGGTAAAAATTGCAGTGGGGCCCATGAATAGTTAAGGAATGAGACGGTATTAAGACAGAGATGTGGATGGCTTAACAAAAAAATAAGAAGTTGTTGATGTTAATGACACGTGTGTGTCGCGCAAATTAGGCGCTCATTTTAGTCGCCCAGGAGATCACTTCTCTATAGAAATAAACATATAGCATTATAGGTAGAAAATATTATTCAAATCCTATACTAATATATATGAGACACATCCATTATGATTTGCGATCAATGTCGAACCAATTTTAAAGATTGAACTAGAGACTAAATTAGGGCCATTAGATCTAGTTTTTTGATGAGATGCTCTTGTATAAATTATTTCGATTACATTACAAGCCCATTTTACTTCATTGTATTAGGTTTATTACTTCATTCCGGTACGTAATACCTTGAAACTACGTATTCCAATATGTTTATTACTTCATTCAGAAACGTTATTACTTCATTAGATAAGGTTTTTACTTCATTCCAGTAGGACTTTAAATATTTATACACATACTTCATCAAAATAGTTTATTACATAATTTCATGTGCTTATTACACCATTCAATTAGGCTATCATTCCATTTTGTTGTCAGCGTTGTGGCGGCGGTGATAGACAATGTAGAGAGAAAGAACAGTACGCGACGGCGAAACCGCCTATACGTACTGTAATGAAGTAATAATCCTATTGGAATGAAGTAAAAACATACTGTAAAGAAGTAATATATTCTAGAATGAAGTTAAATCCTTCTAATATGTTAGTATGACTTATTTGTCTTAGGCTGCCTAGAGTAAAATAGGCTCGTGATGAAGGCGAAAATAATTTATAAATTTGTGCATTTCATCCATAAAAAACTAAATCTAAAAACCCTACTTTGGTATAGTTCTGCGGTTCGACAATAAGGAGTGGATTTGCATATAATGGGACTCCATACATTATTTTATAAAGTTGCCGATAAATGTTATCATAGTTTTTATATTTATAAAGTTGCCGATAAATTTTATCATATAGTTCTTATTATTTCTCTTATATTTTAATTTAAAAAATAGTAATGAAATTTGGTAAGTTGGACTTTTTATCTCTTTTATAAAACTCATATATTAGTGTAATAAGAGATGTATTATGAAGAGTTGGAATTTAATTCATCTTTTTTCCTAATACACCACTACAAAATGTACAAGTGGATCTATATCTATGTAAAGAAAACTATATTTTTTATTACGGAAACATGTAATGTGCCTTTTTTTAAGATGTGGAGAACGGCACTAGGTAAGTACTAATAGTATTTTTGTCCTTCGATTATTTTTTATCTAAATAATTATAATTACTTTTTTAAACATATAATATTATAAAATTTTTATTTATTTCAAAAATTTGAATAAAAAGATCAAATATTAACTTGAACCAAAATATAGTGAAGATAAAAAAAAAAATTCTTTATTTTATTGAAACAACTTGATTTTTAATGTCCAAAAAATGACCATTTATATACTTTATTTAAAAATATAAATATTATGGTGCATAATTTATTCTAGAATTAAAACTTTTCCCTAGATATTTTTATATCACATTATATATAATGCATGACTTAATCAATAACTAAAATTTTTAATAATTTTAAAAAATTATATAAAAATTAATATACAGTACTTTATATAGATATAATAACTATTTAAATAATAAAAATTGATAAAATACTAATTTATCATAGCTGTAAATAAATCAATTCGAAGTAGTATTTTTTTTGTGATATTAAAAATCAAATTGTTTCAATAAAATAAAAAAAAATTAAAGAATATTTTGCCCATTTATATTTTAAGCAATAAAAATTTGATATTTTATATAAATATTTTGAAATAAGTAAGATTTTGATACGGTATTTTTTGTAATACTATTAAAAGTTAATACAATTAATAGAATTATTTGTATTACAGGTAGTAGAGATTATAAGACAGTTTATACTAAAAATAGTTTTTCTTTACATAAATATAGATCCACTTGTCCACTTTGTAGTGGTGTATTAGGAAGTGAAGTATATAATGTATTAGGTCATTCCTCCTGACAAAATTTCACATGTCTATGTGTTATTAGTGTAGTAGGAGATGGATTAGTAAATATTTTAGGTGATCGGTACGAGTTTCAAGACATTTTTAAAATATCGATATTTGTATGAACTAATTATCACACAATAATGCTACTTAAATTGTGACATATTTTTTAAAATAATATTTAAAAATATTATATTTATATTTCAATTTTGAAAATATCCGACCCACCAATGTTTTCTGGATCACTTGTATAGAAAGAGAGGTATGATCAACACAAAACATAAATTCATCGTTAAACAAAAGACATATCTGCACCCTTAGATATATTAATCCAACGGAAGCGAAAAACTGAAATTAAGTTGAGAAAATAACTGTAACAAGTCGGAAAGGATGTTTACGGGATTTGGTAGTATGGTTTGTTATTGGGATTCCTATTTTCAAGCAAAAGATTTTGAATTTTATGAACACATATTATTTCAAAAGATTAATACATAACCTCCGTCGTCGTTGAAGCATTAGTTTATTTGCAAATTTCTATGAAGACGTGTTTTGGAATGATACGTTGGAATAATTGAATGAACAATTACATAAAACTCTCTATGATAATTAACCAAGAACGACAGAGAAGGAGCAGAAATTGTAAAACGGAAGCGTACTTTGATTCATCTAGAATTGAATGGTAGAATTGCTTGGAAGCGGCTATGGATCTTCCAAACGATCAGAGACATCCTTCACAATATTCTACCGAGACAATACAGAGATATTGAACGTTCTTCTAATGTCGGGGGACCATAACCCTAGTTTATATTTATATAAAATATAAACCCTTTTATTTTCTATTCGGTCTCTCTACAAATATAAAATCTCATATAGTATCTACATTTATTTTCATAACAAATAAATACACTTTTAAGTCAAACTTAATCTTTATTGGATCACTTTAATTGGGCAACTGAAAGATAGCCATACACATTAAATTAGTCACGTGGAAGCCCCAATTTCTAACAATCTCCCACTTGGGCAACTTGTTGTGATTTCTAGGGTGCAATTTAAGTGCACAAAACAAGTAATAATTCCCTAAAAATACTACCTTTGCAAGTATACAGACATGCAATGCAGTATAAAAAGTGTTGAACCCACAGGGAGGAGATTAATTGCTAAAACTAGTAAACCTAACTAAAAAGCAGAAAATTAGTTTGATTTTGAGTTTTTATGATCAAGAGGGCGAGTGAAGTACTAAACGAGAAGACAAAAAATGCAAGAGAAGCACAATAGAGAGGAAAGACTACTCCTAGCTTGTTTCGGGTTGTTTGTTCACATGAATCCTAAAGTCTAATTACTTTCAATTATTTTATCGGGATCGTGTTGATTTTACGCTCTCACGCAACTGATCACTGATCGTGGAATTTTACACCTAGGATAACCTGATCACGTCTCCTAGGCTCTATTCACCAACCCCTCACTCCTACAGTCTCATAGTAAACTCGGGATTGGCTTCTAAGAACATTCAACACACAAGATCCACCCCGAACTATCCCCTGATCAGTTTTAGCTTAGGGTTCCTTATCTATGTTAGCTCCGTACTCCAAGTTAAAGAGAAATGGAAGTTAAGGCCATTACCGGATTAAGTTTCCTAGAAAAACCCAACACGGATTGAAATAAAGACATATATAAGAACCAAAACATGGAAATCTATCAAAACAAAGTAATGAATTCATATTTACAAGCTCCCCTAACAAAATAGAAGTAATCCCGAAAATCTAGTCACTCATAGTGGGCAACAATACAAGAAGATGATTAAATGCTACCATATGAGACTTGATTTGAGGTGGAAGGGGGCTTATCTTCTCTCTCCTTCCAAAAATGGCTCCCAAGCACTATATGCTCTTCAAAATTCATCCCCCAACCGCCAAAGATGCCTTGGAAGTCGTGCCCTAGCTATTTAAATAGTTAGGGCTTAAAAAATAGGCCCAGTACCATTTGCCCGGTCGGGAAATCTACACCTTAAAATACGCCCGATCGGGCATTTTGTCTAACTCTCAATCAAGTTGCGCGTTTTGCACTAAAGAATAATATATTATCAATGAAATATTATTTTGTTCCACTAAAGAATAATATTGTACTCCCATCTAAATTACCAAATTACAAATAACTTGGGTCCATTTTATTTTATAATATTTCCCGCGTTTAAGATTATCTTGATCTGTCAATTTAATTCTTTTGTCTGCTATGTGACTAGAATTAAATTAATTCTCCAAAGATTTTTTATAGTTTGAAACTTTATTTATTATTCGTGGAATAAATTCCAACGTCGCAGTTTTCTGAATAATAAATTCATTGTTCAAACACCTCTTGGGGATCACCCCTTAGGGATTTAATCATACCACACTGGGCACGTGAATTCTATGAAATAAAAAATGTGTGTGAATGTGTAGCACAAGGCAAATAAAGCGGTAGGTATACTCGAAAGCATTCTTTGAGTATAAGTGGGAGATTGTTGGGGTTTGTATACTAAAAGATGTTTCGAGCGTACATGCCTTTGTACAGTCAGGTTGTGCATGTATACGAGAAATGCCACGTCCAATTGTTTACCTAATTATGAGAATAAATAATATAATATAATGGTTTATTATTGAAATATGATAAACAAGTCTAAGGCTTTTTACTAAGAAGGTCAAGTAGGGAAATTCGATGAATCTCCTCATGAGTTTTCCAGTAGGGGACTTGGCCAGATTTAGGAAGAAGAAAAACGTATTCACAACCTAGATAGGCTTTGGCTACCTATTGGTACGGTTGCGGTGTTTGTGATAATTCTCTCTTACCTAAGACGAGATTAGTAACACCGGTGTGGTAAAGCACTGAAAAGATCTAATCTGAAATGTATTCTTTATTGCTATCTACTGTAAGAATATATTTCAGAAATTTTAGTATTTTAGAGTCTGTAGAATTAATATCAATATTGTTTATTCAGTCATACGCCACTTTGACTTATCAATATGTGAGAGTTTGTATTTAACTCAAGTTCATGATATCTTAGGTGGTAGTAATTGAATATTCCAATACCTTCATGTTATTCAATTACTACCACCCAAGATATCATGAACTTGAGTTAAATACAAACTCTCACATATTGAGAAGTCAAAGTGGTGTATGACTGAATAAACAATATTGATATTAATTCCATAGACTAGAAAATAATAAAATTTCTGAAATATATTCTTACAGTAGATAGCAATAAAGAATACATTTAATATTAGATCCTTTCAGTGCTTTACCACACTGGTGTAACTAATCTCATCTTAGGTAAGAGAGAATTATCACAAACACCGCAACCGTACCAATAGGTAGCCAAAACCTATCTAGGTTGTGAATACGTTTTTCTTCTTACTAGATCTGGCCAAATCCCCTACTGGAAAACTCATGAGGAGATTCTTGACATTCTTAGTAAAAAGCCTTAGACTTGTTTATCATATTTCAATAATAAACCATTATATTATATTATTTATTCTCATAATTAGGTAAACAAGTGGATGTGGCGTTTCTCGTATACATGCACAAGCTGACTGTACAAAGGCATGTATGCTCGAAGCATCTTTTAGTATACAAACCCCAACAATCTCCCACTTATACTCAAAGAATGCTTTCGAGTATACCTACTGCTTTATTGGCCTTGTGCTACACATTCACACACATTTTCTCCCACTTATACTCAAAGCAGGCTTTGGCCACTATGTACTCAAAACTATAATTCTTTAAAAGAATCTACCAACATAGTTTGCTAGAGTACATATAACGAAAATATACTTGTAATTTATAACCTTAATTCTTGCTAAGGAGCACGATTATTTGACCGAAATATTTCTAGGCCCTTTGATCCAGTGGATAATTTTATTTGCCTTTCTTAAGTGCACTTATAATCTCTATCAAAATCCATTATTTTGATCCTTTTGAATTTCTACTAATTTAAGTAGAATACCTATAGCAATATATAAAGTTTTAATCATGTCGAATATGATTCCCAAAACTTTAATTATATATATCCCAATTTAACTTGGTATTATCCTTACTATATGATTTGTTATGAAAATTTATGTATGAACATAATTACCTCATCACAATGACTAATTGGAAATTAGTCCTTATGACAAAATAAAACCGAATGATTGCATTCTTTGTTTTATAGTCATAAATTCCAATAGTTCATTTATTTAACCATTTGTTGTGAATTTTAGAATTACTTTCTTTGGAAACCCAAAAGTAATTCTAATTTTTAATAGCTAACTTGGAAATATCTTTTAATGTTATTAGAGTCTTAGAAAGTGTGCAATTCATCACTTCTTTCATTCTAGGGTGTGAACCCCTTTAACTCTATCAAACATTACCTTTATTCCAATTATGAATAATCTATGAGACAAAATTTAGCTCCCACTTTTTAAAAGTAGAAAAATACCAGTCTCAATATTCTTTAAGGCTATTAAAACAATTTAAACAGTGTCTGGAGTTAAATTCACTCTAGTTTAATAAAACGAGCCATGACGCTCTTATTAAACACTTAGAATTTAATTTTTCATTAAGAAAAAGCTCTCACTATTTTAATTATCACTTTCACAACAAAATAAATAAAACAATAACTAATCAAATAGTCAACTCTAGGCTTGAAACATTAAAACAAATTTAATGTGCATACTATATTTACTATACAAGAACTTCTAGTATTTATAATAAATACTTATCTTGTTTCTAGTTGAATTTATTTTACTTGTCTTGTAATCAATCATTGTGATTATTTTTCCTACACCTTTATTTGAACAAACGCGATCATAAGATCATTTTATTTTGTATTGAATCCATGTCGAACATTAATGTTCTATTGACTCATCAACAAAATAATGGTTCAAAAGACTTAAGGATTAAAGAAACTTAATAATCAATATTTCTAGAAGAAAATTTAATAATAATTGAATCAACAATTTTAATCACAAGTAAACAGTTTTGATATTAACCATGTTACATTTGATGTCATAAATGATTGGATGATCAAAACTTCATTTATCTAATAATGAAAGCATTATAAAATGAATTGATAATCCAAAAACATAATTGATAAACTAGGAATAAAATTCCACATCAATAATCCATATGATATCAAAACCAAACAATATAAAAAACTTTTAAAATTCAACAATGTAAACATAAAAGCAAAAATAAACTCATCTGACTTGAACATGGTCATCTCAAAAGTCCACCCCTTCTTTTTATCTTTGTTTGAGTAGTCACAAGCTTGTTATAAAGCTCCAAAAACGAAAACTTTTTGTCGCTAAACAAAATTTCATTTCTGACTTCATTAAAGCTATCTGGAAGCCCATCAAGGATCATTATCTGTTGGGTTTCTGGGTCAACTTTCCCCCCCCCCCGACAAGTGAAGTTCCTTGAAGTAGCCAAGCATGACTAGGGCATATACCCCCACGTCTTGGCCCTCTTCAAATACATCACACCTTAAATGCTTCACAGCGATACCAGCTCTTGCCTTAGAGGACTTTTCTTCAAACCACGTGGGCTTGTTGACCAACGGCCTTTTGGGTTTGTCAAACCTCTCAAGGGCATTCCCAACACCGGCTAAAACGAAGCCCTTGAGATGACATTCCGCGGTATGCCACTGATCACGAAACTCCTTGTCCTCTCCTTGTAGATGGTATGTGGGCGGACGATTCTTGCTGAGAATCAATCTCAAGTCATTGATCAAACGATCAACATCAAGCTTACTTTTCCATTCCATAAACAATTCAGCGTCACGCTTCCTCGAACTAAGTATGGCATAGTAAATATCCCAAGTATCAATCATCTTTCGTTCAAGCTGAGAACAAACACCAATAATATAAACATGTAAAATTTCAAGGAATTGCAAATAAGCACAAAACAATTCATCAATTTTTCATCCACAAAAATCAAGCAAAAACGTTCTTCTACTAGGAAGCCGTGTCTTATTCATGCAAGAAATCCATTATTTTTACTTGCCACAATGTCGACAGATAGTCCAGAGACCATAAGAATGGCATGACTGACTAACACTGCTAAAGCATATAACCACAAAATTAAGCACTAAGGATTCTTTACTTGTGCGTGAACTCCTCTAAAGAAAGGTCGAACCGGACAAGTATCTCCTCCTATAGCTCCCTCTAAGCATTATTAAAATACAATCCTTATAATTTCGTAGCAATATTGCTCCAGTAAAGACCAGTCGCAGTATTACTGAAAAACTAATTTTACGATTTTAATAACCTTTATCTAGAAAAGTCCAAACTTACGAACTGGTAATGTTCCTCCCGTAAAGATAGGCCGGTCACTACTTCGCACTAAGACCAATTTTATGGAGGCCATATACAAACGTGTTGTAATTATCGCTTCATATTTTCTTGTTGGTGGTTTTAATAGTTTAATTATCACTTAAACAAATAAGGCAGGTATCCACATTCAAAGAATAATTAAACATGTACTAGCTATGCATGCAAGGCAATAAGTACATAGGCGATGCATGAGTTAAACTAGATTTTAACAAATAAAATCATAACTCAAATTAAATATCCATCATTCATCAATAAAACATGTAAACACATTTACATAAGGTTCACATAACCATAATGACGAAACTTGATCATTTAACTAAGCATCTAAAATAAATAGATAGAATTAAAATTCTATCTTCACATAAACAAGATTATCTAGACGTTAAGTCCAATCTTAAACAATCATACATTATTAGTTAAAATAACGTATCTTGATTATTAGAATTACCTTTTAATACTATTAGGATTTACTTAGATAGAATTAATCCATCATTATCCTAAAGTTAATGTCTAGGTGTATATCATAAAAGATTAGCTAAGTCTCAATATAAAATGCCCACTTGGATATATAAATCCGCATTTATCCAATCAAGACAAAATCCATTTAAAACACACCAATTAAATTCGAGAATTAAAATTCTCATAGCTTTCATAAAATCACATGACAAGAAAAATCTTATTACATCTTTAATTCATATTGATGTTTTCTAGATGAAATAAAATTCACCTTCATCAAGATTAAAGACAAAATTCAACTTAAATAAATAATTAAGGATTTTAATAGCAAAATTAATGCTCTTTGAATTTCTCACGTCTTTAAAACAATTCAATGTTATCTAAATGAAACAAAATCATCTTCATCAAAATTAAAGATAAAATTCAAATTTTAAACTAGGAATTGAATTCCAATTAAAATCCAATTAATCATTTAAAACTTTAATAATTTAGGATTTTAGTAGTATGTTAATGCCAAATGAATTTTTCACTTCTTTAATTAAACTGACGTTATCTAGATGAAACAAAGTTCGCCTTACATCAAATTAAAGAAAAAATTCAAACTAGGAATTAGATTCCAATTAAAATCCATCCAATTATTATACATGTAATTTTAGAAAATTTTGAAGGTTTAAAACAATTGAAAGACTTATGTCTTTTCCTTAGGTATATTTCTAGGAAATAATTCCATAATACACCAATTAAAATTAAGACAATTTCAATTAAACCTTAAAATAAAACATGAAAGCATATAACGAGAATATTCTTTAAAATTCCATCCAATCATGGAAAAGCCAAAAATTAGATCAAACAAATAATGAATTTCCTTATGCTAATTATCATGATATTATCTAGATGGTAAGAATCCATCAAAATCAACTAATTAACAAATTAAGTCAATTATTGAGCTAATTATTCCAATTGGCAATTTTTAAAGAAGACAACAAAATCTCTTTAAATTAGAATCTTGATTAAACAAATAATTCATTCTAATTTACCACAAGTTATAGAATTTATTCTAGGTTTAGGATTTTAAACCACAATTATAAATAACTTGTTCATCAACAAACGAAAAACGAGAACGAAGAACGAGACGACGAGACGATGCAACCCAAAACCCTAATTATGGTTTGGGCCGCCACGGGCCTCGCAGCAGCCGCTGGTGCCGCGCTCGACTTCTGCTGTCTCCCGCAACTGCTGGCGCTGCTCCCACTGCAGCGTCGCCGCCTGCTGACCACCGCTGCCACTGCCGCTTCCACTGGAGCAGCCGGCTCAGTCCAGCAACGAAGACTTCCAGCGTTTGCAGACGTTGCTGCCATTGTAGCATCACTGCCGCTATGCACAAGCGTCGCTGCTGCCCGGAGAAGAAGCTGTTGTGACTCGGCTGTGCAGCCGCTGTCCGACGACGATGCAGCTGCTGTCCGGATCTGCAATCGCGAGGGCTGCCCGAAGACGATGCGGATCGCCGCTGCCTCTTCTCACCAGATCTGGATCTTGGATCCCTGATGAAGACAACCCAGATTGCAAACACACTTTAGGTTTTAACCCTTGTGTTTATTTAGTCGTTTTCAACTTAACTAACTTGATTTATCGCGGTCGCTTTGCTTGACTGCGATCTTAAATCTTAATTAATCGTTTCTCAATTGTAACAATCTTTTATGTTCAAACACATATGCACATTTAAATATCTAGCTATTAGCAATTTAAATTGTTCTTGCATATAAAGAATCATAAAACTATAGATCTACGAATACTTGCTTAGATCTAGAATATTCTTGTGAAAAACTCGAATAAAATTCAAGATTCATAATATTCTTTCATCGATCCAAGTATTCAATCATGGACCACTTTATTTCTTGATTCAAACACATATTCACTTAAACACATACATATATGTAATCAATAAACATATAATCTAGTATATATTACTTAGAATATATAGATATAATGATGTTCATCATAGATCTCGAATATTTTTGTGAAAAACTTGAATAAAATTCAAGATTCATAATATTCTTTCATCGATCTAGAACATCATATCAAAGATCCGATAAGAAAATCAAGAAAAACATAGATCCAACACATATTATAAACATATAACATGTATTGCATTATTTTCGAAAATCCCAAGTTTTTACACTACAATTTTCAAAAAATTCAATTAATCAAATACATGATCAGAGACTAAAAACCTGGCTCTGATACCAATTGTTGGGACTACCACAACGGAAGACACGGAAAACAAACAAGTCCTTAACGGATCTATTTAGGTGATTATGCATTCGATTCCAATTTCATGCAATAAACCTACATCTATAGATCACACATCAAATATTCACATAAACATGCATATTCGACGTGAATTAAATGTTACCTCATAATCCGACATCGGATTGACATTGCTTGCTGCACCTCCGGGCGATCCCTGGTTTACCGACCATGTATCTTCCGATCTATTCCCTTGTCCTTGATAACTCATCCGTGTGGGCGGATCTTGAATAATCAACAATAGCTTTGGTGAGATTTAGGAAGAACACCACACAAAACAATCTATCTCGATTCAATTCTATGGATTAGAATGAACAAGACAAGGCTAAACCAAAACCCTATATCTCCTTGTTCTATGGCTCAAAAATCGAGGCAAGAAGGAGAGAGAGAAGCCGAGTGATCGGCAGCTAGGGTTATGGTTTGAGTTGTGAATTATGTCAATTGTATATTAGGGTTTCCACATCTCACCACTATTTATAAAAGACTTATTGGGCTAGAATGAGGATCCATGGAAAGAAATAGTTGTTGGGCTCACCCATTAGATAAATATCTAATTAAATCAAATGACCCATGATTTAATATATTATCAATGAAATATTATTTTGTTCCACTAAAGAATAACATTGCACTCCCATCTAAATCACCAAATTACAAATAACTTGGGTCCATTTTATTTTATAATATTTCCCGCGTTTAAAATTATCTTTATCCGTCAGTTTAATTCTTTTGCCTGCTATGTGAATAGAATTAAATTAATTCTCCAAAGAGTTTTTCTAGTTTGAAACTTTATTTATTATTCGTTGAATAAATTCCAACTGTGCAGTTTTCTGAATAATAAATTCATTTTTCAAACACCTCTTGGGGAAATGATGTGGATCCATGTATTTTTGTGATCCATTTCCCAAGGATTTACCCAATTGTGATGCTTGATCTAGGTATTTTTGTGAGAATTGGTTTTCTATTTTATCAATAAAGGCAACCCAACAAGAATTAAGGAAACTAAGATGATCAAAATAAGAAGTAACATTGGATAGAGTGGAAATTGAGATACATAGTCATTGATGAGGCAAGCTAAGACACTTACAACATACTAACATGCATTCATGGCTAGATCTTCAAAGGAAACCACAAACCTTGAAGCATACCTCTACTTGATCCATACTTCACTAAGAATTGATGAACCAAGCAACCTAAATCTAGGAATTGGATAGGAAACCCTCTTCAAGAGGAACAAATCTCTTAAGCATATAATTCAGCAAAAACCTAAGGAAAAGAAATGACATCAAGAGGTATTTATACTATGGGTCCAAAAATAGAAAGTTGGCCCACAAAATCTAAAATCGGCAGAATCGCCCGGTCGAGCGTTTTTCACAGGCAAAAACACCCGGACCGGGCGTTTTCACTGTCCCCGGGCATCCTCCTTCACGCTTTAATCAAATCGCCCGGTCTGGCGATTTTCACATGTGAAAACGCCCGACCCGGGCGTTTCCTCTAGAAATTCCGGTCGGCCCTCGTTCTTCAGCACGATCCTCAACTTTGGCTCATCCGTCCTCCTAGGCTCTTCCCGCTTGGACTTTTGAATGAAAGTTGCGAGTCCATCCCGGAGCCGCCTCGTCATGGATCTCGTCATCCTCCCCTTCTTGGAAAGGATTTGTCCTCAAATCCGGACTCCCTACAAAATCAAACGGACTCAAATCAGTGACGTTGGACGTGCAACTAACATTATACTCACCAGGCAAGTCGATCACATAGGCATTGTCGTTGACGCATTCCAACACGAGAAAAGGTCCATCTCCTCTAGGGGCTAGCTTGCCCTTGGTCTTGTCGGGGAAACGTATCATCCTAAGATGTACCCACACCCAATCACCGGGTTCAAAAACCACCTTCTTGCGTCCCTTGTTCACGTGGCGCGCTACTTGCTCTCCCTTCTCTCGGATCCTCTCTTGCACTTGAGTATGCATCTCCTTCACGAACTTAGCCTTTTCCTCTCCCCCTACATCAAGCATAATTGACAAAGGCAAATCATCCGCGGACAAATCCAACGGGGTGAGGGGGTTAAATCCATATACAACTTCAAAAGGAGACAATTTAGTAGTGGAATGAAAAGTCCTATTGTATGCAAATTCGGCAATAGGTAGACACTCCTCCCAAGACATATTATTCTCAAATACTAGAGCACGAAGGAGGGCTCCTAAGGACCTATTCACTACTTCCGTTTGTCCATCCGTTTGGGGATGAGCGGTAGTAGAAAAAAGAAGCTTGGTTCCAAGACTTCCCCAAAGGCTCTTCCAAAAGAAACTCAAGAATTTGACATCCCTATCACTCACAATTGTTTTTGGAATCTCATGCAATTTGACCACCTCCTTAAAAAACAAATTTGCAATGAATTTAGCATCATTCGTCTTCCTACATGGAATGAAATGAGCCATCTTGGAGAACCTATCTACCACTACCAAAATACTATCATTCTTTCGAGAAGACATGGGTAGGCCTAGCACGAAATCCATGGAAATGTCCACCCAAGGTTGTGTAGGTATAGGTAAAGGAGTATAAAGCCCAAAGTTACTAGACTTAGACTTGGCTTGCCTACACTCTATGCATTGACCACAAAATTTCTCAACATGTTTCTTCATACAAGGCCAAGAGAAATATTCACTCAAAATGTCAAAAGTTTTCGACACCCCAAAGTGCCCCATCAAGCCTCCCAAATGATATTCCTTAATCAACAAGTCACGAAGAAAGCAATTAGGAATGCAAAGCTTATTCTCTTTATACAAGTAACCATCCATCCTATAATATTTATCAAAAGATCCTTTTTCACATGCTTCAAAAAAAAGTGGCAAATTCGTGATCATGCTTATATAATTTCTTAATGAACTCAAAGCCAACATACTTGGAAGCACACACAACAAGCACTTGTTTTCTCACATGCATCACATGATTATTGATAAGTCGTATTCTAAGCCTTGGTTACTGGTCAGTATGTCGTGAAATGCATGTATTATCTGCAAAACAGTTGCTCAAGTGTGCAGGATTAAGGGATCTAAGTCAGTAGGAGACGATTCAGGTGACGCAAGTGAAAAGGGTGCCAGAAGGATGCAATACTGACCAGGATGCATGCCAGAGAAAAGGCTCGAGATGGAGAAGAAGGATAGCTGAGATGATCATTAACAAGGGCAGAAAAGTCAAAACGTGAAGGAAGTCTACCCTAAAAGCAAGGGCAAGCCTCCCTACAAAAGAATCCACTTGGACAGAGAGAAGGGGTTCCTGAGAGTTCGGTTAGGAGTTCCAAGTTCTCGGTTCTAAACACACACTTAGTAGAATTCTCTCTAGAAGATCAGTCCTTCAGCATTGTCCAATCTCTCGTTCCTCGCCACAGCTATGGTCACTTGACGTCCAAGAGTCTGCCGGAGAAGCCATCGATCCACCATTCCAGCCAGTTGCCGTAGTAGTATAGCAGTATCATCGCCGGAGTGGCAAAACAATCGTTATTTTGCTTTCTAGTTTAATCTTTACCTGTTTTCATCGTTGGTTTTGTGCAAACACTCATCGTTGTTGCATTTTGAAGTACTTTGTGAAGTTCTAACGTTTAAATTATGAAGTTTCTATTTCGTATGTCGCTTTGGTTCGAGTTTGCTTCATTCTGCCTAGGAAAGTTAGATCTAGTTGTTGCTTTTAATTTCTAAGTGTTTTCTTATCTGGAGTTGTCGATTCTGAAGTTGTAGTTATGTTTTAGTCTAATCTTCGTGCTTGAGTCTTCGTTTTGCATTATAATCACCGCCTTGCATGTTAGCCAGTAGAAGTAAAATTGCAGTTTCACCGTTTATTTTAAGTTTGAGCATTGTAATCAATGGATCTTGAGTTTGAGGTTATGAATCTGAGTTTAGTTATGGTGTTTGTGTTCATCTGATTTTTGTTAATGCTTGGTGAAGAAGAAAACGTCAAAATCCACTTTAATTTGGACCACTTTACTTTTAAAGTTACGTTTGCTTTTGTTCCCTACTTTTCAGTTGTACTGTCCAGACCTGTCAGAGAGCCACCCAGCCACCAGATATGCCTTGTAGTCTAAATTTCCTCTTTTAGTAACTGTCTACTTTTCATATGCCTCTGAGACACCTTGTCCCCTATTTCCACGAACACCTCCACATGCCTGTTATTTTCACACCCACTAGTCAATAGAGTACCACCTTTATTTCTTGCCTAGGTAAAATCTCAACCCAAGCGTGGTAGCTAACCAAAAACGCCCAGGAAAGTCACCGCAGTTATCCAAACGTGTCAATCCTTGTGGGATTCGACCCTTACCTCCACTATACTAATCAGTAGAAGTGGGTTGAGGAAACTTGTTTGAAGCCAGGTCCCGGTTGTCGTACCAACGACTCAGCTGGGTCGGGAATCTCTTCCTGATCAGTTGGATACACTCCAAGCAAAGAGTCTGGTTTTAAATTTTGAGAAATGCCACTTTATGGTTATAGAAGGAATTGTCTTAGGACACGTGGTGTCAGAAAAGGGGATCCAGGTGGATCAAGCTAAGGTAAATGTCATATCCAAACTACCCTACCCTACTGATCAGAAAGGAATAAGAGGTTTTCTTGGCCATGCTGGATTTTGATTTATCAAGGATTTCGCCAAGATTGCCCAACCCCTTACCAGACTTCTCCAGAACGAGGTGGAGTTCGTTTTCGACGAGCATTGCAAGACTGCTTTCAACCTCCTTAAGGAAAAATTGATTTTTGCACCGATTATTCAGGCTCCTAACTGGGATCACCCCTTCGAGGTGATGTGCGATGCTAGTGACTATGCGGTGGGGGCCGTACTGGGTCAGAAGATCGATGGGAAAATGTACGTGATATTCTATGCATCTAAGACCTTGAATCAAGCCCAACGGAATTATGACACCACCGAGAAGGAGATGTTGGCGGTTGTCTATTCATTCGAAAAGTTCAGGCAGTACCTACTGGGATCCAGAGTCATCGTCTATACTGATCATGCGGCGATTAAGTATCTCATTGCGAAGAAGGAGTCAAAACCCCGACTGATCAGATGAGTGTTGCTTTTACAAGAATTCGATTGGGAGGTAGAAGACAAAAAGGGGGTTGAAAACAAAGTGGCGGACCACTTGAGCAGAATAATGCAAGGGAACAGTGAGGATGTGAGAGATCGATTCCCGGAAGAGCATTTATGTGAAGTGATTTTTTCCGCAAGAAAGATCGATTGGGAAGAAGTGATGAGACTTACTGGGCAGGACGTAACAACCAAGGATAAGGAGAAAGTAGGACAAGAACCCTGGTATGCGGACTTGGCAAACTACCTAGTGACGGGGGAGCTACTAATGGTGCCAAACGTGACAAAGGCTCAGAGGATGAAGATCAAGAGCGAAGCAAAGTATTATTTCTGGGACGACCCATGCTTGTGGAAGGCAGGAACCGACCAGGTCATTAGGAGATGTGGTCCTGACTGGGAGCAACGGGATGTACTAACGCACTACCACTCCTTGGCATGTGGAGGACATTTCGGGCCAAGGAAGACTGTGAGGAAGGTGCTAGATAGCGGATTTTACTGGCCAACCCTGAATAGAGATGCATACGAGTTCTGCAAGGGCTGTGACCGTTGCCAACTGAGCGGTGGGATCTCCGCGAGGGATGAAATGCCGCAAGTTCCAGTAATTGTTTGTGAGGTGTTCGACATCTGGGGTATGGACTTCATGGGTCCTTTTCCCTCATCTTATGGGAACTCCTACATCCTGGTGGCAGTTGACTATGTATCGAAGTGGATAGAAGCCAAAGCCACAAGCACTTGTGAATCTAAGGAAGTCACCAAGTTCCTCAAGAGTCATATATTCAGCCGATTTGGGATACCAAGGGCAATCATCTCCGATCAAGGGACTCACTTCTGCAACCGAATGGTCGAAGCATTGATGAAGAAGTACGGAGTTCATCACCGCCTATCTAGTCCTTACCACCCTCAAGCCAACGGGCAAGCAGAGATCTCAAACAGGGAAATAAAGAGCATTTTAGAGAAGACAGTCAACCCCTCCAGAAAAGATTGGAGCACAAGGTTGGAAGATGCTCTGTGGGCATATCGCACAGCCTACAAAACTCCTATCGGGATGTCCCCCTATCGCATCGTCTTTGGGAAGATGTGTCACTTGCCAGTAGGAATTGAACACCGAGCATACTGGGCAGTTCAGCAGGTTAACGTGGATGCTAAGGCCTGTGAAGAGGAAAGGAAGCTACAAATACAAGAGCTGGAAGAACTCAGATTGGATTCGTTCGACTCAGTCATGTGGTACAAGGAGAAAACAAAGATGTGGCACGACAAAAATCTGAGAACCAAAGATCTCCAAGTTGGTCAGAAAGTACTACTCTTCCAGTCAAGATTGAAGCTAATGCCTGGGAACTCAAGTCCAAATGGTCAGGGAGTATCCCTAACTCCGAACCTTTTGTCGTTAATGGACATAGATTAAAAATATATAGGGAAAATGAAGAGATGTGTGTAGTGGAAGAAGTTCCACTACACTTTAATAGCGTCTAAATGACCAGTAGAAAAGGGGTTTAGAGTTCCACCTGGTCAACGTAATATGATTTGTGCTTATTGACCAGGTAAAACTTTAAATACCCTTAGTAATGATGTAAATATTGTGAATATTTAGTAATTTAACTTAAGTTAAGAAAGAAAACCCCCAAAAAGATTTTCGGATCTTAAATATTAATTTGGAGTCCGTACTGACCACGAGGATACCACTTGGGCGAAACTCTGAATTATAATTAAGAGCCATTTATTTGCTTTATTTCTATTTTTAGCTAGTTGAGAGGGAGGTATAGAGAGAAATTTGAATTTTGGTGCGTGTTGCAGCTTTGCAGGCGAGTGCAGAGACTGGTTGGGCGTTCTCGCAGCTGATTGGACGTCTCCTGTCACGTCCCTGCTCCACGCGCCCTCCCAGTCACCACGTTTAGCAAAGGAGTTCATCACCACGTTTAGGTTCCAAGTCACCACGGACCTAGACGAGGTGTCAATTTCCTTTAGAATATTCGGTGGAGAACTGTCCATGAGTCTTATAGAGTGGACTGTGCGACTGGGTATGTGTAGCCTGGAGGAGGCTATAGGACCAGAATGGAGAAGCCGTGAGAGGGGGGTACCAAGGAGACTCATAGACTTTGAGCCCCAGGAAGCCTGGGAGGAGCTAACCCACCCCGATGCTAGTCAGTTCGCCTCCACTACATCCAGATCCACCCACTTCAACAATTCCATGCTGAGATTGGTGCAACTCTACTTGGGCTACAACTTACTGGGACAGAGTAATTCAGCTGCCAGGACATCCATGACTGAATTATACATGGTATGGTGCGCTAATCGCGGTAGGAGGCTGCATTTGGGATTTTGGACAGCCTACCAATGCCACCTGATAGCCACCCACCCAGCTAGGAACTTGTCCCTCTGCCACATACTAGGAGCTTTCGTGCGCAACAACATCATCATCAAAGAGGCAGAAGACTTGTCTCCGATGTACATGGTCGACGCCCCTGGCCTGTTCGATATACCCTTCTTCGTCCGCACCAACTTGGTATACTACAGAGAAGGAGTGCCCCAATTCTACCCGATGGGAGAAGCTCTTAGTGGAAGGGCACAACAGGTCCAAGAGGGGCAAGCTGGGGAGATCGACCAAACGCAGAGGCTGAGGCAAGAAAATCTGGAGAGGGCAGTAACTGAGCTAGCGGAGGAGAATGGACAATCACGGGCAGAGATGGCGAAGCTGACAACCCTAATGGAGAGTATCCTAAAAGAATTGGCGAGAGGAAAGGCAAGCATTGGAGCTGGAACAAGTGGACATGGAGGACAGGAAGAAGAAACCACCGGACCTGAGGAAGAAGAAGGTGATGAACAAGAAGAGGAAGATGACAACCAACCGGAACCCACTGAAGAAGAACCAAATGAACCACCTGCACAGACCCCTGCGCCAAGGAGGAGCAGGAGGAACGTCTGATCGACCCCCCCCAAACTGACCAGTTAGTTTTCTTTTTAATTTTAAGTTTTCTTTTAGTTCTGTTTTCTTACTTTTGTTAAATAGGTAGAATTATGTGTATTAATTGTGAGCAAACCCCATTCATAACACTTAGCCTATTTAATAGTCTAAGTGTGAGAAGTAAATGGTTTGCTACTTCGGTGCATGTGTTTTTATTATGTTTTTGTGTTCTGTCATAAGCATGTTAACTCACACTTAGCCTACTGCGTAGTCTAAGTGTGAGGAGTTTATATGTTTATATGACATGTTTGTAAAATATTCTGCTTTGTTTTATAAATCTAGGTATATATCTCAAACTCTCCCACTTAGCCTATTGCATAGTCTAAGTGTGAGAAGTTTTTAGATATAATATGTGTTTTTTATAAATGTGTGTCTGTCATACTAGCCATTCCCAATTTTCACTTCACAGCCCGTATCTGGGGCAGACACTTGTGAAGTGAGAGAGGGGAGCAAATGGCCAGTATGACATGTATATATGTGTTATTTGAGTCAGTGCATGTTAGTTTTTTTTTTTTAGGGTTTGTTTAGGTCTAGGAATTATGTATTATGTTTTTTTTTATGAATGGGCTTAAAACTCAACTGCCTCGAACTGACGGTGAGGGGAATTGGGGGAGATAAGGCATGCCGGAAAATAGAAACCACCCCCTCCAGTAACCCCTAGTCAGTATAGATGATGCAAGTATGAAGGAAAAATCCATCCCTTAGGTCAGACACGAAAGCCCTCTTAAAAGGTGAGTTAGAAACCCCAAAGTGGAACTGCTTTCCACTAAACACTGAAAAAAAAAAAAAAAGAGTGGCTACCACATGATGTCTAGGGCAAGGTGACCGCGTGTAGCAAACCCTGAAGGCAGTAGGAGTAGGAAACCCCCCCCCCCCCCTCCCAAAAAAAAAAAAAAGCTCCTACCCTTAGAACCCCATTTTCTAACCTGATCTATACCCAGAAATGACCCATCAACCACTAGAACTGTGTGTGTGCAAGGCATAAGGTAAGGAGGTAACTGCCCAGGAGGACATACAAAAGAAACCAGCTGAAGAAAAGTAAAGCAAAGAAAGAAGGAGAAAATCGATCTGAAAAATTCCAGATCCAAAAAGATAGAAGAAGGTATAAGGGTGGCAAAGCCACAGGAAAGAAAACCGAAGAAAATGGTTGCAGATACTTGGCCACAAAAAGAGAAAAGAGGAAGAAAGAATAAGGGTGGCGAAGCCACAAGGAAGTTACTGACCAGCTGGAAGCCAATGTAAGAAATTGTCCAGCCGAAGAAGAAGCCCTAGCCAGAAGCCCAATGCACACAGTTCTCCCTCATCAAATAAGTAGTTAGTTTTTGAACCCTAGAGCCTTAGGGACAACTACCCCAAACATTACAAACCAATAGCCCCGTTACAAGCCTTAAAGTAGTTAGTTTCTAAGCCTTGGTTACTGGTCAGTATGTCGTGAAATGCATGTATTATCTGCAAAACAGTTGCTCAAGTGTGCAGGATTAAGGGATCCAAGTCAGTAGGAGACGATTCAGGTGACGCAAGTGAAAAGGGCGCCAGAAGGGTGCAATACTGACCAGGATGCATGCCAGAGAAAAGGCTCGAGATGGAGAAGAAGGATAGCTGGGATGATCATTAACAAGGGCAGAAAAGTCAAAACGTGAAGGAAGTCTACCCTAAAAGCAAGGGCAAGCCTCCCTACAAAAGAATCCACTTGGAGAGAGAGAAGGGGTTCCTGAGAGTTCGGTTAGGAGTTCCAAGTTCTTGGTTCTAAAAACACACTTAGTAGAATTCTCTCTAGAAGATCAGTCCTTCAGCATTGTCCAATCTCTCGTTCCTCGCCACAGCTATGGTCGCTTGATGTCCAAGAGTCTGCCGGAGAAGCCATCGATCCACCATTCCAGCCAGTTGCCGTAGTAGTATAGTAGTATCATCGCCGGAGTGGCAAAACAATCGTTATTTTGCTTTCTAGTTTAATCTTTACCTGTTTTCGTCGTTGGTTTTGTGCAAACACTCATCGTTGTTGCCTTTTGAAGTACTTTGTGAAGTTCTAACGTTTAAATTATGAAGTTTCTATTTCGTATGTCGCTTTGGTTCGAGTTTGCTTCATTCTGCCTAGGAAAGTTAGATCTAGTTGTTGCTTTTAATTTCTAAGTGTTTTCTTATCTGGAGTTGTCGATTCTGAAGTTGTAGTTATGTTTTAGTCTAATCTTCGTGCTTGAGTCTTCGTTTTGCATTATAATCACCGCCTTGCATGTTAGCCAGTAGAAGTAAAATTGCAGTTTCACCGTTTATTTTAAGTTTGAGCATTGTAATCAATGGATCTTGAGTTTGAGGTTATGAATCTGAGTTTAGTTATGGTGTTTGTGTTCATCTGATTTTTGTTAATGCTTGGTGAAGAAGAAAACGTCAAAATCCACTTTAGTTTGGACCACTTTACTTTTAAAGTTACGTTTGCTTTTGTTCCCTACTTTTCAGTTGTACTGTCCAGACCTGTCAGAGAGCCACCCAGCCACCAGATATGCCTTGTAGTCTAAATTTCCTCTTTTAGTAACTGTCTACTTTTCATATGCCTCTGAGACACCTTGTCCCCTATTTCCACGAACACCTCCACATGCCTGTTATTTTCACACCCACTAGTCAGTAGAGTACCACCTTTATTTCTTGCCTAGGTAAAATCTCAACCCAAGCGTGGTAGCTAACCAAAAACGCCCAGGAAAGTCACCGCAGTTATCCAAACGTGTCCATCCTTGTGGGATTCGACGCTTACCTCCACTATACTAATCAGTAGAAATGGGTTGAGGAAACTTGTTTGAAGCCAGGTCCCGGTTGTCGTACCAACGACTCAGCTGGGTCGGGAATCTCTTCCTGATCAGTTGGATACACTCCAAATTACATACGTAAAACTAGGGAAAGAACCTGGAACCTTTCAATTATCAATTAAGACATCATCACTTGAAAGAGCATGAGGCTTCCTAGAAAGGGCATCGGCAACAACATTTTCCTTTCCCTTTTTATATTTGATCACATAAGGGAAAGTTTCTAGAAAAACACTCCACTTAGCATGTCTTTTATCAAGTTTATGTTGTCCCCCTAGGAACTTAATGGATTCATGGTCGGTGTGAATTACAAACTCCCTATGCATGAGGTAATGTTGCCAATTCTCTAAACACCTCACTATAGCATACAACTCCTTATCATATGTGGGGTAGTTTAATTTGGCTTGGCCAAGCTTTTCGGAGAAATAGGCTATGGGTTTCCCCTCTTGCATGAGCACTCCTCCTACCCCCACTCCACTAGCATCACACTCAAGCTCAAAAGTCTTGTCAAAATTGGGAAGGGCTAACAAAGGAGCATGAGTAAGGTCATTTTTCAAGGTGTTAAAAGCTCTTTCTTGCTCCTCTCCCCACTTAAACTCGACATTCTTTTTCACAAGGTGATTAAGGGGAGATGCCTTAGTAGAAAAATCCCTCACAAACCTCCTATAGAAGCTTTCAAGACCATGGAAAGATCGAACTTCACTCACACTCTTGGGTGTAGGCCACTCCCTAATCGCCTTCACTTTCTCCTCATCTACTTTCACACCACCCCTCCCCACAACAAATCCAAGAAAAACAACCTCATCAACACAAAAAATGCATTTGGATAACTTGGCATATAAGGCATGCATTCTCAACACTTCAAGACATCCCTAAGATGATTAGCATGCTCTTCTACACTCTTACTATAAATCAAGATATCATCAAAATACACCACCACAAATTTTCCAATAAAAGGACGAAGCACATGATTCATCAAACGCATGAAAGTGAAAGGAGCATTAGTCAATCCAAAAGGCATAACAAGCCATTCATATAAGCCAAATTTGGTTTTAAAAGCGGTTTTCCATTCATCCCCTTCTTTCATGCGAATTTGGTGGTACCCACTTGCTAAATCAATTTTGGAGAAACAATTAGAGCCACATAGATCCTCAAGCATATCATCTAACCTAGGTATAGGGTGTCTATACTTAATGGTGATCTTATTGATGGCTCTACAATCCACGCACATTCTCCAAGTTCCATCCTTCTTAGGTACCAAAATAACGGGTACGGCACAAGGTGTGAGAGATTCTCGAATCAAACCTTTGGCAAGGAGTCCCTCGACTTGCCTTTGAAGTTCTTGAGTCTCCTTTGGGTTTACTTTGTATGCCGCCCGGTTGGGAAGAGAGGATCCCGGTACAAAGTCGATTTGGTGCTCAATCCCTCTCACGGGTGGGAGCTTGTTTGGAAGCTCGTCCGGGAAGACATCCTTAAAACCTTGCAAAACACTTTCAATCAACAAAGGACAAGGATTAGTGTTAGCATTTAAACATAAATCGTGCCGGACCATGAGGAGGATGGTTGATCGGATTTTTAGTGCCCACCCAAGGTCGGGAGCCCTAGCTAACAAGCAACCTTTTCCCTCCCTTGCTTGTGGTTTTTCTTGCTTGGGTACTTTATTTTTGCTCTCACCACCCCCTCTCTCACTTGGCTTTTTTAACTCACCCTCACTCACAAGCCTTTTCTCTCTATCCATTTCCCTTTCCCTTTGTAGATGTTGGTGTGCTTCAAACACATCCTTAGGTAAGAGGGGCTTCAACCTAACCTTCAAACCATTCACCATGTAGAAATATTCATTGGTGAAACCATTCTTATACACCCTCCTATCAAACTCCCAAGGCCTTCCCAACAACATGTGACAAGTCGTCATTGGAATGATATCACACATCACCTCATCCTCAAAGACACCATTCTTCAAAGGAACGAGACATTGATCCTTCACCTTTAGCTCCCCGGACTCCCCTAGCCATTGAAGCTTGTAAGGATTGGGGTGTTTGTCAACCTTCAACCCCAACTTGGCCACCAATTGTTCACTCACCACATTAGCACAACTACCTCCATCAATAATCACCAAACAAGTTTTAGAGTATACCTTGCAATTCATATGGAAGATGTTGCACCTTTGTTCTTTATGCTCCTCAAGATCAGGTTGTACATTGAGTATCCTTAGCATCACCAAGGACTTTGACCCCTCATCCTCTTCTCCTCCACTAGAGTATGACATGAGTGGCTCTACACTCGCCTCCTTGTCTCCTACCACCACGTCTTCCTCATCTTCACTATGCACGCTACCATCTTTCCCAATAATCATGACTCTTTGGTTAGGACACTCACGAGCATAGTGACCATAGCCCTTACACTTGAAGCATTGTACCTTACTACTCTCCGTTGAGGAAGGGTTCTTGGTAACTTGTGGACTTGAGCTTGGAGATCCCTTGTACGGAGCTTTGCCTTGAGTAATAGGTGAACTTTCCATCTTCATGGAAGGGGTACTCCACTTGTTTCCTCCCATCCCGGTTTGACTAGAAGCCACCCTCGCCTTGTTGAGAGCCACCACTTTACCTTGCCTCTCAAAAGTCTCGGCAAAACTTAGTACTTCTCCCAATGTGATTCCCCTCAACGCCTCAATTTGGACTTTATGCTTCAAGGGCGTGTTGAGACCATGGATGAAGCGGTCTTGAGTGGTTTCCTCCAATTCATTTACTCCAATCTTGTTCATCAAAGCAAGAAGTTCATAGTAGTAATCCATCACACTCATGGACCCTTGCCTTAGATCTTGAAGCTCCCCACGAAGTTTAAGATAATAGGACCTCGATACAAAGGACTCCTTCATGATTCGGCATAACTCATCCCATGAACGCACTTCCCCCATCCTAGCTATCCTCCTCTTTCTCAACACATCATTCCACCAATTGTTAGCATTACCCCTAAACTCGGCCAAAGCAATCTTCACCTTATCTCCCTCGGAATAGTTGTGGAGGGAAAAGATTTTCTCCACTTGAGATTCCCACTCTAAGTAGGCTTCGGGATCGAACTTTCCATGGAATTCGGGAAGGTTGTGTTTCAAGGTCTTGGACGGATCATCAAACCTTGGTCGGGGCTCCTCCTCATAATACCTATCCCTCCTAAATCTATCCCCATAAGGCTCCATCCTTCCATATTGGTTTCCTCCTCCATAGCGACCATACCCCCCATTTCCTCCTCCCCCTCGCCTATTGACTCCATTCCCCCTCCCCCCCCCAAGCCTTCCATTCTCCAAATTGTTAACCCTATCCCGAACATTCCCTCCTTGCCACCCCTCATACTCCTCCTCTTCCTCTTCAACATTTTCCTCCGGAACCTCATTAGGCACAAAATTGCCCATAGGAGTGGGAGGCCTCGTCCCCTGCTCTCCCTTCCAAGTGTTGAACTCCTCAAATAAAGTGTTTTGGGCGGCAAGCATGCGGGCTTCGGATTCTTTTGATTGAGCAATGGATTCTTTTGCTCGCACATCCATTTGGATCATCATCTCTTGTTTGAATTCCTTCATCATTCGGGTCATCATGCTCACAAGGTCCCCATCGGGTATAGGGTGGGTCATGCTTGTTTCCTCCCCTTCCGCACTTGTCCCCGCCATTTTGTTGGACCGGGTGCGAGGAGGCATAGAGTAAGTACCTACAAATCAAACAAACACTAGGAACTAGTCCTAGAGGTTAGTAATAAAAGAAAGTAGAATTTAAGAAGATGAACTCAACCTTGATGTCCCAAACCCCCCTCAAATCACTCCCCAATAACTCTCGACAAAGGCTTAGAATATTGTGAGAAAGGTGGATTCACTCATACTCACAACTCCAATTCCAAGATTTAAGTGCTTGAGGTGGATCAATCAAGGTATACTCCTTGGTCAACAAAATCAAGAAGACAAAGCCATAAACACATATTAGCAAGATGCAAGTCAAAGAAAAACAAACAAGGGGTGACACTTTTGCAGAAATTTGGCTGATCTTTATGATTTTTTTTGGTATTGATTCCCACGCCCAATTTGGATGAATTTTGGTGGATAGATTCCCAAACAAGTCTAGATCAAGGGAAAAATGGCCATATATAGTCAGATTTGATGATTGGATATGTTTTGTATGGTTTTCCCCAACTATGCCAAAACAGGGCAATGATGTTAATCTCCACGGTTAACTAGGCAAACGAAGGAATTTTTTGATGCACTTTTGCAGGTCCGTAGTTCACATAACATAGATCATACACACCAAATTTCAGCTTAATCTAAGCACAATTGATCAATCCGATCAACCCAACAAAACAGAGAAAAAACAAAGAACAAAAGGAAAAATAACCCAATCCAAAGCAACAATAGATCAAACACCTAGTGGGTACTAGGCTCTAGATACCAAATGATGTGGATCCATGTATTTTGTGATCCATTTCCCAAGGATTTACCCAATTGTGATGCTTGATCTAAGTATTTTTGTGAGAATTGGTTTTCTATTTTATCAATAAAGGCAACCCAACAAGAATTAAGGAAACTAAGATGATCAAAACAAGAAGTAACATTGGATAGAGTGGAAATTGAGATACATAGTCATTGATGAGGCAAGCTAAGACACTTACAACATACTAACATGCATCCATGGCTAGATCTTCAAAGGAAACCACAAACCTTGAAGCATACCTCTACTTGATCCATACTTCACTAAGAATTGATGAACCAAGCAACCTAAATCTAGGAATTGGATAGGAAACCCTCTTCAAGAGGAACAAATCTCTCAAGCATATAATTCAGCAAAAACCTAAGGAAAAGAAATGACATCAAGAGGTATATATACTATGGGTCCAAAAAGAGAAAGTTGGCCCACAAAATCTAAAATCGGCAGAATCGCCCGGTCGGGCGTTTTTCACAGGCAAAAACGCTCGGACCGGGCGTTTTCACTGTCCCCGGGCGTTCCCACAGTGAGCTGGGCGCGCGAAACGCCCGGCCGGGCATCCTCCTCCACGCTTTAATCAAATCGCCCGGTCGGGTGATTTTCACATGTGAAAACGCCTGACCCGGGCGTTTCCTCTGGAAATTCCGGTCGGTCCTCGTTCTTCAGCACGATCCTCAACTTTGGCTCATCCGTCCTCTTAGGCTCCTCCCACTTGGACTTTTGAATGAAAGTTGCGAGTCCATCCCGGAGCCGCCTCGTCATGGCTCTCGTCATGGGTCCGCCACGTGAGGTCGTATCATCACCCCTTAGGGATTTAATCATACCACACTGGGCACGTGAATTCTATGAAATAAAAAATGTGTGTGAATGTGTAGCACAAGGCCAATAAAGCGGTAGGTATACTCGAAAGCATTCTTTGAGTATAAGTGGGAGATTGTTGGGGTTTGTATACTAAAAGATGCTTCGAGCGTACATGCCTTTGTACAGTCAGCTTGTGCATGTATACGAGAAACGCCACGTCCACTTGTTTACCTAATTATGAGAATAAATAATATAATATAATGGTTTATTATTGAAATATGATAAACAAATCTAAGGCATGTACAAAGGCATGTACGCTCATAATTAGGTAAACAAGTGGACGTGGTGTTTCTCGTATACATGCACAAGCTGACTGTACAAAGGCATGTACGCTCGAAGCATCTTTTAGTATACAAACCCCAACATGATTCACATCACAACACATGACACCAAATAAATGTGTACAAACCAAATGAGCGCTCAAATATACTACTCCATCCGTCCCACTTTAGGAGTCCCGGTTGAGTTCGGCATGGGTATTAAGAAATATAAAGGAAAGTTGTGAAAAAAGATAGTGGAATGTGGGTCCTACTTTTTTATATTAGTTTTATAATAAAATGTGAGTGGAGAAAGGTTAGTGGAATGTGGAGCCTAATACCATTTATTGAATAATCCAACCGGGACTCCTAAAGTGGGACACCCAAAAATGGTAAACCGATAGTCCTAAAGTGGTACAGAGGGAGTATCACATAGTGTATTCCCAAACAGTCTTATTATCAACCATATCGGCATAGGACTAAAGAGGCACTCACCATATTTTTTCCTGATTAAACCCATAAGTGATCACATATGCAAATATAATCAACAACAGATCAATTATGGAGCGTAGCATGAAAATTTCATGCAAGGTGATCATATTTTGCCTATTTCCAACTGGTCCTCCCAAATTTTTAGTGAGATCAAACCAAAACTAAATTACAAAAGTAATGGACAAACCACAATACTTTATTTTTGCAGAGAATAACATGAGTTTTTAACTTCATGTTCAAAAAATATAATATAGAGCAATAACCAAATCTACTCCCACTGAATGGAAGTACCCTTTAACAACATAACACCCATTAGGGTTACATGCCCATGAAAGACCTTGGGCGATAGTCCCTTAATTAGCGGATTTGTTATCATCAAATTCGTTCCCTTATGCTCTATATATCTGTCCATTCTTAACCTTTTATTTTACAAACAGGAAGCTCATGTTGTTTTGGAATATACTACTACAGGTTTATTGTTACAACAACATAAGCGGTCGAGAGACCGTGCAAGCCTTTTGCACACCTCTAGTTGCGACCTCTGGGTTTGAAAGCTGAGCTAAAGTCCATGCTGGAAGGTATTTTAATTTCAAAGCTACATAGTAACATGTTGTGGTTAGAAACAGATGCGGAGATGCTAAGTTCGATCCTGGGAAAGGGCCTCTTGGGTCCGGCAGAGACGAGACATAGCTTGGCAAGGATTAATATGGAGCTTAGGGGATTTCAGTGGAAGATAACGTGCATTCGAAGAGAGGGGAAAAAAGTCGCTGACCACATGGCATCATTAGGGAAAGAAAGCCAATTCTTGATGAAAATTGAGGGGAGTTCGATTCCAGCGAGAGCAAGAGCATTGGCAAGGCTAGATCAGATTGGCATGCCTAGTTTTAGGTTTTGATGTTGGTCTCATTTTTTTTCTTTTGCCTTCTGACTGTTTTGGCTAGTTGAGGAAGATGTAATTTTCATGTAATATTATTCATTTTGGACCATTCACTTTTGGGATCGGTCATTGTATAAACCTTGTTTACATGATATATATGGGATGAGGGTCCTACTCAACCCTCCACCATGAAGGTGTTTACCTAAAAAAAAAGAAAAAAAAAACATAAGCGTTCTTTCAATACCTTACAATATGCAGCGTAGTGACAAAGTTTTGCAATCATATTCAATTACTAGATGCCCCAAAACAAGTTACGAATTATGTTGTCATAGCAGAAGTATCTACAAGTGTTTGCTCAGCACTTCTCCACAAAATGGCTCCACAGCCAACAGACATATGTAACTTAAAAATGGATCATTTACTATATTGGCATCTAACACAATCAAAATCAGTGAATGCCTAATGATCTCTCCAAATGATCTGATTTTTCTGGATGTGAGCATGTAATGCTTAGTTCTCTGTAAATATCTCATATAACCCGTTTTCTGCTTCCTAATGATCCATACCGGATTATTGAGATATCTGCCCAACATAATAACAATATAAACCAAATTGGGTCTAATAAATACTCGAGCTCGCATTAGGCTCTTAATAGCCGAAGCATATAGAACCTTTTGCGTTTTCTGAATCTCAAGATATATCTTAGGGCACTGAATGACACCAAACTTGTCTCCCTTAGCCATAGAGGTATCTTTGTACTTGCAACTATGCATCTCAAATATTTTGAACACTTTTTCAATATATATCTTTTGTGACAATTGAAAAATTACTTCTTTCGATTCCAAATACAAAAGAGACTTCCCTAAGATATTTCATCTCTAATTTCTTCAAAATAAAATTCTTGGCGTTGTGCATCATTTCCTTTATTAATGACAATCAATATGTCATTAACATACAATACCAAGAAGATGCATTTGCTCCCACTAAACTTGTGATACATACAACCATTAATAGCATTAATTCTGAATCCAAATGAAAGAACTACTTCATAAAATTTGTGGTATTATTGACGAGAGTCTTGCTTGAGGTTATTGAGGTTGACTTTGAATGACCTCATTAATATGAGGTTGAATGTTTACAACATTATCATTTTGAGGTTCTTGATCTGCTTCTTCTTCAATTATATGAATTGATACCTAAATATTGTCAAAAGCAATAGTAGATATCTATACAGACTCCTCTTCAAAAGTAATGTCCTTTATTACACGATATATTCTGATTTTATTCACGAGTTGGGGTCTATTTAAACCCCGCCAACATTGGGTGTCTTTGATTAAAATAATAATTATAATAATTCGTATGGAGACGTGGATCTCAGAAGATTAGCCGCGTAACTATCATTGTTGAAGCATTAGTTTAATTTTCAAATCACTATTCCGTCGTGGATTACAGAAGATTTGTTGCATACTGTTGTTGTAAAGTAGTTTATTATTTAGATTTGGTAAGATTGGTCAAAGTATTCCTTCTCTTCGAATGATGCAATTGAGTTTTATAACAACTATGCGTGATATGTTAGTATTTGACACATATATTATTGGTTTAAAAAAGTGTGATGTTGTTATCACATGGCTTTACATTCATATTGTGCAGTAGAGAATAAAGAAAAAGAATGAATGGTGAGGAGTCCAATACAAAATGAAGACATACTTTAAAAAGTATGGTTGTAATGTAGCGTGGTAATGCATAATTTTAGGTAATTCAAAAGAAGTGTGTAAGAATCACACAAATTAAATAAAGGGTAGTGATACATGATTGTACGCAGTAGCGGATCCACGTGAGGACAAGGGGGTACTTGTGTACCCCCAAATCATATCCCCGCAAGTGGTGCAGTGGTAGGAAGCTCTCTAGCCACGGCAGTGGCGCGGAAACGTGTCTGGCCCAGCACAATCATTTTGTTTCATTTAATATTTACTCTGCCTTCCTTAATTGTTTTTCGGTGGATTTTGAGCATTTGTGGAGTCCAAATCATTTTTTCATTTCGTAATTTATCTCTCCTCAAATCAAATTCTAAATCTTTTTTCATTTCCGGGTATATTAGTACTTTTTTTATCCCTTCAGCATCTAATATATTTCATTTTTACTTGTAAACCATTTTTTTAATCTTCTTCTGAAACAATTCAATTTATTTTCATTTCTCAATTATTTTAATGATCATCAAATAAATTTAATTTCTTAACTTTTCAGTTAGCAGCTTTTAAAATTCAATCTCTTTATTTGTTTAGAACAATAGACACTGCTTTCAATTCCTGATACATTTAAGTATATGTAAGAAAGTATATTTTAAAAAGGAGTATAATGTAGTAATACCAACAAGTAACTCACTTTGACATATGATAAATATTTTTAATAAAAAATAATATAATTATAAAAAAACTACTATTAAAAAAAAAGATAAAAGATTCATCGAATTTTGAAACGTCAAATCACTAAATTTATCGTACCCCCAAACTAAAAAGTCTGGATCCGCCACTGATTGTACGTACATGATCAAACTTTTTTTAACATTTTATATTGAAAATCGATTAAACTTTGTATATTTACTAGAAATTTTTTTATTAAATATTACATAATTAATTCTAATCAAACTTTAAATCATGTTACAATTAGACACAAAATTTTTATATCACTTTTATCTTATTGCTCCATAATAATACAACAAATAACAAAACTTCTTTATAATTAATTCAATTAAATTTAAAAATTTTGTGTCTAATTGTATAACCAAAGTCGTTACTAACACATCCCTAGAATCCTATGAGTTTAGTTACACATAGTGGAATAAGCTAAACGCATAGATTGAATGGAAGACAATTTGAACATAAAACTAAAGCAAATAGAACTCGTAGGTTGAATCCTTGTCGTTCTTGATGTTCTTGAAATCCTTCTTCAACTCCTTGCACAAAGACATACTCTAGCTTTTAATCTCTGGGAATTTATGTTGCAATAAGCTCTCTGGTTGATGAAGCTTGAGGTCCTATTTATACGGAAAAGCCAATCCTCATTGTAGAAGGAAAAGATCTTCAAAATATGGTAAATCTTGGAGTAGATCTAGGGCGAATCGGATTCTCTGCCTTTCTCCGGCGGGCCACCGCACCTTGGCTGGCGGTCGTCGCACTGGAGTCCAGAGTCTCTGTTCCTCCGGCGGCGGACCGCCGGGCGAGATTCTCTTCTAGGGGTGAGCAAAAAATCCAAAAACCGAATATCCGAACCGATCCAAACCGAAAATTTAAAATTCGGTTCGGTTTGTTCGGTTTTTCGGTTCGGTTTGGTTTTAAAATTTGAAAAATTTCAGTTTTTCGGTTCGGTTCGGTCGGGAAAAAAACCGAATAACCGAAAAATCGAATTATATTTAATTATTTATAATATATATATATATATATATATATATATTTAATTGTACTCAAAATTGAAGCCCTAAATTGAAACATCACGTTCTGTGAATCAGTCCGCCGCTTCCTCCTCTCCTCTCTCTAACCCTAAATCCCTCCACCAATCCACCACCAAGCCGTCGCCCCTCCGTCGGTCAGCTCCGGCCCGAAACCCCTCCACGCCGTCAGGGAGAGAGCTCAGAAGGTTTGTCTCACGCATCACGCTGTCACCCTTCCACAGCTTCACGCCGTCGCACCACGCCGACGCTCCTCCACAACTTCACGCCATCATCTCCACATATCCAATGTTATGCCTCCATTTGTGGTTGATGCCTTGAAACTTTCTGTTCTTGTATCAATGTTATGGTTTGATTTATCAATGTTGTGGTTTGTGCTCGATGAAACTTTCTATTCTCTTTTTTTTTCCAGAATTTTGGTTTAGATTATTAGATTTTTCGGTTTTAGATTTTTCGGTTTTTCGAATTTTTATATAATTTCAGTTTTTCGGTTTAATTCGGTTTCTTAATTTCGGTTTTTCGGTTTTCGGTTTTTCGGTTACGGTTCGGTTTTAGTTTTAGCCTAAATTTGATTTTTCGGGATCGGTTCGGTTTGGACAAAAAACTGAACGGAAACCCGAATGCACACCCCTACTCTCTTCCAAGTGTAATTTTTTCGAGGCGGACCGCTGCATTGCTCTGACCGCTAGGCGCCGGCGGTCGTCGGTCGCCGTCTAACCCCAGATTTTCAGACTTTGCGTTTTGACTACCTTTTTCGGCTTAATTATGCACATTTCTCACAAAACATGTCAAAATACCAAAATAGATCAAATATACAAATAATGAGCGTATAGAGTGACTTTGACAGCAAAAAGGGACCAAATAATAGCCTTAAAACAGTGCAAAATCCGATCGTGAAAGAAGTTGGAAGATTTATTTAATTCATGTCCACCCCAATTAATTTGAGGACTTTTGGGAATGACCTAAGAACAAATTCGTGCGGGCTTGACCCAAAGCGGACAGTATCAAACATGTGTTGCAGTCGACAATCCGAACAAGTGGTATCAGAGCCAGGTCGAGTGGGGCCCAGAATGACTCAAGTTCGAGTTGGGCCCGTAATGTCTCGATGTGTCGATTGCGTGTGTCTTCCCGATGTGATCTGGTTTGAGGGTGAAGGTTTGTTGAGTACAAATCCATCCCAGATTATAAGTATGAGGAAAGTTAGAAGGTGTATATAATTTATCTCCATGTGATTCTTTATAATGAGCTATTGCATTTATCAGTGATGATTTTTTTGATGATTTCACGATTTCTACTTATAAATATTGTTAATGTTAATAATGCAATTATGTTCCAGCCTAAGTGATGTATATTTCTTTTATAGATGCCCTATTCTAAGTTAGTTATTTCTTTTTTTTACAAGAATTAATTACTTTCTTTTTCATACTTTATTCTCTTATATCTCTTATTTTACTCTTTCTCTTACTTTATTCCACTTTACTCTCATTTTCTCTTTCCTACTTTATTTTTCTCTTACTTTAATACTCCCTCTGTCCTTGAAAAATATGAACATTTGGTTCACATGTTTAATACTCTCTCCGTCCCAACTAAGTTGAGACATAACTTTTGGGCACAGAGATTAAGAAATTGTGTTGAAAAGTATGAGAGGTGAATAAAGTAGAAAAGATAAAGAGAAAATAAAGTAGGTGATGGAATAAAGTAAGAGTGATTGGATGTTTTGTTTTTAGTCAAAAAGGAAAATGATTCAACTTAGTTGGGACATCCAATAAAGGAATATGACTCAACTTAGTTGGGACGGAGGGAGTATATAATTGTTAAAGTAAGAAAGATAAATAAAGGATAGTGTAAGTAGTGTTAGTGGAGAGTGAGCTCCACATCTTTATTAGTATAGTGTAATGTGTTACTCTCTATGTCCCATAAAAATATGGGCATATGATATGGCATGGGAATTAAGACGAAATTGGTAAAGTAAGAGAGAATAGGAGAAAAGTAGTTAAAATAGTGTTAGTGAATAGTGAGATCTGCATTAGTATTAATGTTTTGATGGTAGTACAAGTTGCTAAATACCTTGATGTATATAGGTAATAAATTGGGATAACTTTCCATAAATGAAAATGTCAACATTTTTATGGGATGAAAGAAAATGTAAAGTGCACATATTTTATGGGAAAGATAGAGTATTTAACTATTCCAAAATTAGAAAGTTCATACTCCCTCCGTTCCATACTAATGGAGGCGTTTCTTTTCGGCACGGAGATTAAGAAAAATTGTGCTAAGTGAGTTAAGTAAAGTAAGTGTAAAGTTGAAAATGAAAAAGGTAGAGAGATGAAGAAAGAATAAAGTAAGAGAGGGTAAAGTAGGTGTGAAAAAATGTGTTGACTTTTACTAAAAAGGGAAATGACTCTATTACTATGGAACGTACCAAAATGGAAAAATGACTCTATTATTATGGAACGGATGGAGTACTTATTAGTTATGAAAAAATAAGGAAGTTATTTTGCCATTTTGGTACATTCCGTAATAGTATAGTCATTTCATTTTCTAACAAAAGTCACCACATTTATTCTCTCTTACTTTATTCTCTCTTCATCTCTCTATCCTTTTTATTTCATACTTTATTCTTCTTTTACTAACTCACTTAACATAATATTTCTTAAATTGTATGCTGAAAGAAAACGTCTCCACTACCGCGAAATAGAGGGAGTACTACTTTTGTCATTTCTGGTTGTTTCATAAATATAGCAACTTTTATTTTAACAAATTTTTTAACTCTCGTGAAGGGTTTCATTTTTTACTAACAATATTTTCATCATTTTTTTTTATCTATATTCTCTTCACTTTAACTATTTATTATTATTATTTTCTATCAAATCACTTGAAAAAAGACATAGATAACAATAATCAGTTCGTAATTTAAATATTTTTAATTACTGAAATAAATTTAATAATTTGAAGAGATAAATGTTTCATTATTCACTTAGCGGTAGAGGTGCTTAAACGGTTCTCCGGTTCTCGATTAACCGGAATTGGAACTGAAATCGGCCGGTTAATTGAGAAACCGGAACCGGAAAATCAGGTTCCGGTTCCGGTTCCGGTACCGGTTCCAACTTTTTAAATAAAATCGGTTCCGGTTCGGAACCGGAAACCGGATTATAATTCAATTTTATTTTTTTTATAATTTAATATACTAATAAATATAATTTAATTGAATTAATTTTGAATTAAAGTAAAATAATTTGAAACAATGAGTGAATTTTAACTTTATAACAAATTTAAACAATTCATTTAACATACGATTTTAACCTGTTTGTGAATAATTTATTAATTCTTCCGTTATAAACCAAAAATTAGCAACAAGATCAATTAGTATTAGAAATTCCATTCAATATTTGTTTAGCAAAAAAAAAAGGAAAAATGGAATTCAATTTTAAATTTTATTTTTTAGAAAAAATTGTTAACATAAACTAATCCGGCCTACTACACTTAGCATCACTCTAATCGATATATGAATATTATTGTATCATTGGTTTGTAATTTTTGTGTATTTATTTGAATTTTTAGGTATTATTTATTATATTTATAAATGTTTGATTATTATTTTTTTTTTGTATTGAACCGATCGGTTCCGATTTCGGTTCCGGTTTTAGGATTTATGAAAATTTAAAACCGATTAATTGATCATTCAGTCCGGTTAGAATCGGAACCGGCCGAATTAGCAGGCCTACTTAGCGGTCATTATTTGCACATTGTTATCCATGTGTCTGCTGAAATTTTGCAATGTGTACATGTCCGTTGCTTTGTTTTCATACGCTTCATTATGTTACCAATAATGCGGTGTAGTATTTTGGAATTTGGATCCCTTGCATGTCGGGCACCGACATGCTACTGTATTATTTTAATTATAAAATACTTTATTTTATTTTCAGTATTTTTTTTACTCTAACAAATTAAATCAAATTCTCCATTAATAATGCTATAATTATTTATCTTTTTATTTCATGTTTACTTCATTAATTATGCATTAATTTTCATACGAATCCAAATATCCATATTTTTATAGGATGGAGAGAATAATGTTAAAATATTACTCATTCGTCCTTGAAAATTTGTCACCTATTTCCTTTTTCGTCCGTCCCTAAAAATTTATCACTTTTCACTTTCACCATTTTTTTGGTAGTGGACCACATATTCCACTAACTTATTCTCACTCATATTTTATTATAAAACTAATATATAAAAGTAGGATCCACATGCCACCAACTTTTTCAACTCACTTTTTATTATATATCTTAAAATCTGTGTCAGGTCAAATGATGATAAATTATGGAGGATCGAGGGAGTATTTTTTTTATAAAATAATGAGATCTGAGAGACAACATCTTTCAATTGTGCTTCTCTTTCACTGTAGGGGATCCAAACCAAGTATTTTTGCTGTCAAACACTCTACCAAGTGTCATCAAATAAACCTAACAGTTGTTTTATTTCACATTCATGATTGAAATACATGTATGGCTTAATCTGGTCAGATGATGTCATAAAAAGTCCTCCAAATCCAATTCAAAAATAAAATTCAGTAATTTGGTTTATTTATTAACAGTGTAGGATTGATTAACAACAATAATTTTGTGAGTCAAATAGTAATGATTACATAGCAAAGTTTGCAGTAATAATTAACTCTGATGTTATTCTCTTCTTCATTTTCGTGAATGATTGTAAGTTTCTCTATCTAATTAAGTTTATTTTTTTAATTAGTAATATTCCAATAATATTTTTTCTATTTATTTTTTATTATACAATTTTGCATAAAAAACTAGTGGAGTCCAGTACTAAGGCTATTTGAAATGAACAAAGTGAGTATTAGTATTCATTACGTAAGAGAAAATGAGATCCGAAATTTAAGTCTATAGCTCATGGTAAGTTTTGCCCATTCGCGAGGGTATAGGATCATCACTATCAAAACTATTCTTAGGTGTGGGAGTCTATACATTAATGTTTTTGCTCTAGCCTAACAAATAGACCGGTTGCATATCCACCTAGGGATCATATAACCCTTTCACATTTTCGTCTTTTTATTTAGTAATATTTTTTCAATCATGTTGTACTTCCTTCGCCCCATTCTAAATGAATCAATTTTTTTATTGAGACGTCTCACTCTAAATTACACAGTTCTAAAAATAAAAACATTACTCTCTCTACTTTTTCTCTCTCTTACTTTATTCTCTTCACTTAACTCACAAATCAACACTACAAAAAATTTCATGATGGAATAGAAATGCTCCGTTTAGAGTGGAATGGAAGGAGTATATTTTACATTTCTTCTATAAATAAATAATTTGATACTATATAACAATACTAGGGCTGGCAAAATGGGTAGCGGGTAATGGATAATTCTCATTTCGACCCGATACCCGCTGGGTATTGGGTACCCACTACCCGATTAGAACGGGACACGGGGCGGGAATGGATAGTGTATTTTAGATTTTTGCGGGTAGCGGGTGTACCCGCTACCCAATGACGGACCCAGGTGGGGTCGAGTGGGGTCGACCGACCCCACCGTCGTCCGCCGAGAGCTGCCGGAAACTCCATTGATGGACCTCCGAGATCCGGGCAACTCCACCTTCGACCCCACGGATCTCCGCCGTAAATATTCATCCTTTGCGGGAAATGAAAAGGATAGAGAATAACAGTGAAAGATTAGACGAGAGAGATGGAGATGAAAAGTGAGGGGTCGCCGACTCGCCGCCTGTGGAAAGAATCAATGGAGAAGAAGATCCAACTTTTACGTTTGTATGAAATGGGCTTGGGCCTACCACTGAGAAGAGTTCAAATAAGTAGTAGTAATAGATTCATTAAGAGTAATTATAATTATAATTATAATGTTCATTTGATAATTTTATTATATGCATTATTAAATTTTTATGTAAAATTATTGATAAAACATCAATAAGATTAGTTTTAAAATAGTTAAATTGAACTTCAATAACATATTTTAAGTTAGAAAATAAACTATTTATATTATGGAGTAAATATTTTTTTTAAATAATTATTTAAATATTATATTTATTATTATTTTTTATTATATTCGACCCCACGAGTTTTAATTCCTGGGTCCGTCATTGCCGCTACCCGCTCGGGTATACCCGTTAGTCTCGTCAATACCCGTTGGTTGAAGTTCCTTCATATTTAGACTTTTGATAAAAGTGTTGATTTCATATTCATATTTAGACTTTTGAATGGTGATTTGAGTTTAGACATGCTTCGTATTTTTATTATATTTGTTTGCTTGAAATTTCGATTTGTATTGTACTTTTGAATTTGGATTTTGGAACACGTACTCTGGTCATATTTTGATTATTTTCACTTTTTCAAGAGAGAGATTAGAAATCAGCTCATTTTGAATAGTCCATAGTTGAAAATTTTGCATGAAGAATTGAAGATTGAAGAGCAAATTAAAAAAGAAAAAACTAAAATCACATTGCAGCAAGTCAGCAACTATCACAAAGTTCATTCACTTGTATAAAATTGCAATAGTAGATGACTTGCATAGTTGCATTGATGATAAATTGATAAGTACTTACTAACGAAAACTCAAAGCATAAATATATAATCCCTCGGTCCCACTAGATATGAAACGTTTTCCTTTTTGGGTTGTCCCATTAAAAATGAAACGTTTCTTAAAATAGAAATAACTTTATCTCTACTTTTCCCTCTCTCTTACTTTACTCTCTCTTCTTTAACTCACAAAACAACACTACATAAAATCATGTGTCGAAAAACAAACGTTTCATATTTATTGGGATGGAGGGAGTATTAGTTTTATGAATTCAACTTTTGCGTTGAAGCCCTTTATGCACAATTAAAGTTAGAAGCACCGGTTTCGGGTCGGGTGCGGGTACCCGCAATATCGGGTACGGAAAACCCGACACGGGTACAGGTAATCCCGTTATGTTGCGGGGCGGGTATTGGGACAACAAATTTAGTTGAAATCGGGAAAGGGTACCCAACTTGTCGGGTGCGGAAACCCGCGGGTAACTCGTTTCGCCACCCCTTAACACTACTATTTTGAAAGGTAAAATGAAAATGAATAACTAAAAATTTAAAATTATATACTCCCTCCATTCTATGTTAATACAGTCATTTTTTTTTTATTTTAAGAAGTTTCAAGTTAATTGAGTCATTTTCATTTTTTGCAAAAAGTAATTCTCCCTTACTTGATTCTCTTTTTCTCTCTCTTGCGAGGAGGGAGTGACTGATTACAAGATGTACTTATTTTGCAATTTTCTTTTTGTTGGCACTGAATAATCATCCAACGCGCGTGCGTTATAACAAACACGAAATAATCACAAAAGTCAAACTCATTCATGTGAGTATCAATTATAAATTCACATCCCACAACAAATAAGTTATTCAAATCAAAATGGATTGGATCTGGTCATCAACAACAATAGCACTAGCAATCACATTTCTCTACCTCCTTCATCAATGGCAATCAAACAAGAAGAAGCCTCCTCTCCCTCCCGGCCCGAAAGGCCTCCCAATCATCGGCCACTTCCACTTATTAGGAAAGAATCCTCACCAAGATCTATACCATCTAGCCCGCAAACACGGCCCCATCATGTACACCCGCTTCGGCTCCATCCCAACCATCATCGTCTCCTCCCCCTCCGCCGCCGAGCTCTTCCTCAAAACCCACGACCTCATCTTCGCCGACCGCCCCCACCACGAGGCCGCCTTCCACCTCGGCTACCAGCAGCGCAACCTCGTCTTCGCCCGCTACGGCCCCTACTGGCGCAACATGCGCAAGCTCAGCGCCCTCGACCTCCTCAGCGCCCTCAAGATCGCGCAGTTCGAGGCCACGAGGAGGGCGGAGGTCGCGAGCATGGTCGACTCGCTCAGGGCGGCGCGTGAGGAGGCGGTGGACATGGGCGTGATGCTGGCGGCGGTGAGCGCGGATATGATCAGTTTGATGGTGTTTGGGGGGAAGTTTGCGGAGTGGGAGCTGGACGGGGCGAGGTTTAAGGAGGTGGTGGAGGAGGCGGTGGCGGAGGGGGCGGCGTTCAACCTCGGGGACTATTTTCCGAGGCTGAGGTGGATGGATCTTCAAGGGTCGGCGCGGAGGCTGAAGAAGCTGAGTGGGATTTTTGATAGGTTTCTTGAGAGGATTATTGATGAGCATGTTGGGAGGAAAGAGAGGAGTCTTGATTTCGTCGATACGATCATGGCGATTCTCGACTCCGGTGAGGCTGGGTTCGAGTTCGACCGACGCCATGTCAAGGCCGTGTTACTGGTAATATAGATATAATTGGAAAGTGTACCGGATATTTTTTTACATAATTTATGTACTTTAAAAACATGATTTATGGTTATTTTGCTTTACTTGTAAAAGAAGGCACTAGGATTGTTAAAGATAGTATAGCTATTTTCCTTTTTAATAGAAGTAGTTATTAGTCATTAATTTTGTGCATTAATTTTCATGTCGAATTTTCGTGTTTGACTTCCTGCATTTTAAAGTAAAGTGTAGCTATTTTCCTTTTCTATGTCGATAGTCCATATGAAAAAGATTATATTGAACTAAAACTAGGGGTTCTTCAACTTCAAATTTCATTCATGTCTAACCTATGAAATGTTGTGGCATAGGATATGTTGATTGCAGGTATAGACACTTCGGCAGCGGCAGTGGAATGGACACTAACTGAACTAATCAGGCATCCAGCAGAAATGAAGAAGCTCCAAAAAGATCTTGAACAAATCGCGGGACGAAATCAGATGATAGACGAACATCATCTTTCCAACCTCGAATACCTCGATTGTGTCATCAAAGAATCAATGAGGCTTCACCCCGTTGGTCCGTTGCTCATCCACCAAGCCACGGAAGAGTGTGTGGTTGGCGGATACCACATACCGAACAAAGCCCGAGTTCTTGTGAATGTGTGGGCTATCGGGAGGGATCCGGATATTTGGCCAGACCCCGAAAGATTTGCTCCCGATAGATTTCTAGGGAGCAGAGTGGATCTCCGCGGTCAAGATTTTCAGCTCATACCGTTCGGGTCGGGTAGAAGGGGTTGTCCCGGATTGCAATTAGGGCTAACCGTGGTTCGATTGATGGTGGCACAGTTGGTTCATTGCTTCGATTGGGAGCTCCCTAATGGAATAGAGCCTGGTGAAATAGACATGTCTGAGAAATTTGGTTTGGTCACTTCTAAGGCTGAGCATCTCATTGCTAAACCGGTTTATAGGTTATCTTAATACAAGTCCAAGTTTATTCAATTCGAAATAGTGATTTTTTACTTTTGTTTGCTTATTAGTAGCGTTAGAAGGTTGCCGTTATTATAAATAATCCAGTTTCAACTTTGATATATTTTGATTTTAATAATGTACAGAACTACAGATGTATTATTTGAACGATCTTTAAACTTTAAAGTAATGCATAAAAGATCAAGATGTGTCTCATGCGAATGTTATTTCCCCCTTGATTTTCTGCAAGCATTTTATATAATCGTTTTGATTATATATTTTTTATAGGTAAATGGATAGAAATTTAGATGTCGGTATCACAGTAGACTCGATCCCATTGATAATAATCCGATCAGATGAATTTTGGTGATGAATGAGGTATTTATAGATGATTGATTTGATGATGCATTTATTCAATTGAGAGTAGAATGAGTAGTTTTTATTACGTAAAAAAAATGGGTTGATGAAAGAGATTTATATAGATGATTTATGGTGAATTGGAGGTTAAATAAATGGGAAAAAAAATTAAAAAATGAAATAATTGTAATATAGATTGGGGAAGTGGGAATTTTTTTTTATTTTTTATTCTGATTTTATAAATATAATAAATAAATATTTCAACGATTAAAACGACGCCGACTCGTGGGGGCACTCTATATCGCATCAATGATTAAAAATGAAATGTTTCCTAAAATGGAAATAACATCATCTCTATTTTATTTCTCATCTCTTATTTTACTCTTTTCATTAACTCACCAAATTACACTACATAAAATTTCATGCCGAAAAACACACGTTTCATATTTTGGGAAGGAGAGAGTATTTAAATCCGTTAAAAATTTAATGAGACACCAATATCCCATAATTATCTGTCCTTAAAAAAATAGACGTTTTTTTAAAATAAGTAGGAGTGGGATAGAAGTGAAAAATGATTACAGGATCATTAGTGAAAAATAAAACACACTCAAATTAGTCTATTTTGAAAATAGCAAATGTAGATCATCAAGGACACTGGAAGGAGTATAGTTTAAATTTCAGATGAGAAACTCATTGGTGGTGTTGTAAAAGGAGAGATACAATAAAATACCTTCCGCTCGCCGTCATATTCATGGCGACTTGTGGTGTCGCAGTTCTTCCTCTAATCGGCAACGCTATCAACCCACGTGTGGAAATGGAGGAAGTGGGTGGTGAGAAGAAGAGTGTGGAGGAGATTGGGCAAGAGGAGGCCTGGTTGAAGCGAGGCAGAGACGATCATAAGTTAAGGTAGATTGTGTTCTGTTTATGCTGTGATATGTGTTCAATTTTGCTTGTATCAAACTTTGAGCCAATTTTAGTTAGTTGGGTAAAGTTGCAATCTTGTGATTGAGAGGTTTCGAGTGAAAAATTGTGATGAACGTTAGTTTGCTTGTTGCAAGTTTGAATCTTTAGCCAAATTAGTCCTTGTTTCACTGGTATGGCTTTTGAGATTGAATTTTGTGTTGGTTTTCTTGTCAATGCGAGACATCATGCTTCTGTGGAGCCCTTTTTCATGTTGTGTGTTCTATTTTTGGAATATCAGGTAATAGTTTAGAACAGTTTAGTAGTTATAGTTCATTAATAAGGTAGATGGAGCTAGTTGAGGAGGATTTCCGGTGATGATTCTTGTGAAGTTAGAGTGAGAATGGAATGGAATGAAATAGAATAGATTCGACGTGTTTTGGAATGAAGAAAAGGCTTCAATTTTTCCAAATTTATAACGAGTTTTGCTTACCTGATTCATATGTTGATTTGGGCTTGCGAAAATGCATTCACTCAGGTGGAATGGGAACCAAAAAGGGTCTATGTGATTGAAACACACCATTTTCAGACTTAACCCTACCTTCATCAAGATTGGGCAGCAGTTCTCCAAAGAATGGACATTCTAGCTCAAGAATACGTTGATCAGCTATCAGAGCTTCAAGTAAGTTCTCTTATATCCGGTCCTAAGGATTTATGCTTCATAGAATTGTGGGTTTAGTTCAAGAAAGCATGTAAATGCTGTTCGTTTTACGAGCTTTAAGTTCAGACTTTGCGATCTTGAGCTCTTCCCCTTGTCTTTTACTTTCAATGAATAGGGTTCGTTTGTAGTCATTTCATAATTCGTAGAAAGTAGTTAAGAAAGTGAAGACTAAGATTGCAAGTGTTGCAGGATGAAACTTCCTTCATTTCCTTCAGAAACTGCACTAGCAATATTCGAGGAAGAACTTGGGGCTCCCGTGAATGATGTATTTGAAAGATTCAACCCGGGGCCAATTGCTGCTGCAAGTCTTGGTATTTGATTCATAATTTCTTTCAATAGCCGAAGTAAATAGTGATTGATTGAGTTTCCTTTCCTATGTATACGCTGGAATGTCCATCGTGCCCGACTAAAGGGCTTGTTGTGTAAGTACAAAAACCTGGTCTTAAAGATCTCTTTGATATCGGCCTCAAAATGTTGAGGGTTTGTAGCTTAAAACCTAAGCTTTGATGCTTATATCAAGTTTGTTATCTTTTATCTTCTTTTCAATAAAGCTTGATTATGGCCACTTTTTCTTATTCCGTATTTTCTCATTTTACAATCTCAAGGTTATAGCCGAATACCTTCAGATGAAATGGACTATGTCAAAGTCCCAAGTTTATACTGGGAATACACTACTCCACATGTATTAACTTTCCAAAACCATTAAGTGTAGTCGTAAAGAAGTAGATTTCTTATGTTGTGAATGGAATTTCCCATGTCGTGTAGGTTCTGACCGAGTTTAATCTGTCAAAATGTATCTTCAAGTTCTGGAACAGCAATCATATTTAAGAATGCAGAATAATTTGGATTTTTATTTTGTTTATGATTTTTAGGTTGGGTCGATATGCAGTTGAATCTTATTTGGCGCAGATATTGTCTCACGACTTTTTCCACGCTGATCCTGCAAGTGACACTCAAAGCTATGATTGTGAAAAGAAATCGACTTAGTTAATGCATTTCAGTTAAATATTTATGTACTAGGAATCAGTTTTCCACTGAAAAGGTGTGTGAAGATTTAGTTGTAACGATCCTTCCTAATCCCATCATTGGTTTTGGGATAAGGAATCCAATGTCGTGATGTCAAAACCGTCTGATCATGGACTAACAACGCGAGTTCATGTATCGTCCTGGAAACTTGCTGTCAACGATTTCAGTGGTGGAAGATTGATCTTCTGTGACATTGGAATGATAGGAAGGTACATTTCCCTTTCTTTGTGTGTAGTAATCTTATGTGTTGCATTGCATCCTTGCAGCATAAGCCAAAACATAAGAGAAAGCTTGCATGATTTATTTCACAGAGTTTATCAGAAACATCGCAAAAAGGTGGTTATAACTAATTTTGTAGTACAATCTTTGTGCGTTATTCAATAAGTTACAAATATGTTTCAATGTGTTTTAACTTGTTCAGGTCTTCAAGTGATGGTCCCAATGGGTGTTCTAGTCCCAACCAGAGATATTAAAGCTGTGAGACGAACAGTTCGGTTCTTCCTTAAAAGTTTTTTGAAGCGCGAACCCATTTTACAAGTTTGGTAGTACAAAAGAAGAGAGCAAAAAACTAAAGAAAAAATGGAGATTTTGTGAATTTGTGTAGCTTTGAAGAATGCCTCGCAGCACAAAGAAAAGAAAGAGAATTGGCGAAAGAGGAATGTGGATTCCAGAAGCCACTGAACAACGAGGAAGCAAACGAGAAGAAGAAGCAGCGCCTTTCTGCAATTGGTAATTTGGCAAACTTATGGACTCTCTGATCCCACATTGCTCATAAACCACGTGTTTGTCTTTTTTTTTGTAGGTGAAGCATTGCTTAGTCGTCTTTCCGTGCTCGTCTCTGTTTAAAACATCAATCAATTTTACATGTGAATTGTCAAGAAACAGAACCTCTTAAAAAATTTCATTTACGTTGCAAACAGGTTAAGATTTGGTGGCAATTGCTGCAGAGCAGCCTTTTCGCTTTCCTGCCACATTCACCTTCGTTGTTAGAGCCTTTTATATGCTACTTCAACCCAAAATGTCTAACTGACTATAGCTGCTAGCCATTGTGCTTGCTCAAGTTTATATGCACCAATATTGCATTGAGAAGAATATAGAAACTCGATTTTCATTTTAGACACGAAATGCATTTTACATACAGCATTATTATGGTGTGAGCTTCTTACAGCTGAGAACATTTCTCTTCTGACAGCTGATCGACCACTCAGTCGTCTGAGCTTCTTACATCCCGTTGCTCTAAAACTCCGGTGCAGATTCAGAGAGGACATTGCTGACTCGAAACCATAAACATAGGCACAAAGTTGAGAACATTTCTCATGTTCTACTTGCTTTTTGGTGCTATTTAAGTATTTTTTGTTGATATAATTCCTCTATCACCGGCTAGAAACTGCCCTAACGCGATCCACACGAGCAGCCTGTGTGTCGGGCTTGAAGTGTGGTGCAGACGACATTAGGCTCACTACTAACTACGCATATTTGTTATGTTTTTCTAATTTATCTTCTTGAGTAGACATGCTCACAGATCAAAAAACATTGAACCGGCCCACCATGGATTTCGACGGTTCCTATTCCAGTTCGGTGTTTTTTTTTATTAGTCTTTTAAGTCTTTATTTGTCTATAAGAATTGCATAAACAAAATTCAAACAATAAGGATGACAATTGCAGATTATATACATATGTATTACTAGTGTATAGTGTTGACAATGTGTAACTAGTAATGCAAAAGGTGTTGAGAATCCTTTTTGGTGATTGTTTAATGGATTAATTGGGTGGAGAATACACAACTTAGACTGAAGAGATTGAGCTGTAAAATTATGGATGTCCATGTGCTCAATAATTTTAAATTTATAATATTTCCTAAAGTTTTGTCAAATTTTAATATTTATATAAATTTATGCATCTATTTGGCGGATGAGTGAACGCTACAAATTTTTAATTTTATAATAAGTTGGTGGAGAAGTGTTGGGCTCGCCAAGAAGCATTATTTTTACGTCGTTTTGGATTTGTGAGGGCATTATTGCACTTATCTGTACGGATTTTTTATATGTGGTGCAGTGTGATGTGTGTATTAATACTAAATATTTGCTCCAGTTTCCTGAAAATAGAAAATTTAGAGACACGATAATTGTAAAATTAGTAAAGTATGAGAGATAGAAAAAAGTGATTAAACATTGTTAGCAGAGAATATAGCTAATCTCACCAAAAAAAATAAAAAATTATAAAATTGAAAGTAGACACATTTTATGAGACGGACCAACATATTTTATGAGACGGACCAAATGGCAAAAAAAGACTGTTATTTGGTAATTTGGGGACGAGGGGAGTATAAACTATCAATCCGAATTCCACCTAATGAAGCTTTTCTTTTGTCTTTTTGTCATATTTAATGAGAAAATAAAATTAGTTACTTAGCATGATGGCGTTATCATGGGCCTGATTGTAAATATTTTTTCAGCTCGAAACTTTTTTTTAGTATAAATATAAGTTGAGATTTTTTAAGTATTAATCAAGTACTAAACTGTTGGTATATCAAGCTCGAATGAATGATTATCCATGAAGAAACATTCAATTATGAAGACAGCAAAAAACCCAATTACTCAAAATTAAAACATGCCTAATGTATGGTCATTACTCATTAGGAGCCACATACATAACCAATAACTGCAAAATGCAGATTAGTCTTAATTAAGTAGTACAATTAAGCAGATAACTGGACCACAACAGGATTGACCAAGAAGCCACACATTGTATATTATGAAAACTAGAAATTAAAAAATTCACCTCCATTTGAATATGTCAGAGGTATGTTGGAACATCATCAGATTCATTGCTTTTTATTATAGTAGTATTATCAAAACTTGTTTCTTTTTCAGAGAACAGTATCACATGTTAAGCCAATCTGTCTATTACTAGCACTAGACTTCTTGGACTAATATAATAGCACTAGTACATATGTGTGTGTGTATATTATGTGACAAATTAATTAAAGCTGATGGAGACGATGGATTATTTATGAAAAGTTATTGCCATAAGTTAGCAAGTGAAACAATGATTTGATTATGAATATAGGGTAGGAGTTAGCATGTAAAACACGAATCAAGAATAAAAGAAGTGGGTATTAATGTTTGAGTGTTGACCTACCGACTGCATATTCCCATACTCGTATGGAGATTCATATAGATGTACTATATATTAGTATTCGGTCAATTTTAGACATAACACAAAAGTTTGGCACGAACTATGAAGTTAATATGTTTGGATCAAATTTTATTAGATTTGGATCCTTATCGGAACTCAATAAGAATCTGATGATTTCGGGTTGGATTCAGATTAGTTCAGGTATGATTCAGATTGGTTGAAGTTGGATTCGAATAACTCATTAAGAAATAATATGATTATTTTGTTGTGCTAAAATATATTATTGTATACTTTAATTTTAATTTAAGATTAGATCGTGATAAAATTTTAATCATTTTATCATATTTTAACTGTGTAATACGGAGTATCAAGTTTTATCGTGCAATATTAGATTTTGGATCATTAATATATCGTGTCAACTCAAATTGTATCAGGTAGTACTGAAAATTTTCGATATGGTATGAAACTCTGATACAAATATGCTACTAAAAGTTGAATTCGGGTCCTTATCGGATAGACTAATAAAACAAAAAACAATCATATAAATAAAGTTTTGTTTTTCGGATAGACTAATAAAATAAAAAACAACCATTTAAATAAAGTTTTGCTATGGATAAGAAAACAATTTAGAAGTTATGTATTCCCAAAATTATATTACTGCGTTATTGAATTCTAACTTGAATGAGTTATTACATTATATTCTTTTAATTTTTTAAGATAATCAAATTAGTTTTTGAATTATTGATTATCTGACCGCGCAAGTTTTCGATTTTTTATGATGGTTGAATATATCAATTATTGTTGCCAGTTCATCAGAGAATTTTATAGGTCATCCCCTCATTTGAAATCTGAAATGAAAATGAGGGATAATAGATTTTATTCTGATCTTCGAAAAATATCATTTCAACCAATCACTTTATTTATTGTGATATCACCATCATCATTCTCCTATATTATTATAAGTCGCGTACAGTGTAGTATAGATAAGATAAATATACTAAATACTCTGAAAATACACTCACGGTCTAGTGTATAGTCTAAATTTTAGAGACCATATTAATTAAAGATATAAAATACAAATCGAAACTCAAAAATATTAAAATAAATATTATTGCAACACTTGTTTGTTAAAAGTATGACCACACACATCTGGATTTTAATATAGTAGTATAACTGGAAAGATATAGGGAATTTTTGGAAATTTTTTGGTTCACAATATATATCCTTAAGATTTAATATCATTACCTCTCCTCTTTATTTTTTAAGATTTAATATCATATATCCAAATTTATAAATTAATATGAAAGATAATTGTTTTTAATATTATTTAATCTGAAAATTAAAGAAGTGAGACGAGGTATTAAAGAATGGATACAAAGGTAGTATAAATATTTAACGAAAAGTCAAAAATAGCCCTTAAAGATTGAGAGCGAGTTTGTTCCAAAAATATCAAAAATTACAAAAGTTCTTCTAATAATATCACATCAAAGGTCATAACTCATAATTATGTGACGTTATGGTTAAAGAATGAATTCCACAAATGGTATTCTAGAAATATTCGGGACTAAAATATAATTCTCTCAAATTAAAATCCTAAAGATCATGGATTCTCATGCGTCCAATAATCTCACTATTCTTGACAACTAGGAAGAAAATAAATCTCACATATTAATCTATTCTTGACTTTATTTTAAGCTTTTTTAAGATGGTGGCAACGATAAAGGGTGATTATTATCTCAAATGAATAATTTTATTAATAATATAAGATTTGGTCAATCAAGGATATTTATTGGGAAGCGGACCCATTATATCTGAATACTGCACACACACGATAAATTTATAAACAAAAATTAAATAAATACGGAGTAAATTTTTAATTCAATTGAAATAGTGGGTTTTAATTTTTTTAATCTTTTATGCAACTCTTTAATTGTATGGCACAATCTAGTCGAATGAACTATTTTTTTTCATCGAATGAATATGCCGTAGTGTGGAAAACATATTGCTATCTTTTTATCAACACCATAATTTATATGGCCCATATATGTAACATTTGATTTGTCGAATGAATATGCGAATCATTATTAGTCAGAGAAAAGTAAAAGGAAAACAGTCCTAGCACCACCAATTCTCACCACATTGTGGATAACTGCATATCAATTTGACTTATAAATAGCTATAGTGATTACTGATTAGGGTTTAAGCTATAGTGAAAATTTATACTGGTGAACAACTAAAATAAGACAATGAAGTCTTCCTAATTGATAATAGACATATCTCTTCTATTTAATAATATACTACATATATATGTGTTCCATTTTTTTAATTTTAAGTATGTTGCACCCATTAATTGTTTTTTTTTTTTATGGTTAAATTTAAAGCCCTCGCTTCCTATTTTCTATATGATAATGCTAGCTCGCCAATTTTTTTATGTAAGCTTTATATACCCCGTCAAAAAATATATGAAGGGCCAAAGGGAGTGTTTGATACGAGTAGTATATACTTTACCAGGTGAATAAATAAAATGATTTATACTAAGAATAGATGTGTTGTTACAAAGTTGACGCAACTCCATCATAGTATTCAACAAATACGCAAACAAGTATTTTTTTTTAATTCTTTCTCTCTTATTTAAAATAATTTATCATTATATATTTAGGGTCGGTTTGATAAATTGATAATGTCTGGATATAGATACTTATATGACTATTTCCTAGTGTTTAGTATTATAGTTAACCTATCATGTAAATCTGTGTTATCCTTTAATGGTCCATCCAAGCCCATAGTTTTTTCTCAAAATACAAGAATAAGTATCTCACAAATTTGGTCGGATAGCATTTCTGTCTCATTTCTTGTCTACCAAACAACAACGAAAAAAACCCTTATTTGAGCTTATCTTGACACGAAGCCCGCATTTTTCTATCTTACTTTGCAAATCTTCTTATTTCCCATCTTTCTTATCAAACGAGCCCTAAGTTATAATTAAATTTATATGCACTTAACCGACGTTTGTCCAATCAAACCACTCTACTCGATTCCATTCCACATGAACATTCTCATCTGTCACATTGCTCGCAAAGGGGTTGGCACTTGGCCGAGTCACTAGTGGAGAATGGATCATCGTATGCGTGCTTTGTTTTTCACAGTTCAACAAGTTCTCTGTTGTCTACCCATTTATAGTGCCGAATCTTCTCCCAAGTCAAAACATACCTGAAAGGTCTATTGTTCATCGTTTGGATTTGTAGGTTGAGCCTATCGTCGTATGTAATGGGCGTGAACCATATGTTATGTGCATTGCAGGAAGCCTCTTAGAGGTACTGATTGTTCCTCTTCTCTAACTTTCTTTCAAAAGACATTTCCTTTTTGTTGTTTGGAGACTATTGAATTTGGCACATCCACATGGTTTTCCTATGCCAGAGCTCATACTTAGCGAACCTATGTCAATTAGAATTTAGAATACGGAGTAGTATTTATTTCAATTAAATAATTTTCCACACGATGGATTTGTAATTGAACTAAAACTTAGCACTTCAAATTCGACTTCATAGAATTCTGATTATACACAATTCCAATTTAATAACTTATATAGTATCAAAAGGTGAATTTAAAATTAAAGGCTTTAGTTCATTCACAGCCTAAATGGTATCAAACGGAACCAAATGGGCGCAAATAGTTAGAATAAAAAAATATTGAATAAGAAAGCATTGGGAATAAAATTGCAATCCTTTTATAATCGATACCACACATTTCTTTTTTAGTTTGTTAATAAAAGTTATCACAATTCTTTTTTTTTATAAACACCATTTTATGCTTAAGAATAATGTAAAAGACCATTTTAAACTTTTGCTGTTCCAATACAATTGAAATTTTTGATTGTCCACTAAAAATGACATACTATTCCCTTAAATAGAAATAACATCAACTTTATTTTATTCTTTCCACTTATCTTATAAAATGATACATCAACTTTGATTTTCAACATGATATTTTATGTACTGTTGATTTGTGAGTTAGTAATAAAGAGATAATAAAGTAAGAGTGATGAAAAACACAGATTGTGTTATTATTATTTTAGAAAACGTTTTTTGGAATAACCTAGAAGGAAAAATATTTTACTTTTAATAAAATAGAAGAGCACTGTTTAATGGAATGAAGCGAAAAATAAATATTTGGTATTTAATGGAACTAAGCGAGCACAAGTTTGCATTTTCCAAAATTGCTGGAGGAATCCATCTACCAAAATAAATTCCTTTAAATCCAACTAGGTGCCAAAAGAGGAATGAAAACTGACAGGAAACTAACGGCGTTAAACATGAAAAAGGCGAGGTAGATGGGGGCCCACTAACAGTTCTTTACAGTCTGTACATTTTAACTCGTACCTCTCCGCCAACTAACAGTCGTGCATTGACCCTTCTCAGATGATCATTTTTTGTTTTGGGTAAATTGCATGACAAGTATACAAATCAGAATTTTGTATTGTAAAAAAATAAGTAGTACTCTCTTAGAAATAGGGCATTGGGATTAATATAAATTTTAATATGTAATTGGTAAAGTTAGAGAAAATGAGAAAAAATAATTAAAATTATATACTGAATGGTGGAGTTTATAAATGATTATCTAAACGAGAAGCAGTAAAAGATTGTCAAAAATAAATAAGAATTATTTCTTGAAGATGGATGAAAAACGAAATATGGTCTATTACTATGGGACGAAGAGAGTACATATAATATAAACACGTTAACTATCGGGTCGGATCTAGCAATCGAGTCATGCATTTGGATCTCCGATGATATTCATGCATCGTCAATTCTTCTAATCTCATATTTCAAGCATTATTGTTTTGGTGTATTATTCATAAAATTGATAATAAACGGTTACTTAATAATTTTTCCAAACTAGACTTTTCAAATTATTTATATTTTAATTGTATAGAATACATTTAATATTTTAAACTACTAATAAATTATTCAAATATAATAATCTAACAGTTTTCGAACATTAATCAAAATAAGTGACACATTTTCCTTTTTGGACGTTCCAAACTCCCGGTCTAAATGATACTGTACATTTTCTAAAATAGAAATATCATTTGATCTTATCTACTGTTTTCCTCTATCAGTACTTTATTATCTCTTCACTTAACTCACAAAATAACACTACATAAAATCTCGTGTCAAATAAGAAATGCTCTACTTAGAATGGATAAGGGGAGTATATTATAGTATCTATAAGATTTTGTTTGTTTGTCATAAATTTATTTTGGTATCTCATGATCCACGTTCACTTAGCTCACAAATTAACACTATATAAAATCTCGTGTCAAATAAGAAATGCTCTACTTAAAATGAATGAGGAGAGTATAATATAGTTTCTATAAATTTTGTTTGTTTGCCATAATTTATTTTGGTATCTAATGATCAACACTAGCTTTTGGAATTCGAAAATCTACCTCTGTGACTTTTTTATATAATATTTTGTATCACGTTACTTGTAATTATAGTATTATCTCCGTCCAAACTAAGTGGAGTAGATTCCATTTGGGATGTTCCAACTAAGTTGAGTCATTTTCTTTTTTTGACAAAAAACTAACATCCAATCACTCTTACTTTAATTCATCATCTACTTTACTAAATCTTCATATTTCTTACTTTATTCTTGTCTCCTACTTTTTAACACCTTTCTTAATCTCTGTGTCTAAAAGTTTTGACTCAATTTGTTTAGATGAATAAAGTACTTTTCTTAATATTGAACTTTGTTCCTCCGATCATCCAATATTTATGTATTCTCGAAAACTAGGAAAAATTTATACTCACACGGTTTACGTGATTCAAATTTTTTGGTTTACGTGATTCAAAATTTTAAACATTTTAATTGAAGAAGAAATTTTTTACCAAATAAATTTTAATTCTTGTCATATTATGTAAAATATTTTGGTTTTACAAGAATTAATTATATAATATCTATATTATAATCCTTTTTTTCTTAAATCGCGTGCCAAAAAGGAATGCCTCTACTACAATGGAACGGATGGAGCATAATACTTCCGGCTCGTCGCAAGTTTTTAAATTTTACTTATTTATTTGAAAATTATTACTTCTTCGGTTCTTTATTGATTTAGTTATTTTTCAATTTTTAAAAATTTAAGTTAATTGAATTATTTGTAATTTTGGAAAAAAGTAATATTCTTTATATTTATTTTGCTTTAACCCTTTTATTTTATTTTTTTCCCTAATTTATTTTCTCTTCGTTTAGTATACTCCTACAACTCCGTACTAAATAGTTTATGCCAAAAAATAGAGAAGTTGTAGAGAAAAATGACAGGTCGGATTTGCTTTAGAATCAATATATATATATATATATATATATATATATATATATATATATATATATATATATATATATATATATATATGTGGGAATGTAATCCAATGCAAATTCTAAATATTATACAAACTTAAAACTATGATTTGGATCGTTAGAAAATGTCAACAGATGACAAAATAGTAGCAACAGAAAATGTCAACACAGTGTCAACGGTTGTTCACTTGCTTAAATTTTCTCTCTAATTAATATACAGTTATTCAATTTATGTCGGATGTGTAATTTGGGGTTTAGTTTTATTTATTTATGAGTTGTAATTATAAAAATGATTATAATATACTGTATAAAAAAAAGTGTGAAGTAAGTCAAGTAAAGAAAGAATAAAGTAGAAAATGAAAAAGGTAGACAGATGAGCAGAGAATAAAGTAAGTGAGAATTGACTTTTACTAAAATGAGAAATGACTCCATTACTATGGAATGTATCAAAATGGAAAAATGACTCCACTACTATGGAACGAATGGAGGGGAGTACGTATGTTCTTATAATGCTACTACTAATTATGAGCCTCTTGATATTTATTTTTTTTGTATTTTTTGTTTGGAAAGCATTCACAATAAGGCGCCGATTGGACCGCCGACATCTTCATAATAAGGCGTCGATCGGCCGCCTATTGCAAAGAGATTGTCGAACGACGGCGATCGACACCTATTTCTCACTGATCGAACCGCCGATCTCGATTTTTTTGTTTTTTTCTCACCCCTATATGTACACCTCATTACTCAAACCCGGGAGTGAAGAAGAAGTACGCGTTTCTCATCCGAGAGTTGCGGCGTGAAATGAGAATGTTTGTTTTTTTATGTTTTTTTCTTCTATTTATTTCGTTTTTGTTAATTTGCACTTACTTGATAAACATCAACAATTAAAATAATCACTTCCTCCGTCCCATAGAAATATGATGTATTACCTTTTTCGAATGTTTCGTACAAATAGCAAATATTTCATATCCATTTATGGCAACATTTTTCTCCTTCTATTTTACTCTATGGAGTATCTCCGTCCCATAAGAATATATGCACTTTGGTTTTGACACGTGTTTTAATGCACAATTGATAAACTAAGAAAGAGTTAGAGAAAATATTATTAGTGGAAAATGGGTCTCGCCTCATTAGAGATAAGAGAATTTCTAAAATTAGAAAGTGCATATTCTTGTGGGACGAACTAAAAAGGAAATAGTGCATATTCTTATGGGACGGAAGGAGTATTATTTTGGGGCCCACCATCAAATACACAATTTTAACTATTTTTCTCCTTTTTTCTTACTTTACCAATTACATATTAGAACATGTGTCAATCCTAAATGACCTATTTCTATGGCACGGAGGGAGTATATAGATAGTGATGTGGAAATTGAAATGGGTTGAGGATGGACTCGAGGATAAAATATAAACGCGGGAAGAGGAATTGGATTCAAAAACACGCACATACTATTGTCATTCTATACACTGCACTTAAAGCATTACATAAACATACTGTATAAAAATAAAAGTGCTTGCAAAGTCAAAAAACACACTTACACAATAGTACTGTTTTTTCCACGTTAAACATATTGACTTGAGTCATCAAAACAGTGCAATAAGAGCATTATACTGTAGTTCCTTATTGTTTTACAGAAATACAAATTACATTTTTATTATACAATTTAGATTTCGCTAGAATCATTGATAAGTAGTGTTTTAAGTCTTGGTTACTCATAAGTATAACGTGCTTAATTGGATAATATCTACAAAAATAGTTGCTAAAGTGTGCATTGTGAGGTGCTAGTCAGGAGGAAAGGGTCGGAAGAGATTCAGGTGAAAAGAACGCAAAAAGGGTGCATACTGATCAAGATACACGCCATGATGCTTGAGCTCAATAAGGAGTGAATTGCTAAAAATGATCATCTATCTAAAAGGGGCAGAATCGTCATTTCAAGAAAAGGAACAACCCTAGGGATTGAGGCAGGCCTTCTTATAAATAGAAGATCAACATTGAAGAAACATTGTCCATGCTTAGACCATTTCTTAGATTAACTTTACTGCATTCTCTCAGATAACTTAGTTAGCTAGTGTTCACTTGAAGTTTCAGGCCACCTGCCAGGAGGAGGAGTCTACCGTCCGTTTCAGTCAGTTTGCCGCCGTAGTTCCAGAAGTTTATTCAGTTTCCGAGGAGCCAACAACCCTTTGCTCGCTTTGATTATTTCTTTATAAGTTTCAAACACCTGTTTTACCTTGCTTTTGACTTGAATTTCAGTAGTTATTTCAGCTTGAATATTTTTTGGGTGGTAATCTTGAGTGCAATGATGTTTATTAAGGTTTCACTTTGTGTTTCAGCTTGCTTATGTTTTATTGCAGCCTAGTTAGATAGATCTAGTAGTTTTACATTATTTTCTGTTGCTTCCGAGCTTGAATCTGCCTAGTTAAGTTAGATCTAGTTTTTCTTCAAGTTTTAATCGGTCATTTCTTCCTAAATTCATAGATCTGAGTTTTTACTTCATTCCCGCCACCTTGAATGTTAGCCAGTTTGTGCGTCTGTTGTTTTTTGCAGGGTTTAGTTGTTCTGGTTTAATTTCTCGCTTAGATCTAAGTTTAGAGTCGTGATTTTGAGTTATATTAGAGTTGCTTCTTTTGATTTCGAGCATTGATCCATGGAGGTTTAGTTTTCCGATCATTTTTCATTGCTTGGTGAAGAAGACAACATCCCAGCCTGATTCTGGGACCAAATTGTTGCTTTAGTTGCTTTTTTGTCCTTTGCTTTTTTCAGCTTTTTCTGCATGTCCAGGTAGTAGTTAGCCAGTGAGTCTGTTATTCCTTTTTGCTTTTGTCTATCCATTTAGGGTAATATTTCACTTTTCGCATGCACACTAGTAGTCCAGTTTCTACCAATTCACGTACACATCCCGTAGCATAAAGCATTTAGTTAATTACTGGTCAGGATAGGTAGAGTCTCATTTTATTTTTTCGTCTAGGTAAAAACTCAACCTCAAGCGTAGTAACTAACTAACCCTTCCAGAATGTCATCGCAAGTGTATAACACCTACATCCATCTCTGTGGATCAATCATTTACACCACTATATTAGCCAGTAAAAGTGGGTTGAAGTTTTTGATAAGAAAGATAGACACAGACCCAACGACACAATTTGGTCTACCCTCCTAGCCGGTTGACACACACAGAGAGTAAGAGTCTTTCTTTCGTTTATCAATCATCATAAAATAACATTTATCTTGGTATATGATTTGTGAAAATATAATTCAAATCAAGAAATCTATATAATATTTAACTTTTTAGGGTGTTTTTTTTTTTATTTTTAAGGATTGCCAACTATTATATTGATTCTCTAATTTACCACAACTATAAAAATTAAATCCTTACTCCCTCCGTCTCACTCAAGATGTCCATAATTTTAGGAGAAGTCGTTAGATCGAGTAAGCAGAGAGAAAAAAATAGTTGAATATTTTAATGAGGTAGATGAGAGAGGGATTTATTTTCAAACATAAATTATCGACATCTTGATGGAACACATTAAAATGGAAAGATGGACATATTAAGTGGGACGGAGGGAGTACTATAAATCTATCATTTAACTTAATTTAAGTGGTTAATCATTCTAATCTAATAGCTCTAGCTTGCCCTCAATTTTGATACGTTGCATTCCCATCAAATTTCATTATATAATTTTCGGAAACAATTCACAATATGAGAGCAGCTCTATATACATAATATGTGGTAGAAAAAAAAATTGGACTTGATTTACTTTCTTACAAGATCCACGCTTAACAATCTCCCTAATTGAGACTAACAACTTAGAAACAACTATATCTTCTTGATCTCCTCTTTGTAGCCACTTAACATTACCTAATGTTTTTTTCAAGTTCCAAAACCAATTAAAACTATGCATAACTACGTTCTTTTCTAAGGCCAACACTTTAGTAAACAAGTCTGTTTGATTCTTGTTTCTTAGGTATTTTCATAAGTTGCAAATCATCATCTAAGTGTCAAATGTAATAATATTTCAATTTCATCCAAGAAATTCTACGACCACACCATCTTTGTACTTGCCTCACTCACAACTAGATATTCATGTCACCCACAACAGTGTCTCTTATCCATCTCTTAACTCATTATTGGCACCACACCACTTTTTACCCATGTCTTATTCAAGAAACAACACCTACAAGCATCCATCTCTTAACCATCTTTTCTCCTGGCTATTCATAAGTTCCACTACTTCATTTCTTCAATTTAAAAATGCGATTAATTAAAAAATATTTCATTTAAAATACTTAATTAAAAATTGAAATACATAAATAAAATTCAAAAAATTAAATATTACATAACGAAAATCCTAAATTCAGTGCATCGGCGACCACGGGTTCGTAAGGGGGAGACCCATTTGAACCCTAAGAAGTTGAATTGCGTGATTAAGTGTCATTTTTTGTAACGGCGTCATACGAGCAATGTCGGCCATTGTAGCGGTGACCAACATTCCCATCAAAACATGATTTGGGTCAGTAAGTTGTTGGCCACTTGGCTTGGTTTGTCTCATTCCCGCCGCCCTCGCAGTATACTTCAATTCGTTATTCATCAATCATTATGTTGGGGTTTGGTGCCCCTTGTACAGCGGAAGACATGCATAAACAGAGAAATCATGCATACAGATCTATTTGACTGATTATAAGATCAATTACTCACATGTTTAACAGTCAATTGCATACAAAAACGCACATTAATGCATGCTTAAGGAATTTAAACTCTAATTCATGAATTCCTATGGTTTAAATTATCAATCTGATTCTCCAAAGAATCGACGATTGCTTGCGCCTTCTCCACGTAATGTTCTTCGTACTCAACCACGAACCTTCTAATCTGTATCCTGAACTCAAATAATGACCTTTGGGTAAACAAAGCTTATCGAATCGAAAAGGACTTGACTAGACAGAAGACAGAATTCCCACCAGAAGGGAATGAGATTTTTCTTCTCCTCTGGTGAGAGGGAGCACGAAATTTTGTGCTTAATTAAGATAAAAATCAATCCATTAGTCTTCTATTTAGTCTCCTTTATATAGAGTTGTAATAGGCCAGATTAGAGATCCATGGAGGTTGGACTTGGGTCAAACCTATTGGACTTTTACTAATTAAATTGAGCCTCAATTTAATTCAAATCCAAAAGTAATATTATTATCATCCACTATAGTATAATAATATTGACTACTCGTCAAATCCCAAATTATGAGTAATTCGGGCTTTACCTCTTTAATTTATTAAATCTCGTGTTTAAGATATAAATATCCATAAATTAATTTAAATCTGCTATTTGACTTTAATTAATTAATATCATTTCCAAGAGTTTTCTAGTTCAAAATCTTTATTCATTATTCTGGAATAAATTCCAACCGGCCAGGTTTCTGAATAATAAAACCTTTTTCGAACACCTTTTGAGGATATTATCAAACTGGACTCACTCAGCACACAATTCATTGTAATAACAATACTAGCACCTCTAGACATTGATCACCACTACCCAAGATATCAGGATTCTTGGATTGCAAAAAATCCGCACCATTTGATAAATCAAAGTAGTGCATAATCAATATCGTATGATCAATGCTATGTCAACAATAATTAAGAAATTACAATCACCGAGACCTCATCTTTCAGTAAATAGCAAGAAAGACTTATCTCAATTGTTAGATCCTTCGGTGCTATACCACACTAGTGTCGTTTATTTCCTAAGGTAAGGAAACATGCGGACTGACACTGCAACCTTTCACAATAGGTAGCCAAAGTCTAGGTTGTAAAATTATATTTTTCTTCTACAAAGAACCGACTGCGTCACCTTCTGTGAACATCATTCACGACCGGTCTACTATGCAGAAGAATTAGACTTGTTTGTTTTTTATACATTTAAATGTTTGAGAAACATCTTATAAATGCATAAGCAAACACCAATTCGATAAAATTTCTTCTTCTCATCTTAGGTTGAAAGTGACTATTATATACAAGCAATTCTATCCGTGCAACATACTCGAAATATACTTTTCAGTATACCAATCCTAACATATCATCCTATCATCCACCAAATAAAATTAATCTCAATGCAATTTAAAATATTATTAAAAATAACTATTTGATATAATCTATCCAAATGCACACATCATTTTGTCATTCACCAAATAATAATAATCTCAATGCAAGTATATTAAGAAGTTGTAATATTAAATTTCGAATAGTAAACAACGTAAATAATATCTATTTTTTCACTATTGCAGAGTGAACTATAAAAATGTCCCTGGATTATAGGTTTATCTTGCCCATAGTCCCCAGACTTTAAAAATATCGCCAATATTCCGTGGACCAAGGGTTATTTCGAAATTGGTCATTTTGGCCTTATCCGAAAATGCCCTTTTGAGCATTTGTGCAATTCCATCTTTTTACATTTTAACTGTTTCAGTATGATATTATTTTCAATGATGTACTAAATCTGATATTATTTCAAAATTATCTTCTTCCATTTGCCATTCTTCACTTTATTTTTTTGTTTTAATATTATATTTAATTTTATAAAATTAAATTTAAAATTTAGATTTTTAAATATCAATAAAGTATTTTAATTAAAATTATTAATTTTAATATTCTTTCTCGTCACGTAGCTATATATATATATATATATATATATATATATATATAAATGGATGTATTCAGATCCTTTTTCTATATACTGTCCAAACATTCAACTGAATCTTAGCCCTACGATTTTGTCATCTAACGGTTAGATTAATGTCACGTGTCATTTAATAATGTAGATTTTCATTCTATATATAGAAATAAAGTAGGCAACCAACTCACACAAAGATCTTTTTATAATAAATACATAAATTAATAATTTTAATTAAAAATAATTTAGTGATATTTAAAAATCTAAATTTTTAATTTAATTTTATAAAATTAAATTTAATATTGAAATAAAAATAAATAAAGTGAAGGATGGCAAAGGGAAGAAGAAGATAATTTTGAAATAATATCAAATTTAATACATCATTGAAATAATATCACATTGAAACAGTTAAAATGAAAAGACAAAATTGCCCAAATGCGCAAAAGGGCATCTTCGGATAATAAAAATAGTCAAAAGGACCACTTTCGAAATAAACCCTTAGTCTAGGGACTGCTGGCGATATTTTTAAAGTCTAGTGACTATGAGCGAGATAAATCTATAGTTCAGGGACCATTTTTGTAGTTCACTCTTTCGAAAAAAAGGTATCAAGTCTTTGTTTTATATCGTTTTTGGTACCTCATGACAAATATAACCATAGGTACCAAACATGTGATTTTTGGCCTTTTGGAAAATTTGAATTAAACAGTATCAAACATGTATATTTTTTCTTCCTTTTTTTTTTTTCTATTTCTTCTTCTTTATCACATCATGTAATCCCATTATTTGTGTTACTTTAACACATTGTAAATCCCATTATTTGTGTTACTTTAACACATTGTAAATAGCAACGTAACACATAAAATAAAAAATGTGATTTATGCACACATAACTACTATCAATAATCTAACTGAATCTTTTATTATAATAAAATGCTAAAATTACGTCTATTATTTGCATTTCTAAATTTGTTAAATTATGCAACTTGAAAAATAGTACTAAAATGCAAGATATAATGCATACTTTTGTTTTGTGGTATTAACATAATATTGACCTGTTCAATATTATACGTACAACAAATGGAACATGCAAAAAATAATGTAAAAAATATATTATGCTAGTATTTATAGGAAACAATATAATATCAATACACAATTAGGAAAAGTTGATTTTGATAATTTAGAGATTACCAAAAATTAATTTTTTTTCGTAGCTTTCGCAATTAAGGAAAAAAGTAAATACAAAACGAGCTTATGTATAATGCATAATATAAATTGTTGTGCTGCAAATATTATTGTGAACGAAATAATATAATACGAAAATAAAATTAAATAAAGAAATAATATAATGCATATAAACAATATTGGAAAAAAGTAATTAATGAAATATGATATGGAAGCAATCGGATATTTTAATGGCAATATTGTATGCATAATAAAAAAAGGATATATGAAACTTGCCATATGAAAAAGAATAGGCAAAACACATTCTTAGGTCCTTATACTTTAATCAAATTGTTCATTAGGTCCTCGTACAATTTTTTCGATTTAATAGGTCCTTATACCTTTTTCATAAATTTTATCACATCCTCGTACAATTTTTTCGTTTTAATAGGTCCTTATACTTTGATTATAAATTTTATTAGGTCCTTATACAATTTTTTATTTTAAGATATTTTTTACTTTTATCTTAGATAATAATTTATATTTAATTAATTAAATTTAATGAACCTTTTAATTTTATTATTTAACTTATCTTATGGTTATGAATATTCAGGGAAACGTATTTTTCAATATAAATATAAATAATCAATTGAAAATTCGGATAGTTATACTAAAAAAACACTTCGATTTTAATCTTCAATCATCACGGTTAATCTTTTTATTATTCTCTACAACTTATTGAGATTATTGGATAACAAGATGATATTATCTTTATAGACTATGCTAAGTTAAATAATGGAATATTAAAAAGTTCATTAAGTTTAATTAAATATATATTATTATCCAAGATAAATGTAAAAAAGTCCCTAAAATAAAAGATTGTACAAGGACCTAATGAAATTTATGATAAAAGTATAAGGACCTACTAAAACGAAAAATCGTACGAGGACCTGATAAAAATATTGTGAAAAGTATAAGGACCCAGTAAAACGAAAAAATTGTACAAGGACCTAATTAACATTTTGACTAAAGTATAAGGACCTAAGAATGTGTTTTGCCAAAAGAATAATGCGTGAATTTAAGATCATCCCAATCCATGCTTTTAAATAAGAGCATGGAGGTGGGTCCGGACCCACTTTTATTCCTTGTACTTAGGCAAGAGCACAACACCCACATCCGTGCTCTTCCGCAATGACAAGTTCAGGGTCCCACCATTCTATTATTCAATTTAAATACTTCAATTATTAAAAACATTTCTACATTATAAAAATACATTTAAAAATAAAAATTACATAATTAAAATCCTAAAAAATAAAAATTACATAATTAAAATCCTAAAAAATAAATTTACATAATTAAAATCTTAGAAAATAAAAAAATACATAATTAAAATTCTACAAATTAAAAATTACATAATTAAAGACTAAAAAATACCTCCGTGGAAGACTAGTTCTCTATCCCCAATGTTCTCTTGAGACCCTGTATCATTGCCACATGTGTTGCAAGTTGGTCAGGAGTCATGGTAGACGTATCGGTTGTATTGAGTTGACCCAAGAGGATCCACAACGAGTTGGTCGGGGGTTGAGGTGGCACAAAGGGAGCGGGAGCGGGGGCGGATGTCGTCGGGGCGCGACGGCGGTTGGCCGCCGCCTTCCTTCCTTGCGGCTAGCAGGAACGGCTCGGGCCAGCGTCGGAGCTACCCAAGTTAGTTCCGGCAAGCTGGGTAATCACATCATCGGAGGCGCCGTCGGATAGGGCTACCGACCTCGACCGTTTGCTGGAGGAGCTGGAGGAGGATGCTACTACGCCACCGCTATACTTTTCATGATTGCGTGCCTCCTGCCATAAGCTAAGGTACTTGAACGAATTCAACTCCAAGGTTTGGTAAGTCGCCAAGGCGGCACTGATGATATGTCGAGCTCGCTCTTGCCGCTACCCGCCGACCGCTCTTCCTGGAGGTAATAACCCTGAAACTTACCGATTGCGTCGTTGGCTATGAAGATGGCATTGCACACCATACTATCATTGCGATAGATGGTTTCCCCTGGCCGGGTTTCATTGTATAGACGAGTAATGCGGAATCAAAACGTTTCCCCGCTTTGGTTCGTGTCAACTTTCGGATCTTCAGAGACTGCCAAGTAGGCTTTGAACATCTACATCATCTCATCCGGAGTGTACGAGGTGTGGGTACCACGAGTAGTAGGAGTAGGAGCAGAGCTCCCTCCCGGTCCGGGTTCGGGTGCCCACCCGTATCGCCGATCGGGGGCATCTTGGTCGTCCACCGGATAAGACCGGTAGCCACCCAGAACTTGAGAACCTTGGGTTTGAGGAGGGGGCCGAAAATTGCGTTTTTGGACTAGGGAATGGCTCGGAGCCGAACCAATCGTGGTTCCAACCGCGGGAGCCGAAGGGGTGATCTCCGGAGTCGGACATTGTATAGTGTGGTGGGAATTTGATGAAAAAAGATGAGAGAATTGATGAGAAAATAGATGAGAGAATTTGGATGATAGAATATATGATAATTGTGTAGTGTGGTGGGAATTTTTTTGTGTTGAAGTGGGGGTATTTATACATGAAAATGTGAATTTTGGGGAAAAATAGTTTGAAAATTAAATTAAATATGTGTATAAATTGGTTATAATTTATTGGGTAGTGGGAAAATATTTTTTTTTAAAAAAACGTTTTTTTTAATTAATTTCGATTTTTTTTTTAAAAAAAAGAAAAAATCAATTTGCCAATGGCTATGCCGTTGGCCAATCAGGAGCTGCTCAACGGCATGGACGTGTTCTTATCTAAGAGCAGCGTCGTGCCGCTGGCACGGACGAACGGCATGCATTGGCGGACGGCAGGGGTCTGTGCCGTTGGCACGGACAGACAGCATCCCGCTGCGGATGCTCTAAGGATTGAAAAATAACTGAATAAACTATTATATCTACTAATGTTTAACTAATACTCCCTCCGTCCCACAAAAGATGTCACACTTGTGGGACGGCACAGAATTTTAGGAGGTTTTGTTTTGTGTGTTAAATGGTGAGAGAAAATATAATTTTTATATTCATGTGAGAGAGAACTCTTTCCAAAAATGGAAATGTGACATCTTTTTGTGGGACAAACTAAAAAGGAAAGTGTGATATCTTTTGTGGGACGGAGGGAGTAATTTTTTATAGAAATAAAATTATGATATATTGAACTATACTTTATTGGGAAATTGGTCTCTAAAACCATTAACTTTGCGTAAAATTTGGTATTTCCCATGAACTTTGAAATTGATATATAATATCACGAACTTTGCATTTTGTTTAGTATTTCCCAAATTCACTCAAATAAGATATTTTCATCAAAATATAATTTAACGTAGGCAACCGTGATATGTTTTATAATATTTAAAACCACTTTTTAAGTTCATAACATGTAGAATAAAAGGTCACGTTAATTTAATTGTGTCATGTATGATAAAAAAAAAGGCTTCGTAAGTTAGTCAAATATAGTAATAAACATGTCGTGGGAAATACCAAACAAAATGCAAAGCTCGTGATATTATATACTAATTTCAAAGTTCATGAAAATACCAAATTTTAGGCAAAATTCATGATTTTAGAGACCAATTTCCCTACTTTATTTTTATTTTTAAATCCTTCAAATTGGGACATCAATTAAATAAAGAAGAAATGAATTAGGGAAGAAAGATATATGAATTAGGGAAGATGAGAAGAAAAAGTGACTAGATTTTTATAATATCATTTTAGGTCATTTTATCATGTATGCCCAAAAAGGTCCTCCATGGCAAAAATGTGAAAATGATTTTTTGGAGGATTTTTTGGGGCAAAAATTATCACCAGGTACCAAAAACGATATTCTTTCCGTCCCACAAAAATATGCACTCTTTTCTTTCTACTTCTTCCAACAAGAATATGTACATTCTAATTTTTGGAAAGTATTTTTCTCTCTAATGAGGTGGGACCCATGCTCCACTAATAATACTTTAATTACTTTTTCTCTCTACCCCTCTCTTATTTTACCAATTTTACATTAAAACTCGTGCCGACCCCAAAGTGCATATTCTTTAGGGACGGAAGGAGTATAAAACAAAGTTTTTGTGCAAAAATGAAGGATCAGGTACTATCTATGTAGTTCACTCAATTTAAAATAACTATTCAATATAATCTTTCCAGATATAAAAATCTTATCACAAATGTATTGGTTGCAGCCTACTGTGTTTTTTTTTATGAATAAATAATAATCAAATAGAACCAAAGACAAACATTTACATCATACACTCGGGCATATCCGAGGAATTACAAGAGTTATAGTCACTAGTTGGCTAGTACCAAGCAACATGGTAAAGACCAAGAAACGAACAACACGGGACAAGCCCCCCAAAAAAGGACGATCATAGTTCAAGTCACCCATCTAAACCCAGAGTGGGCGAGCCTCGTTAAAACCCCTTGGGGAAAAACCCCAAGGGATAAAACTCCCCAAGGGGAGAAAGAGTACCCTGATGAGTGGCTCAAAGTGCGACGAATACCAAAACATCCAAAGCCTGTGAACTCCATCATCTGTCTAGAAGGTGGAGAAGAACCTGCTCATATGGAAAGTGTGAGTACAAGATGTTGTAGGTAATTTCTTTGATCACAAAGATGACACTAGCTGCGTCCCAAGTTTTCCCATCAAAGATAATCATGTTCCGGGTCCTCCAAATGATCGCCACTGTAGCCAGGAGTACAATCCTCTTAGCTGTCTAGACAATCTGTGAACCTCAAATCTGTCGTCCTACCCATTTGATGACACTCCTTATCGTCGTTGATCTCCTCGCAATGCCAAGTCAAAGCATGATCTTCCCCAAACTGCCCAAGTCTTCGAGCACTTGAACAAAAGATGATCAACTGATTCCTCCTCCCGGTGGCAAATCTGACAAGTGGCATCCAAATTCTCCAAAAAGTGGAGGCGATCCCGTGTGGAAAGGTGTCCTCGAAGTGTGAGCCAAGTAATGAACGAGTACTTAGGAGGGAAAAAGTCCTTCCAAACATCTTAGCCTAGAAACGTCTCTCACCTCTGACTTAAACCAGTCATAAGCCTCATTAACCCCTTTTCCCGTAAACCATGTGCTCTAGATGGCTGTGATCTCGTCTTTAGTGCACTTGTCTTTCATCCCGGATGGATAGGAGCTTCTTGATGAACATGGAGTCCCTCTTCTTCTGTGTCGTTCCTGACCCAATATATTATGCATGAATTCAACGAATCCAGAGAGAGTCCTTCTACGAGTCAATGTTCCAAAGGATCTTGGCATGAAGCGCCGAGTTCCAAGCCTTGAGGTTTCTGATTCCCAAACCTCCTTCCTTCTTCGGCTTGCAAACATCATCCCACGCAACTTTACCATACTTCTTTCTCAAAAGGAAAGTACAGGCAATCCCAATGAGCTTCTTGATGACTGTCCCAAGCAACGAAAAGGCTTGAAGCCAGTAAGCTTCCACGCCATGCAAGACAGATCTAATCAGTTCCAAGCATCCAGCAAAAGAAAGAGTCTTACTTGGCCATTTTTTTATTTTGTCCGTCAGCTTGTCGATCAATTAGCCTTAGTCTGAGGAACCAAGTCTCTTTGATGCAAGTGGAATGCCTAGATATTTGATTGGAAGATTGCCTTTTGGGAAGCTAAACACTTGCAGCAAAGTCTCCTTGGGTACTTTGATGGTGCCTGCAATAAACATGTTAGACTTTCCCTAGTTGATCCCAAGCCATGAGCACGCCGAGAACTCCTCCATGGTGCCTGCCAGAATCTTCATAGAAATCAAGTCTCCCTTGCTGAACAGCAGAAGGTTATATGCAAAAGCAAGGTGACTAATGCCCACATGCTCACACTTACTATGGAACTGAAAGTCCCTAGAAGTGTGAACAAGAAGCACATGAGATAGATATTCCATACAGAAAATGAACAAAGAAGGAGACATGGGTTCTCCCTGCCTAAGACCCCTTTTACCTCTGAAGTAGCCATGGTGGCTACCATTCACCGTAATCGTATACGAAGGTGATGTGACGCACTCCATGGTCAGGTGGACAAAGGAAGGGTGGATGTTTAGACCTATGAGCACGTCCCTCAAGAAACTCCAGTCGACTGTGTCATAAGCTTTCCGGAGATCGATCATGACAGTGCACCTCGGTGATCCTCTCTTGATTGTGTAACCTCTCATGATCTCCTCAGCAAGGTGGATATTGTCCATGATACTCCTCCCCGAGATGAAAGCCGACAGAGCTGGGCTAATAATCTTAGGAAGGAGAAACGCGAGCCGCTTCGAGATGATCTTCGTGATCACTTTGTAGAGCACGTTACAACAGGCAATCGGTGTGAAGTCATACTGTTGGGGTTTGTATACTAAAAGATGCTTCGAGCGTACATGCCTTTGTACAGTCAGCTTGTGCATGTATACGAGAAACGCCACGTCCACTTGTTTACCTAATTATGAGAATAAATAATATAATATAATGGTTTATTATTGAAATATGATAAACAAGTCTAAGGCTTTTTACTAAGAAGGTCAAGTAGGGAAATTCGATGAATCTCCTCATGAGTTTTCCAGTAGGGGACTTGGCCAGATCTAGTAAGAAGAAAAACGTATTCACAACCTAGATAGGCTTTGGCTACCTATTGGTATGGTTGTTGTGTTTGTGATAATTCTCTCTTACCTAAGATGAGATTAGTAACACCGGTGTGGTAAAGCACTGAAAGGATCTAATCCGAAATGGATTCTTTATTGCTATCTACTGAAAGAATATATTTCAGAAAGTTTAGTATTTTCTAGTCTATGATATTAATATCAATATCGTTTATTCAATCAAACGCCACTTTGACTTATCAATATGTGAGAGTTTGTACGTAACTCAAGTTCATGATATCTTGGGTGGTAGTAATTGAATAACATGAAGGTATTGGAATATTATTTCATAGAATTCGCGTGCCCAATGTGGTATGATTAAATCCCTAAGGGGCGATCCCCAAGAGGTGCTTGAAAAAGGAATTTATTATTCAGAAAACTGCGCAGTTGAAATTTATTCCACGAATAATAAATAAAGTTTCAAACTAGAAAAACTCTTTGGAGAATTAATTTAATTCTAGTCACATAGCAGATAAAAGAATTAAATTGATGGATCAAGATAATCTTAAACGCGGGAAATATTATAAAATAAAATGGACCCAAGTTATTTGTAATTTGGTGATTTAAGTGGGAGTGCAATATTATTCTTTAGTGGAACAAAATAATATTCCATTGATAATATATTAAATCATGGGTCATTTGATTTAATTAGTAATTTATCTAATGGGTGAGCCCAACACTTAAGTCATTCCATGGATCCTCATCCTAGCCCAACAAGTCCATGCTTATAAATAGTGTAGAGATGGGAAACCCTAGTAAGCACTCCACACATCACAAACCTTAACCCTAGCCGCCATAACCGGCGCTCTCTCTCTCTCCCCTCTTGCCTCGGTTTTCGTGCCTTTGCACGAGGGAGATTAGGGTTTTGGTTTTTGTTCTTGTTCTATCCTAATTCATAGGATTAGATCAAGACAATTTCGTGTTTGTGTTGGTTTTTCCTAGATCTCATATCACTTTTATTTGGTTCTTCGAGATCCTCCCACACGGATGGAGAATCAAGGACAAGGGAATAGGTTGGAAGATTCACGGTCGATAAACCAAGGATCTCCGGGTGGTGCAGCTAGCAACTTCGATCCTATGATGGATCAAGATGAGGTAATAATCGAATCTACATCGAATATGCATGATTATGTGTTTATTTGATGTTATATCTATAGATCTATGAATATTGCATGAAATTGGAGTCGAATGCATAATCACCTAAATAGATCCGGTCTAGGACCTGTTTGGTTTCCGTGTCTTCCGCTGCGGTAGTCCCAACACATACACCCTTGGGTTCGTGGTTGTCTTCGGGATGAGAAAAATGACTGTTGTGTTGAGGCTTTTAAGGAGCCTTCCTGTAGTAAAAAACTTCTTAACCGCCCTTACCAAATCTTCCCCGATAAATTCCCAATGCTTCCTGTAGAAGGCTGATGTTACTAATGAATTCCTAATGAATTACTAAACAAATAGATGTATTTTCTTCGTTAGAAAAACTTACTCCTATTTCCTTTTTAGTATGTCTCATAAGAGCATGTACATTTTAAATTTGAAAACTTTTTTTCTCTAATGAGGCGGGACACATACTCCATTAACAATACTTTAATTACTTTTTCTTTTGATTTCTCTCTTACTTTACCAATTATGCATTAAACTCGTGCCCGACTAAAAGTGCATCTCTTGTGGGACAAAGGGAGTACGAGTTTTCTTTACTTGGGAAAATAAAGAGTTGGATTAAAAGGATACCGGAACAAATACGATACTAGCACTATTACTGTAAAATATACACTTAAAACATAATCCAAAGGTATCAACACAATGTGAGACATATGAATGTCAAACATTTATTCGATTTCTAGTTTCATTTTGCAGGTTAATAAACTCATAGATATCGAGGATGTAGACGCTAAAACAAGAAGGGATGTGTCAAGGATTCACCACCAAGAGCACAACTTTTTGTGTTGGTTTATACTAAAGGAACGACGTAATATCAAAGGAAGGCTCTTGACAATGGGTGTCAATGGAGTCGAAGATGATCTATGCATTTTTTGCAAGGAAGAAGTTGAATCCTTTGTACACATCTTTTTCTACTTCCAAGATTTTCAACAGGTATTATTATAGTGACATATGAAATATCTCCTTATATCTCCCCAAAGATCTATTGACTTGTTTCTAGAATTGGCTTGGAGCCCTTTTTGCTTCCATTGTGATTGTCTCTGAATGAGACATGTGAGGCAAAGATCAATTGAATTTTACATAATTAAGAAATAGTATTAACTATTTAAATTGTATGCACAAATTAACGTCTTTTGCTGATGTAACAAATTCAATAAAATAATAAAAATAGAAAAAAGAATTAAAAATATACTACTACTACTTATTTTATTAAAGCATATCAATTTTGAACATTATTAAAAGACAACATTTTATTCATAAACAAGACAATTAAAAAGAATTAAAACTTCACGCTTTAATATTTCAATTTCAATAATTATCCGATATTAGAGAATTTGATCAAACTTTATAATTTAAATGAAATGATTACAAAGAGTCCAATTATCTAATAAACACAGATAAGGTATTTACTGTCATTCATTGTGTATAATATTTAATTTGGAAAGAGATGACAATATTAGAGGTGGCCAAACCCAATCGGCCCGCCAGTTAACCGCCGGTTCCCAATCGGCGGGTCGGAACCGGAACCGGAACCGGAACCGGACGACGGTTCCAGTTCGAAATCCGGTTTCACGGTTATAACGGGCCGGTTACGGGTAAAAAAATACACAACCGGAAACCGCCGGTTCGCCGGGAATATGTAGCCGTCGCCGGTAGGTTCCTAGGGTTGCAGGCGTAGGCCTGAAAAAGGTCAGAAGATCGCCGGTTTGTGTCGGAAAACCGACGGTTTCTGACACAAAACCGCCGGTTCCCGACGGTTCAGGGCTAGGGTTCAGGCGTAGGCGTAGGGTTGCAGCGTAGGGTCTGAAAAGGTGTCGGAAACCGCCGGTTTTCGGTCAGAAACCGGCGGTTTTCTGACACAAACTGGCGATTCGGTCAGAAAACCGGCGATTTTCCAAATTTTGAAATTCAATTTTTTTTTTAATATCAGATTCCCCCCTCCCCCCCCCCCCCCCCCCCATTTTTCATCTATAAATACCCCCTTCTTCATCACTTCTACTCACCCCATTCTTGTGTTAACAAGTATTTCTCTCTCAATTCTTTATCGTTATTAATTCTCTTTGGATTTTACTATAGAATTTAAAAGTTATAAAACTATAAGATTTAAATAATAATAATAAAAAAATCGGAACCGGCCCGGAACCGCTGAAAAACCGATGGTTAATAACCGGAACCGGAACCGGCAGTTAAACCAGAACCGGATAACCGGTATCCGGACCGGTTATGGTTCTAGCATTCGACGAACCGGAACCGGCGGTTTTTGAACCGTGGCCACATCTATGTTGAACCCAAAATTGAATTAACATTTTCTTTCATTCTAATAATAACCATATCTCAATTGTACAATAGCAATAAAATGGTGTTAAAATAACTAGGCGCTTTGGATTCCATTTATTGAAAAAGAGTGGACAATTTCACTAAATTCTACAGAATTCGATACTTAAATAATTAATTTTCACTACTTCAAGTATACAAAAATATTCTGATAAATTGGTACAGGTGCGAAAGCAACTTTTTTCCACATTCGACTCGATCCAAAATAACATAAATAAAATAAGCCTTTACCAAAAAGTCATCCAAAAAAAACGTTCATTTGCACAATCAAATAAAAAAATTGTGTCAAAAAGAAAACAAATTTCTGAATCATAAACAAACCAAAAATAAATAAATAGCAAAAACCAAAAGATAATTCAGAGCGCGGGACCCACTCATGGAATAAAACTTCCATTTTCTTCGCCTCTTTCTTTTCACCCATTTTCTCACTTACAACTCATTCTCCATATATAAAAACCCTACTCTCTCTCACACACTCACTGTGAGAGAAGAAAACACAGACACACACACACCTATACATACAACATATATACACACAGAAGCCAACTCAACTCCTCATTTCATTTTCCCCCAAATCAAAACCCTAATTCGCCTTACCCCTTCCTTCCCCACCCCCCAAATGCCTCACCCCTAGCACCGCCATTACTCCACCACCACCACCACCAATGACTCTCTCTCTCACTTATCTCCTCGCTCTCTCTCTCCTCATTCTTCTCCACGGCCACGCCTCCGCTTCCGAGGATGAAGTCCGATCACTTCTCGAGTTCAAAAAGGGCATCAAATCCGACCCCACTGAGAAGATCACTAACACTTGGATTTACCCCTCCAACGCCTCCGCCTGCCCCAGCGACTTCTACGGCGTCGTCTGCGACGCCGCCACCAGCGCAGTCGTGTCCATTGCTCTCGACCGGCTAGGCCTCTCCGGCGACCTCAAATTCAGCACGCTTTTACCGTTGAAGTCGCTGCAAAACCTAACCCTCGCGGGGAACGCCTTCACCGGACGCCTCGTGCCTACTCTCGGCGTAATGTCGTCTCTCCAAGTGATTGATCTGTCTGGGAATCAGTTCTACGGCCCGATTCCGGCTAAATTGAATGATCTGTGGGCGCTGCATTTTCTCAATTTCTCTAATAATAACTTCTCCGAGTGGTTTCCTGCTGGAATTCACAACTTGCAGCAGCTGAAGGTGTTTGATTTGCATTCGAATCAGCTGAGGGGAGATGTAGGGGAGCTGATTCCTGAGCTGAGGAATGTGGAGCACTTGGATTTAAGCAGAAATCAGTTTTTCGGCTCCTTGGAATTGAGTGTGGAGAATGTTTCTAGTTTGGCTAACACTGTGCAGTACATAAACTTGAGTGGAAATCAGTTAACGGGGCGGTTATGGGGGGCTGATGCAATGAAGTTGTTTCGGAACCTGAAGGTTTTGGATTTGGGCGAAAATGAGATCAATGGTGAACTGCCGGAGTTCGAGCAGTTGCCGAATCTTCAGGTGCTTAGGCTTGGGAATAATCAGCTCTTTGGGGCTCTGCCGACGGGATTGTTGCAGGGAGCTACCCCATTGGTGGAATTGGATCTCAGTGTTAATGGATTTTCAGGTGAGGATTTTTATGCCAATTGAAATCGATTAGTTCTTCTCCTTTTGATCGCATAGGAGGGGACTACTGATCCAACCTATGCCTTTTAGTATTGGATCAGTTATTTATGTTTGGGTAAGATTGGTTGTTATGCCATTTAACTGGCATATGGTGCGTTTTACATGATCGTCTGTGGTTAAATTTGGATAGCATTAACTGATTCTAGATCTCTTCACCTCGTTCATTGGGAGACGCGTGGCAACTATTGCTTTGGCTGTTTAAATCTCTCGTGGAATGGCATCGAAGTTGTATAAATTTGTGTTTATTGTTATATAAATTATACCTTAAATTTTCTAAGAATTTAACAGTAGTTCCCATGTTAGAATTCTAAGTTCTACTAGTTGTTTGGGCCTCATTAACCATTGCAACTGCAGCCAAACTTAGGGAACAAATGTTTGTTTCAAGAGTTATTCTTGGGAGTTCCGTCAGTCAGGTGACGTCTTGCAGCCGTTTAGCCAGAATGACAAGTCGTTAGAGATTCCCTTTAATTAATCCTTGACCTTTTTTGACTTGGCTAACCGGTCAACTATGCTACTTATATTGGAAGCTTTACCATGAGATGGCGGAAAAATCTGCGTGCCTTATTTCTCATTTCGCAAGTGTGAATGATTATTAGTGATGTTTGTATGGTATGTAGATGGGGGTGAATTATGTAAGAAATGTAGATCATCTATCCTTTTTTGCGGTTATGTGATAATTGAACAATCTTGGAGCAGAATTTGTTTACGCAGCAGTATTCATTTAGTGCGTCTTTAATAAATGAACATTGAAATGTCATCTGCATTTATTCTTTATACCTTATCTACACAACTTACTTAGAAGATCTTATGGTCTTGCTATTTAACGCTGTGCTCCTGAATACCTGATCTTTTCCACTAACTTTTATATGTCTTCTTGTATTGTATGGATGCAGTTCTAATAGAATATTTGCCGAGCTATATTGAACTGCTTAATCTTCCTTTAATTTCAGGTTCCATTCCGAGTATCAACTCAACAACTTTGGTAACTCTCAACCTCTCATCGAATTCAATCTCAGACTCATTGCCACTGTCTTTGGGAAATTGTGAAGTTGTTGATCTAAGCAGAAATCAGTTATCAGATGATATATCTGTTCTGAGGAATTGGGGCAGCAATCTGGAAATTGTAGACTTGAGCTCCAATGGCTTGAGAGGAAGCATTCCCAATTTGACACAGTTCCAAAGATTGACCTCACTCCGTATTAGGAACAATTCCTTAGAGGGGGCACTGCCTTCAACTTTCGGTTCCACGAAGCTCACTACAATTGATCTGAGCTCCAACAGATTTGATGGTCCAATCCCATATAGCTTCTTTACTTCGATGTCCTTAACAAATTTGAACTTGTCAGGAAATCATTTGACAGGAGCAATTCCTCTTGAAGGCGCTCATACTAGTGAATTGTTGGTTCTGCCTTCTATTCCACCGATGGAGTCTTTAGATCTTTCGAACAATGCCTTGATGGGTGGATTGCCTTCTGATATCGGTAATTGGGGAAGGCTTAAGTTGCTGAGTCTAGCAAGGAATGATCTATCTGGACCACTGCCAGACGAGCTGAGCAAACTTACTCTCCTCGAGTACCTTGATTTATCCCATAACAATTTCAATGGTCATATTCCTGCTAAATTATCATCAAGTCTGAAGTTCTTTGATGTGGCTTACAATAATTTGTCAGGAAAAATCCCTGAAAACCTGACTTCTTTTCCCGATTCGTCATTTACTGGTAATAATCAACTTGAAAACCATCACTCTTCTTCCTCTGGAAATGTCCCGCACAGTATAGGAGGCGGGAACCACCCTAGCTCTAAACACAATGTAAAAATAGCCATCATTGTTGCATCTGTTGGAGCTTTAGTGATGATTGCTTTTGTTCTTTGGGCTTATCAGCGAGCTCGGTTTCAGGACTTCCGTGCACAAGGTGCACATCAGACTGATAGTACTGATGCAAAAGCAGGAAGATTTGGTCGGTCTTCACTCTTCAATTTCCATGGAAACACAGAGCCACCTCCAACTTCTTTGAGCTTTTCTAATGATCATCTATTGACTTCAAATTCAAGATCTCTGTCCGGGCAAATGGAGTCTGGTACTGAAATTGTTGAGCACATACTGCCTGAGGGAGTGGCAGCTGGTGCTGCCTCCACAAATCCCAGCCAACAAGACAGTCATCCTACAACATCTGGAAGGAAATCCTCCCCAGGATCTCCAATGCAATCCTCTCCTCGTTTTATCGACACAATTGAACAACCTGTTACACTGGATGTGTATTCACCTGATCGGTTGGTTGGTGAACTGTTCTTCTTGGACTCCTCACTCAAATTTACAGCTGAGGATTTATCTCGAGCTCCAGCAGAAGTGCTGGGTAGAAGTAGCCATGGCACTCTATACAAAGCTACCCTAGATAATGGGCATATGCTCACTGTGAAATGGTTGAGGGTTGGCTTGGTCAAAAACAAGAAAGATTTTGCCAAGGAAGTAAAGAAGATTGGATCAGTCAGGCACCAGAACATAGTTCCGTTGCGTGCTTATTATTGGGGACCAAGAGAACAAGAAAGGCTTATTTTGGCAGACTATGTGTTGGGCGACAGCTTGGCCCTGCATCTTTATGGTAAAGGCCCAATATAATTTAATCTTCTAGTCTATTTTGGCATCTATCTGAATCCTTCAATAGCACCATTTATTGACCAAGATGGTGAATTTGGAAGTAAAACAATTTTTATTAATATTCACATTTGTACATTTGATGCAGAATCGACGCCTCGGAGGTATTCCATGTTATCGTTCAACCAGAGGCTGAAGGTCGCAGTTGATGTTGCTCATTGTCTCATGTTCCTCCACGACAGAGGCCTACCTCATGGAAACCTAAAGCCAACAAACATACTATTGGAAGGCTCTCAATACATTGTCCGAATAACTGATTACGGCCTCCACCGCCTGATGACACCTCCAGGCATTGCTGAGCAGATACTGAACCTGGGGGCTCTAGGCTACCGCGCCCCAGAACTGGCCACTGCAACGAGACCGGCCCCATCATTCAAGGCAGACGTGTATGCATTTGGTGTGATCTTGATGGAACTGCTGACAAGAAGAAGTGCAGGGGACATAATATCAGGCCAGTCGGGCGCTGTGGATCTGACAGACTGGGTTCGACTGTGTGATCAGGAGGGACGGGGGATGGACTGCATTGACAGGGACATTGCCGGAGGAGAAGAACACACAAAAGCCATGGACGACATGCTGGCCGTGTCGTTAAGGTGCATTCTTCCTGTAAATGAAAGGCCTAACATCCGACAGGTTCTGGACGATCTATGTGCAATATCTGTGTGAAGCTTTTTGTACATGTGCTCTTGAATTAATTCTTTTGCTGTGACTTGTTCATTGTTTCTTTTTATTTTTTTGTCTAAAATTTTTTAATTGTTGCAATTGCCTTCTAATTTGGGCTAGTCTTCACATATGTTTAGTTCCTCCCCTTCAATTTTTGTGTAAAGGGATGTTTAATCCATTGATTAATTGACATAAATCCCAGTCCCATCTCTTACCTTTTCAATTCTCGTTGTAAATTGTTGCCTTTTATTTTTTATTTCCATTTGTTAGTTGAATTACAAAATCCTACTTGCTAGATAATCTGATCAAATTGAGATTTCTTATTCAATTATTTAGTTCGATCTGATTGTCTTCTTTTCATACTTTGGTTTAGTACTATCTATTGCTAGTACTATGTTAAATAGATCCTTGTTTAACAAATTTTAGTTTACCTGATACAAAAATAGTAAATAGTACAATATTTTATGCTTGAGAAACAACCACCAAAATCATGAATATAATTATATCACATAAATAGCCTCTTCAGAACCTTGAGACATACATTATTCATAAGGTATTCTTGGATATTTTTGGTAAATATGCCTCGCCTATCAATCTCACCTATTTCGTGAAAATAGTAACCTGATTGAAGTAAATTTTCGTAGAAGATCCATAATTATGTTTGTCCAAGATTTGTTCTTAGATCACTAGATACCAACTCAAATTGAAGACAAAAGAATATGATCTCACCCACATAAACTTAGATCAAAGAGACATATATGAGAGAAAAGGAATTACCCAAGACAACTTTCACTAAGACAATCTCCTATATTGACTCAAAATTCTGGCTACACTATGCTAAATTGCATACCTTTAATCATCTAATCAATTGAAAATTGAATAAGCAAACTTTAAAAAAGGAATTAGATATATAAAAGAAATGATACAAAAGTTTATAATATGATCTCAAACTGAATACAAAAAAACCACGAATTAGTATTTTTTTTATGGGATCAAGTTAACCACACAATCAGAATTGGGCTAAAAAACCATGAAGTTAACTAATACTAGTAGAGTAGAATTTATTCGTATAAATAAAAGTGGAATGAAATTTTAACAACAAGTGGATCCGTGGCGCAATGGTAGCGCGTCTGACTCCAGATCAGAAGGTTGCGTGTTCGATTCACGTCGGGTTCAATCCCCCAATTCCACTTTCTGTTTTTATGTTTTTTTTATTCATATTTTACAATTTACACATTTATAGACACACTGCATATCTGTTTTACGTTGTACTATTTCAAGGTTTTTAGTTTTACTTGTTGGGTTTATAAGTACTGCCATTAGTCTTAAAAATCGACTTAACATGATTAGAATTTGACGATTATTTAAAATAAAATTGAATAATTGATGGGATGTTCTGTTTCGCATTAATTACGCTGCGGCTGCGCCATCATATGAGAAAGTTGGACATCCCAATTTTGCCTCTATTTCATTTTGATGCTATTTTGGTCTCATATTAAAATATCTCCATTGTAACATCAATTTTTGCACCACACAGAAATGTTTCTTATATACATTGCGTGTCAACTTCTAATTAGTTTCATTAATATCCTTTGTTTTGTGCCTCAGTTTATTCACACGCCCAAAACATAGGGTAACTCAAAACATCTAAGAAGATTATCCAAATAAAAAATCATTGATTAAACTTATTGAATATTGTAACTCAAAACTTATTGATAAATCCCTACCACTCTTTCACACCTGTTGGGTTACTTAAATCCATAATTTAAATCATCGAATCCTTTTCTTCTTTTTTCCTAAATTGACAAAATTCAATGTAAACATATTTGATTGATCACATCAAGAAGGTTGAATTTCTTGCTACGTGCCATTGAAAATAAATGCTAATGTTATAATCATATCTACTAATGCGAAAGTCACACGCCACACAAGGAAAACAAGTGTAGCCAAAAACTTCACAAATGTTATCCAAAAATCCATCACTCGCATATTGTGATAGCCATTTTCTTGGCAACAGCTTTCACATATTGCGATATTTTAACAATAAATAGAAAACGTGCAGAATTAATAGTATTTATTTCATTGATAGTTTTAGTTATTTTCTAGTATGATGAGTGTTGTGATGACCTCTCTATGGCAGTTGCTCTTGCTGTCGTCATTGTTTGTCGCCGACGCAGGCAATGCTGGACGCCATAGCGTCGGCGCAGAGCACGGCATCGTGGCTACTGATCACGGCCTGTGCTCGAGGATCGGGAGGGACGTGCTCGTGGAAGGCGGCCATGTAGTGGATGCAGCAGTGGCCGCCGCTCTCTGCCTAGGTGTCGTCAGCCCCGCCTCTAGCGGCATTGGTGGCGGCGCCTTCATGCTTGTCCGCCTCGCCACTGGCGAGGCGGATGCGTTCGACATGAGAGAAACCGCCCCAAAGCATACTTCCGAGGTAGAATGCACACCCAGACTCACATTAGTATAATATTGTTAGTTTTGAGCTAAGCCCTCACAGTTTTGTTTTTGAGATGCTTTCCCAGAAGGACTTAATACTAATGGAGTAAGGGTTTCACTTATATATTGCCTGCACATTTTCTAATTCTCCGATGTAGGATGGTTTTGATGGTGAAATTGTGCTGTGCAGAACATGTATGATGGCAATGCCGGTGCGAAAGCTAGCGGGGCGCTATCCGTAGCAGTTCCTGGGGAGCTAGCAGGACTGGCGGAGGCGTGGAGGCGACACGGGAAGCTACCGTGGAGGAGGCTGGTTGCGCCTTCCGCGGTGATGGCAGAGAAGGGGTTCAAGATATCACCGTATCTGCACATGCAAATGGTGAGTTCGGAGGCGAAGATCATGCAGGACAAGGGGCTTCGCGATGTGTTCACGAGGAACGGGAGCCTGTTGAAGTCGGGCGACGTTTGCTACAACAAGCAGCTGGCGAAGACGCTGGCTCTCATCTCGAGGGCCGGAATAAGGCCATTTTACAACGGCTCTATTGGGCTCGGCCTAGTCAGAGATGTCAAGAAAAGTGGTGGAGTGTTGACTATGGAGGATTTGGAGGAGTATAGTGTGAAGGTGAGGAGACCGGTGAGGGCCAATGCCATGGGACTCGAGATCATAGGCATGCCCCCGCCTTCTTCTGGAGGCCCTGCTTTGGTTCTTGTAAGTGTTCTTTGTTCTTGCTTTTGTTTCTGCTATTGTTGTTGTTGTTTTGCAGAATAGAGCAATTGTGTAATCGAGATAAACAGAAACGTAAAGAGACACAGAATTTACGTGGTTCACTAACGTTGCATTCGCTACGTCCACGGGCAGAAACAGAGAACTAATATTATTCAGATTGTTTTCAGAGTTTTGTGTCCTACTCCTATATAAATAGGCACACAGAGGATGGGCTAGGCCCAATACAAAATTAAGACCTAAACAATACAGATTCAAGGCATACTAACAGTTGTTGATGATGATATTTGATCTATCAGATTTTGAACATTCTGGCGGGGTATAAGGACAGCTCGGATATCCCGACCTCCCTTATGACCCACCGCCAGATTGAAGCTTTGAAGCACGCGTTCGCAGTGAGGATGAGCCTTGGCGATCCGGATTTCGTCCATGTTGGAAATGTATTGAAGGATATGTTGTCTCAAGAATTTGCTGCAGAATTGAAGAAGACCATTTTTGATAATACAACGTTTAATTCCAGCCACTATGGTGGAAGGTGAGATACTATCCCTCTAAATTTAGCAAGCTATTCGGGCCAGGGTGTGTGCTGCATTGACAAATGCTTCTAATATGTCTCATTTTTACAACTTTTGTTGGATATCAAAGGCCATGTTTCTTGTGATGCAGATGGAACCAGATCCATGATCATGGCACCAGCCACATTTCCATCGTGGACGGCCAACGCAACGCGGTCTCCATGACCACCACCGTCAACGCATATTTCGGGTCCAAGTTCATGTCTCCAGCCACCGGCATCATCCTGAATAACGAAATGGATGACTTCTCAGTGCCTGAAGACAGCACGTCGCCTCCTTCTCCGGCTAACTTCATCCACCCCGGGAAGAGGCCATTGTCGTCGATGACGCCTACAATCATTCTCAAGGTGAAAAAAAGGATCCTATTTATGTAACTAATTTTGAAAATTAGTGTTCTACCATAAAACATTTGACCTACAGAGTGGAAAATTGAGAGCAGTTGTGGGTGCAAGTGGAGGAGCAATGATAATAGCTGCAACAACTGAAGTTTTGGTAAACTATGCAACAAGAGGGATGGATCCACTCTCTTCTGTTCTAGCTCCAAGGTCATACCATCAGGTAACGAAAGCATGCCAATCAATCGTGTGCGTCTGTTGACCTATAGGTAGAGTGATTAATATCCATTGAGACGTGGCCTTTAAATTTTTGTTTATTTGCCCATAAAAAAAAAAAGCATGTCAATCTTACTAAGGCCGAGGTCGTTGCTCTCTAACTCTGCCCCTCGCCCCTGCAGTTGATCCCGAACGTGCTTCAGTACGAGAACTGGACAGTGCCATCGGGCGGCCATTTTGAGGTCCCGGTGGAGACTAGGGCCGCTCTGGCAAAGAAGGGTCATGTTCTTGAGGGCCTTGCCGGTGGCTCAATATGCCAATTTGTGGTTCAACAACTCAATGGCTCAGCATCAAATGCAGGGTTGCTTGTTGGTGTGAGTGATCCTAGAAAGGGTGGATTCCCAGCTGGTTTTTGAAATGATTCTACAAATTCCAGCTTATCCCCATGTTCTTAAAATTTTTAAGTAGATCCATGTCATTTAATCTTTAAATAAGGGTCTAACACCAAATAAAAAATGTAAGTTATCATATTTGTCTATGTATAAATTACAGAACAAGTAAACATTTGGTTTATGTCCTAACTCCATATAAATGGACAGATAGCTTTGGAACCGTAACCGCCTCTAAAGAGACTGCATGGTCTATCTATCCAATTTAGATTTCAAAGTTTTTGGAGTTGTAACCACTGATTTTGGCCTCAATCAAACAAAATCAGAAAATTAAGTAATATGGAAAAATCATAGAAAAACTAGAAAAAAACGACCAAATTGGTAGAAAATAGTCAATTTGAACTAATGGTTGCAAGTTCAAAAGTCAAAACCAAAACCATGAATTTACATACAGTGTCAGGCTCAATTCCAATTTTCTTGAACCTAGAATTTATAACCAATATAAACTCTCCCCTAAAAAGTACTCCTCCGTAAATATATTCAATGAAATTGATTAGCTTGACAAGTAATCTAGCTCGACAAATACTTGATTTGTTATAAAAAAAAATACGCTATGTATCAATTGAAATACTGCGTGACAAAAATAAAAAAATAAAAATTCATGTGAGGGAAAAACTATCACGCTCGCTATATAATAATTTAACACAGACTCAACCTAAATTATTCTATTATTCACCGAATCCACACTTTACAATGAAAACCATTCAGGCATTCACATAACAATTCCATTTACTTACTTATTTCAGAAAAAATGTGCATTTAAAATCATAAAGTTTGGCAAAAAAAAAAGAGAGATTCAGTCTCGTGGACTTCAATGATCATCGCATGGAGAGGAGGCATGAGAGCTCTTTGAGGATATGTTGTTGTTGGAGATTAAACTGGACCTTATAACCTATGTTGGGGTGCTATCAGCTTGGTCGACAAGGAGCCTAGCTAATTCACAAAGATGATAGATATTCATTGAATCGTGCCAACCTCGAGCCATTGTGCTTGTATGATTGATATCTATGGTAGAGCTGGACTTTAGAATGAGGCTCAAGATTTTATACTTAACATGTCAATTGAGCCTAGAATTTGAGGTTGCTGCAATGGCGGCCGACAGGGTGATTTCAATTGGACCAGACAACAGTGGAGCCTATTCAGCTTTAGCAAATGTCTACTCTGATTGTGAGAAAGGGGAAGAAGCCGTGAAAATAAGAAAGTAGATGAAAGATAGGAAGGTAGCTGGCTGCAGATCAAAGGTGAAGTCCATATCTTTGGTGCATCCACAACGAGATGCAATTGATCTTAGATTGACAAAGACTTGGGAGGAGATCAAGAAGATGGGATTTGTTCCAGGCACTGATTCAGTCTTGAACGATCTTGATGAGTTGAAGGAGCAGCTTCTCCAAGCATCACAGTGAGAAGCTCGCTATCGTGTTTGGAGTGATGAATATGCCGGAGAAGAGTACTCTGACTATCATGAAGAACCTTAGGGTGTGCAACGACTGCCACTCTAATATCAAGTACTCCATATATCGAAGCTGGTTGGGAGAGAGAGATTGTTGTTAGGGATCCTACGCGCTTCCACCATTTCAGGAATGAGGCATGTTCGTGCAGGGACTACTGGGGAAGCATTGGTGGAGATTGAAGATCAACTCATCAAAAGGTTGAGTTGATCAGAGTCATCAAATTTTTTGACGAGGTAAAAGATATTTTGTATTTTTAATACAAATATTTGCACTTTGTTCAAGTTAGTTTGGAGGAGGCAAGCGTGAATTCTGTAGTTTCCACAGTAAATAGAGTTTCACGGTCAAAAAACTTTATAACGATTCCATAACTACTACAAAATTTTCTGCAAATTGAAATAAGAATGATATCAAGAAATAGATAAAAAGGCAAATACAAAACAGACTCTAACTCTTCTCAATGATCACTGGGGTAACGACTTGATGATGTCCGAGTCACCTACATTGCATGGATGCAGTTCATAGCATTAGGAGTGTGAGGAAATTCCAAAAAAATATAAAGATAACAAGCAATACGACATCGGTAACTACCTGGGTCAACAATGCTGAGGCATGAAACGCGGAAGTATTTCCCACAAGCTGTGCCCAAATCGACATTGTCTGGTATGGCACAAATGAGTCAGTCAGTAAAACATGTATACAACTCAAACTTCAGTTTTTTCTTAGCGACCTTTGTCAAGCAAAACACAGCTTAGATAGACATGTAGAGGGCTCAATTAGCATTAAAGAAGGGAAATTGTAAAATTCAAACTAAAGATAGTTAACATGTACTACTATCAAACAGGCATGGGGTAAAGGAAGGGAGCAAAAATCTAGGACAATAGCAGGGTATAACATTACTAGAATCACAACGACACGACAATGAAGAGAAGATTTTTGCGCTGAAGGCAGGAATCATAAATGCAATTATGCAATTGCCAGATTCAAACAATGATGGAACAGATAGAGTTGATCAACAATGTGTGCATATATATGTATATTACAATGAAACACTAAATAACGGCCATTGAAGGATAGACACTAAGTAGAAAACAAACAAAAGCTTAAATTCACATTTCTAATGCAATTTTGTATTCCTTAGAATGAAAGGTTGTCATTTTAATACTGCATATACCAAATTAAGTCCTCATCAACATAAATCAAAAGAAGAAGTAAAACATTCAAGCTCAGCTGAAAAACAGCATCACATCCAAAACAGAACGATTAGACAAAATCAAAAAGGAAAACCAGCAAAAAACGAGTTAGAAAGAGTCAACTCACTCCCGTTGTAGTGGTGAACACCGATTTTGGCGAGCATGGCATAATACTCAATCTCCGATTTCCTCAACGGCGGGCAATTGTTCGCGATCAGTATCAATTTCCCTAAAATTACAAATTCAGGTTGGCCGAATTCACCATTAATCACCAAAACAAACAAAATTAAAAATAAATCGCACCATATAAATTGAAGTAAAAAAACACACAGACCTTTGGAACTGCGGAGAGTTTTGAGGACGGTCTTGTAACCAAGCGTGTATTTTCCGCTCTTCATTACGAGAGCCAATCTGTTGTTGGTGCTCTCATGAGTCTTCTTCTGCGGATATAGACACCGAATCCAAAAATTGAGAAATGGACTTAAAAACTGATAACAGGCGGAGATAATCGGAGCTAGAGAGAGGATTTCTTACAGTCTTCTTGGCGGCCACCATTGTTACGAAGGGCTGAGCTAGGGCTTCGCGGTCGAGCGTAATTTAGCACTGCGGCACAGTGTAGCGTGTAGGGTTCTCATATACCTTTATAACCCTTTGGAATTGAAGTTCCATTTTTCATTTTAATATGTTCCTAATTAAATCATGCATTTTTATTTTAAAAAATAGGCAAAACATATTTTGAGGTGTAGTAGTAGTAGTAGTACATTTTTATATACATTTTTAATTTATTATGACTTCATATCAATGTATTTGTACTATTAGATTTTTTTATTAATTTTTATCTTATCAGATTTTTGTACTAATGCATTTTAATTAAGTGTTTTTTATAGTAGTACTTTTTTTACATTTGGTAGGATCTTTGTTTAATGGATTATAGTAAATATTTTGTGTTAGTTTGATTAATTTATTTGAAAATTAATTCAGTTATAATATCGTCTATACGAGGAGTGATCAATTGCTAACTCACTCTCTTATTACTAACTACAACTAGGGGTGAGCAAAAAAACGAAAACCGAATCTCCGAACCGAACCAAACCGAAAATTTGAAATTCGGTTCGGTTTTTTAGGATTTTCGGTTCGGTTCGGTTTTAAAATTTTGAAAATTTCGGTTTTTCGGTTCGGTTCGGTTTTGAAATTTTGAAAATTTCGGTTTTTCGGTTCGGTTCGGTTCGGTCGGAAAAAAAAAACCGAAAAACCGAATTATATATAAATATTCACATATATATATATGCTATTATTTAATTATACTCAAAATAAAAACCCTAAATTGAAGTTATCTTCACTTCAGTATCGCCGCCTCCTCTCTTCACTCTAACCCTAAATCCTTCCACCTCTCCACCACCAAGCCGTCGCCCCTCCATCGCCCAACTCCGGTCCGACCTCCTCCGCGCCGTCAGGGAGAGAGCTCAGAAGGTTTGTCTCAGGCACTACTCCGACGCCCCTCCACAGCTTCAAGCCGTCGCACTAAGCCGACGCCCCTCCACAGTTCCAAGTCAGACACTGGCTTTTGCACAGCTTATCAAGTCACGCTTTACATCTGAGCTTGTGACTTGGGCAGTTAATCAAACGATGGCTTATCAAGACGGATGTTGAATTCATATCTGGATGGATGCGACTCAAGCAGCATCTGGATGCCTAAGGATTGTTTGCTAAGTGCATCCACATCTGCTTGGGGCACTCATTGCTGTTAGAGGATCCCAGATTGGCTCTTTGGCCGACTGTGCTGTTTTCTTTTTGGGATTTTCGGTTTGATTATTTGGTTTTTCGGTTTTAGGTTTTTCGCTTTTTCGGTTTTTTATATAATTTCAGGTTTTCGGTTTAATTCGGGTTTTTAAGTTCGGTTTTTGGTTTTTTGGTTTCGGTTTTTCGGTTTTCGGTTTCGGTTCGGTTTCAGTTTTTGCCTAATTCGGTTTTTCGGGTTCGGTTCGGTTTGGGCGAAAAACCGAACCGAAATCCAAATGCACACCCCTAACTACAACTAATTTAAAACCATAAGATTTGTAGAAATCAAATGGTCTACAAATTGTCATGTGTAATTTTATTTTAATATTATTAAAATTTAAAAAGATAAACAAAACTACTAAAGTTAGGGTTGTAGATCAAAATTTCAATATAGTGTATTAAACATATCAATACGATTAATTAAATATGTCAATACAATTTAGCATTGACATTGTATACATACTCCCTCCGTCCTAAGATAAGTGACCTACTTCTTTTGGGTACGGGATTTAAGGAATGTATTTAAATAAGTTAAAGTGAAGAGAGTAAAGTATGAGAGAGGGAAAAGTAGAGGAGAGAAGAGAGAATAAAGTAGGTGGAGAATAAAGTAAGAGAGATGACTTTTTGCTAAAAATGGAAATAAGTCACTTATAGTGGAACACCCCAAAAAGGAATACAAGTCACTTATCTTGGGACGGAGGGAGTATTATATTGGACATATTATCATAGGTACGTTGACATTAACCTGCTACAGTAAAAATACGAAAATTCAAATTTTTTTTCAAATTTTGAAATCGGAACATATGCAAGTGAGATCTCGTTAAAATTCTTATAAAATTATCTTAAATTTGATATATTTTGTGTAAAAAAATAATATAAATTTAAATAGTTATAATCATTTAAAATTTTGAGATAATTTTTTAGCATAGTTGGAAATATGTTACTAGATGTGTTAACTAGAAGCAAAATATTTGAATATTGTTGATATATGAATTGCATCATAAAGTGGGTTTGTAAAAATATTTTAGTCAAATATTTTTTTTGTTGGGATGTCATGTAGTAAAAGATAGATAATGTCATAGAGTATTTCTTGTTATAAACTAGTAGAGCTGATATTATCTTAGAGCATCCGTAACGGTCTCGCGGTAGCTCGGTTCCGTCTTGCTGAGACGAGCTATTAGTAGACATTGTTGCAGGTGTCTCATCCCAAAGAGCCTCACGCGGGTGGGGGTCAATTATCGAGAAAGCACGCCATGAAGAGATGGTTAAAAAAATGAATGATTGCAGATGTTATCTCTTGAATAAGAATTGTGATAAAAAAAATGGCGTGGAACCATAATCAATGTAGATATGAGATAGTTAAGAAATGGATTAGAGACACTATTGTTGGTAGATGACCTTACAATGATACAAATTGGAGATAATATAAGTAGAACAAGAACACTAAAAACGCATCGACAATCTCATGAAACAAATTGAGTTCCGATGTGTCAAAGCAAAAGAAAAAAAATAGTACCCCACATGATTTAGGGCATGTTCACTTTTCATGAATTGGGCTATTCTTGGGTCAATTGGGCGAATTATGATTGTTCAATTTCCACTAATTAATTGAAGCTAGCCTTAGAATTGGGACATGGCCCGCCATGTTCATCTGAAATGGGCAAGAATGAAATCTTGGACAAATAGGTAAGATTTATCTGTGCATTGAGTTCTCCACCAAGAAATAGACTTGGTACTATTTGGGCCATATTTGAAAGCAAATATTGTACACTGAACAATGAGGCCTTCAAATATATATGTGCCTAATTCTTCCTCAATTCTCATCGGATTTCAATTCTTGGAAATGAAAGAATTACAATTCTTATAAAGTGAACACGAATAAGAAGATATAGCAATAGATGCAAAAACGAGCTCATGTATGAGAGATAGAGAGAGCAAATGAGCTTTTTCGTGCAAAACATGGTTCATATATTTGATAAACATAGTTCACTTCACTCGCTGTCATCGTCACTCTCCTCTAAACTCAAGTGATTCATGTTTTTTTCAAGCGGAGGAAGACCGTCCTCGGAGCCACTGCCCGACCCATCCTCATCATTATTGGACCCAGAATGCTCACCTGAAACATGAAACTCATAATTACAAGAATTCATCATCTCCCAGCAAAAGTGTGAAATGCATTGCTCAGCAAGCTTGTTTCAAATTGAACAGTACGTGATTTTCATACCTTGCCCATTATTGATGTCCTTGTCTGAATGTCGTGAGTTCTGCTGCGAAAGCCACTCGTTTTGGACAGTAATCATGTCAGCCCCATTCTTGCATTCAGAATACGCCTTGAGAAGCTCTCTAATAGATCAGACGGGTCAGTTTGTGATTGCATGTATGTAGTAGCAAAGGCTTAGGAAGAGGCCAGAGTTACCTGTTTAGCGACAAGAACGCATGACCCCATTTGAACTTGCTGAGAATTAGATGTCCGGTTTCTTCTTCTCCACTGTTCAAATCAAACACTGAAAACTATTATAAATTGCCTCACTATTTCCAGATATTGTAATTGTTAATCTATAATGCATACCTAAGTTTGAATAAAAAACTTTTACTCTCGTGAACCTACAACTTACTACACTGAACTTTACACTCGTCATATATTGTCAATTCATGACATAGGTCAGTGCAAATCACTTATAGTGCAGTGCAAGAGTTCTCCCAGTTTTCACGATAATAGGAAATATGAGTCATATGACCATTAACGAAGTCACTGAAGAGTTCTTAATGACTAGTTATAGAGGTTAAACCAATGACAATTAATGGCTCGAGTTTTATACCATATTATCAAAGCAGCAGCTAGCGCCTCAACGCATGAAAGCTCACAAGGCCGGCCATAATTTACCGGATTTGCTGCCACCAACCAAGGCACTGCATTCAAATTAAACGAATGAGTCGAAACAAATTATGAGGAGAAAGGAATTGCAGCTCGAAACTCTTACATCCCCTTCAATTAATCAATTGAGAGAACCATATGCACGTATGCAAATCATTTAGGTATTGAATAAGATATCAAATGATTGCCCATAATCCGAACAAACTGAACCTAATACATACAAAGACGAGGAGCAGCACAACGCAGCTTGGAGAAAGGCACATCATCTAGACGCGCCCAAGAGCAATCAACAACAGCTAAACCTCGCCTTTTTATTAACTCAAGATCCTCTTGGGAGACACATTGTGTTCCAACGGGACTGCAACATGCAAACAGATCAGAAGCACTGTAAGCAATCCGCCAGTGGAACATGTATTAAGAGGAAAACTGAGTTCAGATCAAATCAGTATTCATAAATTATCTTTTAGTATCACATTTTGATAAAGTTAACCGATCTACCCAAAAGTAGGGGTGTCGAAACGGGTACCCGCGGGTACCCGCACCCGATTTTGGCCGAAATTGTTGTCCCGATACCCGCCCCGCATTGTGTCGGGTATTACCCGATACCCGAGTCGGGTATCCCGCACCCGACATGGCGGGTACCCGACCCGACCTTTTTTTAAAAATATTTTTAAAATCTTTTTTAATTATTATTTGCATTATCCTCAACTTATTAATCTTCATCCGTTATAATATTGGTATTTTATGCATCTAAATAACATACAATTCCACGCATCATTAGAAACTTAACATCCACAATTTAATATGTGTGCTACTGTATAATACATGTATGTGTGTAACATATAATATTGTATATTATTAATGCACTACATATGCTACTGTATATATTAGTATTTGTACGTAGAAAAACACACTTTAATTGCTCTTAATAGAGGAAAAAAGTTTTTTTTTAAAAAAGAAAAGTTATATGCTGAAGTTTGAGTCACCAGATAATTTAAAAATAATATTAAAATTAAAATTTACAAAATGCTAAACTAAAATCGGGTAATTTTCGGGATTATCGGGTATCCCGAGCGGGTATCGGGTATACCCCATACCCGCAAAACCGAAAATTTGATTACCCGATCCGCCCCGTTACCCGTTTCCGTCGGGTAGCGGGTACCCAATACCCGACGGGTATCGGGTCGGGTGTGCGGGTACCCAATACCCGCTACCCGTTTGGACACCCCTACCCAAAAGCATGATACCTAAATACTGCATTATCGCATTATGATTGGGGAGTGAGCAAGAGCTATGTTCAACATAGAATTCACGAAATAAGATTGCCAATGCAAAAACAACAACTAAACAGTGAGCTCTCTGAAGACGTGTATGACTCTCTACTTATCAGAAGCAGACTTCCAGAGCTGGACTACAATCCACATTAAGCCAATTCCCTTGTTTTCCACGCCACACACATCACATGTGGACCAAACAAAACACTTTTGGTCAATAATAGTTACAAGTCACAGCACTTTTACCTCAGAGCAATTCCTCCAAATCCAGTACCAACTCGCATTTCCTGCAAAATATTGTCATAAAATGGTTCAGCAGCAGTAACTCAGATAACATAGAAAGCATTTCTCAATAGGATGCAAAAAAGAGTAAAAACAGATACTTTCTTTCAAAAATCCAAATCTTGCAAGCTTGCGTCCCGTGCATCTCTTTGCATCGCACTGCCCAAAATCCTAAATCCACATAACAATAAGCTTAGAAAAATAGAAGCAACTAACATACCAAGATTCAGTCCCCAGTCTATTCTAACTAATTAAACACACACACAGTCACACAAAGACAGAGAGAGACGAACCCACATGGCGAGCTGAACCGCAGGAACTTGTTGCTCCTGTTCTTCTTCAGCTGCTGATCAAACCATGTCTAACTTAAAATTAGATTCATACGCATAAAAAAACTATGCTTTAGCTGAAACAACTCTTGCGCAATTCATCAAACAATTGGGGTACATTAATTACAAAACGCAGTGGTAGAAGAAAACAATGAAGAAGTGCAAAATGGAAACATATAATATACCTGGATCAATCGGCAAAGACCCGTCATCAGCATCACTGATTAAATTTCAAGCCACCCAATTATACATCATGAGAAAAGATGAAGTTTTTTAATTGGAGCTCGAAAAGTATTGAATAGCAAAATAGTAATAAGTTTTATTGCCTGTTGAGCTGATGAGACGGTCCTTGCGCGTGTTGGCGGTGGTTTTCTTTCCTGTATCGGCGTTGTTTCTGCTGCTTAGGACCCATGCTCGTCGTTGTTGCTATCGCTCAGCTTTAGCAGATTCGAATTTGGGGATGCGTATTTATATGTCGAACAAAAATCAATCTTTGGTTTTGGGCCTTGTGGCTTTTACACAAATAAAACTTTAAATCACGGCCTACTCTAATTACCTAAAAACATTTAGAAGTAATACATAATTAATAAAGTGTGAAAAATAAATAAAAAAGTTATTAAAATATATTAGTGGAGAATTAAATTTACCTTATTAAAGAGAAATTTTTTTATCAAAAATAGAAAACGAACTATTTACATGGGATAAACTAAATTGAAAGAATATTTTTTTTATTAGACGGACGGAGTAAAATTTTAGTTCTCAACTATCTAACCGATATTTGCATATGTTCTACTGACTCTTCAACTCGAAATTAAAAGTAGACATAATTAAAAAAATTATAATGGCAGAAGAGTTCGAAGGTGTAATTACTATATACTCCCTCCGTCCACGAATAGGAGTCTCATTCACTTTTTTGCACTTGTTTTGTGAAAATGATAATAATGCATAAAATTGAACGGGACTCTTAATCGTGGACAGAGGGAGTATAAGCTAGTATTTGTACAGTCGTACTAAATATTTTGTAGGGATAGTGAGTAGATACTAGGAAACATCATCAATTTATTCTTGGTGGCCGTTCGGTTGGCCCAATAAACCTAAGACTTTGTCCAAATCAAGTTTTATCAGCCGTTCGGTTTCCAAGATGTATATCAGATTCAGTCCGAGACTAATTAAAAGTCCAAGTTGAAGTCCGCCTGCCCGTACTATTTTCACTTTTAATCCGAGACAATGAATTCGTACTATTTTAGTCTCACAACGCATGCCCTCTCTGCTCCCCCTCTCTACATCTTCTCTGTTTCTCGTCGATGGAAAAATGATCAAGATTGGATTTTTTTTTCTTTTGAGAAGAAAAAATGATGATGATGGTAATTTTGGGCTTTTGATTTATAATTTGTTTTTATTATTTATAGAGAGTAGAATTAATAGTTTCCTAGCGTTGATTGCTTGGTCTTTATTTTGAGATTTTGAGAATTGTTTACAAGTAGATGACGGTTGCATAAGATTTATCTATAATTAATTAATACGTTTTATTTCTCTAATTAGTTAATTAATTAATACTGATTCATAATTTATAATATTTTTTATTACTATTTGATTTGATTATATAATTAATCATTATATACTTACTTCAATTATTTAATTATTAATTGAAATTAATTCATAATTTATTATATCAAATCAATCTAAATTAATATTCCTAATTTTGTTATTAAGTTTACTAACTAAACATCTAACTAAAATTATCTTTAATATAATCTTGGCAACCAAACGACAATGTTCAATACTAATTTAGTCTAAAAATAAAGCTCATCATTCTCCATGCCATATTGAATCTCCCTACTATTTTATCCATCAAACCAAACAGTACTCTAAGGTATAATTCTTCATACAATGATAAGTTATGGGGAATATAAAACCAACCCGATCCTTATAGCGTAAGGAAACTCACAAAGGACTAGGATATAAGAATAAGATACATGAAACCAAAAGCGAGAACCAAATTTTTGGCCTACCATTTGATATTGATATTGAATCATTCTTGTACATTTTTGAGTTTTGATATTGATACTGAATAATTCTTGTAAATTTTAGGCCTACCATTTGATATTTTTGTATATTATTCTAATATTTCGTGTGTATTAAATATCATTATTCATACCTAACTCAATCTTCTCTAAATTCTACAAGTCTTAAAATTTTGGTCCAATAGTTGAGAAATTATGTGGGGTTTATGAGAAACTATAATCAAGTAAGATGATGATAGGAGCCGGTCACAAATTTTAGGGTTACAGTCGAACCGTAATTTTATAGCTCTAGTATTTATAAATGATAGTAATAAAAATGAAATTGATATAATATGATTATATAAGTTTTATTTTATTAATTTATAATGAAGTTGGTATATTGTGATATAAATGATTAGTATTTATTTATTATGGGTTTGATATATACTACTTCATCCGTTTCATAGTAGTATAGACATTTTTTTTTCAGCACGGAGATCAAGAAAAAAGTGTGTAATTTTATTAAATAAAAAGATAATTAAGTATTAGAAGAGAGGAAAAAGTATAGAGAATAAAAGGTAAGAGTGAGAAAATTGTGTTATTCCCCTTTTAATTAAAAAAAAAAGAAATAATTCTACTATTATGAAATGCCCAAAATGAAAAAAATGACTCTGCTACTATGGAACAGTAAGAGAGTAAGATTCAATAAGACAAGAAGTATAAAGATAGTTCTAAATTAAAAGATTTTGATTATATCAACTCCATTTTAAATGAAGTTGATATATTATGATAGTAAATGATACTCCATCTGTCCCACCATAATTGTCACTTTTATTGTAGGTACGATAACAAAATGTAAAGAAAAGTTGGTTGGAACAGTTAGTGGAATATGAGACTTATTTTTTTATATTGATTTTATAATAAAATGCGAGTGAAGTGATTTATTGGAATGTGAGACCTACTTACCATTTATGGTAAAAATGATGTGTGACAATTATTGTGAGACGGACCGAAATGGAAAAGAGTGACAATTGTCGTGGACGAGGCTTGGTATATACTTCCTTCGTCCCACTATAAGTTAAAACATTTCATTTCGACCGTTGTTTTGTGAAAATGATAATAAATAGTTAGAGTGAAGAGAAAGTAATGTAAGTAAGAGAATAATGTAGATACGACCCTCTTTTATATTATTTTCTCTTTATTTTAATTATTTATTATCATCTTCATAAAACAACGCTTGAAAAGAAATACTTCATCCATCCCACAAAAAATGTTACACTTTTCTTTTTAGTTTGTCCCACAAAAGATGTCACATTTTCCTTTTTTTTGGAAAAAGTTCCCTCTCACATAAATATAAAAATTATATTTTCTCTCTCCATTTAACATACAAAACAAACTCTTCTAAAATCTCGTGCCATCCTACAAGTATGATATATTTTGTGGGACGGATGGAGTACTTCATTTACAGTAAGACAGGAAAAGACTATTCGAGAAGACAAGAAGTATAAAGATAGTTTTAAATTTAAAGATTTTTCTCACGTATCACTTGATAGTTGTTAATAATATGGAAATTATTTATTCCCATCAGGCAAAATGTCAGTATATTATAGATGTATATGTAATACAGTAATAATATTAAAAAGTTTATTACTCTATAATATTTGTAAGATGATTGGCATGTTGGTCTGGAGTCTGGACATCGACTTCCTACTGCATGTGGGATTCCAGAATCAAGATTACTTATAATTAACAAAATAAATGGAACACATGGCCTGTCACACTGAAATTGATTAATTTATAATTAAATTACACCATCCTTAATAATTGTATGTCACTATGAGTCCTATGACTATGTGTGTGACTTGTGAGAGAGTTGTAGATTTGTTATGGGTTTGGGAGGTCGAAGTTAAGATGATAAAATAATTTAAAGTATATTATTATATTTCTACAGAAAATATGTGTTTCACAAAGACCGTAATGAACTTAATAGAGTTTTCGATGATCTAGTTGACCATTTAAAATATAGAATATACATAGTGAAGTATGAATCTAATGATTCTAATACATTTACGTTATTGAAAATTCAAAGCCCAACTTACCAGTTTTCTGTATAATTCCAAATAAATTAATTAAACAATCCTCTATATAGTACTGTAAAAGTTATGTCCATAATTAAGATGGGTCAAGAACATGAGATAATGTTTTTCAAAATCTTAATTGTTGAATGAAATGGGCAAATGAATTGATAAATTTAACGTTATCGAAACTACACGTATTTACAGACAAGTTTATGGTAGTCTAACCTATGATTTAAATGTGTTCACATTTAATTTTTGTAATTGGTCTAGAATTTGAAGTGGTAATTCACATTTATTTACCTAATAAATGAAGTTAATTAAATAAATATAGAATTCAGCTAAACCGAGCCGAGCCGAGCTGAAATGAATGAATGGTGTCGGTGGTGCGCCACCCATCCCAGCAAAGCTCTCTCTGTCTCAATCTTCCACACACACTGTCACTCTTCTTCTCTCACATTAACACACACATTCACGCTCTCTCTTTCTCTCTCTAAGCAATCTATCTTCCTCGCTTTTCACCTACGAAACTCTCGAATTGATTTCATTTTACACAGAGATAGAGAGAGAGCGCGGGGAAGAGAGTTGCTAACAGAGGGGGATAGAGCTGATTCCACATCGTCATTCTCGCTTTGCATTTATAGCAGCTCACCATCATTGTCGGAGAAGGAAATCTTCCTGCGCTTCCGCTGAATCTAGTAAGAGCTTTCTCCACATCTGCTAGATCTTATTGGTTCTCGCATTTCCCGTTGCCGCGCAGTATTTCATCCGGATATACTGTTTTTGCGTGGATGCGTTTGATCTGATGATTTCTCGAACCATTTTAGTGGCAATTCAATAGGATTTGCTTATTTCCTATTTATTGTTTTGATTGGAAGCTCTCGCTTTCTCTCCACAAGTCACTGTGATACTGTTTTTGGTCAATCAATTTCAATTGGATTGCAACTTTCTGTTAAATTAATACTCGATCCCTACTCCAATTTGATTTCTAAATAGGAAAGGTGTTCCCTTTAGTGAGGGGCGTTTCAGTTGGATTTTGATATTGAGATTGCTGGAATTTCTCTGTATTTGTAATTTTGTTCGTGCTATCAAACGAACTTCATTGAGAGATTATAGTTATGTGTTTGATTTGGTCTCTGATCAACTTCTTGATGTGCTGAGGCTGACTTGTAATTTCAACAGGACGCGGCTGCTAGCTTTTGCCTCTGAGAAGGGGAAATTTGGATCTGAAGGGAAGATCTCAGAATCTCAGCAAGCTGGCGGCTACAATAGCATGGAGGGTCGCTGCGCCTAATGGTAGCATTCCCTCCAACGACGCGGTAAGCATTCTTGATTCAGCTAGCCTTTTATTTGTCTTACGAGTTATGACTGGCTCTGTGGTTAAACCTTATAATCTGATGATCTGTCTGGAATCTGGATCCAAATGAAAATTTTCTGATTATGTTTCTAGTGTACAGATCACATGCACTGCTCATAGTTTGTTTGTTCCTGTTCGACAATCACTTGTTTTATTATTTCTTCTCTGCTTGTTATTCATATTTCATATTGGAAAATTTTATTAAACAGATTCCTTAAGTAGTTACATCTTTCATTTCTTTTTTTATAATTTTAATTTATGAAGGAGATTATTAGTTTCTTACTACTTTTTAGCTTTGAGACAAATTCTTAAAGTTGCTTATTTCTACTATTACTATGTTGCATAGCATGCATTATCTACTCTGAGTTAGCAACTCATAGTTCCTTGAAAGTGATAGGTAGAAGTTCATGGCTGGCTTCTGAAATGTATATACCTTCTGTAGCTTCTATTTTTACCATTCCTGATGTTGCTTTCTATCAAGAGACCTGCAATATATTGTTTGTTAGGCTGCACATATATGCTATTATCACTTAAATTTGATTGGTTGAGTGCTCCTGTTCCATTTCCTAAAGTGTCCATTTTCAGGGTTCTTTGTTAATGTTAGTTTGAGATTTTTATATATTGTGTTGTAGGAGAGAAATGGGGAAGGTAGACCTCATGACTCAGAACCTCCAACCCCCTACTCACTCATGAAAATGGGTTCAAGGTTAGTAGTTTCTTTATTTTGACCCATGCACAGAATTGAGTTTCTTATCTTCTATTTTGTTCTTCAAGGTTGATATGTCATATGTGCTTTGAAGCTTGAACTGAAAGCTGTTACTTAATGCTGGAACTCGTGTCTAATATCTAGACATAAACGTTCTGACCCTCCATGTGTTGCCTTAGCCTATCAAATATTTCACAATTGATCTGAACTCTAATAGCTCCCTAATTTATCTGTGGTGATTAACATTTTGTAAATGCTAGATATGGTGTAGCATTTCATTATTGGAGCTTTCTTTTGCCTTCGATGTTAACTAATTTTCACGGTACAACCAACTTAAAAATGTTTCTCATATGTAACAACAGTAGCTTTGTAATTCTATTGGTTAGGAAATCGTTATATTGCATACTAATGTAGTGAAAAAAGTTTGATATCAACTCTGAATTTGCTGCTCAATTTCATTTTAGTTAATGTTTAGGTTAATTATGCTGATGGTCACGATTAATGATATTTATTTACCTGCAGAGATCGAGGTAACATGGAGGACCCAGATGGAACATTAGCAAGTGTTGCACAATGTATTGAGCAACTGCGGCAGAGTTCCTCATCATCACAGGAAAAAGAGAAATGCTTGAGGCAATTACTTGAGTTAATCAACGCAAGGGAAAATGCTTTCGGTGCAGTTGGATCACATTCTCAAGCGGTTCCAGTTCTCGTATCTCTCCTTCGGTCTGGATCACTTGCGATTAAGATACAGTCTGCTGTAGTGTTGGGTTCTCTGTGCAAAGAGAATGAACTACGGGTGAAAGTATTACTTGGAGGATGTATTCCCCCTTTGCTTGGTCTTCTCAAGTCAAACTCGAGAGAAGGCCAAATTGCAGCAGCAAAGACCATATATGCTGTGTCGCAAGGTGGTGCAAAGGATCACGTCGGATCAAAAATATTTTCAACAGAAGGAGTTGTCCCTGCCTTGTGGCAACAATTGGATAAGGGACTCAAGGCAGGAAATGAGGTTGATCACTTACTAACAGGAGCTTTACGGAATCTTTGTAGCAGCACCGAGGGATTTTGGCCAGCAACAGTTCAAGCTGGAGGGGTTGATGTACTGGTTAAACTGCTTACAACAGGGCAATCAAGTACTCAAGCAAATGTATGCTTTCTTCTTGCATCCATGATGATGGAAGATGCATCTATTTGTTCTAAAATATTGGCTGCAGAAGCTACTAAACTGCTCCTCAAGCTACTAGGGCCGGATAATGAAGCTCCACTCAGAGCTGAAGCTGCTTCTGCTCTTAAATCTCTTTCTGCACAATGCAAAGAAGCCAGGCGGGAGATCACTAATGCCAATGGTATTCCTGTTCTAATAAATGCTACAATAGCTCCTTCTAAAGAATTCATGCAGGGCGAGTTTGCCCAAGCTTTGCAAGAGAATGCAATGTGTGCTCTTGCAAACATATCTGGTGGCTTGTCTTATGTCATCTCAAGTCTTGGTCAAAGCCTCGAATCATGTTCATCTCCTGCACAAGTAGCTGACACATTAGGTGCATTAGCTTCTGCTCTGATGATATATGATAGCAAAGCTGAATATGCTAGAGCATCAGACCCAGAAGAGGTAGAGAAGACATTGTTACAGCAGCTCAAACCTCAGATGCCCTTTTTGATCCAGGAGCGTACAATAGAAGCCCTTGCCAGTTTGTACGGTAATGGAATACTGGCAAGCAGACTTGCAAATTCTGATGCAAAGAGGCTGCTTGTAGGTTTGATTACAATGGCAACAGATGAAGTTCAAGAAGAGTTGATAAGATCTTTACTTATTCTTTGCAATAATGAGGGTGCATTGTGGCAGGCCCTTCAAGGTCGTGAAGGGATTCAACTTTTAATATCTCTTCTTGGTCTATCATCGGAGCAACAACAAGAGTGTGCTGTTGCATTACTCTGCCTTCTGTCCCATGAAAATGATGATAGCAAATGGGCTATTACTGCTGCTGGTGGTATTCCTCCACTTGTTCAAATTCTGGAAACTGGGTCTGCTAAAGCCAAAGAAGATTCTGCAACAATCCTTGGTAACCTCTGTAACCATAGTGAGGATATACGTGCTTGTGTTGAAAGTGCTGACGCTGTACCTGCTCTACTCTGGCTATTAAAGAATGGAAGACCCAATGGGAAGGAGATTGCTGCTAAGACTTTAAATCATTTGATTCACAAGTCAGATACAGCAACGATCAGCCAACTCACTGCATTATTAGTCAGCGACTTGCCTGAGTCCAAAATTTATGTGTTAGATGCATTAAAAAGCTTGCTCTGTGTGGCCCCTCTAAGTGATATGGTGCGTGAAGGCAGTGCAGCAAATGATGCAATTGAAACAATGATTAAAATATTGAGCTCTCTCAAAGAAGAGACTCGGGCAAGGTCTGCATTGGCTCTTGCTGGAATTTTTAATGTCAGAAAAGACTTGCGTGAAACTAACATTGCTGCTAAGACTCTTGGATCAGTCATGAAACTTTTGAGCTCTGAATCTGTAACCATCTTAGCAGAAGTATCTCGGTGCCTTGCTGCTATATTTCTCTCAGTTAAAGAGAACCGTGATGTGGCTGCTCTTGCTAGAGGTGCTTTGCCTACGTTAGTGGTGCTTGCTAACTCTTCTGTACTGCAGGTGGCAGAGCAAGCAGTTTGTGCATTGGCCAATCTCCTTTTAGACAATGAATCTTCAGAAAAAGCTATCTCAGAAGAAATAATTTTACCTGCTACTACAGTGTTGCGTGAAGGCTCAAATACTAGCAAAATCCATGCAGCAGCAGCAATTGCCCGCCTTCTTCGTTCTCGACAGATTGATTCTTCTTTAACTGAATGTGTGAATCGTAATGGAACAGTACTTGCTATAGTTTCTTTCCTTGAAACTGCAGACAGTGGATCAGTTGCTACATCAGAGGCACTAGAGGCACTTGCTTTTCTCTCCAGATCCATAGGAGATGATGAGAAAGTAAAGCCTGCTTGGGCTGTTCTTGCTGAATATCCCACTGGCATCACTCCAATAGTTTCATGTATTGCTGATGCCGCACCATCGTTGCAGGATAAGGCTATTGAAATATTATCTCGGCTCGCCCAGGCTCAGCCCCTAATTCTTGGAAATACTATTGCCTGTGCTCCTGGATGCATTTCATCTATTACAAGAAGGGTGATCAGTTCCTCAGATACAAGGATCAAAATCGGAGGAACTGCACTGCTCGTATGCACTGCCAAAGTCAATTATCAACGAGTAGTTGAAGACTTAAATGGACCTAATATGAGTAGATCACTCATTCATTCTCTTGTTGGAATGTTAGCTTCTTCAGAATCTTCCCTTGCTGCCGATCAAGCTAGCAAGGATATCGTAACTATCTCCAGGATGACCGAAAAAGAAAGTGAAGATGACTTTGAGAAAAGTACATCGGTCATCAGTGGTGTGAATATCGCTACTTGGTTTCTTTCTATCCTTGCTAGTCGCGATGACCGAAGCAAAGTTGAGATCATGGACGCTGGTGCAATTGAAGTTCTCACCGACAAAATTTCTGATTCCTTTTCGCATAACTCTCTGGTATGTGGTTTATTTTATTGATTCAAGTGCACTATATGGCTTGGATTCTGATGCACATCCTTGCTGGCACAGTCTAGAAAAAACTGGCACTGATTTCTCTTCTTTTGTTTCTTCAGGCTGATTATAAGGAGGATGGTAGCATATGGATTTGTGCATTATTGTTAGCAATATTGTTCCAAGATAGAGATATCATACGTGCTCATGCAACTATGAAAGTGATTCCGGTACTGGCTAGTTTGTTGAGGACAGAAGAGGGGGCAAACAGATATTTTGCTGCACACGCTGTAGCAAGTCTCGTTTGTAATGGAAGCAGGGGGACTCTTCTCTCGGTTGCAAATTCAGGGGCACCGGCGGGACTCATTTCCTTGCTTGGTTGTGCTGACGTTGATATACGTGACCTTTTGGAATTGGCAGATGAGTTTGCTCTGGTTCATTATCCTGATCAAGTGGCCCTTGAGAGATTGTTCAGGGTTGATGACATCAGGCTTGGCGCTACTTCTCGGAAAGCTATACCAGCGCTAGTGGATTTGCTTAAACCAATTCCAGAACGTCCTGGAGCACCTTTTCTTGCTCTGGGACTTCTAAACCAGCTGGCTACAGATTGCCCTACAAATCAAATCGCTATGGTAGATTCAGGGGCCTTGGAAGGCTTGACGAAGTATCTGTCTCTTGGCCCACAAGATGCATATGAAGAAGCCGCTACCGATTTACTGGGCATTATGTTCAGCACAGCTGAGATAAGGAGACACGAATCGGCATTTGGAGCTGTCAGTCAACTTGTAGCAGTTTTGCGCTTGGGTGGAAGAGCAGCAAGATATAGTGCTGCTAAAGCATTGGAAAACTTATTTTCTGCTGATCATGTAAGGAATGCCGAGTCTGCCAGGCAAGCGGTTCAGCCTCTGGTGGAAATTCTGAGTACTGGTTTGGAGAAAGAGCAGCATGCTGCTATAGCTGCCTTGATCAGACTGCTGAATGAAAACCCAGCGAAGGCCCTTGCAGTTGCTGATGTTGAGATGAATGCAGTTGACGTGCTGTGCAGGATCCTTTCATCGAATTACTCTATGGAGCTTAAGGGAGATGCTGCTGAATTGTGCTGTGTGCTTTTTGGCAACACAAGAATGCGATCCACTTTAGCAGCAGCCCGCTGTGTAGAACCGTTGGTTTCTCTGCTTGTTTCTGAGTATAGCCCAGCTCACAATTCTGTTGTTCGTGCATTAGATAAGCTCCTTGACGACGACCAGCTGGCAGAACTCGTTGCTGCCCATGGTGCTGTCATCCCACTAGTAGGCCTCCTATATGGTCGGAACTATTTGCTTCATGAAGCTATATCAAGAGCTCTGGTTAAGTTGGGTAAAGATAGGCCAGCCTGTAAGATGGAAATGGTGAAAGCTGGAGTAATAGAGTGTGTGCTTGATATCCTTCATGAAGCTCCTGATTTTCTCTGCGCTGCATTTTCTGAATTGCTTAGAATACTCACAAACAATGCAAGCATTGCAAAAGGTCCTTCCGCAGCAAAAGTGGTTGAGCCTCTCTTCCAGTTGCTGACAAGATCAGAGTTTGGACCTGATGGACAACATAGCGCGCTGCAGGTTCTTGTGAATATTTTGGAGCATCCACAGTGCCGTGAAGATTATACCCTTACGTCACAACAAGCCATTGAACCCCTTCTACCTTTGCTCGACTCTCCCGCTTCAGCAGTACAACAGTTAGCAGCAGAGCTTCTTTCCCATTTGCTGTTGGAGGAGCATCTTCAGAAAGATCCTCTGACACAGCAGGTGATCCCTCCACTGGTACGGATTCTTGGTTCTGGCATTCCTATTTTGCAACAGAGAGCTGTTCGTGCTCTCGTCAATGTCTCAACGATATGGCCAAATGAAATTGCAAAAGAGGGTGGTGTAGGCCAGCTATCGAGTGTCATACTTCATTCAGATCCTCTTCTCCCTCTTGCTTTGTGGGAATGTGCCGCTTCTGTGTTATCTAGCATCCTGCAATTTAGTTCCGAGTTCTATTTGGAAGTACCCGTTGCAGTGCTGGTTAGGTTGCTGCGTTCAGGAACAGAGAGCACTGTCGTTGGTGCTCTGAGTGCTCTTCTCGTGTTGGAGAGCGACGACTCTACAAGTGCTGAAGCAATGGCTGAAAGTGGGGCAATCGAAGCGCTTCTGGACCTTCTCAGAAGTCATCAGTGCGAGGAAACAGCTGCCAGACTACTCGAGGTGTTACTGAACAACGTGAAGATCAGGGAATCTAAAGTTACCAAAGCTGCAATCTTGCCGTTATCCCAATACCTTTTGGATCCTCAAACGCAAGGTCAGCAGGCGAGGTTACTAGCCACCCTCGCCCTAGGTGACCTATTCCAGAACGAGGCTCTTGCCCGAACAGCAGATGCTATTTCAGCGTGTCGTGCATTGGTGAATCTCCTCGAAGACCAACCTACAGAGGAAATGAAAGTAGTAGCTATATGTGCTTTGCAGAACCTGGTTATGTACAGCCGATCAAATAAGAGGGCTGTTGCAGAAGCTGGTGGCGTTCAGGTCGTGCTTGATCTGATCAGCTCTAGCGACCCTGAAACGTCAATCCAGGCAGCTATGTTTGTCAAACTTCTTTTCTCTAACAACACCATTCAAGAATACGCTTCAAGCGAAACTGTGAGAGCTATAACAGGTAAATCTACCTCCCTCATTTGGAGCTACTTGAGTTTTAATTTCTTGATGACAAAAGACCTAATATTTTCGCTGTTCCTCCAGCTGCAATTGAGAAAGACTTGTGGGCTACTGGCACGGTAAATGAAGAGTATATGAAAGCTCTGAATGCACTTTTTGGCAACTTCCCCCGCCTTAGAGCAACAGAGCCAGCAACACTAAGCATTCCTCATCTGGTCGCGTCTCTTAAGACTAACTCAGAGGCCACTCAAGAGGCTGCGTTGGATGCGCTATTCCTTCTTAGGCAAGCATGGTCAGCATGCCCAGCTGAAGTTTCTCGAGCGCAATCCATTGCTGCTGCAGATGCAATACCCCTTCTACAGTACCTGATTCAATCAGGGCCGCCACGGTTTCAGGAGAAAGCTGAGTTTCTGCTGCAGTGTTTGCCCGGCACACTAGTGGTCATTATTAAGCGAGGAAGCAACATGAGGCAATCCGTTGGGAATGCTAGCGTATACTGCAAGCTAACCCTTGGAAACACACCCCCTCGCCAAACTAAGGTATGTATTTTACAGCCACTCGTTACATAACAAATTTGTTTCAAACGCCCTCTGTTTTACTTCAACTGTCCTATGGTCTAGGTTGTATCAACCGGTCCTAACCCTGAGTGGGATGAGAGCTTTGCGTGGTCCTTTGAGAGTCCTCCCAAAGGCCAGAAGCTTCACATTTCATGCAAGAACAAGAGCAAGATGGGAAAGGTAAATGAGATCTAGTGACATGATTTATACATCGCGTTCAGTCGTTTCCACCATGATTTCGTACCTACTCTAACTGGGTCTGTTTCTTTACCTGCAGAGCTCGTTCGGGAAGGTAACCATCCAGATCGATCGGGTGGTGATGCTAGGCGCAGTTGCGGGCGAGTACACACTGCTGCCAGAGAGCAAAAGCGGCCCGTCCAGGAATCTGGAAATAGAATTCCAATGGTCTAACAAGCCCCAAGAGGACCAAGAAGGCCAAGCTGAGGTAAACTAGCAAATTTGATGCACAAAAAGATACTGATTTGCTCTTTAATTTATTTTTTTGGTTTGTGATAATTTATGGTGTTAGTGTATATAGTTTTTGTTAAATCTTTTCTAGCAATTCATTTTGTGCCAAACGGCTGTTTATTTGTAATTTGAGTAATTTTATTGTACGAGAAATTTGATTTTTAGGATTTTGTAACGTTTTTCTTTCATTCAAATTTTGAGGCAAGAAAATGTAATTGTGATCTTGTTAGGCATAAAAAAATGAGTCGAATTGATACACACTACTCCTACTAAAGAATAAAAGCCTTAAAAATAGATAAAAATAGAGAAAATCGTCAAAATAGTGCAAAACTCTTTACCGGGCGTTTGCAACGCTTCATTTTGCCTGGTCGCACGAACTCTGTGGAGTAATTGGCCAAAATTGCGCTAAAGGCCCGCCTGGGTGTTTGTCGTCTTTCAATTCGCTCGGCCATGCGATTTCTTTAGAGTCACTTGATTTTCAATGCGCGACTTATATAAAATGGTCATAACCTCTCCGATTGAGTCGTGCAAGATACTCACGCGAAGTTCTTTTGAATATGATGACAGTAACGGCCTTTACAGAGCATTTGGACGTTATCCTGATAGGTTGATTACTGATTGAATCCAGCTACACCTGAAACTTTTTATGCACGGCTTATATGGTCTTATCAAACAGTCAAAAGCTTTATAGTCAAGAATCCAATTTAATCCTAAATTCTGTAAGGTTAAAGAATATAATTTCTTTTTTTTTTTCACCAAAAAATAATTTATTTCTTTTTTATACAATTTCTCCAATGAGATTATCTTTGCCAATGTGATTTTGCCTGATAATTTAAATTACTTAAATATGGTGAAGTATTTAAAGGACTGTATGACTAATTCATCAATCTAAATGGTAGATTATATAAAAAAAAAAGCGCAAAAGCTAAAGTCCTTGTCCATGAACCAATCACCACACTACTACGTTGCATCGGAAAATTTAATACTCCTTCAAGAATTGATGTTTTAAATTGACGGAAAGAACATTACATTCGAGAGAAGACAATTCGTGACATAAAATATTTGATTGGAAAGGAATAAGATTAAGTCTTTTACAGAAAAATAATGGTTAGGGAAAGGTCCATTTTAAAATATCTTTCGGTCTATTAAAATAATGATGTGATTACGTAATTTAGGCTCCCAGATTTGTTCATGAATACAGATAAATATCTAATTACAATACAAAATTAGAAACATAATTATCTGTACGTACAGTTTTTTAAATAATTATCCATACAGTGAAAACAAATTAAACTAAAAAATTAAAATTAAAATAACTTTTAAATAATTCACACTTAAATTACAAAAATGTTTGTGTCGTTGGAGAGGGGCCACAACCCCTTTCATCTGCACAAAAGTCTATATAAAGACGTGAGGTCTATATTTGATTGTAGAATTTGAGGGGTTTTAACTTGAAATTATAAAAAATGGGTGTATCAGGAACATTAGAATACATTTCAGAGATGATGAGAAACAAACACAAAAGGAAGAAGCAATTACAAACCATAAACCTCAAGGTTAGAATGGACTGTGATGGCTGTGAGCTCAAAGTCAAGAATGCCTTGTCTTCTCTCTCTGGTATCTCGACCTTTAAATTTATATTCATTTGCCTATAAAAAAAAATGTAATTTTGTGTAGAAATTTAATTAGGTCTGTGGTGGTTGATGTAGGAATATTTAAATTTATATTCATTTGGCTATAAAAAAAATGTAATTTTGTGTAGAAATATAATTAATTAGGTCTGTGGTTGATGCAGGAGTAAAGTCTGTGGAGATAAATAGGAAGCAGCAGAAGGTGACGGTGACGGGGTATGTAGAGCAAGGCAAGGTGCTCAAGAAGGCAAAATCGACAGGAAAGAAGGCGGAGATTTGGCCGTACGTGCCCTATAATCTGGTGGCGCAGCCCTACGCGCCCCAAGCTTATGACAAGAAGGCGCCCCCTGGCTTCGTTAGAAAAGTCGAGTACTCCGCCGTGAAGTTGGACGATCCCTACACGGCTATGTTTAGCGACGACAATCCAAATGCATGCTCCCTCATGTAGTTTTGGATCAAATTATTAATGTGTTTGGGTTGTAGTGGTACTAGATAATTTGATAGATCATGTATGTAGTTTTTTTATATTGTAGTTAAATTGTGTAGGGTTTGGTTGATCTTGACTTGTTTTGGACATGTTTGTATATAGTTGTATACTTAATCCTAATGTTTGAAATCAATAATGTCGATCGTCATCAGCGGATCTCTTGTTCTTAATTAAACATTGTGTCTTGCACGTCAATAGTCCATTATCTTTAAAAATATCACGAGTAGTCTTTGAATTAAGGTGTAATTACTTTTTTACTATTCTTTACTGTGGGGCCAAACAATATCCTATATTGGAAAATGGACAAGAGTTGCAAGCATATATATGGATTACCCCAACTCCATTAGTATAAGGCTTTTTGAGGAGTATCCCAAGAGCAAAACCGTGAGTGTTTTCCCAAAGCGGACAATATCATACTAATGTGGAGGTGGTATCAGAGCCCTGGTGCAGGGTCGGGGCCTATGTGGCTACCCAGCTCCATTAGTATGAGGCCTTTTGAGGAGTACCCTAAGAGCAAAACTGTGAGGGCTTGCCTAAAGCGGGCAATATATATCATACTAATGTGGAGTTCGGGTGTGCACCACCGATCCCTACAGTGGTATCAGAGATCTGGTTCAGGGGCGGGGCCTGTGTGGCTCGGGGTTCGGTAGATTGCGCTTGCAAGTTCTCCAATGTCTCTGTGTGAGCTCGATCAAGACCTGTGGTGGTGTGGTCAACATGTGGTCTTGGTCTGGTGGTCTTGGTTTGAGGGGACTTGTGGGGACAAACAATATCCCACATTGAAGAATGGACACGAGTTGCAAGCATATATATGAGTTACCCCAACTCCATTAGTATGAGGCCATTTGGGGAGTACTCCAAGAGCAAAACTGTGAGGGTTTGCCCAAAGCGGATAATATCATACAAATGTAGAGTTCGATTGTGCACCACCGATCCCTACAATTACAATTTTGCATAAAAAATGCCTAAAGACGTGGAGGACATATTTGGACTTTTCATAAAAATGGGTATGTAATTACTAGATATGATATTTTTCTATCTCTGCTGATTATAGTACGGTATGATATTTTCTTATAGTTTGAGTATGTGAAAATATAATTTTTGCTTCACTTTTTTTAATAACTTTATGTCAAATCCTCTTTTCCTCTCTTTCTCTTAAACTTTTAGAAAATAAAACATTAAAACAAAAAATACTATGGAATTCTTAAATGTAAAATTAAAATTATAAATTTAATTGTTAAAATAACTTATAATTTTAATCCTCTTTGCCTAGGCCCCAAGTTGCCTGGATCTTGGTGGGCCTGGGCCGGCCCAGCCCATTTAACAAATCTAACCTAAGATCCAAAATGTATATTATTAATCACACTTATATATATGGTCATATCATATGATCTAATATGATTAGATGGTAAGCTTAGAGTGAATCTCTCACAAATAATATACCAACCTCTCCACTCTATAAGCTGCGGTTAAGAGATGGTTTGACCAACAAACAATCAACATCAACCTCTCATTTTTTCCTACTAAACTAAACATTCACAATTTCCAATTCGCAAAGATTATTGCAAAAAAAGTGAAAAATGGGACGAAGCAAGCTCCCCATCAAGAAAATAGAGAATACCACCAATCTCCAAGTCACATTCTCCAAACGTCGATACGGCCTCATTAAAAAGGCCTATGAAATTGCAGTTTTATGTGATATTGATCTCACTTTAATCATGCTCTCCCCTTCCGGCAGACTCAGCCATTTTTCCGGTAGGAAAAGGTAATTACTGTTGATCAAATTAATATTCCTATATATTTTCTACTATTATTCAATATTTATGATCATTGCTGCATTTTTTATCATAGAGTTGAGGATGTGATATATCGTTACATTAATCTCTCCGATCGTGATAGAGGAGGGTGAGCGTCTTAGATTATATTTTCTTTCATTAATTCTGATTTATTGCAACATAACAATGTGTTTTTTGGAAAATGCAGGATTATTGCAAATAGAGAGGTACATGCAAATGAAATAGTATTCCAATAATTGTTTTATATGTTTGGAATTAATAACTTTATTTTTTCAATTGATGCAGCAAATAGTGAATACATTAACGAAAATAAAAACTGAAAAGGATCTAGCTATGCAAAGGTACTTTTTTTCAAAAAAAATTATGGAGATTTCATCTTTATTGGAAAAGATTTTATCTTCCAATGGAAGTATGTTTATAATTTTTAGTGATAGTGATATTTGTTGTTAATATTTTCTAGTGCCGCAACTCCTGGCTCTGATACTGAGGTATGCAGAATTTAACCTAAAAGATACTACTACATGATTTATTTGAAATACTAAAAAATAATGATCTCATTTTAATTTTCAGGAAATACAAAAAGAGATTCAAAATTTGCAAAGAGAAGTTGCGGAAACTCAGAAAGAACTTAGGTGGTCCTAAAAATAAATAGATAGAAAATGTTTTGGTGGTTTGATTGGTATAGTAATATGGTTGTGTGTTGATTAACAGAGTGTTCGAGCCAGATTTGGACATGTTTACGAGTGTAGGAGACTTCGAACTCTGCGAAGTGAGGCTCAAGGAAGCCCTGCGCCGCGTCATGCAAAGAAAGGCAAGTGTTATCTCATTTCTTCAAAAAAAATTTGAGTATAAAATTCTACCCTTAATTAATAATGTTATCACAGAGGAATCTCATGAACAAAGTAGGCCAGCAATCAAGTTACCAAGACACCATACAGGTGCAAGTTTAATACTCTTGTAGCAAATTTTATTCAACAAAATAGTAACCCTAAGGAGTAATTTTATAAAATTTGTGTGCAAAAGCAAATAAATACAGTTGTACAATATATAACCGAAGCACATACAAATGGAGCGAAGCCCTTGCTGGAGAACGACGACGATCAAGGAATGGAGCTTGCTAATATTGAGCACATTAATTTCGGGTTGGATGCATGTTCCGCTACTCTAAGGTATAAACATTTTTCATAAACCCTAAAGCACATTTATTATGTGTATCGATGAAGTGAAACTAGCATGTACTGAAGTAAATGTAACATAATAATCAAAAACCAAACCGTACTAATTAAATAATGGTTTGGTCGTAAATTTAGGAAGCAATCATCGCCAACGATGTATGAGTCCGTTTCTCAGACAAGTGGAAACGAGAATGCCCAAACCGTTGAAGGATGTTCGAACAATGTTGTGAGCAATGATGCTTTTCAACAGTTCCATTCGTCGAAGAACCACTACACTTCTTTATTGCAGCCAGAGAACTCCACTCATTTCAAGGTTCTTATTTCTTTTCTTTTTTTTAGTTTCTTATCGAAAGTGTATGTTTTATAGTAATATTTTTGTCACGAGAATTGGCTAACGGACTACATTTTGATGTTGCAAATTGCAGGACGTACTAGAAGGTTCGAACGAAACTCTAGCCGGACTAGACGAACATAGGATGTTCTTACCATCAAGTGAACTTCATCTATAAGTTTATAATCAAGATCAATAATAAAAGTAGAGAAGCTATCAATCTACATACTCACATGATTAAAACTGCCATTTTTGTGAAACCATATGTTTTCCCTTGTTAAGCCTAGATTTTCAGAGTGTTTGTACATTGTTTTAATAAGATACTGTTCTCCATTTCGGCTCACCCAAGTTTTCTTTAGCCTTACATAAATCAAGGGCATATTACTATTCAAGTGTTTGAGAATTAATTACATTCTTGATGACATAGCACTATAATAAAGGTCTTAAATTGAAATAAAGCTGAAGTCTCTACTTTTGGGCTCAAAATTCGAAGTCAAGGGCCCAAACCGAATCTCCACGTCAAGTTCAAGCTTTTCTTGTAGAATTTTGAGATCACAACCTTGTGTAACTCTTCTGAAAGTGTATGTTGTATTTATACTACTCCGTATATCATTTTGACAAAATAACCCAAATATTAATCTATTCTAATTTATGATAAAGATCAATCTTGTATAATTTCTAAATCAAAATCAATTTCTACTATATTTAATTTTATAAACTAATTAATGTACTATAATACAGAGTTTTAAGATTAACTAATGTGTATGTTAATTGACCCCACATTGAAAAAATAACATTCATTAATCTTGTATATAGGAGGCTAAATTATTACTTGTACTAATTATGTACACAAGGATGAGCTATAAAGCCCACATGCGCGCTGCCGCCTGCTCGTCTTCGTCATGGCCGCATGCCGGAGCTAAATCCATGGGCCCTTGGTCTTTGGGTGGTTTTTGAACTGTTCTTTTAGGCTTGGTCGCGGCCCTTGGTCTTTGGGTGGTTTTCGAACTATTCGTTTAGGCTTGGTCGTTGAGTTTGAGGCTTGGACTTTATTCAGGCCTAGCTTAATTCTTTTGATACACTTGGTCTCCATGGGATACAATACTCTTACTTGTCATTGTTGCATTAGCCCCCGTACACATATGTTGCTTAAGTAGTAATATAAAAGCAATCTTGGTCTTTGAATTGTTCTTTGGGCCTAGTTGTTGAGCTTGGGGCTTGGACTTTATTCGGGCCTAGCTTAACTCTTTCGGATCACAGAAATGGACCGAAGTACAACTAAGTTGCCTAAATTCACGTTGTGCACGCGTCCGTAATGCTTTCGACCATAAAGAGGGTAGTCATACCATGCATTTCGACACCAATTCACGATATATCATACACGCGTATGATATATCCTCACCATGACAACTGATTCACTGATCTTAAAGAGGGTTTTTGATTCTCTCACCGATTCACTGATCCTCACCAATACATAATAGTTGCTGAATTTGATTTTGGAGATCTTAATCAAACATTCATAGTTCTGTGTGATATTTTTAGTTAGGCTACCTATTTAGCTTGAAAGCCATTAGCCTATTGATAAAAAACTAAAATGCAGCTGGAAATTTATATCTGAATTGCATAAGTCAAAAATTATTGTTGTACTTACTACTGTTTTGCACAAGAGGGGGGCTGTTCAGGCAGGGAGAATTCATTGGTGCCTTTCGTTTAACATCTCAATCTCAGCTCAGCGTTTAACATAACTCTGGTAACAACTCATATATACTAATTTTAATTTTACATCTCTGCTTTCGTTTGTTTGTTAAGAATTTTACAAGATCTTGCTATTATTACCACAAGGCTTTGGGAAATGAAAATTTTGATTTCTTGTACATGCAAAATAAACTAGATTTTGAATAATTATCTGTATTAGACTCAACTCTAACATCATGCTTGTAGTAATTATGCTTTTCATCTTCTAAATGTGGTTGTATGTTAAGTTCCATTTTGACTTTTGTTTTCAAGTTTTTAATTTTTTCTTACTTGCTACATGTTTAAATATAGTGATGATGCTGTTTAGAATTAGAGGAGAATGGAAGTGGATCTGATCTCTATGATATGCTTTTATTGTGCTTCATCTTTTTGACTGATTATATGATCTTACATCCATTTTAAATTCATGTGTTACTGTTTTGAGTTGTGTGCTATTCAGGGCCTGGGTGTTCATCAATTGCCTATGGGCTGGCTGATGAAATTGGACCATTGCATATTGAGAAGGATGGGTAGTTTCTATATGCCTCTTGTAGTTTTTTGTTTGGTTGAAACTGAAGTAATTGAAATGGACCCTCAAGTTGTTGAAACAGCAGCTATAGAAGATTTCGTTTTAGGTTGCGTTCGAGTTTGAGATATGCAAAGGATATTATATCAACTAATGGTCATTTGGACTGTATAGATGTCTACCTGAAACGTACAGTGTTTAATGCTCTAGCTTGATGTTTTGCACCCATCTTCTTAGTTTTCTAGCTATGATCTTGATGAGTCATTTAATCAAGCTGATTATGGTTATTATGTCTTATATATTGCTGTTTCCTTTTTAATTTGCTCCTCACAAAGTGGATGCGATCTTGTAATAATAAAAAAAGATAATCATACATTGGCTGCTCTACTTGCCTGTTCTGTTGCCCTACTTTATATGCTTTATTTTCAAAAGTAGACAATAACATCCATTCAGAATAAGAAATGAAATTTTCTCTGCTTATAGGGTACATCTGGTACTTTATATGAAATGTTTCTTTGTTTATCTATGTGTATGTGTTAGTAAATTCAAATGGGGGGACCTCAGAATTTGATAACATCGTTTTACTGTCAGTACCTAATTAATTAACCTCATTTAGTGACTGTGTGAAATGAAGGTTGAACTAAACTGCCTGGCATTCTATTAATCTGGTTATTCTTTTGTAGTTTATGTTGATCGGCTGCTACTGGCCCTAGACTAAAAGGCCTAACTGAAGCTTCATCTTATTGGTGAGTATAGCTTGGTTTATATTAATCTATCATGATGTTACTGATAAGTTCACAGAATATTGTTTAAAATTGTATGCATTAATATTGTTTAAAGTTGTATGCATATAGGTTGGATAGAAAAATGCGAGGAGGATTTACAAGACGAGGACGCAGGTTGGCTCTTCTCGATGATGATGAAGAAAATGCTCATGAGGGAGAAATTCATGTCGAAGAGGAAGAAGTGGAGGAAAATGATACAGTGAGCGGAAATGGTACAGTTAAGGACCATCCTACACATGATCAAGAAGGTCGTATATTCATTCATCTCAGGAATGATGGATTGTAAGTGGATAGATATTTTTATATCTTTTTTTATAAATTTTAAAGTTTATAACTATATATTTATATGCAGATTGCACCCTTCCAGAGCTGTGGCGAACATATTGAATGATATTTTCCAAAATATAGTGCACCCAACCGCATTCTCACAAGCAACTCTTGATGATTCATGCATTGAATCCTATTGGCAAGAATTTAAGGTAATTGTATAAACTATAATCCATAGCGTAAAGAATGGTCAATGTTTTACTTGATATTCTAATTGTAGCTTAGAATTTCTTGATCTAACTGAATTCTTTTCTTTATTAACATTTGTTGGGAAGTCTATAGAATTTTTATATATTTTATTTAATATTTTGTTATAACTTTTTTTCTTTTCTTTTATATGATTTGGCAGGTCCATGCCAATATTGAGAACTATAATCAAGATCTTGCCAAAGGTGCTTTTCGTACAAGATGCAAGCGTAAGTATGGCAATCATATCTACAGACTGAAAAATAGGAAAAGAAAGCCTGCTTCACGGATGCGTTGTGGGAAAACTACTCTAAAGCGTGGAAGATGGCTGCATCTATCAAGGTTTCCGAGAGATGCTCGAAGAACCGTAAACAAGGATATGAGAAAGCTCCCGGCACACATTATAACGGATCTGTTTCATTTGCCATTACAGTGGAAAAGATGGTAGACATTGCATTTTGTAGTTTAACTTCTTCATTTTTTAATTATCGTTAATCATTTTGAATATTGTTTGCAGATTAAAGAGAATAATGGGAAGATGCCTAAGTTTGTAGAATTTTATATAAGGGTACACACGCGAAGAGGCAAAGATTCACCGGGGGAGTTGTGTTCGCAGCGCGCCATAGAAAAAATGGTAATCTCAAATTAATTTGCTTACAAATTTATTTATATATAATTAATTTTTGAGTGACAACTGCTGGAAGTAAATATCTTTAGTATGATGAATTTGTAAATATGAATATGATGGTAGTAGTGACTATGATAATCACTTGATCCTTTGATGATCACCCCCAAAATATGAAATTAAATAAGATATCAAGCATTTTTTGGTCTTGCATCTTTGGGATTTTAAATGAAGAAAAATGGGTACTGCCTTGCATCTATGCTATGCTTCCATGATTGATTCTATGTGAGCATTTCATGAAAAACCAAGGCAGTGTTGAAGGGGGTTTACCATTTGCTGATATCATTACTGTTGAAATAAAAGGTTTGTTATGAAGGAGTGAACTGATGGTGATGAGCATATATGTGAGTGTGCTATACAAATCTGATTCTTGATCACTCTTGAAATAAGAGGTGTTGTAGTTTGGAAACCTCACCATCTTCTCATTTCATGTATTAAACTGTTTTCTTGGCTCTTTTGATTTATGAGAGTAGCGGATAAAATCCTTTAGCACCATTTCAGATTGAATTTGGCAGCTATGTATTATTGCTTTCTATATAGAGTTGCAGTTAGCACCATTTCAGATTGAATTTGGCAGCAATGTATTGCTTTTTATAGAGTTGTAGGGTCATACACAGGTTGGAATAGACCGTATATAGCATGTGCATGCATTGGTTGGAATAGACCATACCTTGATTGATTAATATCTGTATCTTTTAGTTCTGCAAACAAGGGGCATCATGCTTACTGTTTTCTTCTTTTAGTTCTGATTCTACTGTTCTGATGCTACTGTTTTTCTTTTACTTGATTAATATCTGTATCTTTTAGTTACTGCATTGGTTTGAAGTCTTATTATACATGTTTATAGGAGCAAGTTAAGGCAAGAGTTGATGAGTTGCGGGTTGCAGGGGAAGTAGATCCAGATTTTGATCGCATTTTCGTTGACCTTTTTGTGAATAATATGAAGAGAAAGCAAATTCCCGGAGCTGGACAGGCCACAAGCATTTATTTCCCCGATGCTAGCAGTTCGTCCACTGGGGGCTCAGGCGTTAGCACGGAAGAGTTACAAGCAATGCGAGAGCAAATCACTATTGATATGCGTGCGGAGCAGGAGCAGCGATATCGGAGCTGGAGATGCAAAATGCAGTGTTGAAAGCGGAGCTGGATAGTCAAAGTGCAGCGCGTGACGCTGCTTTAGCACGTCAAAAAATGGAGTTACGCGCTGAATTTGAGAAAGAAAATGAGAGGACGTTAGAACTATTGTTGAATCTTACTGAAAAGGTTAACCGAATTAGTAAAAACTGAAAGTGTAAAACAATCTTTTTGATTTTATGTAAGTTTTGGATTTTGTTTTTTATTAATTGTCAATTTCATTATAATTTTTATTTAATAAATTATCCAGATAATAATTAGATAAAAAAATATATTAAAATTTTGTTCTTTCTACTGGCACTTTTGCTAGCACAATGTTGCTAGCAGAAAGAGCTGAAATTAAATAGTCGAGCACAAGAGGTGCTAGAAAATTTGCGAGCAAAATGGAGGTGCTAGGAATATTGCGAGCACATACATAGTTTGGTCGACATCCACCATTAGCGAGCAAAAGGGTGGTCGCAAAGAACTTCTGCTCGCAAAAACTACTCACAAATTTGCTACAAGCGCTATAGCTAGCAGCGATGGTGCTCGCAATCTGCTAGCAAAACTTACTTTTGCGAGCACTTTAATACAGTTTTGCTAGCACTGTTGTGCTCACAAATGGGCGCTTTTTTTGTAGTGCGCAATCCATCTCTGTGCATTCTTCTCATTGAAGCTCTGTCATCACCTCTTCTAGTTCATCGAACCTTGTTCAGGCAAGTTCAACTTTGTAGACGACGCGCCTGATTCAATAGCACTACCGCGTGCACATCTTGTCAAGCGAAAAGAGGACTCCTTGACTTGGCTTAAAATACAGCTTTGTAGTTTCTATTTTCGTAGTTCAACTTGTTTATAGTTTATTTTCTTTGTACACTTTTTCTTCTATTTACTTTTGGTTTGTAGTAAGCCCGACAAGTTGTATTTGTGTTTAAGCAAGTCTTGATTTTTATATGACAACGTTGCAAAAACAGAGAATTTAAGCAGTTCTTGTAGTGTGTTCCCCTGGAGATGAGGTGCATCCTTGTCTTTCTAAAACACGAGACTGGATTTTCTTATTTTAACCATAAAAACTTGCATGAGGGGTGCATCGTTTCTTGCCTGAGTCCGGGTTTATCAAAGAAAAAAAAACAACATTAACTATAGTTAAAATTTGTTGGAATGAAATTTTTAAATTTTGTTGCAACTTTTTAGCTGTTCAATTTCTTTTTACAGAAATTAATTAATTTGTAGGTGCATTAGATTATATCTTATGATTGGATTATTGAGAAATGAACATTTCAGTTATTTATTGAATTTTGAATTATTCATAGTGTATACTACTCCACTATTTTTAAGTAAATTACTATGAAATGATTAATAGCGCAAAGTATAAGAACTCACAAGAGAAGTAAAAGAAATGTCCTAGAATGTGTAAATACAAGAATCACAAATTCACAATTGACAATTATAAAATGTGCATGAAATCAATCCTTAGTAATTTGAATGAATTATTGCTAGGTTTCTGTAGAGTTTGAATATTAGATAGTTACAAATTAAAATAAAGGTTACCCAATTTGACAAGTCAAAAAGAGTTAACGTGTACTTGAATGCCACGTCTGCACACAGAGCCCCACCTCGAAAGCAATAGTATTTCGTGTACATTTTCGTTTAGCATACTCAACATGGAATATAGTGAATCAAGATTTTAACTAACCTTTTCCCAGATTTTATTTCTAACCATTCCCCAAAGTATATCCGAATGCTATTTACCTATTTTTTTCATAAATTAATATGTACCCCACACCTATACAATTATAGAATAAAGTAATTTCTGAAAATTCTGAACTTTTCATTAAATTCTGATTTTGATCCCCTAATAATTACTCCGTAAAACAATTAATTTGTTCTAATTTTACAAATAAAATATTGATTTTTCTTTTCTCATTTTGCAATCAATCAGGATTGCAGCCTTAACATATCTTGATAATTTATTTACATGGCAATGTCAACCAAAACTATACCATGTTTTAGGCACTAAACAACATCATATTTTATACTAAATCAAATACTTTTAATTTATTGTTTATGATTAATATCAAGCTATATTAGAGTGAAAATCTTGATTGGTTGCAAAATTAGAATAATTATTTGTAGACGGATTATAAAATAGGTATGCAAAACCAAAATTTAAAATTTAGGATTTTACAGGAAAAATAGCTATATAATAATATCCCCATCATATTAATTTTAAATTAAAAAAATCCTATAAAATAATCAAATTACAAAGATAGTATTTGGTATTAGCAATGGTGTTCCTTGGCAACAGGAAACTTAGTTCCTCAACAAGAAGCTAAGGACAACTTTCTCCAAAAACCTTAACCAAAACTAACTTGAATTACAAGACAATCAACCCCAGAGAATATTCCTTCATGCAAAACTCAAAACCCCTCTTTTAAAAACCCCTCTCTCCCTCCAAAAAATAAAACAATACAAACTCAAAAACACAAACTCCAAACAAAAAAAAATGGCAGCTCCAAAGACAACCACAGAGATCGTGTTCTTCGACTTAGAGACGACGGTGCCGCAGAAATCAGGCCAGAGGTTCTGGGTGAAGGAGTTCGGCGCCATCGTCGTCTGCCCTCGCAAGCTTGTGGAGCTCGAGAGCTACTGCACCCTCATCAGGCCGGGCGATCTGTCGGCCGTGGGGGCCCGCCCCGCCCGGCCCGATGGGATCACGCGGAAAGAGGCCGCAGCGGCGCCTCCTTTTGCCGAGGTGGCCGACGAGATATTCAAGATTCTAGATGGGAGAATCTGGGCGGGGCATAATATTCAGAGATTCGATTGTGTTAGGATCAAGGAGATGTTTGGTGATATTGATAAACCTGCGCCTTCACCTGCTGGAATCATTGATTCTTTGGGAGTTTTGAGGGAGAAGTTTGGGAGAAGAGCTGGGAATATGAAGGTTGGTTTTTTATAATTATAACATACATATAAAAATATTTGTACAATTTTAATAATTTTATTGGTTTTAAAAATCATAAATATCAGCGAATTCTTAAATTAAATTTGAAAATGGTCTTAAAAACCACAAATTTTTGAAAGCAAGCAATTTTCCTGACCCGGCCCAAATAGAATCTTTTCATTCTGATACCATGTGCCTAGCCGTGAAATCTATGTGGCTTAGTCAGAATTATATATATCAAATGATGTAATTTCAATGCTTAATTCTTGAATTCGACGTCGAATGAAATGTGCCTAATTGGATTAAATATGTCTGGTAGAATTGTCGGGATCGAAGATCACCACCAATCTTAAAATTTGTGATTTTTGAAACAACTTTCAATTTTATAGAAAATACCGAGTTTGCCCAAAATTAATGATATTTAAGACCAATATCCCAATATTTTTTTGATATTTATTTCATCGTTTAAAAAGCATTTCTGGGCATATGATTGGTTTCAATGATCATATATACATGCTTAAGTCCATTTAAGTTCCATTAGTCAAAGATTAATCTATAATTTAAGAATAACCTTCAATTTGTATTTTAATTTTTGTGCTTATTTTGATATTGGTTTTATGTTTTTGAAAGATGGCGACCTTGGCTGATTATTTCGGGCTTGGCGAGCAGAAGCACAGGTAATCAATATTACTATAATTCATAATATTACTATTCTATTTTTATGGAAGGAGAAATGTTTATTCTTGACTTTGGCATTTTAATTAGGAGCTTGGATGATGTAAGAATGAACTTGGAGGTGTTGAAGCATTGTGCCACCGTGCTATTTCTGGTATTTATTTTGGAATACAGCAAGGAGTAGTTTTTTTTATTTAAAGAGGATCAAGTGTAGTTACTAGGTAATTAATTAACTTGTGACATATATTTTAAATGTGAATTTGGATTTAGGAATCGAGTCTTCCTCCAAGTGCATTGAATTGGCAATGGCAGACAAACAGCCCCAATGTCACAACAAGAAGTAAATCCTTATTGGTAGGTTACAAACTTCTCTCTTATTTTATTTTATCAATTTTTAGTTTTTATCAATATAACATATAAAATGCGTCGTAACATATGACTAAAAACATTCAATTTTGCAGCAATCGTCTAGCCCAACTAGTTTGAATATAAAGGGTTCAGAAAAAATGAGTAGAAAATCGCCTACATCAACTTCTTCAGGGTATCAGAGGGCTGTACCTTATGCTAGAGAAAGTATTGGAAAGGTTTGTGAAATTATTTGTTAATTTATTATTATTACTAATATTATCAAAAACTTTCACATTTTTGACATTTTGATTTACATGTATGTGACAGATGACTGCTAGAGTGAAAAATGTACTATGCAGCAACCTATTGAAGCATTCGCAGTCATTGATTAGGTGATCAAGAACAAAAATCTTTAGTTTTTTCAATTATTAGAAAGAAATTAGGGTTGATTACTGGCGAGTTCATCTCCCATGATTCATTGATTCTTTTGTATAATATTGTGTACATATGTAAAGTCTCAAACATATTGGTTATTGCAATGAATAATTTAGGTGGATCTAGCATATAGCTAGAGCCTAGAAGGGGCATGCAAATGCCCCGCTATATATAAAATTATAAATGCTACTCCTTTATTATGAAATTTATTTATTTAAATTTTCCACTAAAGAAAGGTCGTGCATAAATTAGACATAGCCTATTACATTTGAAAAGGTTTTGGGCTCGGCTTAATATCTTAATATATTAATGCGAATAAAATGCCCAAATAATAGATATTAATCTGAACCCATTTGTTTTAGGCATAAGCTTGGTTAAGTTATTTAATTGTAAAGCCCATACACTTTAGGCCTTCACAATACAAAAGTGTATAGTATATTTTACTAAAAAACTGGAAACAACGTGTCTCCAAAATGCATATGACAACTTCCTATGTATAGTAAATCATATCAAAACCCTTGAGTATCCAAAACTAGATGTGTGGATCTCTAAAACGACGGTGAGATGATCATGCATTTAGGAGTACTATAAATCAATATATGCACAAATAGAGGTGTGTCAAGTGGGCCGGGCCGGCCCAGTCTGGAGAGGCCCAGCAACATTTAAGCCCAGCCCGGCCAGGACCATGTCTGTAGCGGTCCAGGTCGGGCCTGGGTTTTGGTATATGTAATGGGGCCTAGCCTGAACCCAGGTCCAGTTGGTATGTGGGTCGATTCTGATTTGGGCCAAGTTCAAAATTTTTATTTTGCTAATTAACCATTAATTAATGAGTAAAGACTAAAAGTGGTCCTAAACATATGATCGTTTTATCAATTTGGTCATGAACATTATTTTTTTTATTATTTGGTCCCTAACAAATGAACTCGGACCGGAATCGGTCCTAAATTAACATAACCGTCTATTTTACACGGTCAACGTTGTTTAATCAAGTTTTGACCAAAATTAATCATTTTAATTAAAAACAGAGAAACTAACCCTAGAACAAATAAATCCCCAATTATAATACCAATTATAGTAATGTTGCTAAATTTACCCTTATGCTTCGCTTTCGCCGGAGAATTAGGATTAGTCTCTGCCGGAATTGCAGTCGGAGAGGAGGAGACCATCGTTTTAGAGCTCACCGGTGTCGCAATGTTACCACATTTCTCCAGCGGCGTCCCGCACAATGCCGGATTCCCCCAAAACAACGACGCAGGGAATTTAGAAAACGAGCTAGGTATAGCTCCGGTGAACTTATTCTCCGACACGTTTAATTCCTGCAAATTCAGATGGTGTAAATCGGGAATTGCGCCGAAGAAGGAGTTCTCCTCGAGGCGGAGGGTGAGCAAATGCGTGAGGCGGTTGACGGAGAGGGGGATTTCTCCGGAGAATCTGTTGCGGGAGAGATCAAGGCGGTAGAGGTTGGAGAGTGAAATTAGCGACGCCGGAAACTCGCCGGAGAAGCGGTTTTCAGAGTGGAAGAGGAGTTTTAAGGCAGTGAGGTTGGAGAGGTCCGGAATTGGACCGGTGAAGCGGTTTTGCTTGAGGCTAAGGACGCGGAGTGATGGGTAGGTACGGTATACCTTACCGAAACCACCATACCGTATACCTTACCGTAAATACGGTATGCAAAATAGTCATACCTTTAGCTTACCAAAGTTTTCAGTATACCGAACAGTATACTTTATTTTCGGTATGAAGAATTTCCATACCAATACCATACCTCATTTTTGGTATACCATAATTTTGCAGTATACCTGACTTTCAACATCAACTAAAATAGAAACTTAGAGTTTTTAGAATAATATTTATATTTTATAATTTAAAAAAATTAAATATAATTTATTCACAATTATAATTATATTTCACAATAGATTTTATAGTTTACAAACATATAAATTTTTTTTATATATAATTGTGTTTATATTTTTATGGTATATACCTTATTTTACGGTATATAACTTAATTTGCGGTATATACCGAATTTCGGTATGCAGCGATACCGCAGTATTTGAATATTCATACCGTTACCTTACCGGAATCTTTCGGTTAGGTATCATACCGTACCGAAAGTCACGGTGTACCGAAAATTCGGTATTTTTGGTATTTTTTCGGTACGATAAGACTGGTATTTCGGTATTTTTTCCCAGCCCTAGATGGTTGGAAGTGGTGCTGGCTAAGATAGTGTTAATTTAATAACAATTAGTAATTTAATTTTGGTCAAAACTTGATTAAATGATGTTGACCGTGAAAATAGATGGTTCTGTTAATTTAGGACCGATTCCGGCCCGAGTTCATTTGTGAGGGACCAAATAATCAAAAATATAATGTTCAGGACCAAATTGATAAAACGACCATATGTTTAGGACCACTTTTGGCATTTACTCTTAATTAATCTATATTGAAATATTATGGGTCATCTTCTAATGAGTTTAGCCCCTTAATTCCAAATTGAGACTAAATATGGACCCTTTGATCTAAAAATCAAAGGCTGAGATTGAATAAAAAAAATATCAATACATTGAATTAACAATCTCAACGAAAGGGTAAAATGGACAATTTACATAAAATTGAGCGTGCACATTCAATTTCATTTCTCAAACCATTCACTCCACCTTCAACAACCACACCATTCACTCAATTTTCTCTCTTAATTTGTCGCCCCGTTCACTGCATTTTCTCTCTGAATCTCTCAATCTCATCCCCGTTCACTGCATTTTCTCTCTGAATCTCTCAATCTCGTCGCCGTTCACTGCATTTTCTCTCTCAATCTCCCAATCTCGTCGCCGTTCACATCATTTTCTCTCTCAATCTCTTTCGCTGTCCAAAACCAGATTCACTACTCCAAAACACATATCTCTCACTCAAATACAGAAGAACAGCTCGAAGACTCCCCTTCTCCTATGAAGAAAAGCTCAACCTAGGGCAGATTCACATATTTGAAGAAAAACGACGGTAAATATGAAATTTAAACTCCGAAATTTGCTTTAAACTTGCTAAAATTTCAATAGAAATGAAACTAATAGATTTTTTATGCCTTGAACGACTTCAAAAAAGGTGCAATGGTTTCAATCGAAAATGCTCCTGCTGAATCGAAAGGAATTTTTAAATTTGATTTACCGATTTCTGAGTTTTTGCATTGCAGTTTGAGATTTCAGATTTCAATAAAGAATTAGGGTTCAAATTTTAGTGAAATATGTTTATAAGCGTCTGTAGTTGTATTGTTAGTAGATTGATTTCTGATTTGATAGCATATGAGAATATGAATCTTCATTTTCTGAAAGATTGAAGCTCTAATGAATTATTTAGAAGTTTTGTTAATATTAGAAAGCTTTTGTATCTAGTACAAATATGGATATTGAGGTAGCTAAATGTTGATATTGGGTAAGCTATATGTTGATGATGTGTAAGCTATATGTTGATATTGGGTAAGGTATATGTTGATTTTGAGTAAGCTATATGCTGATGATGTCTTAGCTAAATGTTGATAATGGGTAAGCTATATGTTGATATTGGGTTAGATATGTGGTGATGATGTCTTAGCTAAATGTATGTTGTATGTTGATATTTGTGAATTCAACAGTCTGTTAGAATGATTGTAGTACTTGTCATGAGTTTGTTTCTAAATTAATCATGGTTTATGTTTACCAAAATTACAGCTACAAGGAAAAGATCTAGACCAGAGGAAGATGGCGATAACTTTGAAAACAATGAGAACTTAATGTCTTTTTTTGAAAAAGTTAAAAAGGCAAAAGCAGCAAAACAGAAACATGGGGATAAAAAGGAAGTTGATGGCGATTCTTCAGAAGAAACGGAAAAGGTAGAACGTGGAGAGAAGTCAGAAAAACAGAAGGAAAAGGTGGGAAAACAGAAGATGAAGAAAGAAACTATAAAGGCGGTGAAAGAAAAAGATGAGGAGGAGACAGAAACATTGAGCATAAAGAAGACAACCAAAGATTTTGTTGATATGTTGGGACGTTTAAATGATAGGCAAAAAGCTGCTGTGAAGGAAATGGGATTTGGGGCATTACTCCAGTTCAAAGTTAAACGAATACCAGGTAAATTAGCCTACTGGATACTGGATAACTATGACCCAGTATGCCGTGGTATACGTTTGGCTAATAAGAGAATATTGTATATCGAAGAAGAAGATGCCCAAATGACTCTAGGATTCCCCAAGGGCAGACAATTTGTTGAGAGGGCTACTGGGAAGACAACATGGCATACATTGATGGATGATGTAGCAAAAGATTTTGAACGTGGAAAGTGGCTAATGAAGCAGAAAGCTGTTGAGAAAGTTGTGATGAAAGACGTAAGTAGAGGTGAGATGTTCAAGAAGATTTTCTTGCTATTAGTGGAGGGAACACTGATTGAGACTTCAGCCTGTGGAGATATCAAGCCTAAGATTCAACACTTCATAAATGAAGTGGAAAATATCAGAGATATCAACTGGTGTGGACATTTGATGTCAATTTTGGATCGAGAACATGTGCTTTGGACAAATTCAGGAAAAAAAAATCACCTTTCAATGGACCAATTACATTCTTGGTGGTAAGATTTTTATAAGAACATCTATGTACTACATTACTGATATTATCATAAACTTATATTGAAATTTGAAATATTATTTCGAATTGTGCAGCTATTCTACATTGATAGGGTAATACATTTCTCCCGCACAGTTCCTCGCACCTATCCTACCTACAAGGGCTGGAATACTGAAATTTGATGAAGAGACTGGACGCTGAGTTAAAGGTGGGAAAATTTGGATGTGGGCGCATGGATAAAAGATATAATCCAAATGCAAAGCCTATTATCATTGATACTAAATGAGGGAAAGAAAACAAAATGAAAGTGAGACAAGCAGCTCAACCAAGAGGGAAGAAAAATATATGAACAATGTAATGAAAGCAACGAAATCCATGGCAGATGCTTTGGTAACAATGGTGAGAGTTCTACAAAATACTCCTCTTGATATCAGAAAAATGGATTGCTTCAAGATTGCTTGTGATACTATACGTAATACAATTGGAATGAAAGATAGCAGAAGTGACGAGGAGATGGACCCAGTGGATTCACTCAGCCAAGCTATGTCACAGGAGAAATGTGAAAACCCTGATTGGCTAGAATGGATAAATATCCTTTCGAAGGCGGCACGAGAGAGTAAAAAGTTGGCAAAAAAGGAAGAGTTCCCAAGTTTCAGCTTCAATGTAGATTTTCAAGAAGTAAGTTAGTCGAAATAATTTATTTATTTATTTTTTTAAATCTCATGAACTTATTTAATGTTGAAAAAATTACTAATTCAACTTTTTTTTTTAACATTTATGATACAATGAAAAGGATGAAGACAGACCACCCACTCCTACATTCTATCATGGAGCAGAAAATGAGGAGTTTGACAATGAAGCCAAGGGAACAGATGAAGAATCTGAAGGTCAAAAGGTATAGATTTTTTATATGTTGATATTCTGGAAAATGTCATGTATAAAACTGTTAGATATTACATTAGTATTGACATTTTGAAAAAAAATGTTAGATTGATGAATTGAAGGAAATGGAGAATGAAATTGTGGACCAAAGCAAGTTGGTGACAACAGGAACAGATGAGTTAAATGATGAAACAGAAGAAGCGGGAAACACTGAAGTACCAAGTTAAATTTATGATTTATGGTAAATAAAACATTACTAAATTGATTTATAATATGAACTTTTCAGGTACATGCAAAGGAAAATGAAGACATGGATCTGGAGAAAGAAGATGAGAGTGAAAAAGAAGGTGGAAAAAATTCACAAAAACAAATGGAGAATAATGAAGCTGACAAGATAATAAAATATGTGACAGATGATATCAACTCACAGGTATTAACAAATATATAGTACATAATAAAAAAAACTTGTGTTAGATAAATATATACGAACACTATTTTATTTGAATTGTTAACAATATGATTATATAGATTCAATAATTTGTTCTGCTATTGAGGTAATAGTAGAAACGGGAGATGACTTTTTCAAATACAATATTAGTGGACAGGACACTGAGAATGAGAAAGAAAGTGATTTTGAGGGAGAAAAGACGGACAAAACAGAGAACGAACTGAATATCCTTGAAGAGGTATTATTATAAATAGAGCCCCTTAGATAAAAATGTCTATCGTGTTATTGTGATAAAATGTAATGCATGTGACGTGCAGGAACAAGTGATTGAGGAAGTGGATGCCCAGAAAAAAGGTGGTAACAAGACGAACAACATGGAGGAGATAAAAACGAGAACTCGTGCCGAGAAAAGGAGTACCCCTGCCCTATGCTCTCCATTCAACGAACGAATTGTAAGAATAACAACAAAATTAAACCAAGAAGACAAAGAGATATATTACTGCATTTTAACAACAAAAAAAAGAAAGAGTAAGATTCCTAAAGCAATATTTTTTTGTTGAAATTGAATAAACATATTATTGATAATCCAAAAGCATTGTGTTGATATTTACCTGAATGTGTCTAATGTTCTTTACAACAGGTGCATGTACATGTATTTTGATGACGAAGTTGAACTGACAAAATTTCAGATGTTTTCGATACAACCACAAGGAGACGTTGAACCCAACATAATTAAGACATGGGCTTCTCACCTCAACATGATGGAAATTTACAAGGACAAAATTTCACCATCAAGGTTGTTTATCACAACTGATGCATGTGTAAGTAAATATATTACTATATGGTTACTTTAAAGTATTGATGACACAAAATGATATAAGGTTGCCAATTGCAGATTGAAACTGTAGTCGAAAGAAAAAGTGATTGGGTTGAAGAAAAAGCACAAGCTACTTTCAACATTCGTATTGAGGAATGGATCGATAAGATAGCAGACTTTGATTGGAAGAAATGTGAAATGGTATTTTTTTTTTATATATATAAATTATGCATTTAAGAATTACATATTGAAGCTATTGAGTCTGAAACTTTTGTATTATAAAATGTGAAATAGGTATTCTTTCCTGTCTACGAAAATAAACACTATTATTTGGTGTGTTTTGAGATGAAAGTAGGGAGAATGTCTGTTATAGACAACTACATGCATTTTGATGAACGAGAGCTGACTGACAAGTATGGAATCACACTTGTCTTGCTGGTAAGTATTTTTTCTAAAACTATATTGAATAATAAAATTTAAACTTGTTGACATATTGATGAATAATCTATGTAGATATATGATTGAATGTGTATGGCAGCAGAAATTCTTTTCCATGTATCTTAGCTACAGTGGAAATATAAAGCTCGGAAATGCTGTCAAAGAATTGAAGATGGAACATTTATAGATGCCATGGAAATCATCCACCAACAAGACTGATAGTGCAATATATTTAATGAGACACATGGAGACGTACAAGGGACAAAAGATCAAAGATTGGCAAACAGGACTGCCAAATAGAGGATTGAAGACTCTGAGAATCTTGCGTGCCAATTATTGCACAGCTATAGTTATAGTGATGTCTACGTTTAATTGCAACTGCGAGTTGGTGAAGGAGAAGGCAAAACACCATCTGACTGAATGCAACAAATTTGCCAAGGTTGATGTGGAAGATCTTATTGCAAATTGGGGAAAACAGTAGGAGCTTTGGAGGATTATAAATAAACTTCTTTTGTGATATTTTTGAATGTAGAAATACTAATGGCATTACCTGGACATGTTATGTTAGTGTTCATTTTGTCAGTATTGAGAAATATCGTAACTCATCTACAAAATATTAAAAGTACATGATTTGATATTGTTTCAATGTTGTGTTGATATTATTTTGTTATTCACAACTATATGAGAATGTGTATAGGCCAATTATTGAGAATTCCAAATAGTAATGTTGAGAAAGTATACACGAATTATTGAGAATTCCAAATAGTAATGTTGAAAAGTATACACGAATTATTGAGAATTCCAAATAGTAATGTTGAGAATTTATAAAGTTGTATTGATGTCCATTCGTTTACATGTAATTGAAAATTTAAGCAACACGAAATGTTTTGAATAAACTTAGGGCTTGAGTGGTAGCTTATAAAAGGCTGGAAAAGGGTGGAAAAAACACTGTTCGTCCTCCTTCTCCCATGTTTGGTGGCTCTGAAGACTATCGGTAGACCCGGTAAAAAATTGTCGGGTTTCACACCAAGTCAGATAAATTTCAGGCTTCCTTGGAAATCACAATCAGGAGGTTCCAGTGGTATAGGTTTTTCTCCAGAAGTCGGAAACGTTAATTTCACAAAAGTTTTCCTATTTTGCCCTCCTAATTCTCCCAACTGCAAGAACACGACATCGCAACTGCTCGGAAAAAAACCATTGAAGCTGGCTATTTCAACCTTTTACGATAAGGTACTCCTGCATCTCTGATATCGAAATTATTCTGAAATTATTCCTAACAAATTTGGGGGTTTTCACCTTGGTAACCATATTGAGCACCACGAAGTCCGAATCTGTTGCGTCGTGCAGTCTCCGCCGACGTAGACTACACGAAGCACCAAAAATTGAAATCGATTTCAGATACTGTTTGTAGGATTTCGTTAATTTTTTGGAATAATAAGTCAACAATTGCTCATATTGTGCGAGATCTATATCGGCGTAGAGGGGTTCCATTGTTGCTTAGAAAAGCTTTACTCCAATAGGATGTGATGTGTGTTTTTTGTCGAAAGATGCATATCTCCTATTTTCTGCAGCTGATACTCCAACAAATGTTGTTATTTAACCTTTTCATTGTGGCTGCTAGAAATTTCTTTGTGGGAGTATACATTCTGCTTTTGACCCTGTTCTATTGGAATCGTTTGCTACCAATTTCATTATATGTGTTTTATGCAGTTCCTTGTTCAAGGTGGAGTATTGTTACATTTGTTTGTTGTGGATGTTACCATAGTCTTTCGGATTAATAATTGATTGAATAGATATCTCGTGTGTGTAGGATGGTTAACGGCCGACAACTAAAGAGGAAGGAGGCAGAGGTGGTTACTATTATGATCGAGGACATCGTCCGAACACAGCAACAAGACTTACTGACAGTCTTGAACATGGTCCGGACAATGATTGAGTCGTCAAATAGTGAAACTGATGGATCTCCACAAATACCATATAGCTTGAATGCAAAACGTCCAGCTCAGGTGAGGCACATGGATCGGTTGGTTCGCCTTACTGACAGAGACTGTATCAGCAACCTTCGAATGGACCGCAATGCATTCGGGCGGTTATGTCGCATTCTCCGTGACAGGTGCGGGTTGGTTGATCAAAGATATGTCCGCGTTGAGGAGCAGGTTGCAATTTTCTTGAGCACTCTTGCCCACCATAAGAAAACTAGAATCGTTGGTTTCGATTTCATTAGGTCGGGACATACCGTGAGCCGATACGTGCACGAAGTGATGCGAGCAGTTATCCATCTCCACATCATATTATTCGTTGAGCCAAAACCGGTCGACGCAACATGTGATGACAATCGATGGAAATGGTTCAAGGTACACAATCATGTATTCACTGTACTTTGTTGCGTCCCTCAATTTAAGTATTTACCTTTCACTGTAGGGTTGTCTAGGTGCGCTTGATGGAACGTACATCAACGTGCGTGTAAGCACAGCTGATGCACCTCGCTACAGGTCACGCAAAGGGCAGATTGCAACAAACACACTAGCTGTTTGTGATAGGTTCCTACGGTTCGTCTACATTTTACCCGGATGGGAGGGGTCTGTTGCTGACTCGAGAGTTCTTCGCGATGCTGTGACTCGCCCCAACGGACTCAAAGTCCGTAGAGGTAAAAAACAAATAAGGTTTTGAACAGCATAAGTTGAACTCTTGGTTAGGTTGCTTCTTACATATGTTTGTGAACGCAGGGACATATTACTTGTGCGACAACGGATATGCCAATAGTGAAGGATTCCTTACGCCATTCAAAGGTGTCCGATACCATCTGAAAGAGTGGGGGCATCAATCCCATCGGCCGAGTACTCCTAGAGAACTGTACAACATGCGCCATACAATGGCTCGAAACGTGATCGAGCGTGCATTTGCGGTTTTGAAGATGCGTTGGGGTATTCTTCGCAGTGCGAGCTTCTACCCTATTGAGACACAAATTCGACTCATCATGACCTGCTTCCTGCTGCACAATTACGTGAGAGGAGAAATGCAAGTTGACCCGGTTGAACAAGAACTGGACGGGAATGGTTTGGACGGAGAGGGAGGCCAGCGAATGGAATGGGAAGACGAAGGTGATGTCCAATACGTTGACAGTGTTGAATCAACACCGGGATGGAACCAGATGCGGCAAGACCTAGCTGACTACATGTGGGCGAATCAGTGAAGAATTGAGTTCAAACATGACAGTGTTGCATTTAACTTTTGCTTTTTGGACATGACTGTGTTCAAACATGATTTTATTATCATCTGGACCACTGTGTGGACGAATTGTTTTGACATCTTTTGTGGATGATTTGTTTTGCAATATTTTGTGCCTCTATATTTATCTCCTAAAACTATAGCAGAATTTCTCTTCTGAATTCTATTACTTAATACTCACCAACGTTCACTCATTACTCTGCAGATTCAGACAGCAATACTCAATACTCATCAATCAAAGGAACCTATTTCAATATTATAATTTAAGAAATGGTTTTTCAAACACTAACGCCCCATAACAATCAAACTTGCATAGCTACCAGATGAAGCAGTAATTATCTTTAATTTTGATGTCTAAAGTGATGATTAACGGAGTACTACCAACTTAAGAGCTATATTATCAAACTAGAATTTTGTTAAACTCCCTAAATGAAAATTGAAAATTTAACACTTTACATATTAATAGTAGCTCTATTATTATAAAAAAAAATGTTTTAGCGATTAAATATATTAAATTGATTGACTATATTTAACAGTAGGTATTAAAGCACAATTAGTCCATATACCAACACGTTTCACGAGAAAACTTTTATAAACTTTGAAAAATGGCGTCTTCTTCTTCCTCAAAAAAAGGCAGCCGTTTTCATCTCTGTAATTTTACCTCTCCAGTTTTGATTCTAAAACTTGGTTCAGCCCCTCCTACTATTCCAAATCTGATGATTTACTCTCCAATAATGTTAATTTGGGAAGGGCTAAAGACTGTTTGGGACATTTATAAAAAAAGTTGAAATAGAAAATAACAGAAAAAAGAGTTCTTGGGAGGGGCTTAAGCCTTCCTCCCTCCTTACTAAGTCCGCCACTGGCTCAAATATTTTGCTTCAAATAAATTGAAATATTTTTCTTCTTATATTTTGATGTTTAGTGAGAATATGTTATATATAGGTCCACGAAGATGACCTGATAAGAAAATTACATACCTCACAACTAGTGCGGGAGATGGACGGCTCATCACCCAACACAACTACTACTATACGGCGGCAAAATACTAGAGATTTAAACCTAATAGTTCCACAAGAACAGAACATAACATTCTAGTAAAACCTAATAGTCACGATGGGAGCTCGGAGACAAGGCTTCCACCCGTGCAGACACAACTGGTGGTTGGTTGCTGCCTTGAGGATCATCATGAACCAACCATTGTTCAAACGGAATGAGCTCCGCTTGTTCAATGTCGTCAAGGGGGGGCTGGCCCTCGATCTGCATACCACCAGCTAGGGCCACAGGCGCTACTGCGGCGGCGGCCGCGTCCATCTCAGTGAAAAGGTTGGCAAAGTCTATTGGATCCTGGACGTCTGGGAGGTCTGGGAAATCTATTGTTTCAATGAATGCAAAAAATACCCTTGTTAGCAGTTTTATTGTCGACGGAAAACGGGCTCAGGTGTAGACACATTACCAGGCAGGTCTAGAAACGGGAATAGTGGTGCCACATCCAGTCGACTCACAATAAACAAACCGTCGTTCTGAAACGCGAAATGCAGTTGATCACCCAGAACAAACCCGGCTTCCAGAGAGAAAATATCCCACCCACGACCAAAGCACCATGTTGCTCCCTCAAGGCAGAGGTCAACGAACCAATGAGCTTGGTTAGGTAGGGCAACGCGACAAAATATGGGTACAATAACGCCGAAGATGGCAACCCACATATCCGGTAATGGCTGAGAATGATAACACAAAAAACAAAATTAAATCTGAGGAAACTTGTGTGTGTTTTAAAAGTGATGAGTGCCGAAAAAGGAGGTGCTTACCAGACGGGAACGGTGCAGTGGCGAAGACAAGGTGACGACGAACGGTGGAGGCGGGGGCGGAGCTCCTACCATGCCACTGGGTAATCATTAAACCAAAAATTACATGAGTATATACTACACTGAAAACAACGATACATGGAAAATACATTCTTAGAACACACGACTACACATAACATAAAGAATCTAACATTGGAAGGCGACCGTGTGCATCTTCTCCATCCATCTGGACTGCTTGAGCAGAGTGTAGTACACGTTTGATGTGAACAAAAGTATTCTATTTTCAGGAGATTTGGTGGAAAATGATTCTTCTGAAGTAGCCTTTATATACTACGTTTCCATCCACACCATATTGAATGAGATGGGCATTTGTTAGTTGAGGTAGTAAATGAGTTGGATAGCAGTCAAATCCAGAGCTGTGGAGTTAAATATGGCTGTTGTATGTATATATATGTGTGTTAGTATGAACAAATATGAATATGCAGATCTGCAATGAATGAAGGAATCATCACAAATTGGATGCGTCTACTTTGCATCGATAAGCCACTGGGCTGAATCACATCATCTATTTAATTATCTGCACCAATTAGATTCCCCCAAATCTCCATAGATTTGATTGTAATCTCACCATAAATACCACCAACTCGTCGGTTTGGATCATACTTCACCCTACTGGAACGAGCTGGGCCATCATGGTAAGAGAAAGGCGGCTGAGTCAGCCACCAAATAATCACAGAGATATAGCAGAGCTCACACAGGGAGCAGCCACATAAAGATTATCATGAGAGGAATTAATTGCAGAATATGGTAGGTTTGGTCTGTTGTGTGTATGCCTCAATGTGAGAATAAATAAGGAATCAGGTGCCTTTTCATGCCACATAATCATAAGCCAAAATTGGGGGCAACAAAAAGAATATAAATACATCATTTAATATAGCCGTTCCCAACTTGAGTACATGTTCATAAGTCATTATAATAATACATACAAAATAGATACTTCTTCAACCTACTACGTTTCAACCACAGAAGGCAAAAAGGTTGAACATAAAAAAACATGCACCCATATAATATAATGCAAAAACAGGGGATCGGCAGATACAGGCCGAAGCTTCATATCCCGTGCTTCTCCTCCAAAATATGGAGGATGTAGTCATACTTGTCCGTCAAGGAGAAGCCGGTGAACAGATCCAATCGCTCCGGCTCCTTAACAAGAATGTCTAAAGCCATGAACCGGTGCTTCTTTGAGAGAAGAGGTATCTCGTCAAGCATTTTGCTAATCTCAACACGCTTTGCGCTCAAATCAAAGTCGTACCCGATGCGTGATGATAATGTCTGGAGACGATCGCTAGTATCGTCGTGTATCTTCGTCATTACCTCCAGCATGGACTCCAACACTTCCTCCTTCCTCTTGCGGCTTTTTTTCTTAGTAGAGGCCGGACTTCTCACACTTTTGGTGTCACTATCCCCCGCAAGTACCTCCGTCGCAGCTTCACAATTGACACATTCCTCGATCTGTTCCTCGGTGAAGAAGTCTTCTAGTGTGTAAGGAGTCATGATCGGTTCTGACTCGTCAGCAACCGTGGCATCTTTCTCATGAAGTATGTCATCTGCATGACTGACATCCTCAGCGCCCACGCCATTACCTCGATCCTTCCCGAAGACGGTCTTCCAATCCTCCCAATACGGCCACGACTTGTTGCGCATGGTCTTCGCATTGCTATCAGCCTACACACACCGAAAAAGGTTTCAAAATTTATCAATTAAACATGAAGGTTCAGTAACACAAATCAGCTTGGTATGTTAGCACATAAGATTTTATGCACCTTCACAATTTGAGCCCATTGTTCGTCATTGCACTCAATCTTGAAGTCATTGTTCGCGTTGAACCCGACTCCGCTGCGGTCTAGGATGAGCGACAGAGTTTGGTACTCGCGCTTCCAGGTATGGATCTTCGAATTGATGTGTGGGCTAACCTTCAGCTGTAGGTTTGGTATCTCTCGTTTCATCACTTGATGCACCCTTGTTGCATAACCTAGGCGGAAACCGTTATCCGCTTTCCACCCACCAGCAACAAGATCGTGCAACGCGATGACAAGGACCTCCTCCTCGCGTTTGGTCCACGAACGTCGAGTCCGGTCGGCCTTCATCTTCTCCGACTGTCCACCAAACCCTATAAACAAAAACACTTTAACATATGGAGTGTACGAATAGTAAAAAGTCATGTTCTCAAATTCGAAAATCAAAACACAGATACCCGAAGGACCACCATCGAATGTGAGCTTTCCCTTTCCCTTAGGCGGCATTGCAACAATTTATGACAGGAAGAGTGATGTGGTGGTGATGTGAGAAGCCTGTGTTATGTGTATATATGGACGGAGAAACACAAGAGAGATGGCGCCAAACACAACAAATGTAGCCGCCAATTTTTTCTTTTGCAATATGAAGATGGGTAAATGGTCATTTTATGTACCAATAGGAAGGTTATCATAGTCATTTACCATTTTAAGCACATGTGTATAAAATGCAAAAAGATCTCTACCAATCAGTGTAAATATGGTTTAAAAATTTGACAAAATACTACCAAACACAATAAAATATTATACGTATCTTTATGAAAACATTCTAATCTGTAAACCCATGAAAACACCAAAACTGAACCAATCACACCCTTAATAGTATATGGAAAATAAAATGAGATAACATTCAGAACATATGTTTGAGATTATTATTCTTCCATACAAACACAGAATCAAGAATGCTAATAAATCGAAGCCACAGTAATAGGAACAACTAATTTATTTCTATTTTTTACTCTTCTCTTTGCCACAGTTCCTTGAATCATGACTAACCATTTTATGGCATTTCCCACATCGCCTAGGAGGTTTAGCTGCTGCCTTCTTCGCCGCCTCCATCTTAGAAGGCAACCTGGATCCAGATCCTTTACACTTTACCACATTTGGTGGATGAGCATGTATAACATCAGGCCTCACAACACCATACAATTCCTCAAAGCTCTTCTTTTTCTCCAACACGGACATCACATAAGAACCATCACCAAAAAGCTGATTTTCAACATCCTCAATCGTTGCTATAACTACATTAATATCAGCAATGCTGCCCTCAACTCTCTGTACTAATCTGTAATATGTTGTGTGCAGTTTGTTGATGGCATTATGCTTGTCATCGTAAAAGAAATCTGTAAATAATATCAACATAGTAGACGCATAATATCAGACCTCACAACATCAAAATATCAACATCAAAGTAGGTTATGTATAATACCTGTCTGATCCTGAAAAGTTGAGGTAGAAGAACCATGCACAGATATTAAAAGAGGTTTCTTCAGCCACCTCTTTCCAATATAAATTTCAGGTATCAATTGCACATCATTATTCTTGAAAACAAAAAATATGTGACGACACAGAATCCCATACCTCTGATACAGCTTGCATTGACACTCGTACAAATCATACTCAGCGTTGTTCGTAACAGTCCAAGTCCTATGGCCCCAGTCAGTTACTTTATAAACGCGAATGTTTGTTTCAACAGACATGTAGATCATCATGCAATTTTTAGATGCTTCAACAATTTCTACCTGTATCTTTTTAAAAATACTATCCGTGTAGATCGTGGCAGCATGCATCTCAAATGGTAACTCTGTGAGAGGACTTGGAACATTCGTAGAATCAATATAGTCAAGCCTGGTTGTTTGGTTACATTGTGCATCCAACGCATTACCATACTGCAACATAAATTCCACCAGATTAAAGTGAGGCCTGGAAAAACGTTTGAAGAAACTATTCTCTGATTCAGATATAGAAGTTGTCTTCAACAAACAACCCATCGGTAGATCTCTAAAATAAGCGGGGACCCAAAACTGTCTATGACCATACATGTTCTTTAACCACCCTTCCTCCTCTAAACCATATCATTCCATAGCAGAATTCCACGACTCTTCAAATTCCTCAGGCTCTAAAAAATCCGACCAAACACAGGAATTCAAATCCTTTTTAAAAAATTCATTTGCAAAAAGATTTTTTGAAACCTTCTCAGATACCTTCATCATGATATGCCACATACACCAACGATGACGAGTTTCCCTCAAAACATTTTCAATTGTGGGTTTCATTGTTGGGTCCTGGTCTGTAATTATTAGCTTAGGATGTGCACCCATACATGCTAGAAAATGAGTAAACAACCATGAAAAAGATTCAATATTTTAATTTGAAAGAAAACATGTTGCAAAGGTAACAGGACATCCATGGTTCTCCTTACCAGTAAAGGGTGCAAAAATCATACAGTACCTACATCAAAAAAAGAAGAGAAGACGAGGTTAATAATCTCAATATAGTAACATGTAAACCTCAATAAACCTCAATAAGTAAGAACCTCAATAAACATAAGTAAGAACCTCAATAAACACCATTAAGAACCTCAATAAAAACTAACCTATTAGTTGAATAAGTAGTGTCAAAAGACACCACATCACCGAACATCTGATAGTTTCTTCTAGACACGACATCAGACCAGGACAACCGTGTCAGCTTATCAGCAGCGTCTAGTTCATAAGCGTAATAAAAACCATCACAACAAACACATCTGAGTTAAAATAATCTCAACGTCATATCCTTCCATGCTTGACTTTATATCACGAGAAATATTTTTGATGTCAGTTACCGTGCAGCCAACAGCGTCGTAACCCCCCATAACCTCTTTCAAAAGATTGAATGTCATTGTAGGACGAATATTAGCTTTAACACAATCCTCAGCAAAATTAAGATGGACAAAATCCAGATTCCTATTTACTTTCATAAACTGCTTGTACTTGGGCTCAACCATAGAGTGGCTACGTTCCTCAACAAAGTGTTGCACAACATATCTAATCACACCAAAGTCGGATACAAACTTAAAAGATATCTTGGCTTCACATTCACACCTCTTGGATACACGCCCACGTTTACTACTGGAAGCACCTTCCTTCTATATCATGTAACTGCTTCACACCCTCCCTACTACATACCATATACTGCCAAGTAATAATGCCGCATGTTGTTTTTCTACTAGATTTTCGAGGATCAAATCCAACCTCTTTAGCATAATCTTCATAGAAGGAGATAGCAACATCAAGTGACTTAAAAACTTTTTTCAACAAAAGGCCTTAATTCTTCTTTGCACAGAGATGTAACTTTAACTTAAACATAAATTCAACATTTTAGAAAACTTCAACATATCAGGTTACAAAAATCAATAATAAAGTATAAAAACATCAATAAATTACATTATCAACACACAACATAAAACATACAAATATTAAAATTAAGAAACAGAGAATAAGAAAAAAAACAGAGGAAACAACATATGAATAAAACTAATAATAATCATCAAACAAACTGAGACAAAAAACACTAAAACTAGTAGTACTAATCAATGAAAAAACTACTAAAAGCAAAGCATGTTTTGAAACATGAACTATCAGAATAAAAAATTACAAAAATTACTAATGAATGTATGAAACAACAGCTCGAATATAAACAGAAACTTCAAATACAAAAATTGAGAAGATGCATATCGAATGATTCAAAACTAAAACATAAAAGCACAATTATTAACACATACCCGTCATTACTGAACAAAGACAAGCAAAATAACTTCGAAAAGGAGACAATCACGATAGGTTGATGTGATCGGCAGAAATTGACAAGCAAAATAGCTTCAAAAAGAAGAAAATCGTGTGAAGACTCAATTTGATGAGATCGCCAGATTTTGAACATTGAGAATCAATTCCTCCAATATATAATAGCGTGATTTAGAAAATATAAATTTGGAAAGAAATCTCTGAGATTTGAAGATCGATTTGATGATACGAAAGAGGAGAAGAGAAATTTTAGGGAGGAGAGATTTTAGGAATATAAATCTGATCGTGAATTAGAGAGTTTGGAATGCAAACAATTGGAATGGACTAAAATACCCTTTTTATATTATTTAAACTAATAAAAAGAAAAAAAAATCTCAAATTTAGCTAAATCAAGCCCTTGGATTAGAAGAATGAACGGTTATGATGAAGTCTTAATTTGAGATTGACAATTAGTTAGCATATGATCATGCCCCTAGTATATAGTATAATGATGTATAATTATATATGTCCCCACAAAATAGGAAAGATTTTGTAGACATGAGTTTTATATCGGAGTACGCATTAATTGATTTGTGTATTATAGTTATAGATTACACAAGCACATATATTATATAATCCCACTAAATTAGGAATCATAGTATACTATATAACTTTCGGACTATTTTCAATAGAGATAAATCAATTAACAACTAATATCTATAATAATTCAAATCAAATGTAAGTATGGAAATCAAATTTGTTATAAATTTTGATTTAAGTTGAGTAATTTAATTATTTGATTATTTTTGCATAATATCATTAATAAAATTTATGATTATCTTGAAAATATACAAATATAAAACATCTAATAATATATTAATAAAATGCATAGGTATGAAATAATATTCAATCTTCATACTCACATACACACATATATATATAGCATACGCATGTAAGAGAGAGGGTGTGATTAATTGCTAACTCTATCTTTAATTGCTAACTATAATTAATTTTAAACTATAAAATTTGTAGAGGTTTAGTGGTTTATAAATTGACATGTGAAATTTCATTTTATTATTATTTAAATTTAAAAAAATATGAAAACTATTAAAATTAGGATTTTAGATCGAAACATCAATATAGAGTATTTAACATATCAATACTATTAATTGAACATCCCAACACAATTTTATATTCATATTGTATAAGCGTTACATTAACATATTGTGATAGGTACATTGACATTAAGCTGACTCTTCAAAAACACGAAAATTCAAGAATTTTTTTGAAATTTTGACATCGGAACATATGCAAGTGAGATCTTGCTAGAATCCTTATTAAATTATCTTTAATTTGATATAAGTTGTGTTAAAATATAATTTAAATTGAAATAGTTATAATCATTTAAAGTTTTGAGATATATTTTAAAAGTTAATTATAATTAACTTTTTTTTATAAATGATACTCCCTCCGTCCGCGAATAGGAGTCTCATTTTTCCATTTTAGTCCGTCCGCGAATAAGAGTCCCGGTTCATAATTACCATAAATGGTAAATAGACCCCACATTCCACTCACATATTATTTAAAACTAATATTTACAAGTGAGACCCATATTCTACTAACTTTCTTCCACCCACTTTTCTTAACATTTATTAAAACTCGTGCTGGAATGGAATGTGACTCCTATTCGTGGACGGAGGGAGTGTTAATATCTTTAATTGACATTTTTTATACACTGTATTGATACTCATGGTTGAATGATCTTGTGCGTTGATTTAATGATCTAATGCTTATCATTTAGTTGTTGTTAGCAATTTAAGGGTCAATTAACAATATAACACACCCAGTAAAGAAGTGTATGCATATTACAATTTGAATACATATAGATAACTAATCAATTCCTACTATATTTATGTAACTATATTTGGTTGAGATAAATTATTAACAACCAATCTCTACAATTATGCTGATCAAAATTATTATAGCACAATCGATTCTAAGATTCTCTATTTATGATAAAGTCAACAACTAAGTCAAATTTATTAGTATAAATTTTAATTTAAATTCATAAATAATTGAATTAATTGAATATTTTTTGCATAATCATTAATATATCTGTACATATATTTGAAATATACAAATATAATATAACCATGTGTCAAAATGTAATAAATTAATTCTAGGAGACATGGTTGTGTTATGAGTAATTGAGTTTGTTACTTATGTTATGCCATACATAAGTTGGATTCTGCTGGGCCTGGACCGGTCCATGGCCTGGGTCGGGCTTTGAATGGGCTTGGTCTCAAGCCGATCCTGGGTTTGTAAAAAGGTCCATTTGAAGCCCAATTAATCTACTTAGTCCATCCCAAACCTGATTCATTTTATTGGTGGGCCGGTCCTAGGCTAGACTGGGTCGGCCTGACCTATTTGACATCTCTATGCACAAACATAATAAGTAATGTATATTAATAGTTATTGGTAAAGAAAGCATTCACATGATTATACACTTTAGGAACTCTTCAACTATGGCAATGCAGGGTCCACTTGTAACTCATGAGAGAAATGATGCTTTAGACTTTAGGGAGTAGACTAGTTTTTATATGAAATTGTGGAACTTTGTAGAGTAGACTAGTTTTTATATGAATTTTAGAACTTTGTAGAGTAGACTAGTTTGTTTTTGTTACTATGATTACTAATCTTGCCCACACATAGCAAGTGAGCACATGATGACCACAGACAATTTAAGTGGTAGCGATTTTTATTTTCTTTGTTACAAAATTTTGGCTCTCGCTTTTTAGTAATTCGTGAATGTGACACCCCAATAAGCCAAGCCAATTTAAAAACGATCGTCCTATTCTTGATAGAAACATTTATTTGCCACGTATTACCTTCTGTCTTTTAAAAATAATTATTTTTATTTTTATCCTTTAAAATTAGATACTTTCTATTTTAAAAAACATTAATTTTTCAATAAATTAAAACTCATTTTTCATTAATAACTTTTTTTAATCTATCTCTCCCAGTGTTTTTCTAATTGTGTATTAAAAGTGGTGTTATTTCAAAAATTTCTATATTTAAATGGCAGAGGTAGTATATTAAGATTATATACAATGTATAATGTATAATATCACCTTTAATTATAAGTACAATATTAAGTTTGTATGATAATAGTATTATTACATTGAAATATGGATATTTTACTAAGAAAACCTCTTATATCCCACTTAGGAATATTATTATTAAAAAACTGGTTTCTTTAGTTTTTTTACATGAAAATCTATAATAGATTCAATGATGAAGTAGATGAATTCATGGTTGTGAAGTATATGTAAAATTTATTCTTAATGTCAAACTGTAAAATAAAAAAAAACAAAGTTATTTTCAGATAACACAGATCACTTTTATAAGAGTATGTTTTTTTTTATCATTTTAGAAAATTTGGGTTTTAAAAACATAGAGATGACCTTAAACGAATTAAAAAAGACCGAGTATGTTTCAAATCCGGATTTTTAAAACAAAAGTATCTTCTAACAAATGACATTCGTATTATCTAAAATTTCTTCCGTATTTTAATTATGCGGTTTGACATATAAATTGACTTTTATTTTGAGCACAATTATGACCAGGCATGCTATTTTATAAGTTAAGTCCTAATAGACCTCACAAATAAATGAACATATTGCTTATATCTTAAAAATGTTTAACTTTTTCTTTTTTTTGCCAGTTTCTAAAAAATAGAAAGTTTTCATTTTAGAAATGTTTTTCTATTTAATAAGGTGATTCATTTTTCACTAATACATTTTTTTTTTCTTTTTATATTTATTACTTTATCAATTTTATATTAAAATCTGTGACCTTTTAAAATTTAGGAAACATAGGGAGTATTATTTTCATGCTATTTTACAAGTTAATCCTAAAAGACCACACAAATAAATGAACACATTGCTTATATTATTTTCTGACGTAAATCTTTCTCTTTTTTTTTGGCATAATATATATATCATCAAATTTTCCAATAAGTGGAAGAGGGTTTTTCTCTAATAAGTGCCAATAAAAATGGTGTTAAAACTGGTAATAGTAGTGGACACCATTGGTATGCGATAAGTGATTGACTGGGACAATAATTGTAACACAAAATTTGAAAACTTTCATTTTAATTGTTTTCGAAATATTACTCAAACGATGTCCACATTCCTCAACCATTTTGGATTCTTCTCAAGTTTTCTTCAATTTTATATTCTATGTATAGTGTTTTGCAACTTATACACCAATTCTATTATGAGGAAAAAACAACCAGCGATTTATTTGTATGGTACCTATTTATCAATCCAATTAGCTATAGTCACAATCAATCTCAAATTGAATTACAGGACCATTATTTTGGTTTTTGGTCCAGATGCTAAGAGTACCAATTATATTTTGATTTCCCCACCATCACCCATTATTCTTCATGTATATTCCAATATTTAATTGCATCCAACATCTATATTTAATTATTTATTCATTGGGTTTCACTTTACTATATGTACGTTAATGGAATGCTACTATTTTGAAAGAATACATGATCAAATTTTCTAGTTTAGCTACATGAGACCACCCTTTTTTATAATAATAATAATAATAATAATAATAATAATAATAATAATAATAATTTGAAATAAAATACATTGGAATTATAACTAAAAAATTGTACTTATTGAAAGTGATTGATAACGGCTTATACGTTGAAAATTATTTGGTATAATATTGGCCAAGTGAAGCCACAAAGTGAAAAAAATAATGATAGACATACATTTTTGCATTCTTCAATTGACTAACGCCTATAGCCAATTTTAGTAATTTGTTTCTCAATACAACAAAGGGGCTTTAATGAGCATAGACTTTGCTAGCACAACGAACACATGTACATGTTACAAGCACTTAGCAAACACAAACGATTCAATTTAAAAAGGATAAAATTTCGCGAATTATCGAACACCAACATGCTTAGTATTTTTCATAGGCCATCAGTACTTGCCGAGCAAAAGGTCATGTGCTTCGCCTTTTTTAGTGCAAACAAATCGGGATACGAGAATTTAGATGGAGTATTGCATTATAGGATTCAAATCCTACCACATCTCAACCTACTCCACACTATACAAATCTATTACTATGATCAACTAGGATCTATTATCTCATCGTATTTTTTAATCTAACCTAAAATTATATCTAGACTTTAAATTTAGGTCAATTAGATAGAGAGTTGATCTAACTAATCAGAAAAAAAAAGTCTGACTCTCCACCTTAAAGGTCAAGGAAGGGTGTTGACAAATCAAACAAAAATAAATATAAAAATAACACTCTTCAATGTAAAAGGAGATCTAAAATGGAATCAATTCTCCTTCTATTACCAATCAATTTTAAAATGGAATCTCATAAATTTTTATCACCTAACAGTAACACCAACTCTCCTGAATGTAAAAGATTACTTCATTGAGAGCATATGAGGTCCTTTTACAGTTGGATTAGAATTCATAGTACAACCTTATTTACCTATATGGGTGAAATAACCAAACGATGAGTACATTAAATAATTAAAAATAGCATCAAACTTTGGGAAATAAATACTCTCTGTACCATTTCAAGTGATTGACTATTTTTCGGTACGTGTTTGAGGAATATGATACTCCATCCGTCCCCAAAGAATATATACTTTGAGTTCAACACGAGTTAATGCAAAATTGATAATATAAGAGAGAGGTAGAAAGAAAAAGTAATTAAAGTATTATAGTGGAGAATGAGTCTCACCTCATTTCGAGATAAAAGAGTTTCCAAAATTAGAAATTGTATATTTTTGTGGGACGTGGGTAATAATAAATAGTTAAAGTGGAGAGAAAGTAAAATAATTAATAGAACAATATATATACGGCTATCTTCTACTCCCTCTGTCCCATTAAAAATGAAACGTTTTCCTTTTTAGGTTGTCCCAATAAAAATGAAACGTTTCCTAAAATGAAAACAATACTCTCTCTACTTTTTCTTCTCTCTTACTTTACTCTCTCTTCATTAACTCACAAAACACCACTACATAAAATATTGTGCCGGAAACCAAATGTTACATATTTATTGGGACGGAGGAAGTATATTCTTACTTTACTTTCTCTCCATTTTAAATACGTATTTTTATTATCATCTCTGCAAAACAACGATCAAAAAGAAATCAATCACTTGAACTGAGACAGATGAGTACTTCTTACAATTGGCACACATTGCAAAAAACATACTGTAGCACGTATTTGCATATCACCATAGTGCTTGGTAATATATGGAGTACAAAAAAAAACTAATAAAATACTTCATTTTTGTTGTAAATGTGCAATAACTTAGCGATAAACCCGTACATACTCGTTAATTCTATGTTAGCGAGCACTTTGCCTATTTTAACGAGTCCAACGCTTTTGTAGTTTTTTGTTACACTAATCCCAAAAAGAATATTATCTACAAAAATACCATATTGCAAATGGTAACGCGATAAACCCAATGTAAAAGATAAGTTTGAGACTTTTAGAAATGATTCTTCAAATTCAAATTATATGCCCCACGGCCCCAACTCAACCAACTAGATTATGTGACAAATAGTTATTGGTAAAATGATCATATTTATATCATTATATGAGGACATGGCTTGCAAATATAGGCCATAAACTTAAACGAGTGTGCCCCGTTCACTTAAAATGCCAATTCGGTTAAAGTATAAAATTCTCCACATTTAATTTTCAGTCACTTGGAAAATAAATAATTAAACCAAGTTGTCAATTATTGCTGTCACTAGCACGTCATCGTCAAGCTCATACCTTCGAAAGACATTTAGAGAAAATGACAAAAATGGAAAGAAAAATATTTAATGTATAAATGGAAAAACAATATTTAATGCAAATATAATACTCCGACGAACATTGTGGAGCCTCTTTTTTATATTACTATGAACAAATTTTATGCAATAGTGAAGGGTATCGTGACTGATTGTCACGTTTTTCAAAACCATGGTTTACATTTATTACTATCATTATCAATATGAATTACAAATTAAATTCATAACGTATAATCTAAGGCCCTCGGCCAATTGTAAACCACACATTTTCTATATTTACGAGCTCAAATGGAAAAGTTAACTATAATCCTTTTCAAAAATTAAAATAGAAACTAGGAACAAATTTTTTTCTGTGAAACATGTATGAATTCATTGTAAAAGTATACTATCTCGAAATTTGAAACTCTTATAGTAGTCTTTTTTATCCAAGACTACAAATTAATTTTACAGAGTGATGATCTATTTCATTATATTTAAAATGAAGTCGTAAAATATAATTAAATATCATAGTAGGAAAAAAAAAAGTGAAAAGGGATTGGCAAAAAGTGTAGAGTAGATTTTGGAAGCGGTGTGGGCGATATAAATGAAGTCGCATTCATGGTGGACACGCGTTGAAGGCCACCCCACACATGTCTATTTACCTCTTCCTTTCGCTTTTGGTTTCATATGTCATCTTTATAAAATGAAAAGTTAACGTTGTTAAATTTATCTTTCAGAAAATGGAGCTAACTTTAATACCGAGTTGTAGTTGTTAACTAACTCACTTCCCTATGCATATCTCTGATTAATAGGTTAAAAGATTTGAATCGTCATTAACTAAGAGCATCCCCATCGCGGCGTCCGTTCGTCTGTAACAGCGCAGCAAGGACGAGCTCGTCCGTCGCTGTGAGCCATCGTCCGTGCCAGCGGCACGGCGCTGCTCTTAGCTAAGAGCACGTTCGTGCCGCTGAGCACCCTTACGTGGCGTGTTCTGATTGGCCAACGGCATAGCCGTTGGCATATTCAATTTCTTATTTTTATTTTTTTAAAAAATTTGAAATTAATTAAAAAAAAACGTTTTTAAATAAAAAAAATATTTTCCCACTTCCCAAAAAATTATATCCGTTTTCTACCCACTTTTATTTTATTTTTCAATTCTTTCCCCAAAAATCACATTTTCATCTATAAATACCCTCACTTCAACACAAAAAAAATCACATTCTCATCTATTCTATCATCTACATTCTCTCATATTTTTTCTCATAATCTCTCATCTAAATTCTCACCACACTACACAATGTCCGGCTCTGGCAATCACCCCTCCGGCAATCGTGGTTGGAACCACGATTGGTTCAACTCCGACTCATTTCCTAGTCCGAAAACGCAATTTTTGGCTCCTCCTTAAACCCAAGGTTCGCAAGTTGCGGGTGGCTACCGCCCTTACCCGGTGGACGACCAAAATGCCTCCGGGTTCGGGTGGGCACCCGAACCCTGATCGGGAGGGAGCGACAGCTCTACTCCTACTCCTACTTCTATTCCTACTCCTACTCCTTCTACTCGTGGCACCCGCACCCCGTACACTCTGGGTGAGATGATGGCGATGTTCAAAGCCTACTTGGCAGTCTCTGAGATCTAGAAGTTGGCACGAACCAAACCGGGGAAACGTACTGGTGGCGCATCACTCGTCTTTACAATAAAACCCGGTCGGGGGGAACCATCTATCGCAATGATAGTATGGTGCGCAATTGCATCTTCAGATGCAATGACACAATCGGTAAGTTCCAGGGGTATTACCTCCAGGAAGAGCAGTCGGCGGGGAGCGGCACGAGCGAGCTCGACATCATCACTGCCGCCTTGGCGACCTACCAACGCATGGAGTTAAAAGCATTCAAGTATCTCGATTGTTGGCAGGAGGGGTGCCTTCATCCGAAGTATAGGGGCGGCGTAGTAGCATCCTCCTCCAGCTTCTCCAGCAAACGATCGAGGTCGGTAGCCCTATCTGACGGCGCCTCCGATGATGTGGCTACCCAACTTACCGAAACTAGCTTGGGTAGCCCCAACGCTGGCCCGAGCAGTTCCCGCCCGGCCGCAAGGAAGGAAGAAGGCGACGGTCACCCGCCGTCGCGCCCCGACTGCCCCCGCTCCCTTTGTGCCTCCTCCACCCCCGAACAACACGTTGTGGACCCTCTTGGGTCAACTCTATATGAACGATACGTCTAAGATGACTCTGAAGCAACTTGCAACACATGAGCAAATGATCTGGGGTCTCAAGAGAACATTGGGGGATAGAGGACTAGTCTTCCACGAGGGTATTTTTTAGTCTTTAATTATGTAATTTTTAATTTGTAAGATTTTAATTAAGTATTTTTATTTTTTAGAATTTTAATTAAGTAATTTTTATTTTTTAGGATTTTAATTATGTAATTTTTATTTTTTAATGTATTTTTATAATGTAGAAATGTTTTTAATAATTAAAGTATTTAAATTGAATAATAGAATGATGAGACCCTTGAGCTTGTACTTATCTAAGAGCATGGATGTGGGTGTTGTACTCTTAGCTAGGGACAAGGAGTAAAAGTAGGTCTGGGTCCACCTCCGTGCTCTTAATGCTCTGAGTCAACTACAAACATAAATGGGTATTAATAGTATCTTTTTATTAAAAATAAATGAAAAACAAAATTATGAAAAATGGTCCTGACTCTCACTTTTTAAAAACTGAATTATGTATAATGAAGTTTGTAGTTTTCACAATTATTCTATCTGTTACATTTTCAACAAAATATGACAGTCGATTTTAAACATGGCATTTACTATACTAACACGGGCATCACACTTAGGAAGAGAGTTATCATTCCAAACATTGTTATTTTCTTCGTCTGCAAAATGTTGTCCATGTTTGATTCGGCACGTGTTTTAAAAAATATGAAAAAAAATAAGTAGAAAAAATTAGTGAAATGTGGACCCATATTTATATATTAATTTTATAATAGGATGAGAGTGTAATGAGTTAGTGGTAAGTAAAGTCCATTTACTAAAAATGAAAAAAAAAAAGAAGTAAAAGACAATATTTTATGGATGGACCAAATGATAAAAATAGATAACATTTCACGGACATTGTAGTTATAATATTTACTCTTTTTAAATACTAAATCAAATTTAAACTCTCGTTGCAAATTGTGCTATCGTCCATAGAATTATATTTAGAGGAAAAAATTCTGATATTTGTGATTATTTTATTGGTGCAAGTGCAACCTAAGGTTTTGTTAGGATTAGAGAGATAATTGGGCTTATAATTTGTATTTACTTCTTATAGCTATCTAATTAACCGAAACTTTTATAAAATGATCTCACATGTTATAATTTGTGTTCAAAGTATAAACCTTATAAAATTACGAAAACCAAAATTATAAATATGCTTATTTGAAGAAATAAAAAGAAAGTGAATAGAGTATTATTATTTGAAGAAAGCCCTATTTATTTGTAAAACCGTTTGAACTTTTTCATGTTTTCCAATGTTCTAGGGTGGAATAGATTGGGGCCGGATATCATGATGCAACTTTTTACTTCACTATATTAAAAAAATTATAACTATCTAATTACCCTATAAAATTATCTCACAGTTATAATTTGTGTTTAAAATAAACCTTACAAAATTACAAACAAAATTTATAAATATGATTATTTGACCAATATTTGCGGAATCGAATCCGTGTACAACCGAAAAAGTTATACTCTTATCTTTAAATAGTAGTAGTAAATTTAAGGGCGTCGTAAGTATTAATGTAAAATGTACTATATACAACAAAAGAAATAAAAAAAAAAGTAAATAGAGGAGTATTTTTAGAGAATGAGAATAGAGGAAAAATTTATAAAACAACAAATCTATGTGACCAAATTTTGTACAACCAAAATCTAGTTTATTTGACCAAAAATAGGTTTATTTATGCATTTAATTAAAATATTTAGATGCATATATAATACATGGAAAGTGCATAATATTGTGGTCATATATTTATAATTTTTGTATTATTTTTTTATTTTTTTAGAACTATAAATATAATTAGTGCATACTTTAATTCAAATATTAAAAACAATAGAAAGAAAATTCAAATATAAATATAAAAAATGAGGTTAAAGGCTAATAAGTCTTTTTAACTTATTCACTTACTATATTTATAATTTTAATATATAATTAATCCATCAAATTATTAATATAACTTTACTTTAGTTGTACAAAATTTGGTTGTTTATCATTACTCTTTATAAAAATGTGACTATTATTCGAAGAAAAGATGAATGGACATGAAATAGGGAACTTTTTCATGTTTTCTCCAATGTTCTAGGGTGAAAAGTTTAGATTGGGGCCGAATATCATGCACCTTTTTACTTCACTAAATTCAAAAAAAGTCACATCATGATATACACATGAGAGTAAACAAGCTTATATATACTCAATAAATTAATAACACACATAATTATCTACAACAATAATAAACGATCAAAAATATTGCATGGCTAAGCTTCACTTTAATTTCCCCAAATGGGGCCACGCCCACTAAGCCCTCGCCACGTGTCCGCCTCTCCTGCCTATTTATGCATGCTTTGCTGCCCTCCCTTTGAAACAAACACACACTTGTTTCGCTCTGCAAATACCACCACCATTACTCTCTCCTTTTTCCCCAAATCAGAGATTCAAAATGTTTATCGAGAGCTTCAAAGTCGACAGCCCCAACGTGAATTACACAGACACTGAGATTCACTCTGTCTACAGCTACGACACCACCGAGCTCGTTCACGAGAACAAAAATGGCTCCTACCAGTGGACCGTCAAGCCCAAAACTGTTCAATACGAGTTCAAAACCGACGCTCGTGTCCCTAAATTAGGGTAATTTTCATTTTATTTTTTTCGTGGATTTTTTTAATGATGGAATTGAATTTTAATTTGATTTTGTTGTAGGGTTATGCTTGTTGGGTGGGGAGGGAACAACGGCTCAACTCTGACTGCTGGCGTCATCGCTAATCGCGAGTTAGTTTCTCTCCCTTTTTCTATTTAATTTCATGAATCAGGGGAAAAGATTGAATTTTTGAAAGATCTGTGATGAAAATTGAGAAATGGATTGTGTGAATGTTGAAAAATCAGGGGGATTTCGTGGGCGACGAAGGATAAGGTGCAGCAGGCTAACTATTTCGGGTCACTGACCCAGGCTTCGTCTATCCGGGTCGGGTCATTCAATGGGGAAGAGATTTATGCTCCATTCAAAAGCTTGCTCCCAATGGTATGCATATTTCTCTATCCATTTAGTCACCTTGTTTTGTTGTTTGATTGCCTAATTTGGAATTTACATATGGAATTCCTTTCAAAATAGAGTAATGATTGAATTGAATGGAATAGGTGAACCCGGACGACATCGTTTTTGGGGGATGGGACATAAGCGACATGAATTTGGGGGATGCAATGGGGAGAGCTAAAGTGCTAGACATTGATCTTCAAAGGCAGCTCCGGCCCTACATGGAGCACATGGTCCCGCTCCCGGGGATCTACGATGCGGATTTCATCGCAGCCAATCAGGGGGCGCGTGCCAACAACTTGATCAAGGGGACCAAGAAGGAGCAAGTTCAGCAACTCATCAAAGACATTAGGGAGTTCAAGGAGAAGAACAAGGTTGACAGGGTGGTGGTGCTGTGGACCGCCAACACCGAGAGGTACAGCAACGTGGTTGTCGGCCTCAACGACACGACTGAGAATTTGATGGCCTCGTTGGAGAGGAATGAATCCGAGATCTCCCCCTCCACCCTGTTTGGAATAGCTTGTGTTCTTGAGAATGTGCCTTTTATCAACGGGAGCCCGCAAAACACATTCGTCCCCGGGCTGATTGAGCTGGCTATTAGTAGGAACTCTTTGATTGGCGGAGATGATTTCAAGAGTGGACAGACTAAGATGAAATCTGCTCTAGTTGATTTCCTAGTTGGGGCTGGTATTAAGGTATTCATAATTAAATCATCAAGAATCACAATTTGTTCAAAATCACACATTTCTAATGTTACATTTTGTGTATTGCAGCCTACCTCAATAGTGAGTTACAATCACTTGGGAAACAACGACGGAATGAACCTCTCCGCCCCTCAAACCTTCCGCTCCAAGGAGATCTCAAAGAGCAACGTCGTGGATGACATGGTTGCTAGCAACGGCATCCTCTATGAGCCTGGCGAGCACCCTGATCATGTTGTTGTTATTAAGGTACTATTCCCTCCGACCCACTTTAGCAGTCCCGGTTTACCAAAAGCATTGTTTATAAAGTTGAAAAGAAGGTTTATAAATAGTACTTTGATTTGATTTTGTAGTATGTGCCATATGTGGGAGATAGTAAGAGGGCGATGGACGAGTACACGTCGGAGATCTTCTTGGGAGGCAAAAGCACCATAGTGATGCACAACACTTGTGAGGACTCTCTGCTCGCAGCTCCCATCATTCTAGACTTGGTCCTTCTCGCTGAGCTGAGCACTCGAATTCAGCTTAAAGCCGAAGACGAGGTTAATTACTATACTCAACACTAATTTTATAGCAAATCATATTTTTTCATAATCACTCACTTTTAAGTTTATTGCAGGCAAAATTCCACTCTTTCCACCCTGTGGCCACCATCCTGAGCTATCTGACCAAGGCCCCTCTTGTAAGTACACTACAAAAACTCTCTTTTCTCCGTAATCATGACTAAGACGGCTTGCGACTATATTGCGTTACGTGTAGATAGGTGTGATAAGAAAAGAAAAATGCGGTCCATGTTCAAACAAGTTGATGATATATACTCTTAATTGATGTGTATGGACAGGTGCCTCCGGGGACACCGGTGGTGAACGCCCTGTCGAAGCAGCGGGCCATGCTGGAGAACATATTTAGGGCTTGCGTTGGATTGGCTCCCGAAAACAACATGATTTTGGAATACAAGTGAACGTGCTAGCTTCAACAAATTTATCATCCTTTTATTATCTGTTACTTTTATTATAAGACTGCCTTTTCCCTTTATTTTTTGCTTCCTATTAGTCTATTTTTTTTTCCTAGCTATTGCAAGTGTATTTTATTTGCTGTAGCTCTTTCTGAGCCTATCCATCTCGTCTGTATGTAAACTATTGTTCTTATTTCCAAGTTAATCTGTTCAATTAAGAGAAAAGTGTTATTAATGGCCTTTGTTTTAGTACGTCATTTTCTGTATACATTCATACATTGCAGCTGGCTTCCTCATTAAAAAGTAGATGAACAATCATTATACTACAAATTAACGGAAAAAGTAAAATAAAATCGTGGTTTGGAACTTATGATTGTGAAAGTTATAAAGTGGTGACCAGGCTAAATTTATTCGGCATATATTGTTATTATTATATTATTATTGAAACATATATAATTTTATAAAAATAATTTGGCTTAGAATGATGCGAAAAATCCTCTCTAATCCAGCTGAATACAGTATGTTTTTGGATTTATTCTTTGCCATCATCAAATCATTAGTACTACTACTAGTTTACAATTGGGCTGATTTAAGATTTAGGATAAAATGGATCCAATTTACATCAACCCGGCCCATTTATCTCACGGAATAAGGCATGAGTTTTAGGGCCGCCCTCCTAATTAACTTGTAATTAAATAATAGTAGTACTATATTTTTCTGACATTTACATGTAATATTTGTATAATATACTTTATCGGCCTCACAAGTTCCGTATTATAGTTTGCAAATAAATTGCTATTTATTTGCAAATAATTACTCCATAAAGGAAAATATAACATCGAGACGTAAAAAAAGGAAATCGAAGGCTGCGGTTTGTATCATATGAAAGTATTACTAAGTCTTTATTTAAGTTAGATGAACCTGATATTAATAAATACTAGTAGTAGTGGTAGTATATTTGATCCAATGGGTTGGGTTATGGAATGAGATTACAAGTTACAACTCATTTTTCATTATAATGTAATTATAAAATGGGCCGGATCCGGGTCACCCGGCCCATATTACAACAATTCATGTGCATTGCACGTTAAAACAGTATTCGCTGATTAATGAGCTTCGCCGATTACTATGCAGGATCTAATCTAATTGATTGACAATTATGATTAATCACAGAAACCGGGTCAACTTAAAATCATTTATCATGGGTCAACCCAGATCCAACCTGGGTACTCTTAAAACTTGCTCTTCCTTTAAGTTAGCTGGCCTCCATCACATGCAATTTCAATTTTATCTTACTATCAATATACATATCAAAAATTCTAAAATTGCCTACCCTAGAATAATACTCCTCCATAAGTGCATTTACTATAGTAAATTGATACACTAGTATTAATTAATCCAGTAGCCAGTGTAGTGGACCCTAGCTACTTTAACAAATGATTCTCCCAATTCCATTATTTGTTTTGTGATTATTATACATTTATGTATTAGTTGTAGTCAGTAATCTATGTTTGTGCATATTTATTAAAACTGCTTTTGCAAAAGGTTCGAAATTTCTTTGTTAAGGAATCACTTTTTTTTTTTTTTTTTTTTTTTCGTTTCCTCTTTCTTATCCTCACTATATGCTTTTTCTTCATGGTTAATTCACACATCATATGAGATATAGCGACAAAAAGCATAAATTAAGATTAGTAGGAAAAGGAATCACATAAATTTATCCAAATAATAATAAATCATCAATTATAGAACTAATTTGATTAAATTGAAATAAATTTAATTAATTAGAAATTAAAAAACCCCACCGACGCTGATAATGACAACAGCCCATGTGACGACCTCGCTGTGTGCCGCCCCACACTATACATATACACCATCATCTTCACCCCCAATCTTCACTCTCTCTCTCTCTTCCACCGCCGCGCATATAATTTGCGAGTGAAAATGTCGAGATTTTTGGTGGTGCTTTTAGCTGTATGCGTCGTTCCGGCGATGGTGAGTGCTCGTTTGGTGAGCGAGCCGTTCCATTTGCAGGGATATGTCTACTGCGACACCTGCCGCTGCGGCTACGAGACCGATGCCACTGAGTATATGGACGGTCAGTATTGCTCTCTCTACATATTTGGGGATTTCCAGATTTTAGTTGAATTTGGATTTATTTTTTAGATCTATGTTAGCTTCAGCATTAATTGCTTTCATTTTACAATGTAGTTGGGGTTTTTTTTGTTTCTAATTTCAGTGATGATATTAGTTGAATTGAGCTGATCCTTTTCAGTTGTTTCCCTAAATTGATTTCCTTTTTATTACAACTTTCTCCAATCCTTCATTACTTGTTGATCGGGCTTCGATTTTTTAAATGTAAAGGAAAGTGAACAAATAAGTAGAATGAGTTACTAGAGTGGAATGTAAGTTGGAAGTTTAAGAAAAGAAATTGAAAATTGCATCTAATGAAGCTGGAATATATTCTTCTATTTTCCGTTTTGATTTCATTTTATTTTTGATAAGTTATTTTGATTTAAACACTAAAAATATTTTAATAATTTTTGTCTATCTTTCTTTCACATTATTATCATCAAGACTATTTCGTTTCAATTAAATGAACTCTCATTATTTTTTCATAAAAAGAACTCCCTCCATTCCAAAGATACACATTTCTTAGCCCCACGAGATTTTAGCAGATGTGATGGTGGTGGTGATTAATGTGATTAATTGGAAAAAGATAGTAGAGCGGTGTAGGTATTAAATGGAGAGAGAGAGAAAAAATTAAATACTATTTGATTGGAGATAGAAAATGGTGGTTGAGTGTATAATTGGATGGAGACAGAAAATTATTAAAAATAGAAATGTGAGATAAATTAAAAAGGAAAGTGTGTCATTTTGAGCATGTATTGCGTAAATACTAAACCGGTCGGACATGGTGCAGGCGCCACCGTGAGAATCGAGTGCCGCGGCAAGGATTCCGACAAGATCACCTTCACCACGGAGGCCGAGACAGGGCAGGATGGGCGTTGGTCCGTGGACGTAGCGAGCGACCGCGGCGACGACATATGTGACGCCGTCCTAGTGAAGAGCAAAAACTCTGAGTGCGCCACCCCTAATGCCGGCCGCGACCGCGCCCGTGTGATCCTCACCCGCAACAATGGAATGACTTCCAACATTCGTTATGCCAACAACATGGGATTCCTCAAGAGGACGCCATTGGCCAACTGCCACCAAATCCTCCAGAAATACCAAGAAACAGAGGAGGATATTTGAGACAGACTTTTGCTCATCGTTGAACATCCCACTATGTTTTATTACATCATGTTTGGATTAGTAGCTTTCTAGTTTCATTGTTGCTCTGTTATGAGATGATGATGATGTTGTGTTATGTGTAATTTTGTGCAATAGTTGCTCGCTATTGATGTAGATCGGATCGTTTCTATAATTTCTTGCCTATGTATGTTGGAAATTGGAATATGATTCTTTTAGTGCATATGTTTATTTTTCAGTAACTTCTCACAAAAATCCACTCTCTAATATAATGGGTCATTCGAATATATGCAAAAATGTTTTACCAACTCAATTGCTGCGTTTATTTGCTTTATATACATAGAAAATATTCCATTTTTATCTTCAAAATATAGTCTTTAGTCTTGTTTTGCAATTTTGGTCAGTCCTACAAAATTAGTCCATTTTCCTTTTTTTGAAAACCTTTTCACTACATATAACACTACTAATAAGGCGAGTTTACAAAATATAGTCATATTTTGCAATTTTTGTCGAGTTCTCCACGCGGCCTTTAGTTCAGTTATCCATTAAAAAAATTGAGTTTTTCTATTTACTAATAGTACTTCTCTTTCTCTCATACTTTATTAATTATGCGACTTAATACTCGTTCCCAGAGACTAGAGTTTTAAAAGGACATAGGGAGTATGATTTAATAACTTTATTTTTACTTTTCTGTACAAACAAGAATCGAGAATTTTATTAAAATTGTTTTAATCTTACATAAAAAAACAGTAAGTAATCAGGTGGATTGAACCCAATTTGATATGGCTAAGGATATCAATCAGGTCGTTCAACGAGTTTTGTGTCAATTCTATTCATATTACTAAGTTAAAAATTTCAATTTGACCATGGTTAGTGACAAACTATCTTTCTCTTTCTCGTAAATATTGGATTCTATTGAATTGTAGTTATTGAGAATATAATATTTACAGAAATATTTTAATCATCATGCATTGGATTAAATTATCAAATTACTAAATTTGTTACTATTTTTCTTTGCGCTTAAATTTTGTTATGCACAGTTGTAATACGTAGCATTTCCTCCATCTCAATCAAAGTGGAACATCTCTAGTTCAGCACTGGATTTTATGTATGGAGAGAGAGAAAAAAAATAGAGAAAATAGTGTTATCATATTTAAATAATACGGAGAGAGTATAAATATGATAAATTTTTCACTTAATAATGTATAAATGGTGATATCATTTGGAGTGAGACATCCCAAAAAGAAAAATGTGTCACTTAGAATAATACGGAGAGAGTATAAATATGATAAATTTTTCTCATTATGCATTAAAGAGATGTACTTATCATATTTGAAATTTGAAAAAAAGTTTTAGACGTTAAATTATAGTACGATGATGTTATATAATTTATTTTCTTAATTTTCATCGCTAACTAAGCATGATTAAGTGATTAACCACATACTTTTATCACGAATTCCAAATATTTAGGATTAGAGTTAAGACAATGTTTACGCCATTTTTTAGCCTACAATTTGAGTAGAATTGACCTGAAATTTGATAAGCTGGCTCAATTAACATCCCTAGCTGGGCTTAGTGTGTGGGTTGAACCTTTCATTAATAAAACGAAGCCCATTTCAACCCACCAAAACTTTAATTAGACGACTACTCCCAACAACCACCGCCCGCCGAAGCTCCGACGATTTCATTTCAGCTTGGTAAAGCCTCTTTCTCCCGTTTCTTAGCTAACATTTCTTGCTTTTCGATCCGATCCTCTCTATCTTCAGTCGCAGATTCTTAATAGAATTTCCTAAAATTTGGTTGTTGGAATGGAAAGTATTCAATCTGAAATCTAAGTAGTTTTGGATTAAGCAAATTTTCATAATTCATGTTACTAACCTCAAGTTTTCCATCTCATTGTGTAATTCAAATCTAGCTGCATTTTATGTGTGTGAACTGAAAGATCGCGTGAATACGCTCTGATTATGTCTCGTGAAGACGTAATTTGGATTCAAATTGATACTAATATTCAGTAGTTTGTTGTGTTGCTTGGTATATTCTGAAAATTTGGGGTTGAACTTGTTCAAACTAATTGTTTGTGATCCATTGATTTCAATGTTGTGTTTTTCTTTTTCCCTTTTTATTTTTTAAATTTATGTTATTATGATTTGTCTTGATTTCATAGTTAAACTGCTTATGTTGGATTGTTTAGGGGCTTTAGATTTTTAAAGAATGACTGCTGTGGCTACTAGTGCTCTTTATCAATCCTTCAGCTCAAAAGTGATAGATAGATATGGTTCCCTTTCTCATTCTTGCAAGAGATTTCAAGAATTATCCATTATATCACCTCCAGATGGTTTTCGGGGCGATCACAAGGGCTATGTAGGAGAAAGGAATGGCTATAGACTAGCTAGATTGCACTTTTCCCGTTCATCATCAAAATGCCAGGCAACACGGCTGCATCCTGTTTCGTCCGTTTCCTCTATCAAGAATCATTCGTATAGTTCTCAGACTGCAGAGAGTAAGTGAATTGCATTTGGAACAGTTTGTTGATGTTTCTGCAGTCTTCTTTATGTTTATTCATGATGGTTCGGCATTCCTTCAATGTTTTCGCAGACGAGTCTGTTTTGATATTGATGCGGCATGGAGAGTCAATGTGGAACGAGAAGAATCTTTTCACTGGCTGTGTTGATGTCCCCTTGACGAATAGAGGAGTGGAAGAAGCAATCGAAGCTGGGAAGAGAATTAGCAACTTTCCTTTGGACATAATCTACACATCAGCATTGATCCGTGCTCAAATGACAACTATGCTTGCCCTCACACAGCACCACTGCATGAAGGTATTTTGGGTTGTAAACTTGTAGATATCTTTCAAACTTGAATGTTTGCTAGCATGGTTTTCTTATAATGAAAGACCTTCACAGTTCAGATATGATCTATTGACTTTGAAATTTGAATCGTCTGCTGAGTTGGTGTTGTTGGTTTTGGTTGTAATATAAGAATATAGATTTCTTCTGTCAGCTTTGAAACTAAGGTGCCGTTCGGTTACTATGACTCATTATCATATCATTATCCAACTAGGATTAAGTTGTGAGTTTCAATCATATCAACTAAACATAATACATATTCATTCACGAGATATAATCTTTCAAACTGAACGGGGGCCCTAAACAAACACAAGAGTAGAAGCATAAAAGAACTAGTAAAACTGTAAAAGGTCATTGTAGATCCTTGATAGTTCTTATTTTCAAGATTTAGCCTATTCCCCTTACGTAGTGGAGTACTCAACAAGCTAATCAACCAAATTCCGTGATGGAAAGAGATATGCATCCTTTGGAAGTTGACCTACTCAGATTTATCAGGTTCCTATAATTATGCATCATGACGAGACTGAACAAGCAAGGATATGGACCCAAATTTATAGTGAAGACACTAAGAAGCAATCTATTCCCGTCATCAAAGCATGGCAACTGAACGAGAGAATGTAACTAACTCTGTATCTAATCCTTATCCGTTATCACGTTATCTACTGTACTCACATTTCTTGCCATTAACTGACAATGTGCGTTTTTCCCTCACAGGTATGGGGACCTACAAGGTTTCAATAAGCAGGAGACAGCTGAATTGTATGGGAAGGAGCAAGTCTACAACTGGCGCAGAAGTTATCATGTTCAGCCACCAAATGGGGAGAGCCTAGAAATGTGCTTAGGGAGAGCTGTTGCCTTCTTCAAAGATCATGTAAGAAATATGCCTATAGTTTTGATCTTTAGGCGTGCCGTGGGAGGGATTTATATGCTTAGACGAATTCTATTCTTGCAGATTGAGCCTCAGCTTTTGAGGGGTAGACATGTGATGGTCGTAGCTCATGCAAATTCACTGAGGTCTATAATTATGTATCTTGATAAGCTGAGTTCGGAAGAGGTAAGGGTTCACATTTTGCCATCTACACACATAATGCTAAGTTTTACACTTTTACTGATATACTATATCTTGTCAAAAGGTTATAAATTTAGAGCTCTCAACCGGTGTGCCTATGCTCTACATATATAAAGAGGGACACTTCATAAGGAGAGGAAGTCCTCATGGATCTTCTGAAGCTGGAGCCTATGCTTATACAGAGGTAACCTTCCCTTATTTATCGTAATTGTCTGTTTTTCGATTGTGAATAGTGTTTGAATAGCAATCATATCTCTATTTATCGTATATCACATTAAAAGAAGGCTTATACAGTTATACAATATTGAAGTTTTGCATTGTGTATTTGTGATCAGATCATCTCATGGAATTGTTTGTTTCATTCTTGCAGAGCTTGGCCGTGTATCGACAAAACTTAGTCGAAACGCCCAATAGTCATGAGAAGATATCTGCATAATACTGTGTTACACAGTCTTTTTTTGTCAATTTTTATTAGATTATTACCTGCAATTTATGAAGGTTTATGCTTATTTCAAGGCCGCTTGTAAGTTAGGAAGATACTGATTTGCATTCTTGGATGAATTAATGTGTTCTCAAATAAGTAAATATATATAGTTTGTTCAGTGCATTTGAATATTATTACAACAAAATTTGTGGCGCCATTGACCAATTGCAATATTAATGCAAAACAAGATTTTCAAATGCATTTAACAAAATAATTCAGGATCTTTCATGGAATCAAAATACTAATATGTAGGACATAGGAGGCAAGTAGGAGTAAAAAAAAAAGGAGAGATGTGATAGTGACATTATTCTTTCCAAAACGATAAAGAAAGAAAGAAATAAATTATGGCTACAGAATAACATATACTTCCTCCGTCCCACAAGAATATGCATTTTTTCATTTTTAGTCCCTTCTATAAAAATATGCACTTTCTAATTTTGGAAAGTCTCTTCTCTCTAATAAGGTGGGATTCATTCCCCACTAACAATACTTTAATTACTTTTTCTGTTTACATCTCTCTTATTTTATCAATTTTACATTAAAACTCATGCCGATACAAAATGCATATTCTTTGGGGACGGAAAGAGTATAGTCTAACAATCATAATTATTCAATCATTCAAAACATGACATAATTAACAGAAAAAGTTGAACATAGTTTAATTTGGAAAATGTATATTTCTATATCAACTTATAGTTCTCTCCTACTCCATTTTTTTAATATGTTGAAATAATGAAATCCATGCGGAGAAAATGGAAATTCTGTAATTCATATTTTATATTTACTTTTTTGGTCAAAACATTTTAGGAATCTAATTAACGTAATATTTCAAAAAAGGAAACATAATTCATTTATTTTTTGTTGGATTTCCAAAGTCCAATCCGCAATTTTGTATTAACCACTTACCTCCACTATAATCCGAAAGACAAGGCGACATAAGCTGATCATTCAACAGAAATTATCTCAAACCAAAACTATACAAAACAACACTAAATAAAATTAATTATAAAAAAAAAAACATCGAAAAATAGCAAGGAAGGAAAATCTAGTAACAACTAGGAAAAAAACAAAAAGTCAATACGCAGAATCCCATGTTCATTCACAATCCTTAAATTTCCTTCTTGATTTGATGCACCAAAATTAGATTTTGGAAATCCAACAATAAAAATGTACATTAACATTGAGAATTGAGAGTCTTCAACTTTTATTAATTTTTCAAACATTTTTTATATGAACGAGTTTTCCGATCGCCAGCCCGGCGGCGCTGACGCCGCCACCACCTCCGCCAGCCCCACCACCACATCTGAGAATTCCGTCAGATGTGAAAAGAAATCGCTAAAGGTATTTTTTTTCTCAAACGGTGATTTCTTGAATGAATTATTATAGTCTCAATTGTTTTTGGTATTAAAATATATGTTTATTATATTATTTGAATGGGATTCTAGTCCATTATTCCAAGGATTTTTAGTTCGAAGAGATCGAATAGCAGAGATAGTTTTTCAGAAGTAGAAGGCCTTCAATCAGACGGAAATAGTAATGAAAATGGTGCGTTTATTTTTCTCGATTTCTTTATTAATATAAAAAAGTTAATTTATGTTATAAAATTGTGATGAATTATATGGAGACAGAAGCAGATTATAATGTTACGTCAAGAACTAAAGCTTTTCTGGAGGAGTCAAACTTCATCCAAAGAGGTATCTCAGGTAAGAATCATTATAACATTCTGACTCCAATGATTCATGTATTTGTTTCATATTTCATACGAATGATTCATGTGCAGAAATACCAAATCATTATAATACAATATCTAAAATTACACTCGTATTATCATACATTATCTGTGACATCAATCTTGTTGGGCAACATTAATTATATTTCAAATTTCGTAAGCAAAGGCCCCGTGCTAATTAATCAATTTAATCTTTAGGCCACTTATCTTTATTGTTAGGGTGGCGAATTGGGCGGGTTGAGTCGTTATCGGGTCAATCTGATGCAATCGGGTCAACCTGATAACGAGCCAATCCAGATCCGATTCGTACTTGATACAAACCCATTAATAATACAATATACTATAAGTGTTGACATAACACGATAATGACACACACTTGATTAAACCTGATTCTTTTAAACCTAATTTACACGATAAACCTTGATTTACATGACTTAAACCTGATTTACATGAACCCAGAGAATAATATTAAAGCTTACTTTTTGAAAAAAATACTATAAAAATAATTAAGTAAAACGAACCCAATAAACTTTTACCAAAACCCATTAGTTTCGTACCCGTTCGTACTGGATTTACGTGTCGTGACCAAAATTGACAACCCTACTTATTGTTAGTCACTGACACATAATAAATTTTAAAATTTATGGTTAATTGTAATGTACTTGTTATACTAATGGATTCTCGTATCTCCTATAATTTTGAAGAGTATCCTCGAAATCCAATGATGTAGTATCTTAACAGCTAGTCTGATCTTGTTACTGCATAACCAAATCTTTGCACGCCACGTATGAAGTAAACAAAGATCGTAAATCTACGTATTTTGGTAGCTTACCTACCAGAAGACTAATTTGCATATACAGTGTGATTTTTGCAGAGATATATTCATTGCATTTTGATAAACAAAGCACAAAAATCATGCATGTAATTTTGTTTTGGAGGATGTCGAAATTGACCCTTTCATGGTCATGAAATTGATATTCGTCACATTTTATTTGTATATTTTTATAATGGGAGGTAGAAGAACATAAGAATAAATGGTTATGGTAATTCTTGAGCTTCTCTCTCAGAGAGGCATAGCGTGGCCGAAGTCGAAACCCTAACCATTCCGAGCCTCGACCAATCATCAATGGCACCACATGCTTTAGTTCAAAATATAAGGTACGAACTAAGGTACTAGGTTGTTAAATTTTAAGGTTTCTTGTTTATGTCTATATGTAAAGGCTTTAAGAGAATTTTTTTTTATTTGAAACACATTAGGGCTTTTGTGGGAACATGGAATGTGGGAGGAAACACTCCTAATCATGGCATGAACCTTGAAGATTTCTTACAAGTGGAGGGATCTGCAGACTTATATGTACTAGGGTAAATTCAAGACACCCTTGAAAAAAGTGTTTTTTTCTACACATAGTTGACGTGTAATTGTGTGTGCTTAGGTTTCAAGAAATTGTGCCACTAAATGCTGGAAATGTGCTGGTGATTGAAGACAATGAACCAGCATCCAAATGGCTAGCCCTGATAAGCAATGCACTCAACAAACCCTACCATGAAAAGGAATCAAAGTGTGGTAACAATAGCAACTTATTCCGCAAGAATTGTTTGAAAGCCCTAAACAAGAATCTAAGAGGAGATTGTGATCTCTTCAAAGCCTGCAATTGTTCGTCTGATTCGGGAAGAAGGACTAAGCTTCGAGACCCTTGTGCCGACCCCTTGAACTATTGTGATTCGAGCTCAGATGACTTCATTTCAACGGCTGAGATTTCGTTGCCCACACGCATTGGTTACCAACTAATTGCAAGCAAGCAGATGGTAGGGTTATTTTTGTCAATTTGGGCAAGACGGGATCTTGTTAGAAATATCGGTCACCTTAGGGTTTCCTGCCTGGGAAGGGGGATCATGGGCTATCTAGGTAATAAGGTATGTAGTATATCAGTATCCCGAGCCTTAAAATTTAGCTGAATATTGCGAAAATGTAAGACTTGACTTGTCCAATTTATTCGTAGGGATGCATATCAATAAGCATGACAGTGCACCAAACGAGCATGTGCTTCGTTTGCAGCCACTTGGCATCCGGGGAGAAAGAGGGGGACGAGCTTCGGAGAAACTCTGATGTAGTCGAAATCCTCAAGGGAATAACTTTTCCTAGGGTTTGCAAGAATCCGAGCCGTCGGATCCCCGAAAGGATTGCCGATCATGAGTAAGTGTAGTCGGGTCGCTCATGTTTCACTTCATCAATACAGTCCAAAATTCTTCATTTTTTTCTAAGTACTAATGTATATGTGTCCACGATCTAACCTTGCAAACCAAAACAATTTCAGCCGTGTGATATGGCTAGGTGATCTAAATTATCGAATCGGATTAAGTTACGAGGAGGCAATAATTCTACTAGAGAATAGTAATTGGGAGTCACTATTGGAAAAAGACCAGGTTTGTTGGCTCTCTCATTAAATTACGTTGACATTTTTTACAAAATAAATGGGTCAAAACTCACCTAATTCACCTCAATATCTACATGATCCTCTAATTAAGTCAAATGTAAGTTAGTTGATAAGGCAATAATACGTGGAAGTTTCATCGCCTTATCATATTAAATTATGTCACAAATAAGTATATATATACATCATGTTCTTTTTCTTATAGTATCTCTTAATTAACAATAGCTGAATACTGAAAGAGAAGCTGGAAGAGTATTTGGTGGATGGAATGAAGGCAAGATTTTATTTGCGCCAACATACAAATATTTGCAAAATTCCGATTTATATGCAGGAGAGAATAGCAAGTCGAAAAGAAAACGGAGGACCCCTGCATGGTATGGAACCCACATTCTATTAACTTTTTCCACTCACTTTTTAATAATGACAGACGGTGATCTGATTATATGCGTTTGATTATATATAGGTGCGATAGAATATTATGGCACGGCGATGGCATCGACCAACTATCCTACTTGAGAGGAGAGTCGAGATTTTCCGATCATAGGCCGGTTTTCGCCTTGTTTGCACTAGAGGTGGAGCTCATCAACAGAAACCCCAAATTTAGAAAGGGATATTCATGTGCAGCCACCAAGTTCGATTTGGAAGAATGCTTATCTCAGACTCCTAATTTTTGCGAGTTTAACCCATAGATAATCTCTACAACTAAACACAATTGTAATGGAGTACATCTTTTAAATCTCATACAGTACATATCATTAACTACTTAATCCTAATGTCACACTCTGTCTAAGACTAATTTTTCTCCTCTCATTCGATAACATAGATGTACCAAACCATAACATACGATATCAAAATAAATCTATTATCTGCATATTTACTATATCACTATATCTATATCTTTTCGTTGTAAAATGAAAAATCACATAAAACACACACTAAATCATTTATCAATCCACATGTCACGACACCACTAGTCTCAAATTCAGTTTAAATTTGTCACAATAAAGAAAGTGCATAAGGATATGGAATTTATTCCATATACATCGGCAAAGTCTTTTGTACGTGTATGTGTTAAAACTAACTACTTTCTCTCTTTTTAAAATTATCTTAAAATTTTAAATTTACATAACTCTCTCTATTTAAATTGTTTTTTTGCAAAAGTTGGTGGATGTTTTTTCATACGATTACATTCGGCGCTGCAACATAATATTGATAATATTTCCATTTTATGCGGTTGAGAGTTTGTTCGTTTGAGTAAAATTATTAACACAATTTCATAATTTTGATGAATGATTCCCAAATTTCCGAGCAACCAGTACTTGAGTAATTTATTCTGATGAACTGATGCATCTCTGAGATTGTGGTAATTATAGTAATGTGTGGTTCAATTTTACACAGCCGATTTTACAAATTAAGGTAGCTTTTCTTTTTGAAAAAAATTGTCAAATGAGAGATTTTGTTATGCTTTTATTCTTGCAATATGCATTTTTCACCCAATTGTCAAGTGGGATTCATATTCCACTATCTTTTTTCCACTCACTTTTTTTAACATTTTTAAAAACCCGTGCAGCCAAGAAATGAGACTCCTAACGGTGGATGGAGGGAGTAACATTTATCGTGTATATATAGAGCTGATAGAGAAAGACAGAATGTATTGATAATATGATATACTTATTGAACATGCATTGTCAACTTTTATAATTTTTCTCTTTTGTGTTTGGGTTAAGAATATTTGAGCAAAGATTATGTCTTGTTAATTCTACTTATGAAATTAGTAGAGACTTATTAGACTCCAATTTATATATCTCTTTCCACCTCCCCACTTATCCCCATTTCTCCTGCAATTGCTGATTTTTCATAGAAAGCATTCACATGGTCTACACATTAAAGTTCAGATCCTTAACTCAAGTGAGCCAACACTCAACTAGTTATTAGTACTAAAATTTTGCCGCTTTTTGTTGCAACACTTACATGATCAACTCAAGTTAAAGTTCAGATCCCATATAATATGAATGGTAGAATCCCTAACCAAATCAAACACAAATAGATTAGTCGGAGTCACTAACATTGATTGCATGATCAACCATTGCATGGATTGCAACATATTTGGCCGATTGTATAATTTACTATGACATTGACAGATAGTTGATGGAATATATGTTAAGTGTTAAAGAGCAAGTGGCATGTTGTTATGAATTTTAGCAAGAAGAAAAAAGTTAAAAAGTACTCTCTCTGTCCCTCTGTAGCTGAGTCGTATTCTTTTTTGGATTATCCCACTTTAGCTGAGTCATTTTCTTTTTTAGCAAAAAGTACTTTACTCTCTCTTTATCTCTCTACCTTTTTGCTTTGCCGTGTGTGACCGAAATTTGAGGTTTGTTTATGTACTGCCGGATTAGAAAGGTTCAACAACCGTTTCAAGCTAGGGTTCAAGTCATTTGTGCGCCAATGGTTATGCGAACAATGATTGTTTCTTATCTCCACACAAAAGGCGTGCGATATCACCGAAAAAAAGGGGTTTCGCATATTCAGTGACCTTAAGACACGCACGAGATGTTCTATAATGCCCCGACTTTTCTTTGAGCCTTTTAGAAAGGGTTTCGCTGCGAATGAGTGTTTAATGTGTAAGTATTATATCGTCGTTCAACAATTAAAAGATAGTATACGTTTGAGGACGACCAAAAAAATATTTAGAATAACACCAATATACTAAATACAAATATTACAAGTAAATCAATATCTCATGTATATGGCCTATCAGCTATTTTCTTGCCCATGTCCTTTTATTTGAAAACACTATTGGAGAGGCCCAAATAAGCTCATTTTTCTTTCAAATTTCAGCCCAAACAACTTCTTCAAATTTGTGCGCGCACACATAAAAACGATCCACAAAATCTGGCCATATTGTGCACACCTAAAATATCAATCACATTAGCCATCTTCATTCCAAGTTCCAACCAAATTAACAATTTTTTTCACCACCTTCATTCAAAATATCAATCAGCAACGCACAATAGAGGACGTTATCACCGAATGAGGTAATTTCTCACAAATCCAAGTTTTTCTTTTGCATACCATGTAGAACAAAACAATGATAAGTGAATCGAAATTTCAGCTTGTAGCAATAAATGAGATAGAAATTTAAGTTGATTTGTTGCTCCAACACAAAAGCTTTCAACTTATAGCAAAGCATAAGTGCGAATTGTATTTAAGTCCCAATATTTAATCATATCAATGTTTCTTCCAAACTTTTTCCTTAAATGCTTGAACATCTAAAATCAGAAAGGCGCTACAAATGGAAATAATTTGAAAAGAACGATGGTTTTATTCTGGGCCAAGGAATTAGAGGATTGTTGAGCTAGAATAGATTTTTTAATTTGGGCTGATATTATATTAGGGCATCCACTATAGGGGCGGCGCGCCGGCCGCCCCGTTTGCGGCTTAGCCGCGGCGGGCTATAGCGGAGGAGGCATCCGCCCCGGGGGCGGATGAATTTGCTGGGGCGGACGGGCATTCGCCGCGATTGCGGCGAGGACGGGCCGATGGAAGAAGCGCGGCGGCCGCCGCGCCTATCTATTGTGCGGCGAAACCGGCGCGGCGGTCGCCGGTTTAAATTTTTTTTTTTTTTTTAAATTTCGAATTTGTAATGGTTTTTTTTATAAATATTCCTCCCATTTTCATCTTCTCTCCACACACATCTTCACACCCATTTCACTTTCTATCCAAATTTTCTATCTCTAAAAACTTTTCAATTATGGATGATTTGTGGAATCAAGCATGGGATTCTTTGATTCAAGAGGTGCAGAGGGAGGCCGACGAGGAGGCGGCGGCGGCGGCGATCCCTCGTGAGATTTGTCATCGTCGGACAATCCCACGAGACCATGTCTGAGCGGCTGAGCGGCTTATGGCCGACTACTTTAGCGCTGACCCTCGTTACCCGACTGAGATTTTTCGTCGGCGTTTCAGAATGTCGCGACCGCTCTTTACCCATATAGCGACGACATTGGCGGACCGGTTCGAGTGCTTCACGCTCCGGAGTGATTGCACTGGCCGGATCGGGCTGTCTACTTTGCAGAAATGCACCTCTGCAATTAGGCAGCTTGCCTATGCCGGACCGGCTGATTTGTTCGACGAATACCTACAGATGGGTGAGACGACTAGTCTAAATGTGCTCCAGCAATTTTGTAAGGGCATTCGGGAAGTCTTTGGTCCGGAGTTCCTACGAAAGCCAACCCCTTATGAGTGCCAGAGACTGCTAGATATGCACGGTGCGGTGCACAATTTCCCAGGGATGATGGGCAGCATTCATTGCATGCATTGGGAGTGGAAAAACTGCCCGGTGGCGTGGAAAGGCCAGTTCACTACCGGTTTCAAGCAGAAACATCCGTCGATGATCCTCGAAGCCGTTGTTGACTACCGTTTGCGGATCTGGCATGCGTATTTCGGTGTTGCAGGTTCGAACAACGACATCAACGTTCTGCAGTCGTCGCCTATCTTCAATGATGAGTGCCGGGGAGAGGGTCCAGAGATCAGTTTTGTAGCAAATGGCACGCAGTATCGCAGGGGATACTATTTGGCAGATGGAATATGCCCTCGTTGGCCCATATTCGTCAAGAAACTTCGCCAACGGCTGGAGCGAAGAGACAATATTTTGCGCGAAAACAAGAGGCCGCTAGGAAAGATGTTGAGCGAGCTTTTGGTGTGCTCCAAGCGCGATGGGTCATTCTACGCTGCCCGGCACGAGTTTGGCACGAAGATGATGTCGCGAATATTATGGTAGCATGTATCATATTGCACAATATGATAATAGAAGATTAAGGATTTGCTGCAGAACGTTGGGCGCCGGAAGATGGTGCAAGTACAAGTCACGGCGTTGCCTCCGCACCGATACAAATGGGTGTACCACGTAGTAATGAATATCTGATCCAACGTTTTGCTGATATACGCAGGAGCACAGCACATGACCAACTCCAGGTCGATTTGATTGAAGAGGTCTGGGCACGTAGGGGAGGCGGCGTAGCGTGAAGAACATGTGTGATTTTCCGTAGATCAAATTTTCGTTGTATTTTTTCCCTCAATTTAATCCGACGAAAATTTAGTTTTCAATTTTAATTTATTGCACTAGCCGTTTTTCTCTAATTATTTTTAGTCCGATAATTTTAATTGTAATTGAATTAAAATATACAACAAATAAAATAAAGTGAAATTTGTCCACCAAAAAGTGTCCACTATTGCTGCGGACACTTTTTTTTGTGGCCGTGGACAAATAAAAAGTGGCTATGGACAAAAAAAAAAAGTTGTCCACCAAAAAGTGTCCACCTATAGTGGGCTGTTTTTAATTAATTTAAGAAGGAGGTGAATAATGTGATTATTTAACTCCAGAATTGATGCCAGACGGAGTAATTAATCTATCTCGAATTATTAATTTGAACGAACTCATTGTTTTTAAATTAATGCACGAGAACTTCACAAATTTCTTAAAATGAGAATGATAAAACGAACATTGGTCACGACTAACTGAGCTTGCTATCCATAGCAAAGTGTGGTTGTGAGATATTCAACATAGGCAGACTAAAGCCCGGAACGTTATTGAGCGTGCCTTTGGCGTAATGTAAACAAAAGAGAGATGATTTAGCACAAGCAATGTGGCTCTACGTGCTATTGCCCTATTTTTGAAAAGATGAGATTGATGAAAAAAATTCAATCTAACTAATCATAAATGATGCAATAAAGTTGCAACTGAAATATTGGTCTATAAAACCATCCAAGATATATTGAAATTGTTGGCAATTGAAACTAAAATATAACATATAACTGTCTCACATCGATGTCAAGAGAAAACTGAAACTAGTATATAAGTCTCATGGGCCCCTCCTCCTATAACCAATTGATTTTAGGATGGAACCCATGGATTTCTAACATGGTACCAGAGCAGGACTCAGAAAAATTTCATCACTGTCCCTAACCTTTCTCGACCTTAAGCCAAATCTGCAGAAAACCATTCAAAACAAACCATGTCAGATGAAAAAAACCCATCCCAATCGGATGAAATTGCTCGGCAAATTGCCGAAATCATGAGCAAAAGTCTTGCCATGATACCATCAACACCCAAACCAGAGAACACAGAAAATCCACCAGAAAAAACCCATTGTGTACAAAATCGATACACAACCCCTCCACATTGGAGGAAGCAAATTGAATGGAGAAAATTACTCTGAATGGGCCGTCCTGATGAAGACGGCTATAAGCGGCAAGGGAATGGTTTCTCACGTAACCGGATTGCCACCTCCCCCGCCACGAACCGATCCAGCCTTTCCGCAATGGCAACAAGCTGATCACTGCGTGTTCACATGGCTCACACAGAATATCGAACCTCGGTTGGTCAGCCGAGTTTGAAACAACCGACAACCAAACACATATGGGATGCGTTGGCTATCACGTACGGGAGCGGGGGAGATAAACTCCAAATATACGATCTACATATCAAAGCCAGCATGGTGAAACAAGGAAGCCAATCGTTAGAGGAGACATGGAGTACCCTACAAGATTTATGGATGTCAATAGATCAGAAACGGACAAATCCTATGAAGTACTCGGAGGACATGGAAATACATGATAATTGGATTCAAGAACAGAGACTCTATACGTTTCTGACTGCAATAGACGACAAATATGAAACAACAAAAAGGGAGATAGTTAAAATGGAGCCACTTCCCTCGGTTGACCTTGCCTACAATCTGATCAAACAAGAAGAGACACGGTCTCAAGTGTTACAGTCAGGAGCCGGAGCCACAACAGAAGGCATCGGAGCAGGACTTGTCGTCCGAGGAGGATCGCACCAGCACGGCAGCGGCTCCAGGGGCGGCGGCAATCGCGGTGGAGGAGGCGGCTGGAACCGGCGGAACAATGACGAAGACAAATCGAAGCTAGTCTGTTCTTATTGCAAGAAGAAGAAGCACACGAAAGAATCGTGCTTCGAATTGATCGGATTTCCCGATTGATGGGAAGAGAAACACGACAAGAACTCATCTGCACCACCGCCATCCGCGCCACCACGCACTCCCTGGAACCGCGGCAGCCACGCTGCTGCAGTTATCGGAAGGCAACTGAGAGACAGAGGAAATTACCCTATCGCTACCGCCGAGGGCAACAGGGAAGCTGCTCAGACTCGGGGCGACGACAGGGGAGCAATCGGTGCTGCTCAGCCAACGGGTCAGATGGGAGCCGCCAACTTCGCCGGAGGAACGATGGTGTCGAATTGGCCAGAGGGGGAATTTGGGGGAGATGAAGAAACAGCGGCGGCAGGTAACGTAGGGTTTGTGGGTTCTTTGGTTAAGAACCCCAAACTTTACATAAATCCTATTTTTCACCACAGCAATACAATAAATTACTTAGTGTACTCCATTTATTGCCTAATGGCCCCTATTCTCTTGTGTTGTGCGAATCTGACCCCGAACTAAGTAATTTCCATATTAGTACCTCGATCGTGTGTAAAAATAGGTTTCAGCCCCTAGAAAACACTGGAATTGCATGTCAGGTGTCTAGTGGATATGAGAAAAACGATAGATGGATATTTGATTGTGGGGCGACTGTAACAGCCCGCCTTCCTAGGGTACAATAAATGCGGCGACTACTGCTATCACAAAATATATTTTCCATAGACTGGCCAGTCAAACAATCTCCCCACTTTCCTCATCAATTTCCACAATCACAACATTTCCATGGTGCGACGAAAGTGTGGCCGCACTTTTCGCCCACGAGACCGGCCGACTAGCAAGGACGGCTCCCGATCTCCTCGTGTACACAGCCTGGTAGGGTTTGCGGCCCGTACTTAGACCCGAATTCGTTTAATCATATCCATAGCCCTATAGCCCAATGGAGCGAACTCTCAAACTGGGCATCAGACGCACAATATCACAACAAAACAGACATAGGCATGACATAACAGTTAAACCACCCCTATTTCTCCACATTCATAGATTTGCACATAAAAGAGTTTAAGAGTAAAGCCCACCTCGACTGCTTAGATTTCAAGTAAGTTCTTTCCCTTGTTATCCGGCTTCGCAACTGAGGTTTCACCTTTTTAATCACATAGGCACATATCACAAATCAGATTCAATACAAACTCCTAACTCATGCATGTCTCAACGCTTTTCCCTTTTCCCACCGATCTATTTTAGCATCATTAATCAATCAAGGTCACGTTCATCGCATAAGTTCCATTCGCATCTCAATTCTAGATCTAACATCAACATATGTCACACAAGAGTATTTTGCCAACATACACACACCACACAAACACAACACACACACACGTGCATACACGCACCCACACACGCACACATGCATACATATTTTCCCTATCCCTTTTATCCCACTTTCACTCAATAAGATGCATGAGGGTCCAAGAATACCGATTAATCGGTTAGAAAGAAGAGGAATCGAGTAGAAAGAAGAAGATAAATATAAGAATACCTTATAAGAAAAACGAACGGTAGAAATTAAGTATTAGACTCGGTTCTTCAAGATTCTTGGATTGAACTTCAATTCTTCTTCAAAAGATGACAAAATATTGGAGAATAGAAGAAAAATTGGAGAGAGTGAGAGAGATGAGAGGGGGCGTGTAGTATGGTGAGGGGGGCGAAATTTTATGGGGCTAGGGTTAGGGGTTCTCTTATTTATAGTGCTCAACAAGATCTTTAGGTAATTAAAATAGAATATTTGGTAAGATTTTATTCTCCACAATTAAATAAATCAAAATATTGTGGAGTAGAGAGGAAGAATGAAAATGGCGTGAACTAGGGTTGGAGAATATGGAATTTTCGAAAATCTTGGCTACTTATTTAGCCAAGATTTTGTTTGGTATATTTTTCGGAGTAGAATAAAATATCACGGAGCAAAATAAAAATAAGGATCCTCCCAACTAGGGATTGAAATAGGCGTGTAGTAGCCTTTTTAAATAAGGAATGGATTTTTAATATCAACTAAAATAAGGTATGGCAAGATCTCTTGAGGTATGGAAAGATTTGGTAGAATATTTAAATTCTAGGTATGGAAGGAGATCAAATAAGGGATCAATTAAAATAAAATAAATTCCTCCTTCCCATAGCTAGGTGATTTTCGAAAATCACCTTAATATTAATAGGGCTCGATTTTTCCCATTACGAAATAGGGAAATAATTGGGTTTTGGATTTAATTTGGATAAATATCCCAAGAATTAAATTAAATCCGGAAAAATGGAAATTCTCTCTCCAAGGAGTCAAGGGTTCGAAAATTTCAACAAGGAAAAGTGGGGTTATAGTATTTATGGAAATTTTCCCTACTATTCTCACTCACCCTTAAACAAATAATTCACCTCATAATTTAATAAATCACATGCCACATCACATAGTCAACAATTTTGACTTTTCAAACTTCCCGGTCAAAGAAACTCATGCAATAAATTCATTTATCAAATAATTCACATCTCCAACGTCATCAATAATAAATTCTAGGGCTCTAAAATTAGGGTTCGGAAATACGGGATGTTACAGCGACTGATACAATAACTTATGATGCTTCAGATCTTACAGGGATTCAAAAACCTTAGAAATCCCATATTCAGATAGCTAATGGGGAGTTTACAAAAGTTGAGGGGGTGGAAACTGTGAAAATATCACCTACCCTTCAATTATCTAACTGCCTTTATATTCCTACGATGTCTCATAAATTGTTGTCTATTAGCCATGTCACGAAGGAATTAAAATGCACCTTATTGATGCAACCTCATTTCTGTCTGCTGCAGGATATCCGAACCAGGGAAATAATTGGACGTGGCACTGAACGTGATGGATTGTACTATGTAGATGAGATAGCTCAAAAAGGGACCGCCATGCTAACTCACGGGTCTGCCAATAGGAAGGCTTGGCTTTGGCATCGACGCTTGGGACATCCTTCTATCGGTTACTTAAAATTATTGTTTCCTGATTTTGTTTCTAAACATGATGAGTATTGTGAAACTTATTTTTTGGCCAAAATCCACCGAATCTCTTATCCTTTGAATAATACTCGTGTTGATTTTCCTTTTTCCTTAATTCACTCTGATGTTTGGGGGCCCGCACCATTTACTGGGGGGGAGGGGGGGCAGGATCTTAGATACTACTTAGTTTTTGTTGATGACTGCACTCGCATGACTTGGGTATATTTCATGAAACAAAAATCTGAGGTTTATATACATTTTTCACGCTTTTTTAACCTTATCAAAACCCAGTACCAGTCTTCTATAAAAATATTGAGATCAGATAATGGGAGGGAATTCGTTTATTCAGCCATGAAACAATTTTTTCAAGAAAATGGTCTGATTCATCAAACCAGTTGTGCCTACACTCCCGAATAGAATGGTGTAGCCGAAAGAAAAAACCGTTCCCTCCTAGAAATGACCCGTTCTATGCTCATTGAATCAAAAGCCCTAAAACACTTTTGGCCCGAAGCCATTGCCACCTCAGCCTATCTCTTGAACAGATTACCCACAAGTATCCTCAAACACCAAACACCACTCCAAGCCCTATCCTCCTTCACCAAAATTCCACCACCTTTAACTCTTGAACCGCGAGTCTTTGGGTGCTCCGTTTTTGTTCATACCCCAAAACATGAACGAACCAAACTTTCTCCTTGTGCAATTAAGTGTGTCTTCGTGGGATATGGGGTAAACCAAAAGGGGAATATGTGCTTTGATCCTAAAATCAATCGAATGTTTGTCACGATGAATTGCAATTTCCTTGAAACCAAATACTTTTATACCCACCTTAGCAGTCAGGGGGAGAATAGTAGTAAGGACCCGCTAAGTTGGATATCAGCGCTGATGCCAACGCCAAGTAATCCCGAAGTGGGCCTAACAGAGGCGGCAGTAAGCGATTCCACTGAGCAAGTCTCTGAAGTAGGACGGTCCGTTTCTGAAGGTGACACTCAACCAACTACTTCCCCGTTGAGGCTATCCAATGTAAGTATTGATAACCCTGTTCCTCCAATTTCCTTTACTACTGATGATGTAAGTGTAGAGGAAGAAGAATGCTCTGTTGTGGAAAACACAGATGGAGACACTAGTGAAGAAGTCGAAGGGATTGACCCCGACACAGGGGGGTACATTCTTCCACATCAGGAGAACAAGGGAGTTCCACCAAAAAGATATACACCTGAGAGGATTAACAGGAAGGCTCGCTACTCTGTTGCTTGCCTAGTTACGAGCCATCTGTCAAAAATGGCTCAAGCATTTGAGAAGGCACTGTATGAGGAGGAAGAGATCCCACAGTCATGGGAAGAGGCTATGCGGCATAAGCACTGGAGAGAGGCAATGCAAAAAGAAATAGATGCACTGATCCAGAATAGCACTTGGGAAACATGCATCTTACCTAATGGGAAGCGACCTGTAGGAAGCCGATGGGTCTTCACTATCAAGAGGAGACCAGACGGCTCAGTTGAGAGGTACAAAGCACGACTAGTCGCGAAGGGATATACTCAGACATATGGGGTAGATTATTCAGAAACTTTCTTCCCAGTGGCCAAGATGAACACAATTCGAGTCTTATTGTCTGTGGCGGCAAATAAAGATTGGCCACTACATCAATTCGATGTGACGAATGCCTTTCTTCATGGTGAGCTAAAAAAAAGAAGAGGTGTATATGGAGGCCCCTCCAGGATTCGCAGCAGACTTCAAGATAGGAGAAGGGTGTAGGCTGAGGAAAACTTTATATGGGTTGAAGTAGTCCCCAAGAGTATGGTTTGGAAAGTTTGCTGGGGCAATGATTAGTTATGGATATAAACAGAGCAACTCTGATCATACTCTCATTTTGAAGAAGAAAGGAGATCAAATCACTTGCTTAATCATATATGTCGATGACATGATTATCACAGGTGACGACTTGGAAGAGATTGAGAGCTTGAAGAGGAATCTGTTTCGGGAGTTTGAGTTGAAAGACTTAGGGGATCTCAAGTATTTTCTCGGGATCGAGGTGTTAAGATCACAAAAAGGGATTTTTTTTTTAGACAGAGAAAATACATCCTGGACATCCTTGCAGAAACGGGTCTCCTAGAGTGTAAACCGGCAGATACGCCTATAGCGGTTAATCATGGATTGCAGATTAATGATAAAGCCGAGTTGACCGATCGAAGTCGATATCAGCGACTAGTTGGAATGCTTATCTACTTATCGTATACTAGGCCAGATATTGCCTATGCCGTAGGGGTTGTGAGTCAGTTCATGCATAAACCACAGACGGACCATATGGAAGCAGTGCTCAGGATTTGCCGATATCTGAAAGGCACAACAGGACATGGAGTGTTGTTCTCTAAGAGTGATAATCTTGACATTCATGGGTACACCGATGCTGATTGGGCAGAGAATCCTAATGATAGAAGGGCAACCGCCGGGTACTTTACCTTTGTTGGAGGTAACTTGGTGACTTGGAGAAGTAAAAAGCAGAAAGTGGTCGCCCTCTCGAGTGTTGAGGCAGAGTTTTGTGGAATCAAAAGTGGATTGACTGAGATAATGTGGCTAAGAAGACTGATGAATGAACTCAGCTTAGCTCCTAGCAGAAAGTGTCGACTATACTGTGACAACAAGGCTGCAATAAGCATCTCAGAGAATCCAGTTCAACATGATGACATTTTGACAAAGGCAGTTAACAAGAGGGTTTTTGAATATGCTCTTTGCAAATTGATTATTGGAGACCCCACTACTCAATTTGAGGGGGAGTGATAGAAAAAGGAAAAGATATTAGCTTGGAGATCAAGAAAGCTTGGAAGACAAGAAACACATTAGCTTGGTGCCCAAGAATACTTGGAGCACAAGTTCCACCATATTTACTTGTTTGTAATCCCTATTTAAAGGGTGTTTTATACAATGAAATAATCATCCTATTCTACACAATTGTTTCTTCCCCTCTTCCTTTCCACAATGTTTTATAACACCATTTAACATGTTATTAGAGCGGGTCACCGACTGTGGGTCAAATTTAATTGACCCAGCAGTATATTTGGGTTATTTAACTGGCCCAGTAGTATATCTGGGCTGAAACCAAAAAAATGACTGACCCAACAGTATATCTGGACTTAAAAATTTGGGCCAAGTGGTCCAACCGATCGAAAAAAAAGTAAAAAAATTGGGCCGATTGTCCAATCGATTAGAAAAAAAGTCCAACCCCTCCAAGATTCACCTTGAAAGGTTTGAGGGAGGGTGTTGGCAATTGAAACTAAAAATATACTCCCTCCGTCCCAGATAATTCGTCCAAGTTTTCCATTTCGGTCCGTCCCACATAATTTGTCTCATTTCACTTTTACCATTTTTGGTAGTGGACCCCATATTCCGACTAACTCATTCTTACTCACATTTTATTATAAAACTAATAGATAAAGATAGGACCCACATTCCACTAACTTTTTCAACCCATTTTTCATTACAATTCTTAAAACTCGTGCCCGGTCAAAGTGACCCAAATTATCCGGGACGGAGGGAGTAACATATAACTGTCTCACATCGGTGTCAAGAGAAAACTTAAACTAGTATATAAGTCTCATGGGCCCCTCCTCCTATAACCAATTGGTTTTAGGATGAAACCCATGAATTTCTATCGGAAATAACTAACTACTTTTGTTAAATGTAAATACGGATGATTGATTGTTTAATGAAAAATACATAAACAAGAGTTAAGATTAACTTCTCATCAACTGAATTAAATGCTCATAACATTGATGAAACCTTTGAACGTTTTGGCCGCAAAAATACTTTGTAATCTTCCCGAACAAAGTAGTTTCTTTTACCAATCCAATTGGACCCCAGATGTAGATGCCTTGTTATTACGTACAATTCTGCTGATGCAGAAAACTCTAAATTGGAAAGGAATCATGATACCAAAATATTTTTGACTAGAAGCCCAAGCTAATATTGAAGTGGAGTTTGGTTTCCGGTTCACATGGGACCAACTATACGAGCGGCTACAATCATTGGGATATTGATACCAAACATTGAGAAGGGTTGCAGTTGTTCATGGTAAGTTCTGGGATGTCTACGCAAACATTATAACCGCTTCTGAAAAAGTGTGGAAAAACATTTTCAAGGTTTATATTTTATTTAAGAAAAAACCTCATATTTTTCTAATTTAAGAGCAGTGCAAACCTGATCTTAAATAAACTACAAACCTTGAAAACATCTTTCTACACATTTTACGAAGAAGTTATAGTGTTTGCATAGACATCCCAAAACATACTATGAACAAGTACAACCTTTCTAAATGTTTGGTATCGACATATCAATGATTGTAACCGCTCATATAGTTGGTCCCATGTGAACCAAAAACCAAACACCACTTCAATATCAGCTTGGGCTCCAAGTAAAAAATTGTCTTGGTATCATTTAAAGTTTTTTTTCATCCGTAGAATTTTACGTAACAACAAGACATCTACCTCTAGGGTCCGATTGGATTGGTAAATGAAACTACTTTGTTGGAGATATTACAAGACATTTTTGCAGCCTAAGGGGTTCAAAGGTTTCAGCAATGCTATGAATCCTATGATGATTTAATTGGGTTGCCAATGAGTTAATCTTCTACCCTTTATTTATATAGATTTTCATTAAGCAACCAATCATCATTATTTGCATTTAACCAGAGTTGCTAGCTGTTTTGGCATATCTTGTGAGAAAATATTCGCTGCTCAAGACATGCCACTTGGAATATGACGTGGTATGTCTGCTCAATAAATTTATGACAAGTGGAGAGCCATATATGGAAATTACCAAAAAATCTAAGGTTTAATTGTTCAATTCAGTAAACTTATTTAAACAGTGCTATCATATTATGTGGCTCCCATTTTAAAAAGAATTCCCCCCACATCTCTCGATTTTTTGGTTATATTGCAAGAATGACTTTGCACTTTTAGGATTATTTTTAATATAAAATATTCGTAAGTTCTTAAAGGACATTTTAATCTTTTTTTTTCAAAATAATTTTTTAATTTTATGCAAAACTTAGATACCAAAAATATAATTCACTAAAACTACATTTATAATGTACCTAAATAGCATATATTAGTAATTTTTTATTTTAAATTAACTAAAATAGTTTGAAAATTATGTTTATAATTATTTATTATTAATTAATTTATCAGTTTTATATTAATTTTTTTTAATTTAAGTATACAGATTTGTTAAAATCTACAATTTTAATTATATTTATTAACAGTTAAGCCTGTTTAAGAAAATAATGAAGTCTACCAAATAATTATATACTATATCACTTAATTGGAAATAGTAAATTAAACCTACATATCATTCTTACAATATAAATTATAAACCTACATATCATTCTTACAATATAAATTATTAAATTATGAAAATTATTTTTAGCAAAATACTACTAAGATGGAATAAAATTTATATAGTGCTTAACTGTTTATAGATAAATCTATAATTTACTAAAATAAATTTAGAGATAACCAAGTAATTTTATTTATATATTTAATTTCTACTACAAAGTTTATTCTTTGTTGTGGTTCGGGTGTAAAATTTACTATGTGTTGTGTGAAATCTATTTTAATATTTTCTTACATGATTTCAGTGAACTACGACAATTTTGGTAATTAAACTATTCTCTAATATTAAAATATTTTTTTTTATAAAAGAAAAGACTAATATTATGGGAAATTTTGAATACCAAAAATGTTGTTCACTAATTATGAATAAATAAAACTATTACAGAGGGGGAGTGATCAATTGCTAACTCATCATTTAATTGCTAACTACAACTAATTTAAGGCTATAAGATTTTAGAAAACGTGTGGTCTACAATTTGCCACGTGTAATTTTCGTTTTTATTAATAAAATAAAAAAAGATAAAAAAAAACGCCAAATTAGGGTTTTAGATGAAAATGTCAATATAGTGTTTCGGAAATATCAACACAATGCTTTGAGAATGTCAACACGATGCTTTAAGAATGTTAACCCATTGCTTATATTGACATTCTACATGTATTATATTGACATATTTTATATAGTATGTTGACATTTCTGCTTTACGAAAAAATTGAAAAATCAATTTTTTTTCAAATTTTGACGTCAGAACATATGCATATATGATATCGTTGAAATCCTTATAAAATTATCTTTAATTTGATATATGTTATATAAATTTAAAGTTTTGGGATTTCTTTTAAAAGTTAGTTATAACTAAACATGTAGTTAATTGACATTAATACCCCTATTGATATTTTATGGAATTAATCCTATGGCTTTATTGACGTTTTTTTTGCTCGTATTGATATTTCTTGGTTAATGATCTAGACCCTTAATTTGAATATTTAATGGCTATTTTTTAGTTGTAGTTAGCAATTAGGTATTGAGTTAGCAATATAACACTCCCCTTACAGAGCATAATATATCCTAGTTTCACATTGATCTTATATACAAATGTTATAAACTGTTGTTTACATATTCATTTAAGGGGGAGTGATCAATTGTTAACTCATCATTTAATTGCTAACTACAACTAATTTAAGGCCATATGATATTAGAAAACGTGTGGTCTACAATTTGCCACGTGTAATTTTCATTTTTATTAATTAAATCGAAAAAAATTAAAAAAAAACCTCAAATTAGAGTTTTGGATGAAAATGTCAATATAGTGTTTCGAAAATATCAACACAATGCTTTGAGAATGTCAACACAATTTAGGATTGACATTGTATATGCTTTATGTTGACATATTATCTTAGCTGCATTGACATTAACTTGTGTACGAAAAATACGAAAATTCTAGATATATTTTTTCAAATTTTGACGTCGGAACGTATGCATGTAGTATATCGTTGGAATCCTTATAAATTTATCTTTAATTTGATATAGGTTATATGAATTTAAAGTTTTGGGATTTCTTTTAAAAGTTAGTTATAACTAACTTGACATTAATACCCCTATTGATATTTTTTGGAATTAATCATATGGCCTTATTGACGTTTTTTGTTGATCATATTGACATTTTGTGGTTCATGATCTAGACCTCTAATTTAGAATATCTAATGACTATTATTAAATTATAATTAGCAATTAATTATTAAGTTAGTAATATAACACTCCCCTCGTTTAATAAAATAAGTTTAATCCATCACGTGAACTTTGTTAAATGAGTGATTCTCACAACCACAAAAAAAATTAGCATATTATATTATTATTATTATTTTCTTCATATCCCCACATTTTTTTATCCCAATTCCAACTTCTACTTTTTTTCTCAAATAAAACATATCTTCAACAAGGACGTCGGTGGAGATTAAATTATAGAACTAAATCAGATTATAGGTAAATTAATGTGTCTAGTTGCAGAGCATATATACTATGTATGTAAATCGGTCTATACGAAATTGTTGAAGCTAATGTGATGTGGCTAGCCTCAATAAAATTTCTATTATTTTATTATCTATTAACATTATTTAACCAAAACTCTGATGCATTACCATAAAAAATAATTAAATATTATATAGAACTGTAGTTTATATTTTATTTATTTTTTTTCAATTTGATACTCCAGTAGCGAATATTTTGTTTAAAATTGTCAAATCTCGTCTTCCAAAATAAGCTAGAGTTGCTTCACGAGGGAGGGATTGTGATTAATTGCTAACTCTCCTTAAATTACTAACTACAACTAATCAGAGATTATAAGATCTTTAGAGATTTAGTGGTTTATAATTTTTCAATGTGTAAATTCATTTCACATTGATCTTATATACAAATGTTATAAACTGTTGTTTTCATATTCAATTTAAGAAAATAAGTTTAATCCATCACGTCAACTTTGTTAAATGAGTGGGATTCTCGCGACCACAAAAAATCTACTAGTATATTATTATTGTCTTCATATCCCCACATTTCTTATCCCAATTCCAACTTCTACTGTTTTTTCTCAAATTACATATCTTCAACAAGGGCGTCGGGCGTCAGCGTAGGTTACTGTAGAACTAATTCAGATTATAGGTAAATTAATGTGTCCAGTTATGTATGTAAATTGGTCTATACGAAAAGTGTTGAAGATAATGTGATGTGGTTAGCCCGAATAAAACGAAAAATTAGAGGGTATAATTTTTGTACTTTGTTATTATAAATTTGAGTTTTTTTTGCTGTGTGACTTTTTGTGCTTATAAGCTTGCATTGCCATATTTTCAAATGAATTTTATTTTAATTCTCTATAAACAGTATAGGTTGTAATTTCTAAATGATTTAAGAAAATGCTATTTTTGAAAGTCACATATCTAACAAACAATAAAAGTTTGATTAGGCCAGTGAATCTCGTAGAAAATTTATTTCCTCTATATATACTCCATACATCCCAGATTAAGAGTCACTTTTTGCCATAAAAATTAGTCCCAGTTTAAGAGTCACTTTTAGAATTTTTCATATTTGGTCATACAATTTTACCTCATTCTTCATTAAAATTATATAAAAATACCATTATCTACATTAAAATAAATCAAAAGTCAAAAGGGACCCACCTTCAACCAACTCCACCATCTCACTTCATTTATTACACACTCCAACATCTCACTTCATTTATTATACACTTTAACTCTTTCTTAAAATTCGAACCATAACAATAAATGACTCCAAATATGGGACGGAGGGAGTACATGGTAGTAAATGCTTAGGCGTGGCAGTGAAATGTAGGTAGAGATAAAACCCACGTGTTTTTCCTAACCTTCTCCCTCAACAGACAAAAAGGAAAAGGACCAAAACAGACAAATTAGAAAATAATTGCATAACGTTGCAATTTTTTGTATTTATAGGGGTGGAGATGATCACAGTAATACACACCTCAATAATTGACACAAAAAAGAATGAATTCCAAGAAGATTATGGGTCTGAAATATCTCAGCTTCAATCTCCTCATCCTTTTCTCCTTCTTCATCTACTCAAGTGTAAGTAAGCAGTCTCTTTGTAGTATCTTTAAGGTCAGGTTTCAATTTATGTGTTATTTAAGGTCATGTTTCGTTAACCTCTTGAAATATCACTAAATTACCCGGAAATTTCCGTCGATAATTCTCATTTTTCCGTAGGTAAACAGTGAATTGCCATCAATAATTTACGTGTTAATTTACGTGCCGGTAGAAAAATTTTAGCTGTGGAGTATGGGCATTCCGTCCGAAATTATGTTAATAATAATATGTTGATAACACTATTTTCCATCGGTAATTACCGAGATATTGGTAATCCAACTTTTTTTAGTGTATATTTCTGCTTTAATTTCTCGATGCAATGTAGCAACTGTTATAGCATGCATTCAACTTTTATTTTTTAATGGATCCAAATTTCTTAATTATCATTTGCAAATTTCTTATAAAAAAAGCAGGCAGATGAAGAATGTTTGTATGGCATATATATCCAAACAGGCTCTGTCAAAAAGGCCGGAACCCACTCCACGATAGGCCTCACCCTGTCCGATGCTTTGGGGGCCCAACTCGAGATCCCAAATCTCGAGGACTGGGGCCTCATGGGCCCGGGATTTAACTACTTCGAGACTGGCGAGCTCAACATCTTTGGCGGGAAAGGCCCGTGTCTCACGGGCCCGATTTGCGGATTGAACCTTACTTCGGATGGGTCCGGCCCATATGCCGGTTGGTATTGTGAGTTTGTGAAAGTGAGTGCTTTTGGGCTCCAAAGCCCGTGTTCCCAACAGAATTTCGCGGTGGAGCAGTGGTTGGCTAAAGACGAGCCACCATATGAGCTCACTGCGGCCATGGACGTGTGCTTACGCTCGGCCCGTGACGCTCAGCCCGCGGACAAGGGCTTACGTTTGTCCATGGTGACCCCTAAGTAGTACGGCCCGTGATTAAGTTGTTGTGGTTCCTTTAGGGCCTATTGTTACTTTGTACGTTTGGCTTGTATTGTGATTATTAGTATGTCACAATAATTAGGTGTATGGAATAAGTGAACTTGTACGATTTCTAGATCGGTACTAGTTCTTCAATCTATGAGATAGGTGATGTGTAAATCCTATCGATTTTTATTTGCTGTTTATAAAATTCAGTAATAACAAATATGAACTATTTCCCTTTTAGTTCGTTCACGAAAGAATGAACTTTCTAATTTTAAAAATTCAACTATACCACTAATAATGTGGATCTCACTCTCTACTTACACTAATTTCATTTCTCTACTTCTCTTTTAATTTACAAATTATGCAATGAAATTCATACCCAATTATTTGTTCATACTTTTCAAAAATAAATGGCGTATTATCTTTTTTCACGAGGCCAAATAGTTAAATATCACCACAACATATTTTTCGTCAGTATGCGTATGTCGGTATGTAGAAATTTCATTTTGTTTAAATGAGTGGATTTTATCATCTTTTAAAATTGCACTTAGCCATACTTGATGGATTGAACCTTAACTATTGGGCCATGATTTAAGTAAGATCACCGCCTCCGTCTCTATAAGCCTATATATTCTGCTCATAATCACTGTAGATTAATTACTTCTACATCATTTTTTTAAAAAAATTAGAAATTTAAAGATTGTGTTGCTGTGAATCACATATCGATGAAGATCCGGCCCCTCTATTTTATGCACTTTCAAGTATTTTATAGCTTCATTATATAGAAAGTACTACTATGTTTTGACTAGTTTAGAAGTTTTTATTAAGATATGTATTGCTTGTTTGTGACTATGTATATTTATACTTTAAATCCTAAAATTCATAAAATGCTTTACATAGTGTACTCGACGTGGAGTCATTTGACTCATTTTACCTCAGACATTTTTATTTTTCAATTTTTATCTCATTCATATTTGTGTGTGCGTATGCGATGGAGGAGCCTAAAAAAATTATCAAGTGATAGAAATCCATGGGTGCTATGAGATCTATATATAGTTTTAGTTTTCTTTTAACACCGATGTGGAATAATTATATGTTTATTTTTTAGTTTCAATTTCTAACATCCTTCCTCAAACCCTTCAAGGTGAACCTTGTAGGGGTTCGAACTTTTTTTTTATTGTTTGGAGGACTTTTTTTTTTATTGTTTGGACGACTAGTCTAATTTTTTATTTTTTATTTTTTTTTCGATCGGTTGGGCTATTGGCCAAAATTTTAAGCCCAAATATACTGTTGGGTTAGTCATTTTTTTCGGTTTTAGCGCAGATATACTGTTGGGTCAGTTAATTTTAGCCCAAAATCAGTGGCCTCTGATACCACTATAGAAATCCCTAGGTTTCATCCTAAAACCAATTGATGATAATATGTATAGCCCGTGAGATTTATTTATAATTTCAGTTTTCCCTTAAGTAGGGTAATTACATGTTATTTTTTAATTTCAATTTCCAACATCAGGCCCTCCATTATTTGCCTCATCGGCAAATACAGTACTAAAATGAACATCAACACATAGGTTACAACATTTGTGTATTTATTAGGGCCTTTACCTCATATAGCATACTGCATACCATAACCATAACCATACCCATACAAGTGTAGAAACATACAACGATTCGCGAAATTACAAGTTTTTAATTCACAAAATAAATCAAAATCGAAAGCACCCAGTGTTAACGAATCTGTTGTTGAGCCAATTGACACCAAGATATGAAACAAGGAAGTGACCATAAGAGAACATGAAGAGAGCTTGGCATGAAGTGTTACTTTCAGTTACAACTAGTTGTTTTAATCATCTTTCAGTTACAGAATTTGTAAGGTTGATTAAGCCTTTCTAGATACTTCCCTTTGTAGCATATATTTTGGTGTTCTCTCTGTAATCTCACGACAAAAAAATTGAATACATTTTGAATACATCTTCCTCTGGATATATCCTTTCCAGTTTCAGCTGCAATGTTGAATACCTTTGTATTTATCATGTTTGATGCCTATTCCTTTTATGGTATCAGAGCAGGATCTTGATCCTGACTCTGTGTCTCTTTCATTTTTTTTTTCTCTGTTCTTTAGTTTGATATTATGGCAGAATCAGAGGACTCAAATGCTACTTCCAGCAACCTAATTATTTCCCCACAAATAGATGTATCATCTTTGCCGCATAGCCATGGAACCTCGGTGAAGCTCACCGAAGGAAATTTTCTTATTTGGAGGCAACAAATCGTTGCGACAATTGAAGGATGTGGACTTGAATCCTATCTTACTGGAGATCAAGAAATTCCACCCAAAATGGTGGCTGTCGCGGGATCAGACCAGATGAAGGTTAATCCAGATTTTTTAGCTTGGCATCGCCAAGACCGACGTCTTGCGGGATGGATCCAGTCCACGCTGTCGGAGAGCACTATGGTGCTGATCGTTGGTTTAACTTCAACAAAGGACATATGGAAGGCACTGGAGGTCCACTTTGCAAGCCAATCAAAAGCCAAAATGATGCAATATAGGCTGCAAATCCAGACAATGAAAAAAAATGCTCAATCAATGACAGAGTATTTGAGCAAAATGAAAACATGTTGTGATTTATTGGGTTCTGCTGGTTGTCGCGTGACTGACGATGAACAGATTCTGCACATCCTTGCAGGATTGGGGCCAGAGTATGACTCGGTGATGGTCATGGTCACCTCCAGAGATGACTTTGCCTGGACGGTGCCAGATGTGGCAGCTCTCTTACTGAGCTTTGAAACTCGACTCGAGGCAGCGAAGCAGTCTGCGGTGAGTTTGGAAGGGTCTCAACCCTCTTTGAATGTAGCTTTTCAATCTCAACCGAAAAGAGAAGGCTTCAGTCAACAATCTCGAGGAGGATATGTTGCAAGAAATGATGGCCGAGGGGGTATGAGATCTGGTCGAGGTGGTCGTGGAGGCAGAAATTTTGGGAATAAAGTAATTTGTCAACTCTGTCAAAAGCCTGGCCACGGAGCGGATAGATGTTGGCACCGCTTTGAGCATAACTTTGCTCCAGCTCCGCCTCAGAATCAGATGCATCGACAACAACAGGGCAACCCTTCAGCTAATGTTGCTCAGGCACGGGGTCCTTCCTTTCAGCCTGCTCTATCTGTAGCTTCTCCATCTGATTACAACTTCGAGGGAAGTTCTGTCACACAGTGGTATCCGGATTCTGGAGCTACCAACCATGTCACGAATGATCTCAATAATCTGAATATCAGTGCTGAATACAACGGAGGTAAACAACTCCACCTTGGTAATGGCTTGGGGGTTAAAATAGCACACATAGGACAATCTCATATCCTGCCTAATGCTTCATGTTCTTCAAAATCTCTTCTCCTTAAAAATCTGCTCCATGTGCCTGCTATAACAAAAAATCTTATGAGTGTTTCTCAATTCGCGAAAGACAATAATGTGTTTTTTGAATTCCACCCTACTCTATGTTTTGTCAAAAATCAGGTCACCAAGGAGGTCGTTCTCAAGGGCACACTTGAACAAGGTCTTTATCAGTTCTTCATTCCCTCTCCTTCTGCAAATACAACCAATGATTCCAATAAAGAGAAGCTCACTCCTCATCTCTCCAATAAAACATGCAGTTCACCTCTTGTTTGCTCGGTATCTATGCAGTCTCATCTTGTGTCCAAATCTTCCAGCCTAGCCTTATGGCATCAAAGGCTTGGTCACTCTAGTTTAGATGCTGTTAAGTTATCTCTGAAAAGCTGTAATATTCCATTTCAATCAATGAATGAAGCTGATCTTTGTCATTCTTGTTGTGTTTCAAAGTCTCATAGATTGCCATATTATCCTTCTGATTCTGTTTTGACCGCTCCTCTGCAAGTTATACATAGTGATTTGTGGGGACCTTCTCCAATTACTTCAAGAAATGGTTATCATTACTATGTCTCTTTCATCGATGAGTATAGTAGGTTCACTTGGATCTATCTCCTCAAACATAAGAGTGATCTGTATTCTGCTTTTAAGCACTTTAAAGTTTTTGTTGAAACTCAATTCTCTTGCTCCATTAAGAGGGTACAGTCAGATTGGGGAGGGGAGTATCAGGGATTGACAAGCTTTCTCAAAGATTCAGGCATTCTCCATACTTTATCTTGCCCGTATACCCCTCAACAAAATGGTCTAGCCGAGAGGAAACATCGACATATTGTTGAAATGGGTTTGTCTCTTTTGAATCAAGCAGGTCTACCTCATCGATTTTGGGATGATGCCTTTGTGACTGCTACTTACTTGATAAATCTTGTGTCATCAAGGATAATCCATCATGTTTCTCCTTTTGAAAAATTGTTCAATTCTAAACCAAACTACCATAGTCTCAAGGTCTTTGGGTGTTTGTGTTATCCTTTCCTTCGTCCTTATAATAAGCATAAGCTTCAAGAAAGATCAGCAGCTGCTACTTTCCTCGGTTATAGTCCATTTCATAAAGGTTACAAAGCCCTCCTTCCTAGTGGTAAAGTTATCATTACTAGAGATATCTTGTTCGATGAAGTTGTTTTCCCTTTTCGGTCAAAAACAATGTCTTCTTCCTCTGTCATAAATCAGCCTAGTCCTCTTACTTGGACTTCACCTTCTCCTCCCTCACAATTTTTCCCTCTTGAAAAGTCATCTTCAAACACACACTCTGCTCCTACTTCATCTCCTCTACAAATATCCTCACCACTTATTTCACAATCTTCTCCTCCTGTATCTGCACCTTCAGAAACACCCTCTGCACTTTCAGAAAATACCTCTTCGTCTTCACAAAATACTTCCCAACCAGCCACCACTCGTACACATCACATGGTCACTCGTTCAAAGGCCGGCATTTTTAAACCCAAAGCCTATGCTGCTATACTCCCTGTCTCTCTTCCTTCTTCTGTTCTAGCTGCTCTCCTCATACCTGTTTGGAAGCAAGCAATGCTTGAAGAGTTTCTTGCCCTTCTCAAGAATAAGACTTGGGTACTTACTGTTTTGCCTCCCGGTAAGAACCTCATTGGTTGCACATGGATATTCAAGATTAAAAAGCACATCAATGGTTGTATAGCAAGGTACAAAGCTCGCCTTGTTGCCCAAGGATTTTCCCAACAACCAGGTTTTGATTTCAATGAAACGTTTAGTCCGGTTGTGAAACCAACCACCATTCGGTTGATTCTTAGCATTGCCGTGTCTCGAGGTTGGTCAATTACCCACCTTGATGTTAATAATGCGTTTCTTCATGGGGACTTAAAGGAAGACATCTATATACGGCAGCCTGTGGGTTTCGAACAAGGTTCTCCCCTGTTGGTCTGCAAATTGAATAAGGCTATCTATGGTCTCAAGCAGGCCTCTCGGGCTTGGTTTTATACTGTGCACTCTGTTCTGCTCTCTCTTGGCTTCAAACAGTCTAAAGCAGATGCATCCCTCTTCTTCCGCTGCAATGACACCGAGGTAGTCTACATATTAATATATGTCGATGATATGCTTATTACTGGGAATGTTCCTTCTTCTCTCCGACTGGTTATTGATCAGCTTAGCAATCATTTTTCTTTAAAAGATCTTGGGGAGGTCAATCATTTCTTAGGAGTTGAAGTTGCGAGAACTTCCCAGGGCCTACATTTGAATCAAGCCACATACATCAAAGATCTTCTAAAGAAAGTCAAGATGGAAGATGCTAAAGGATGTCCAACACCTATGGTCTCAAGTTGTGAGTTGAGCAAAAACGTTGGAGCTCCCACCATTGATGGTAAATTGTATAGAAGCACAGTTGGAGCGCTACAATATGCAGCCATAACCAGGCCAGACATTAGCTTTGCTGTGAATAAGGTAAGCCAGTATATGGCATCGCCTTTAGACTCGCATTGGAAAGCTGTGAAGCGGATTCTGAGATATCTTGCGGGCACTCCTGACTATGGTATACACATTAAGAGAACTGATGGAGGGATAACAGCTTTTTCTGATTCGGATTGGGCAGCTGATGTTGACGACAGGAGATCGACTAGTGGATATTGTACTTACTTTGGAGGGAACCTGATATCTTGGTGTGCAAAGAAGCAATCGGTCGTCTCACGTTCCAGCACGGAGGCAGAGTACAGGAGCTTAACCCACGCAGCTTCAGAGGTTTCATGGATGAACTCATTGCTCACAGAACTGAAGATCAAGCCAAGACATTCAGCGGTTATCTGGGTTGATAATTTAAGTGCCATCGCGCTAGCTTCGAACACAGTGTTGCATGCGAGAACAAAACATATTGAGCTTGACATTCACTTTGTGAAGGACAAGGTTATAGGAAAAGAACTTGAGCTTAGACATGTGCCGACAATTGATCAAGTGGCGGACATTCTTACCAAGCCATTGGGTAAACAATTCTTTGCGCGGCTGCGAAATAAATTGGGAGTAATTTCAAGGTCCACGCTAGAATTGAGGGGGCGTGTTAACGAATCTGTTGTTGAGCCAATTGACACCAAGATATGAAACAAGGAAGTGACCATAAGAGAACATGAAGAGAGCTTGGCATGAAGTGTTACTTTCAGTTACAACTAGTTGTTTTAATCATCTTTCAGTTACAGAATTTGTAAGGTTGATTAAGCCTTTCTAGATACTTCCCTTTGTAGCATATATTTTGGTGTTCTCTCTGTAATCTCACGACAAAAAAATTGAATACATTTTGAATACATCTTCCTCTGGATATATCCTTTCCAGTTTCAGCTGCAATGTTGAATACCTTTGTATTTATCATGTTTGATGCCTATTCCTTTTACCCAGGCTAGAATAAAATGAGAACATGCTCTATATATATCTTTGTATTGTACATCTTTTCAGTCTACACTGTATAATGAGGACTTGTTTATACAATATTCGATATTAATTCTTTGAATAAGTCATCAATAACGAAAGGCCAATCACTACAAAAAATTCGCTGATTAGCAGCAGAATTTAGCAGCGGATGGAAGTCTGTTACTAATAGTGACAGAATTGTAACAGAATGTCCGCTGGAAAAAATAGTAACGTAGTTTGCAGCGGATATTCATTATATGTTCGCGGTATAATAGCGCGCCATTACTAGTGGCGGAATTAGCAGCAGATTGGTACCAGCTACGATTTAGCAACGGAAACATCCGCTACTATTAATTTTTTTTTATTAAAAAAATTCAAAATTGGAGAAATTAATGCCTTAGCAACAGATTCTTTGTCGTTACTAAATAGCAGCGGAGAATGGCCGTTGCAAAACCTGCGTAGGACCGAATCGCTGCAAACCGTGACTAGGATTTAATTAGGTTTTAATCTTAGTCAAATTTCACCACGCCTCACGTTTACACTTAATTAAACACAACCCAACCCCTCCTCTCCACGCCTCACGTTTACACTTAAATTAAACACAACCCCAACCACCCTCTCCACGCCTCACGCCGCTGATCTGCAATCAACCGCCGCCGATGCCGATCTGCAGTCCACCGACTGCCGCCGCTCTCCTCCAAACGCCGCTGCTGCTTTTCTCAGCTAACGTCGCCGCCGCAGCTGCTCTGCTCTAAACGTTGCTGCTTCGCACTCCACCGCCACCGCCACCGCCGCTATTCTGCTCTGAACGCCGCCGCCGCCGGTTCTTTCTCCTTCCTTCTCTCTATGTATATTATGTTATTAATTTGTTTTATAGGGATTTTTTAGGCTTGAATCCAACTTTTAATCAACACAATTTCTTCACATTTTGAAGTAATATTGTCCACACAATTTCACTTCTTCACTATTTTAGGCCTGAGCTTTCCCGAATTTTCACTGCTAATATTTATTATGTATACATAATTATATATGTTTAGGATTAAGGAATGAAAAGTGGTGTGTTATCAATAATTGAATAACATGGAGTATTTTATATGATTTGTTTCTTGTTGATTCTGCATTTCAATAAGCAAGACAATTTATATATGTTTATGGAATTAGGGAATGAAAAAGGGATGTAAGTTTTTTAATAAAAGATGTGCTTGAAAGCAACTTTTAATCAACATAACTTCACATTTTTAGGCGTGAGATTTCATTGATTTTTTGTTTGAAGTGAATGGCTCCCTCAGCTGCATTCCAGTTACTTTGCATACATATTTGTATATGTATAGGAATTAGGGAATGAAAATTGGGTTGTTAGTTTTCTAATAGGAGTGTATTTGTTTGATTTGGACCCCTATGTCTTCTGCTGGTTCTGCATTTCTCCCATCCATGAGCAAGACAATTTATATATGTATAGGGATTAGGGGAATCTTTTATTAAGTAACATGTCTAACTTGGGGGATTTTTTTATATAAGATTGAAGCCATTGATGCATATTATTCTTGTCTAGATTTATTCAAACTAGCTATGAGGATTTGATTCATGATGATTGGATATTACTCCAATTTTTGTTCTATTGTATTTGAGTATTGATTGCTTCCCTATAACTTCGTAATTAACGTAAAGCAACTGATTAGCAAGAAAGAAAGCAAATGACTAACAAGTGAAGATGTTTTAAATTGTAAATAGTCATAGCAAATGAGCAATATGAAGTATAATTAGTGCATTTTCTTATTGTAGATGTTTTGTGTACTTATAAAAGCATTAGTAGTATTGATGAATTAGGATTCAATTTTATCACAGGTATTGACATTCTGTTTTCCTGTAGTTTCTCTCCATAGAGAGATACATCACATGCTTTTGCTGTCCTAGAAGAGCTTGTCAAGGTCAGTATTTACTATTGCATCATTGTATGTGTTTACTATTGCATCACTGTTATACATCTAAATGGTTTTCCCCTTAAATATAAATGGAACTATTTGCAGTATACGATTGATTATGCATGAATGTATATGTTGGCTCTTCACTTTAATTAATTGTCATGTTTGTGATTAGATAATTTAGATTGTTAGGTTTCTATAAATTTCTATTCTTAATAATATTTTAGGTCTACACTTAAGCATTGTTGCTAAAGAAAAAAGAATAAGCTAAAGATAAGTTAAGAGAAGAGTTTATAACAAAGGTTAGCATCTTTATCTTGTTTCTTTATGCTTTTTTGTACCATGACCCAAATAGTGGTAATAACAGTCAGTATATTGTTTATAGGAGAATTTTAAGGTGTGGATAGTGGTTAGGTTTTAGGTGGAGTCTTGTCGGCTTCACCGATGCAATTTGCTGTGAAGTGAGGGTGATTTTGTGCTTTGATTGTGAATGCTAACTAGTTAAGAGTTTGTACTACAGTAAGAATTTTGGAGGGTCGTCAGCAAGTGGACCGCAAACTTGAAGAGATGAAGAAAAATTCAATGATGAGCGCGAGAAGAGAATGGAATTAGAGGAAGATATGGCGATTCTAAATGAGAAGATGGACCAGTTCATGTCCCATAGTCCTATAACTCCCGTTGTTCAGTCTCGTAGTCATGATTCTGAAGAATTATGAGTTTGACCACTATTTTGTAATTCACTATCAACTATATTTCAAAGCCATTACAATATCGAACTTCATGTAATTTGCAAAATATTTATTAATATATTTATTATATTATTTTTTCCTACAAAGAATTGTTATTTATTTGATGAGATGCTGGTTTGTTGTAAATAGGTTGTCGTAACTGGGTAAGCAATAAAAAAATTGATTAGTAAAATACATTTAAAATTAACAACGGAATAGCAACATAATAGTAATATATAAAATAAAAATAAAAAACTCCAGTAGCAGAATATATCCGCTGCTATTCTACTGGTAATAAGCTTTTGCTACTAATCCGCTAGTATTAGCAACGGATATATCCGCTGCTAAATTTGATTCATTTTCGTTTCCAATCTGATTTCAATTTAGTAGCGTATATAGTCTGTTGGAAATCCGTTGCTAATTATTAGTAGCGGATTATGTTCGTTACAGACAATTTGGCAGCGAGCCTTTTAGCAACGGAGACTGTCCGATACTAATCCGCTGCTAATCGTATTTAGCAACGGAATTAAGTCATTTAACAACGGAAATGTCCGTTGCTAAAACGCGAGATTTTTGTAGTGAATTATACGACAAAATAATTTCACCTCATTTTAAATAAGTAAGATTTTACGTAATAGTACTACAAAGTATTGCAAAGCAATACTTTAAGGTTGAAAACTAAGTTCGGACTTTAAACTAAAATTGGAGCTGTTATATGTATCCTTCAACAAAATGAAACATAAGAATTTTTTAATACTTAATATGTGGACTACCTTTTGACAAAAATCTATATTATCTATATAGAATGCGACGTTTCTGGTTCATTTTCAATCTCAATATATTCAAATTTTGATGAGTATAGTTACAGGGGAAATATCTAATTATATATACTCCAAGAGTTGCGCAAAACAGGAATATTTGAAGTCTGAAGAAACATGGATATCAAACATCTCATCTTCAATTTCTTCCTCCTATCCTTCATCATCTACACTAATGTAAGTCGCTTTTATTTTATGTTATTATTTTAGATTTTTTCTCTTGACGCATTAGTCAATGAGATTTTATGTATAAAATAATGTTGCCCCGTGTTAAATATATTTTTATTTATATGTATAATAATATTTTTTCTGATTAACCGTATGAGATTAGGTTTGGGAGTTTGTATGATATATAAATCATAAGAAAAATAAGTCAAAACTAAAGACCATGGATCGATTTATAATTCCATTAAATTCACATATACTATAATAAAAAAATGGTTTGCTTTTTTAATGTTTCAAGTCTTTCGTGACGCTGCGTTTAAATATATGCTCATTTGTATGTAAAATAAAAATAATAGTCCGTTTATTGAGTATGTAAATTCTCCATTCAGGCGAATTCGTCGGACTGTATTTACACCATCTATGTGCAAACCGCGGATATTCCGTCGGCCGGCACTACTGCTAACGTAAGCCTCTTTGTCGGCGACAGCTTCAAAGACGAACTCTCCATCAGCAACCTCAAAGATTGGGGTTTAATGGGCTCAACCCACAACTACTTTAAGGTCGGAGAAACGGACCTCTTCTCTGTGAAAGGCCCATGTTTACGTGGGCCCGTATGCAGCATAATAATCGTGATAAGCGGTTATGATGATTGGTATTGCGACTTTATTGAAATAAGCTCTGTAGCACTTGGAAAATCGTGTTCCCAAAAGCATTTTGTGGTGAAGAAATGGCTCGATTACAACAAGGGATCAGCGCTCATTCTTCAAGACGAGTGTGTGAGTGAATATGGGAGTTTGAGGAGCTGATATTAGTCGTACTTATCTTGTAAGTTTTAGTAAGGTTGTGGAGTTTTTGCATAATGCATTATGCGAGTCAATAAAGTTGGATGTGCTCAAAGTCGACGTAGAAAGAGATGACGTTGTTAGAAAAGCGGTACGTAATAGTGTTGTCATAACTGCTATTAATAACATTTTTTCTAAAGAGCTGACATTGTTTAAAAAGCGATACTAGTATTGTAATAGCTGCTATTAATAACATTCTTCTTTGACAACTAAGTATTGTACCATCAAATAAACTTACTTCATATAATAGTTTTTTATCTAGCGGCGGACCTACATTGGTACATGGGGATCTTTGGAAACCCCAGCTATTTTTGGTATTACTATATTATTATATATTCATACTATAGTTTATAGATCATTACTTAGCACAGATGGTTTAGAATGGGATTTGCATACTGGAGATTTGGGTTCTACTCTACCGCCAGCAGTTTCTATTGCTTTCTTTACGGTGATTAAATCATAATTTGTTAGTAATAATTTGGATCCCTCAGTCCTAAAATCCTGCGTCCAGCGTCCACCACTGTTTTTATCCGTCTATCTATAACTACTATTGATAATTCAAAAGATTTTACAATATTTTTTTGATGATTTTCTAGGCATCTTCCATCATAAAACTAGGTAATGAAATTCAATGTAATAAATTAACCATATGAGATTCGTGTTTGGTAATTATCGAAGGATTGTCATCCATTGGTAATCCAATATTTTTAAAGTTAAAGAAATAATTAGAAATAAAAAAACTATTAACATATTGTTAGTGGAAAATATGTCCAACTTTATTAGAGAGAAAAAAGTGTCATAAAATAAAAGTTTCTAATTTGAAGGGACGAACCAAAATTGAAATAGTACGTCATTGGTCCGCTGATTATAATTAATTTTACGTATGTTTAGGGGCTAGACTTGATTTGATTTGATTTGATTGAGTATTGCGCGATTTTAATATGTTTTGGTCTATATTCCTATAAATTGATGTTTGATCATTCCATTGAGTTTCACGGTAAAATGGTTTGAAAGAGGTCAAAAAATGCAAAGTATAGAAGTTGGAGTTAGATCCGCAAACAGCGAACCGCTTAGTTCGCACAACGCCAATATTCAAGCAGTCCACTGGAACCATACATAGTAATAGCACATTGTTGTCACCGGAAACACTCCAAGAGTCCCGAACCAAGATAGCGGATCACCGACTTCACAACACTACCAACTCAACAATTCGTCAGAGTTGCTTTGAAAGAACAAAATGCGCTTAGCGGACGGCCAACTTCGAATAACCCCAACCCAACAATCCAATAGAAATGTTTGCAAAAAGGGGTTCATATGGTAAATAGTCTAGACTCTAGTCTATCATTGTAAGAAAGAAATTTGGGCTACAAAGCGCGCGCGTCTCTTAAACCTAACGCATTTAAATTTTAGGTCCTTAATTATCAGATTTGGTTCGTACGCATATCATTTATTATCAGTAATAGATATTCATTCCTCTACATTTTACGTGACTATCATTTGTTAACGTGCAATTAATTTTACAACAGTGTTATTGGTATAATCAAACTATCCGGTCTTAATTCCGTCCATTTTTTTCTAAGTGAATCATTAATTTTAAAACATTGATCTATTTTATACTAATATAACTTGAATTTACTTAAATGGTACTATCAAATGTTAATCAAAATAGCCTCACGTTTTAGATTATAAAACAACAGTATTATATACCAAACTCTTATAAATTTCATTTGTTCAATTAAGATTTATATTAAATTATATTATTAGAACCAAAATTTCGTTAGTTGCAAATTTAAAACAATTATTTATAGGTGGATTCTAGCTAATATTAGTGTAAAGAATGTAAAGAAGAATTAGGAATTTACATGTCAATATCATAAATTAATTAACCAAACAATGAGGACCTACTTTTAACCAAAAAAAAAAAAAATCGGCAATCATGACTCTTCTAGTAACTAAGTCTTGACAAAGTAGTAATTTAAAATAATCAGCAACAGGAAATCGCGATTAATTAGGTTTTTAATCAGAGACACGCTTAAGTGAAAAAATGAAATTTTTACTTGCCGACTTTTTCACTGGAAGTTATGTCCTAAATTTCTAATTGACCCAAGTATAGCTGTTACGCACCCTAACAACCATAATTAGTAGGCCCTTCAATCCCACTAATGATTGATTAAACAAAATTAAACATCAATTATCATAATCTCATTCAAGAAATTGGAGGGAAAGGAAACTTCCACTCATATTCGAAATTTCAAAACTTCTTTTTCTGAAGAAAAAGAAAAGAATTTCTTCAAAGATTGGTGTAAGAATGCTGTCCCTTTTTCTTTTTCTCTAGACAAACACAAATGCATCATTACAAGAAATCAAGAAATGATGAGAAGCAAATGTTTCTTTCACTTCACATCCTATGGTTCATTGTTTTGTCCTAAAAGATCAATCTTTCTGTGGTATTTCCTACTAAAAAAGCATCAATTTTCCTCCCATTGATCTCAAATTTGTCCCGTGTTTGTGTAGATGATCACGATCTCATGCAACCTTTGATCGATGTCTCTAACAAATCAAACTTGTCCCCTGCGATCTGACTCGCCCTCGTTCCGTTCGTGTAGATTATGAAGGCCGGGAATGAGTTCACCCCCTCCGATTTTGCCAAGGAAGCGTGATCCTCCATGTCCACCTACAACCACATTATCGTCGTCGTCCATGATCAGAATCCATCATCGTTACAAACAAAGACGATCGAGAAAGCATCAAAACCCGAAAATGTTCTTACAAACCTTGAGAAACTTCACAGATGGATATCTCTGATAGAGCTGCTCCACAACTTGCAAGATTCTTGAATCTGCTGTCTTGGTAGAGAACAAAACAACACAAGTACCTAAACAAAACAAAACAAAATTATTCAAAAAATTCAAGAAAATCAAGCCGATCTTTAAAAAAAAGCCTAATGAAAATCTCACCAGAAGAAGCCACAAAATCCCTAAAATGCTCATTGCTCACCACCACAGCCAAGCCAGCAGCGTCCCCGCCCGCCCCGTTCAAGTCCTGCCTCCCACCTCCCTTCCTCAGCTTCGCCTCCGCCTCCCTCATCATCCTCCCGATCTCCTCATCCTCCGGATTCTCCCTCAACAACGCCTCGCAATCCTCCACACACGCCGCCCATTTCCCAATCTGCAAAAACCACACAAACATTCACAACACCTCTGTTTCAGTACAAAAAGAAAAGCCACCAATCTATCACAAACCTTGCCATAGCAATCAGCCCGCCTCAGCCTAGCCTTGGTGTAAGACGGTCGGACCCTGAGGGCCGAGTTGCAGTCCTCTATGGCCTTCTGGGACTGCCCGAGCTTCGATCTGCACGCAGCCCTGTTGCACAACAGGACTGCATTCTGCGGATCGTGGCTCAGCCCCTCGCCATACGCAATGCACGCCTCGGAATACCTCCCCCCCTTGAAGAGCTCGTTGCCATTCACCCTCGCAGCTGCCACCGTCCTCGCCTTCTTCGCCACCGCCACCGCCTCCTTGCTTTTCGAGTCCAGCTTCACCGCTGCTTGCGCCGCCGCCACAGCTTCATCAAACCTGCCAGCAGCTAAGTGGACCTGAGATTGGAATACCAGCAAGCTCGAGCTCCCGACAGGGCCGAAGAATTTGGTGCAGAGATCGACGTCGAAAACAGGGCTCTTCTCCATTGTTTCAATGGCTTCTTCATGCTTGTTCATCTTCAGCAACGCCTCAGCCCTCAATCCGAATACAGAAGGCGCAGAGTCGGCGCCGGCGTCGACAGCAAGAGCTGATTCCTTCAAGAGCGTGATCCAATCTCTGTGGATCTTCGCCTCGCCGCATTTGTTCAAATGGATCAAAACCTGCTTAGCTCTGGCGATGGCGTCGGGGTCGGCCTCGGAGCCGGCCTGCTTGAAGTGGAACAGAGCCCTCTCTGCCTCTCCCAATCTATTAACAATGGAGTTAGTTAAAGAAACATTTCAAATTTTATGTCTGCAAATTGCAATTAACAAAAACAACAACCTAAGGAGAACAAGGGCGAGTCTGTTGTGGGCGCGTTGGTAGAAAGGGTCGATGCGGATGGCCTCGCGGCACTCGAGGGCGGCTTCTAGAAGCTTCCCGAGGGCGACGAGGGCCGCGCTCTTGTTGCTCCGGTACGAGGCCTTCTCCGGGTCGATGGAGATGGCGGCCTCGTACAGAGCCAGGGCCTCGGCGAACCTGCCGTTGCGGTAGTCTTCGTTGCCGAGCATTTTCAGCTCCTCCGGGTCCATCCGGGTCGATATGGCCCGGCACAGCGACACGGGCTTGGCTTCGGGCTTTGCCACCACGTTGCCCATCACGCTCGTGGCGTACCTCGGGCTCGGCTGGTGGGCCTCTGGCGCGGCGGTGCCGCCGTTTCCGGCCTGCCGGAGGTTTCCGAGGTTGCCGTATAGCGCGGGCCGGGAGGCCCGTTGGTAGTCGTTGATCATGGTGTCGAGCTCGCCCGAAAGCCCGAAGCCCGGCCCGGCATGCATGGCCTTTTTCGCGTAGGGTTTGGTGGCAGTGGCGGCAGCGGCATTGGATTTTTTGGCTGCCGGAGAACTGAGGTGGCGTTTGGCGGGAATTTGATCGTTGGGTCCGGTTTTCTGGGAGGGGGTGCTGGGGAAGCGGGTGACGCGGGTGGTGGGGGCCGGGAGGGAGCTGGTGGAGGCGGAGCGGCGCGTGGTATGGATGTTGCGGCGGCCGAAGACGAGGTGGAAGAGGCCGCAGCCGGATTGTTTAGGGGCTGGAGTGTCGTTGTCTCCCATGATCTAGAATGTTGGATGAGAAAATTAGGAAGAATGGGAATGATTGTGGTTGATGTGCATGATTTGAAAAAGGGGGGGGGTTAGTGAGAGATGGGTTAGAGGAGAATGTTATTTGATTGCATACACAAACATAAGGTATGCAGTCAAAGGTCTTGCCCTCTCTCACCCTCTCTCTCTAATGAGGAGGTAAAAGGAAAAGAGAGAAATGTGTAAAGAGAGATACTTCTTTTTTATCTTCTTGTGAAATGATGGATATTTTTTGGGACCAAAAAGAGGACTCCTTAAGACTCGGTCGTGGAAGGGATGAGATTCTCTAGATTTATTACCAAAAAGATAGTGAATGAGGAATTGGATTTCTTATTCTAATCCGCTGCTTTATTTAGCTAGGGTAATAAAAATGAAATACAAGTAATTATAAAAGAAGGATAGTAGACAACTAGACATGCTGGGTCTTGGCATGACAAGGCATATATATTTTGTTGATATAAAATTATTTGACATGAATTAAAAAATACGTACAAGAAACAGAAAGGAAGGAGGGATCGTTGGTTGGTATGCTAGTGTTTGAGAGCAGGAGTTCACGTCTATTAATATGTGTGATTCGTCAACACACGTATATATTAAAAGGCCTTACTAACAGCTGTTAACAAAATGGAAGTTGTATATCAAGTTTGACTTGCTAAATTCAAACAAATCATTGCATTAAAAACTGAGTCAAATACAAATAGTACATATTTGATGGCATATTGATCATATTACAAGGATTTAACGATGTTGTAATACAAATATTCCTCCCACTCCGTCCATAATAAATGTTTCATTTTTCCATTTTTCGCCTGTCCACCAATAATGTCTCATATATTTATTTACTACATTTAAGTAATAGACTCAATCTTCCACTAACTTTTTTTCACTCAAATTTACTATAATAATAAGTAAGACCAACCAGCTTTTACTAATATTTTTCACTCACTTTTTCCTAAATTTAACTCATGCACGATCAAAATTGGCCTTATATTGGTTGACAGAAGGAGTATTGTTTGTAACTCGCTCCGACTATAGTTGTGAACGATACAAATTTGATCAACTATGAGAAAAACAGAAAGAAATTAGTTGAAGTATTACTCCATTAGTGAACAATCAAGCTTACCTCACAAAGGAGTTACCAAAATATAAATGTTTCAGACAATTTCGAATTGTAGTACCAATGTAATTATAACTATCAATTTTCACAAAATTAACTCCGTTAGTACAGTCAAATTAGCAGACCAAAATAGCTCTTAAAATGAATGCATCCGAATAAATGGAAACAGAGTTAAACGCGAAGAAATTTCCTTGGAGATTAAAAAGAAAAAGAAAATGCTGTCTAATGAATAAGGCCATTACGCTGTAGAAACATCGAGCAAGTATATCAACTCCGCGGCTCAGTAATAGCAGATTTCTTGATCTCTTTGGCTATGGCCTCAGACAGCTCCTCAGCATTATACTCGATGCCAAATGATCTTGAGACCTCCATACCCGGGTTCATCAAGTACCTGTTCATAATTAGAGAAAAGTTAGTTACAGTTCAATCGGGGTGCTGAAGAATTATTTAGCATCATAAAATTTAGGATCAAAGGTGTGAAGAATGCGAATTACATATTGTGAGAAGACTCGATAAGATAATCACCCCCTTGTTCATCAACCTTTCTGAAGAACACTCGGTATTCTTGTGCCATTTGCCTTATTGCAGTAACTGGTCCGGTCAAACCCACTATTCTTGAGTCGAATTCTGCAGTTTGTGCCAAGGACATTAGAAAGTTAAAGGTCATGTAATTCAAAAATTCGTGGTGGTTAAGAGAATGAGAATCTAAACAAGAATAACTCACCATGGATATAAGCACGAAGATGTGAGGGGGTGTCCCGCTGAGGATCAATGGTGACAAATATGGGTAAGACCTTGATATTCTGCTTCGATTCTTTCAGTGAAGTCAAACATTTCAGTGACGAAAACATTGATACAATAGCTGATTCAATTAGAGCCAGGGTAAAAGAGTAGAACCTAAGATGTTAATTGTGTTGGCCATCTTTCGAAGTTCTGAAGGCCCTACATCAGGGGAGGATGTATAGCCGAAATAAAGAAGAACCCAATTCCCCAGGAGATTCTTTTCGGTCACAATGCGGCCTTCTGTATCTATTAAACTAAAAGGGCCACCTATTATCGGCCCTTGATTGGCACTTCGCTCAAACTTTACACCCTTACCTGTTACAAGTACAAGAGATTGTGTTAAAGCATACACTCTTACTTCAGTGTGGAAAAGACAATGCACTAGTGACTACATTTGCCACCAAATTTTAATTGTATGACAAAGTTCTTGTGAATTCCAACAAGGTAACGTGTAATAGCAAACTGTTCCAAAAAAATTCCAATGCAATTTATATCTAATAGGGAACTCAATTAACAATAATCCTATGCAGTTTCTTTAATGAATTAACAGTTAGAACAAACAACATGCTACTGATAAATCATCCGAAGGAAAGAGGCTTAATAATAAAAAACTATTCAATGCAATCTATAACTAATTAGATTGTTCCATCACCAACAAACTTTTCCAGAATAAAAAGTCTTAATTTGAAATATATAGAGAGAGCAGAACATGCATATAGTACATTTTAAAACTGATAATTCGGGAAAAAAAACACAAATACCTTTAAGCACTGCTCTCCTTTGATCATTATCGTGAAAGAGAAAAAGTAACCCACCAATTCCAGTCAAACCCAAACCAGCCAAACCAGGCTGCACAAATAAGTCTGAGATGAAGGTAATTAACAGGAAGGCATTTCATAAAGAAGTCGTTGATGACGTAGATAGATACTGAGCATCTTGAAAGAGATGGAAAAAGCGATATCATAATCATACAATTAGAAAAGATCTCCAATTAGTGCCAGCTTGTTCAGGCGATGGGCTAGTCTTAACACAGTTTGTGGACTTTGTTTTGCTACAGTAGTATCTCTTAGATAAACCATACCTGCAGGCAGCCAGACATTGATATTGCAACATGTGATTGGACTATTCATATGATGAGATGAGTAAATGAAATCACTATAGAGTAATACTGAAAGCTGGTTCAACAACAAAAATCCCTTTCACAACCCTACTCACCTTATTAAATACTCCCTCCATCTTATGCTACTCGCACTTTTCCTTTTCGGGCCGTCCCAAACTACTTGCACTATTTCTATTTTAAGCAAAAATTAGGGTATTTAATTAAGATATTAGAGTTAACTAAGTGTTCCCTTATTACACTTAAAATGTTAATTTAATTTCACAAATTACTCATTCTCTAAATAAAGTGTCCAAAAAAAGTGTGAGTAGCATGGGATGGAGGTAGTATAGAATAAAACTTTAACTGCATCTCTATTTTTATTCAACAAAGTTTTGACTTGGCTCAGCCCATGATGCGTGAAACACCAAAATTCACAACGTAAAATAGGTCAGTGCTGACTACTAAGTACTTCCCCTTTTTACAAATATAGATAAATTATCAATTTATCTATGCATTCCAATAATATCGCTGCTTCATCAAAGGCAAGTTTAAATCACAACAAGGCCATGGACAAAGAACTGAAATGGAGAATACATACTTCGTGAAATAGTTCAGACGAGTCAGACTCTCATGATCTGCCATCATTATTTGTTCAGTCAATGGATGGGAAGATAAATTGTTCAAGGCAGGTCTTCTGGACATTGATGAGAAAAATATCTTTGACAAACCACACCTACGAAAAGATATTGAAATACACTTAGATATTAGTGAATATGGAAGGTTCTAATAAGCTATTTTATGGGGTATGCTTGCTCATGTGAGCATCTGTAGTGTATGTTTCAACCACCAGGAAATGACAAATTCATGTGAATATCACTAATTCATGTCTCAATCAGCAATGCATGGAAATTTCAGATTCCTCTATAACAGACTGAATAACGTACCAAGATTATGCTCAATATAAAATTTAGATAAGCAATACAATTGATACCATTGCTGGACCCAGGCTGGGATGGTAATGCCCATAAAACAACAATTCTGAAAGGCTCCGGTCATGCTGGAGGAAGCATCCCCACCTAGTGATCGGCCCACTCAACGATCACTTAAAACATTTAAAGATGTGAGTTGTTCCTTCAACAACAGACCTAGCTGAAACTACTTCGGAATTCAATAGAATGTTCTCCGCATCTAATTCCAAATCCTTAACATAAAGCGATTCTAAAAATCACCATTCTTCCTAATTAATGAAAATTAGAGAATCTGTCAACAAATTCCACCACTATGTTTACTTTTCTCCATAAACTAATCTCAGTCCCCTAGCCACAAAAACAGCTAAACCTTGCTCGCTCTTCCTATCAACAGCATCAAATTTACAACTCTAAAAGTCATCGCTCAGAATGCGGCATCCTTGAATATCAAATGAGAGCAGTAACACTACATACATATAGCATTTCAGCATATACTACGGATTCCAAAACAAAAAAATTAAAAAAACGCAACTGAAGCAACATATTTTAGGAAATATTAAAAATAACGAAAAATTACCTTTTGAAAGCGACGAGAGATGATTCCGCGTGGCTTTTGGCGGCGAAGACACCTCTCGATAGCAATGGCATTTTTCTGCTTCCTTTTTTTCCCCTGCTTCTTCTATTTGATACGATTAACCTACAAATTCGTACTACTACCTGAGCGAAAACAAAACTAGTAAATTCCTTTCAATTGGAAACAATTAGAATTTCATGTATGTAATACTCCTATCAATTAAATGGATAAACATAGATATAGAATTTACGTTAGCAGGTGATGGAACTGACGCAGTCTGCGTTCGCTTTCTTTTTCTTGAAGAACAAGTCGGATCCTGGTTGGGCCTACATATCAATTTAGTGGGCTTATATTAATCATTTTTATTATGTTTCGGCCTGTTTTCGAAAATATTCCAATGTTTCAATTCCAATATATTGGAATCCAATATCACACAATATTTAGGGGACGTTCGATTTGCAAGATTATATCTCAGCATTAAATATGTAGTGTGTTTGGTTCATGAGATTCATTTCCACAATTCAATCATAAATAGATAATAATCAAAAAATAATTAATTAATGCTAACAACCTCTTATAGTCTCACAACTCAATTCTAAATTATATTTAATACTATTTTATCCAGAAAATTGAAAATAGCCTTGCAGTACTATCTTTTTAGAAGAAATTCGAACGTTTGATATAAATTACATAATTCTTTGTTCCTCTAGAATTTACGTTCCATCAGACGACAATCACTTTTATGAAATTTGTTACCATGCTAATTTATGAAACATTTATTAGTGACAAAATTAGCATGCAAGAATAATTAATTCAATCAAATCAATTTACTCTCCAAAGTCCAAACGGCAGCATCCATCAAAATCGTAGAATTCGATCTTTCATAATAATACCACCGTGATTTATTATGAGCGGGTATGTTAATATATTCAAAACTACTACTCCCTCCGTCCTAAATTAAGAGTCACTATATACCCTAAAAGTCCGTTCCAATTTAAGAGTCACATTTAGAATTTTTCATATTTGGTCATACAATTTTACCCTATTGTTCATAAAAATTACATCAAAATGTCATTATCTACATTAAAATAAACCAATAAACATCTTTTAAATCCAAAAAGTCAAAAAAGACTCACCTTCAACCAATCCACTTCATTTATTACACACTCCACCATCTCACTTCATTTATTACACACCCCACTATCTCACTTCATTTATTACACACTTAAACTCTTTCTTAAAACGCGAGTCATAATTATATCTAACTCCTAATCTGGAATGGAGAGAGTAGTTTTTACTCTATGATTTTTCTCGAAACTAGTTTGTACAGTCAGCTAGAAGTTATTGATGGAATAGGTAAAAATGTGTCCGCTAGACGCTAGTTATGAAGTTACTATTTCCTTTATATAGAAGCAACACAAGATGTATGCTGGTATAGCTGGTAATTGTTTACGTGACACAATAATCCGATATGAATTTGCACGAAATTAATGAGTTTGAACCACATCTTATTGAATTAATGTCCTTATTAGGTTGACCCGTTAAGAACCCGATAATATCGGTTGAGTTTAGGTTGAACACGAATAACCTAGTAAGAAATAATAATATTATTTTAAAAATTTATGCTTTAGTTTAATTCTTTAACTTCTTGTAAATCATGTTTAAATCATGTAAAACGGATTTTTATCATGTAAATTAGGTGTAAAAATCAGGTTAAATCTTGTATTATACTATGGTTTTAATCATGTAATATCATGTTCGTGCCATTATCGTGACGTGTCAACTCATATTATATTGTGTCGGGTGTGGGTCAAGTTCGGGTTGAAGGTAGTAGGTTGTGTTCGTGTTCGATTTCCTTAGCAGGTTGGGTTCTTATTATGCCTTATTGGGTTCGGTCGTTATCACTTAATCTGCACGATTTGAAATATACTCCCTCCGTCCCGGATAATTCGGGTCACTTTGACCGGGCACGAGTTTTAAGAATTGTAATGAAAAGTGAGTTGAAAAAGTTAGTGGAATGTGAGTCCTATCTTTATATATTAATTTTATAATAAAATGTGAGTAGGAATGAGTTAGTGGAATATGAGGTCCACTACCAAAAATGGTAAAAGTGAAATGGGACAAATTATGTGGGACGGACCGAAATGGAAAACTGGGACGAATTCTCTGGGACGGAGGGAGTAGCAGACAAGTTCAGGGTCGTTATCGTGTCGTTCTCATATTATATCGTGTCGAGTGAGGATCGTGTTCGGCTTTGAAGGTAGCATGTTGGATTCGTGTTAAATTTGACAGTTTCTTTAACAGGTTGGATTCAGGTTAGTCTTATTAGATTGGGTCGTTATCATCCAATCCACACGATTTTCCATTCCTAAATACTGGTGAAATATAGCAGACATTTTCTCTATCAAGGTCACCCCCATGTCCAGAGTTGCTCCTAAGGTCAAACTTAGTGTTAGGATCGTCAACTGCATATTAGTATGATATTATCTGTTTCCGATCAAGCATTCATGGATTTATTGTTGGATCACTTACAAAAGACCTCAAACTATATATTGCTTTCTAACTTGTTTATTCTCTGATGTGGTATGAATCTGCAATCTACTACTAATATTTACTCCCTCCGTCCCATAAAAGACGACCACATTTCCTTTTTTATTTGTTTCAATTAAGATGACCACTTTCCAGTTTTGAAAATAACCCCCTTTTTCCTCTCTCCTTATTAAAATATTAAATTATTTTTTCCGTCCCTATTTTATTCCACCTAACAACATTTCCTAAAAATCTTGTGCTACTAAAAAGTGTGGCCATCTTGAATGGTACGGAGGGAGTATAAAGAACATCCGTGGAGTAAATTGTGCCTAATCACTCCGATGTGATATGACTTTGTAATCTAGGAGTAACACTTAGCCCATGTGGTCATGTTCAATCTCATTTACTCAGAACATCCGCGAAGTAAGTTGTGCCTAATCACAATATAATTTTGCATCTTTCTAGTATTAACTATTGTATGGTCAAATAAACTAAAGTTCAATGAAGAAAAATTACACTTAGTCACCACCATAGTTAATCTAATGCAACTTAAAATGTTGTCGATCATCCAAATCAGAACAAAACAAATTCTGTGTGTATTTAATTAAAAAGTTGTAATTTTTCAATGAATTGTGCTTCAGTTGACACTTGTCACCTGTTTTTATAACGTGTAGATTTGGTGCAATTATATAGTACTATTGTAGATTAATTATTTTACGTTTTTTAATTAATACTATGATGTTTGTTGAATATGTGGCAAACAACACATTAAATCAAATAATTGAGGCAATTTTGGGTGTGTGGTCTGTGATTTTCGGACATATGTATCTCTATGTTGTCTATCTAGATTAATGTATTACAATAAATTAAGGTTTTAACTGTTACCATCAAATAAATAAGTAGTATTTTTATTATTTATTTACACGTAGCAAAGGAAAGATCAAGTTTTGGTAGCTCTTGTCAATATGCCTGCGTGTTTGGAAATATAACCACTTAAATAATTCTCTGTGTTTATTCAGTATGTTCCCACAAGAAAATTCTTTGATTCTTAAATTATCTAGCTAGTGGCATAATATAACGTATAAAACACTTCCAATATCATTGAAATTGAAATAATGCTAAAATGAGAGTTGATTATATGCCGGTCTTTTTTTTTAGGAGGATCTTTTTAAATTGAGGCATTCACGCCTAAAATTATGAATTTTGGTCCAGTTACAACTAGAAAAAATTTATAATATTTCTGGTCACTTTTAAAATTCATGGCAAATAAGATAAAAGAACACTTAAAAGACTTTGTTAATTTAATTTGTGTCAAGTAGGATAAAAAACAAGTATGACAGTCGAATATGGCGATTGACCCGACATTCGAAATAACACACAAAATATAAAGTTGCTAATATTTTTAACTGTTCGGATTGTCGACTGCAACAGAAGTTTGATATTTTCCGCTCTGGTTTAAGCCCACACGAATTTATTTTTGGGTCACTCCCAAAAGGCCCCAAACTGATTGGGGTTGGACAGAAATTATATACACCTTCCAACTTCTCTCAGACTCCCGATATGAGATGGATTTGTACTCAACAAACCTCCCCCTCAAACCAAATCACGTCATGAACAAACAGACGCAGTCGACACATGAAGACATTACGGGCCCGACTCGAACATGAGTCATCCGGGGCCTCATTCGACCTGGCTCTGATACCACTTGTTTGAATTGTTGACTGCAACAAACATTTGATATTTTCTATAACTTTTAACGGTTATAAAAAATACGAGAATTAAACTGCATAAAGTTTATAATTTTAGGAATCAATACCTCAATTTAATCCTTATTTTAAGGTACATCCGTATTTATAATAATAATAATAATAATGTTAATAATTATATAATACACATATTACATGACTGTATGCACTTACATAACTAAAATGATCCGTATAACAACTGTCAGATCGTTTTAATTCATACGATCTTATACATAACTAAAACGATCTAAAAATAACATTCATATTTTACCTACTCATATGAATTAAAACGATATAAAAACCTTAGAATTTAGTTATGCATATATCATGCGACATATATGTAAATTACGTCTATACACATATGGAATAATATAATATTTTGCATATATGGATTTCTTTTGAAGCAAGTTATAAATTGAAGTGAATTAAAGTTTGTTGTCTTAGTTTTGATGGTTGTAGCGAACTAAAGTGTGTTGTTGAACTGACCATCCATCTCATAATAACATCTCTTGAACTATCGTTATCCATCATTAAAAATGGCAACATGTGTACTCATATAATTATATTATCAAAATAAACAAAACTAAAAGTAGAAAAAATTCGGTTGGAAATTAAAAAGGTAAAAAAGAATATTATTCACATCATTGGAAAATTAGTGGACTTGGTATATTCTCAATTTTGTATCTTAAAATTTACTTATTTATTTTTTCATTCGCAAGGCACACGCCACCAATACTATTTCGTTTAATTTTAGAAGCATCAATCTAGTTTTAGGTGCAGATGTTGGTACCATCGATCATTAATTTTATATATGCAGAATATAATTGGTAAGAATACCATCTTTTACATTTAATTAAAATGTGGTGTCATAGAGTTGACAAAATTTCTTTTCCAAAGTTAACATTAATTTCAGATGGTTAAGTCTCTGCCTAAATACCCAATTTTTAAGTACATTTTCTTTTATTATGAACAGTATTATTTTTAATGTTTGACAAAATTGATGAAATTAAATTCACGTATCTGACTTTTGAATAACATTGTTTTTGGAATAATTTAACTCCTTTTTCATCGAAAAATTAAATTTAAGGCCTTCATAACGCGACGTACTATAATAGTCCTATTGCAACTTCAACTATAATTTTCAATTCTTACGTTCAGTTTTTTCTTTTTCTTTTTCATTATAGCCATAATATCCCTAATGCAAACGGTTCTATTGTACCCTTATTTTTATTTTTAACCATAATTTAATTCGTTCTTTTATTATTGAGATATTGAAAAAGTGTTTGAGAATGGACGTTGACTAATGTTATGATACACCCGAAAATAACAAAAGTAACCATTTCTGGATTGCGTGAGGATTAGATAATGGTCGGTCTCATATCACTGGAGTCATCGTAGTGTTATCCCACGTTACTTTTATCCCTTAAATTACGATTAAAATCAATCTCATTTGTTTTATTCTTTTCATAATTTACTCTTTCTTTTTTTATTTTAATTTTTTTCTATGTAACTTACCAATTTTCTCAAATTTTTTTGTTGAAAAGAAAATTGATATAGTATTTCATAGCTTGGTACAACCAGTCATAGCTCTTTATCCCATGAGTAATTACAGATATTATGCATACATTTTCCTCGTTATCTGTGGTCGAAAATTGCCACAAACCACACAAATAAAAGAGACACTTCTCTCACTCTATATTTGACACACTTTCTCTCTCAAAAACGCAGTAGCTAATTTGCTTCTCCACTTTTCCCTTTTTCTTCTACTGCCATAAACTCCGCTAAGAAACCCTAGTTTCTTCTTCACATCAAAAAATCAAAGGAGCAGGCGACCGTGATGGATTCTGGAAATAGCGGGAGCCTACAATCATCCAGCGGCGGCGACGACGAGTACGACTCACGCGCCGCCGAATACACGTTCACGACCATTCCCCACGCGCCGCCGCCGCAGTTCATCGACCCGCTCTCCGCCTACCTCCAGCTCCACCAGAATCCGAGCTCACTGCTTTTGAATTCCCCAAATCCGATCAGATCCGACCCGAATCCGAGCCACGTCGCCGAATTCCCCGCCCCGGCGCCCTTGAGCAGCAACGCTCACCATCAGCAACAGGCGCCGGCGGCGCGGAATCCGAAGAAGCGATCTCGAGCGTCGAGGCGGGCGCCGACCACCGTGCTCACCACGGACACCGCCAATTTCAGAGCTATGGTGCAGGAATTCACCGGAATCCCCGCGCCGCCCTTCAGCAGCTCCTCTTCATTCCCCAGGAGCCGAATCGATCTCTTCGCCCCGAGATCCGCCGCCTCCGTGGACTCCCCCCCGCCGCCGCCCTACCTCCGCCGCCACCTCCCAAATCTCTTCAACATCCCAAACCAAAACCAAAACCAAAATCAAAATCAAAACATTCTCACATCGCTCCTCCAATCAAACGCCAAATTTCCGTTTCCCGCCGCCTCCAAACCCCAAAACGACTTTCGGTTCGGATTTGGCCATCGCAATCAGGTCTCGGAAACCCTCCCCAACCTCATCCCCTCCGATCACAACCACCACAACGACTTCGATTTTGGCGGGAAAATCAGCAATGGAGGGAAGTCGCCGGTGAGAGGAGGAGAAGGTATGGTGGAATCGTGGATTTGTTCATCGGAGTAGCTAGGCATGATTATTGTGGTAGTAGAAAAATGTGGTGGTGGAGCAATGATGGTTATTATCATGTCATGATTGAAATATTGAAAGTAACAAAAAAGAGAGGGTAAAAGATATTGTTAGTGTGATCTTTCATGATCATTTTTCACAACATAAAGGAAGAAATATATAAAGGCTTAAATTATGTGTGAATAATAGTCTTCTTTTTGGATGCCTTTTCCATACATTCATCATATGAAACGAATTATACATATTCAAAATATGGGAATATATTAGTATTCATTTCATTGGCTACCTAAATTAATATATCTACGTGTGTTTTAAATTTTAATGATCTTGTGGAATTATAACTTTGATGATATTTGTTTTTCACATTTGGGATGTTTGCCTCTATTTTGATGAAGAATGTGAATCTATAGAAGAAAGATGAATCGAAAAAATATCGATCTTTTGTGGAACTTTTTGCTTTTCCTCGTACCTCCTGCCCCACAATTGTATTTATTTAGTTCATACTAAAACACGATTTAGACAAATGAATCCAGATTTATGGCTGTTTTTTCCTGTTATTCAGTTAGAAAAAATGGTGTTATTAAATCTTTCTTTAAGCGAGATGTATCGTAAGGGAAATGGTAAAAGTTACTATTGTAGTATTATTGTTTAAGCATTTTAACAAAAATGTCTCCCGAAAAATATATTCCGGGTACCTCTGCCCTATTTCACATATATAAAAATAAGGATGAAGTGAATGTTTTTTCTGCTCTTCTGAAATCTATGGCAATAAGGATGAAGTAAATGTTCCTTTTTGGGTGAATCTAGAATAATCTTTTTATATTTGAATGTTGCATACTTTTAATGAGGGATGCAACTTTATCATTTTTATATTATAAAAAGGTAAAAGGTCAAATTTATTAAGATTTTATGATGATTTTGTGTTAGTTTAGTGGAAGGGTGTGACATTAATGGTTGGTGTGAGAAAAATAGGGCAACATCTCTTCAGCTTTCTTTTCAAACACAAAGGAGGATCATAACAAAAGATGTTCTTCCGTAATCATCTTAATTACAACTCTAAACATGTTCACGAAAAAGATCAAATGTTAATTCTTTTGAATACTCCTCCCGCCACAAAAATAATAACATGAGAGATAATAAATATTTTAATATAAAATTAATAAAGTAGTATAAGAAAAGATAATTGGGATTAATGGATTGTGAAATTTATATTATTAGTGCAACATGTGATGATGAAAAATATATAAAAAATAAATGTAAACTAATTTTGTGAGATGATCGAAATAACAAAACAATTACTACTATTTTTAGTTATAGAATGGATACTGTTTTATTCAAACCGCAATAATTGTCTCGTAAGACTAATGGCACATTTCAATAGATCTCTATACATCACTTTGTTCTTTCCGGAGGTAGAATTTGACTACATTGTGTTTAATTTGAAGTCAAGTTTTCAAATATTTATACATATTGTGAAATATAATAAAAGGTCATTATTTTATACACATCGAAAAGAAAAGTCACCCTTAATAATTTTCATAAATAATCATAAAAAATTATGAAAATAAAATGTCATTTTAACTATTCCATCCGTCCCATAATAGGAGTCACATTTGGTGTGAGCGCTGATTTTAAGAAATGTAGTAAAATTAGTGAGTTGAAAAAGTTAGAGGAATATGAGATTCACTTTTTTATATTTATTTATAGTAATAGAACGTGAGTTAAGTGAGTTAGTGGAACGTGACACCTACTTACCATTTATGATAAAAAAATGAAATGTGACTCATATTGTGGGACATATCGAAATGATAAAATGTGACTCTAATTGGTAGGTGGAGGGAGTACCGTTTAGTATGATTTATTATTCCCAATTAGATTAATCTCCCACAATTAAGAATCTACAAAATAGGGTTGGGTAAACTAATAGACTTATCAAACTAGCTAGGAGTTGTATAGAACTTAGACATAAGTCACATAAGGTTGAGACGAATATAGATTAACTACCTAATTCGGGATTAGGGGTTAACTATAATGAAATGGGTTACCTTTTTTTGTTTATACTATTATCTCTATAAATATGTTTGATGTAATTTAGGAGTGATCTCACTTTTGTAGGTGCAGATCCTCATCAAATTAATCGACAACTACAATCACCAATTGTCATCTCAACCTTTTGTTGATCGATCCGTGATGGCAACTAATTAATTCATAGCTACTCCTTAATGGAGTACATATAACTCTCCTTTCACTCTAAGTAATTAGTAGTGGAGAAATCTTGTTTGATTCGATATAGTAGAGGATTGTTGCATTTGGGTTTTAATAAGCAGAAATCGTGATTGATGGATTATACAGTTTACACACAAACAATAATCATAAATTTCAATTTGTATTATATAGGACGATCACTTATTATAATCTTAAACGATAAGCAGTTGATTACAAGCTTAATCTAATTTTAAAATTTGAGTGTATATTGTCTCCACACTTATCCTCAAACATTATTGGTTATCGTTGATATCGTGTTGATATTTCTTATGTTAAAGCATTAATGTTTATCTCTTTGAGTTTTGTAAAAACACAATAGATAATTCAAATTACTGACCAAGTAAAATCAGTAAAGAGCATATATTATTAAAGTTAAACGAGTCTGAATGTTGAATAAAAAAATATCCGAGCCAATTACCTTGAAACCCTTTATGCTTGGTATGATGGAATGGAACGAGGGTGGAATGGAATGGAGGGTGGAATGGAATGGAGATAGGAATGAAATGTCAATTTCCTTGGATTCCCTTTGTATTTTCATCCATTCACTCGTTCATTTCATCACATCAAGCAAATAAATACAATGGAAGTAAGAATCACATTCCATTCCATCGTACCAATAAACCCCTATTAATGTTTTAGTTACAAACAAGTAACTTAAAACAAAAATAGAGGACGACGTGGCACACATAAAACAAACTAGATGATCCTTCGAAGAGAAATTCATTTTTTTGTCTTGTTTTAATGGAATGATAGGTTACCACTTATTAAAAATGAAATTAATTTAATTTGGAGGGCAAGACAAAAATAATAAAAGTGAATTACATTAATGAAAATAAGAATTTTTTAATAAAATAAGCTTATAAAAAAAAGTCTCTAATTATTTTCGAGATTGATAGAAATGGAATTATTTTTTAAACAAAATCACAAATGACAACGAAACTATAAACTCTTAATTTTTCAATTTTTTTTGTACATTTCTGACACTATAAAGAGTTATGACTATAAAATTCAATTTTTTTCCGTAGGTCAACTTTGTAGAAATTAAACAAACGTATTCATTTAATGGAAATAAGCAAAAGCATTTACCGAAAAAAGCGAGTGAAGCTGCGAAAAGACAAACCAGGCATGAATTTAAAGTGCAATCTCTTTAATATTTTTCTGAAAGGTAGCCATCTTTTCTATAGCATTGATTGATGTATGATAAATTTTAATATCATTATATGTTATTTCAATCTTAAGATTTTTAATTTTACGTTACACCCTCATTCTTGAATTTCAAAGTGATGATTGAAAAGTAAAAACGAATTACTAAAGTTAGAGACCTTTAGGATCATTTTTTTCATGGATATCTTTTTATACGTGTGCCATGATTACTGTTGGAAAACCTTTTTTTCACACCAAAAGAAGCTCTTTTCTTGTTTTTTACTGCTCAAGTTTTTCTTCTCCCAAAGTTAGAAGTTTAATTTTATACATGTCAAAATTGGACATACTATGATCATTTTACAATTTTGGTATCAGACATTAAGTTTTGAATTATTGCATCGTATATATTTCAACTCAAGTCATAATCAGTCTAAAATGGACGGATCTGTCAAATATTAACAGTCAACCGGCGTTAATAAGATTTTGACTCATTTAGTATTAAGGATATAATTTCAACGTGTGTTACCGTGGTTGACGGCAGGAAGAAGAGGATTTGCGTTTGGGAGTCGGATGGGGAAGCTAGGGATATCACTTGTGACATTATTGATAATGTCGACTTCAATCAGGATGGAGGAGTTCAGCAGTTTAGGAGGACTCCTTGTTGTTTTAGCGGCGAGGCGAAGAAGCCAGGAATCTCGATTTCGAAAGGGCACAAGAATTACGAGCTCATGCTCAATCTCCAGTTTGGGATAAGGTAGAAACCGAGCTTGTTTTTATTGAATTTTGTGTGTAGGTTTGTTTTTTATTGGATTTTATGGGTTTTGAAGGTATTCTGTGGGGAAGCATGCTTCTAACTTGCGGGAGCTCAAGCTGAGTGATTTCAAGTCGAAGGAGAAGTTCTAGACTAGGTTTCCCTCCCAAGGTTCGAAGATCACGACGTCGCATCAGTTCGCTGAGTGTTGGTGGAAGGATTACAACCCAACCCTATTGTGTTTAGGTAATCAAGAATTTGGAGTTAGGCTAATTTTGTGATGCTTCTTATTTGTGTTTATAATAATCTGAATTTGTGAATCATCAGCCATTTGAGGCAGCTATTTTAAGTAGATCCTGCGGATTACATGTTAGCCATTTGTGGGAATGATGCGTTGAGGGGGCTTTCATCTTCGAGGAAGATTGGAAGGTTGTAAATGGGTCAAAATCGGGTAAACACTCGTTGACCGTTAATATTTGATGGATCCGTCCATTTTGGACTGCTTGTGGCCTGAGTTGAAATGTATAGGATGCAATAATTCAAAACGTAATGTTTGGAACTAAAATCGTAAAATGACCGTATGTTTAGGACCAATTTTGGTCTTTACTCTAAATTAAAACAATGTCATTTAATACACTTACTAAACCAAATGGTTAACGTTTATACATTTATGTGTCACGTCAATTTTACTAAGACTCGTAGGATGTTGAAAGTTTTTATCCTGGGATAATTGAGAAAATTGTCAAAATTATGATATACTCCCTCTGTCCCATTAAAAATGCACCGTTTTTCTTTTTTGGTTGTCCCATTAAAAATGAAACGTTTCCTAAAATAGAAACAACTCTATCTCTACTTTTTCATCTCTCTTACTTTACTCTCTCTTCATTAACTCACAAAACAACACTACATAAAATCTCGTGCCGATTCTCAAATGTTGCATTTTAAGTGGGACGGAGTGAGTAGTTGGCTATTTTGAAAATTGAAGATTGGCCAAAAATTGATCAAATCTAAGGAAATTTTCAATGGTCATTAGTTCTATACAGGCATGAAGTATGAAACTTACATTGAGATAGACGAAATATAACCTAGTTTGTAAGACGTTTACCTTATAAATACTAAATTGTGGGTCCAAATCTAAAGTAAATGTGGAACGTTATTAATCATCTTTAATTAACAAGTAATCGAATTCATTTCATTTGTAGGGAGTGGTTCAATTGAGAATTATCTTAACTAACTTGAGAATTTATCGGTTGGAAATAGAAAACATATTAGTTGGTGGCATAAACCATATCAATTGTCAACTGATATCACTTGACAACACAAAATATATCAGTTGCTTCAATCGATAATTCTCAATTAAACCACTAGCTTCACTAATAATCAATAACTTAACCGTACAATGGATATAAATAGACCAGATAAATTAGTACAAACAACTCGACTTGGAGGTACAATTTTAACTTTTTAACTTATGTTTCAAACGATATACTTTCATCATCGTGAAATCCCATTTTATTACGACTGTATTTGAGTATCAACGCAGCAAAAATTTTGCCTTTTTAGCTAGCAAAACGTACCTACGTACCAACGAATATACTTGGTAATTGTCGAGTATTTACCGAGCATTATTCTAAGGGCTCATTTGGTAAAGTATCCATGTTACGGCTAGTTACGATAATGCTCGTGATATATATTATGGTTTGATCTAGTTATTTATCTAAAGTGGTGTGTTTGATAAATTAATATAAAAATTTTAAGCTAGCTTTAATTTATATTAGGTGCAACGATAGAATACCAAGTTAAATTACGTGTAGATTAAAATAATCTCAATAATATGTATGAGCAAATTGAGAGTGGGAAAGATGGAGGACATGATAGTAATTTATTCCACTATTTTGGTTTAATTTCCAAAACTGTCAGTGTAACCCACAAAAATTTTCGGTTAATTTTCTAGGTTTAAACAGGGCTTCTCCGGGCAATAAAAATAACAGAGTTATTCACTAAAGAAAATATGAACACCAAACACACAATTAAAGCTTATTAAGAACTTGTAACCTGCTCTAACATAGCTACCAAACGACACCTAAATAGTAAACACTTAATGAGCACAACAATTCACTAGAGTAAGATTTGTGCAGAATGTACCGAGAATTTAGTTTTCGGTAATGATAAACACGAATTTTGCATGTATTTAGAGGTTAGATGATACAGGCCTAGAGCCATCAAATCTCGTCTAATATGGCATCACAATAATCTCCAACATATATTAATTTTATTTGATTTATAATATCTTTTATTTTAGTCAATTATCTTTATGCAATGTTTATCTTTATTGAGTCGAGTTAGTATTTTATTCCCACTATCCACAAAAAATAGAGAAGATTGTAAATGACACGAGTTTAAATGTGCAATTGGTAAAGTAAGAGAGATGGAGAGAAAATGTGGCGGAAATAGTGTTAGTGGATTGTGGGGTCTACATTTAGAATTATGTGTAGGGTTAGTACTGGTTTAAAACTTTCCATTTTTAGAATTAGTCTAATTTTGGTGGACGGCCCAAAATGACAATACTTGTCAATTTTTTGTAGACGGGGAGTGTATAATATGGAAGTCTGTGTAGATATTTATTTAATGAGAATATACATTATTGTATCATTCACGCTTCATGAGAGGAATCATCCCCCTGGAATTCAAACTAGTGTTTCACTCTCTTCAATCGTACCAATCTCAAATTCAAGCTTGATCTCTCAGATTTTAGGCTAACTGAAAGCCTGACAATTGGTGCTTTCATTTGGTTCTCATCTTCATCCTTACTACTCTTTTAAGCCCAGTGGTACTAATGGCCAACCAATTTGCTCGAGAGGCCATAGTTTCTCGAGATATCACCGCATCTAGGGGTGGCAATTTTTGGCACGACACGAACCCGCACAAAATTAATGGGTATGTGTCTAAGCTTATTGGGTTCGTGTCCTTATCGTGTCGACACGAAAATTTCGTGTCTTGTTCGTGTTACACGTTAAAAATAATATTAATATAATATATAATATTATTATTTGTTTTATTTTATTTTAGTATTAGGCTATTAGGCATTAGCGACTTAGCGAGAAAAACTGAAAATATATTTTTCATTTATTCACTTTCCAATTAGGGTTTAGCATATCAGCGCCACACTCTCTCCGTCTCCGTCTCTAAGTTCGTCGGTTTGCTCGTCGCCTACGCTCGCCTGTGTTCACGACTTCATTGCACCGCCGCTCACCACCACTCTCGCCTGTCTTCGTCACTTTTTAGTACGTTGCTTCTTCATTTCTTTTCTGTTTTCCGTTTCTAGATTCTTAATTGCTGTAATCTATTGCTTCTTCATCTATATTCTATACAAATTCTTGATTAACTCACCTAGTATTGTGGTCTTTTCAATCATTTTTCCTATTTTCTTTGAGAATTTTAAGTGTAAAAAATAAAGGTTGAACAAATAATAAAATGGTGGTCCACTAATATTCTAATTTTTTATGTCAATTGTCAAAATTAGTAGGTTTTAATTTTTATTTATTTTGGAATAAGTTCCAAATTTGGCAAAAGAAGTGATAGAACAAAGCATTAAAACTCATATTTATGCTCCAGATTAAGTTCATAGATTAAGTTCACAACTTAATATGTAGTTTCAGATTTTGGATTAAGTTTCAGATTTTGGATTAAAACTCATTTTTTTAATTCCTAATTTGTAGCTTGATAAATTCATTATTATATTTATTTTAAATATTCAAAAGTGCTGATATTTTCGTTATATGCTGATCTTTGTCCTTTAGATCTTGTAGTTATGTCCATTAACTTTGGGTGTGAGAGCAGCTTCAAAACCAGTGAAGGCTCTCCAACTTCAGCAAGTCAAGTCCCACATGGATCAAACAATGACGAGGTCCAAAACATGTACTTGGAGATTTTGGAGAACCCTAATTTGAATGTCTCTAAGCCACCAAAGTCGACACAAAGAAGAAAACCTAGGTCAGATGTATGGAATCACTTTGAAGTTAAATTGGATGGTTATGGTACAAAGACATGTGTATGCAAATATTGTGATCATACATATGAACGAGTTGCAAGTAAATTTGGAACAGAAACATGCATCGTCATTTGGATAGTTTTCCTAGAAAGAAAACTAAGGATATTGGTGTGATTTTATCTAAGGGAAAATCAAAGTTTGACCCTATGCATTTTCGTCAGCTGTTGCGTAATGCCATAGTTGTTCACGATTTGCCATTTCGATTTGTGGAGTATGAACACATTGTGGCTTGTTTCAGTACAGTAAAGGCTGATGTCTTAAGAATGTATGAAAGAGAGAAGACTATTATTAAGTCTAGATTAAGTGAAATACCTGGTAGAGTCTGTTTGACCTTTGATTGCTGGAATTCAATTACTAGTGATGGTTATATTTCATAAACATATCACTTCATTGATGAGGATTGGGTCTTACAAAAGTTGGTGTTAAATTTCTCTTTGATGCCATCACCACATATTGACAAAGCATTGTGTAACAAGTTGTATTCTATGATGTCCAGAGCCTTTGTCCTAGCGGCAAGGAGCTTAGACATCAATATATGAGGTGCCGAGTTCGAGCCCTCTTGACATCATTTGTAATTTCCTCCTACATATAGGAGTTAATTTTTTTTTAAAGAAAAAAAAAGTTGTATTCTATGATGTGTGATTGGGGGATTGAGAACGGAATATTTTCTTTGACATTGGACAATGATGTTGCGAATGACCTTTCAATTGAATACTTGATCAAGCAAATGAATTTGAATAATTCACTTATCAATAAGGGTGAATTTTTTCTAGGAGTGGCAAATCGTGCGTGTTGTGTCGTTATCGTGTCGATACGATAACGACACGACACGATAACAACAAACACGAACACGACCCGTTAAGAAAACTCCAAATACGAACACGAACACGACCCGCTACCCTCAGACACTAACACGATACGAACCACTTCGGGTCAACACGACACGATAACAACACATAGATGACACGACACAATAATAATAATATATTAATATTATTTATAGTATTAAATTTTAAACTTTTAAAATTTTAAAATAAATAAATTAATACTAATATTATAATGTATTAATATTATTTCTTAACGTGTAACACGAACACGACACGAACACGCCACGAAGTTTTCGTGTCGTTATCGTGCCGACGCAATAAGAACACGAACCTAATAAGCCTTGACACATTCCCTTTAATTTCGTGCGGGTTTGTGACGTGTTATCGTGTCGTGCCAAAAATTGTCAGCCCTAATTTTCATATTCGTTGTTGTGTACATATAATCAATTTGGTTGTCCAGGTTGGTTTGGAAGGCATTGAGCAATCTGTCACTAAGATTCGTGAAAGTGTCAAGTATGTGCGAAGTTCACAGACGAGAAAACAAAACTTTTTGGAATGTGTGAGCAAGGTAGGTTTGGAGACAAAGAGAGGTTTGAAGCAAGATGTGATCACAAGGTGGAATTCAACATTTTTTATGCTTGACAATGCATTATATTATAGGAAAGCTTTCATGAATCTAAAACTTTATGAGACGAAATACAAGTTTTGTCCTTCTTCAACAGAATGGGATAAAATTGAGAAGATTCATGGCTTCTTGTCCTTGTTTTATGATGTCATTTTCGGGAAACGGCTATCCTACAGTGAATTTACATTTTCGTCCAGTTGTCATGTGCTATAATTATTTTAAGCATAATATAAATAGTCCAGATGAGTATATCAAAAAAATGGTGGGACAGATGATGCCAAAATTTGAGAAATATTGGTCAGATTTCAGCATGATTTTATCTATTGTTGTAGTCTTTGATCCACGTTACAAGCTTCAATTTGTGGATTTCTTTTATAAGAAGTTATATGGATCATCAAATAGCCCTTAGTTTTTGCTAGTGAAACAGAAGTTGTTTGCGTTATTTGAGGAATATTGCACTTGGTGCATGGATAACATTGATCATGCTAGAAGTGGTGAAAATGTGAATTGTGACTTCACAAATGCAGATTATTTGGCAGTGGTTGAGGTAAGTTATTAACTTTTGTTATATATTATGAATTTTATTAGATTTTATTGAATATATATTCATTTTTAGATTTTGTATCTTAATTCAGGAGTTTAACTCATTAGATGTTGAATTTGGATTGAACCAACAGAAGTCGCAATTGGAGATGCACATGGAGGAAAAAAGATTGAATGTCAAATCCAATCTTGATATTCTTAACTATTGGAAAACACAACAATTCAAGTATCCACAAGTTGTTTGCATGGCTCGTGATATTTTGAGCATTCCAATAACGACAGTGGCTTCTGAATCTGTGTTTAGTGTTGGTGAAGAGTTCTTGATCAACAACGTAGTTCACTCAAGTCGGACACAGTAGAGGCGATTATATGCACTAGAGATTGACTTTTTGGAAAAAAAGTATTTTTTTTATTTGTTTAGTTCATGCTAAACTTATTATAACATCTCATTAATTCTTTTTTTCCTTTCGAAGCCATCAAAGTTGATATACCAACAAATTACTTAACCGAAGACTTTTTAAATGCCAATGACGAAGCTCAAACTGGAAGCTCTACAGCCTCCACATCCACCACTTTTGCTACTTGAAAGCTTTATAAGTTAGACTTTATACTTGCTTAATTTGTACAAGCCATATACAATACTTCAATTCAATTGTTCCTTATGTGTATAAAGATGCAAAGAAGAGTTTGTTGGTTGGTTGCTACATTTTTGCATGCTGCAATGATCAAGATTTTTGGAACAAAGAATGATGTATGTTCCTGCAATGACCATGGACATTTGGAACAAAGAATGATGTATTTTTTATTTGGATTTTTCTAATTCCTGGACATTTAATCAGATTGTTAGTTGAACTAGTTTTGTTTGCTATTTGATGTTTCCTGGATTTTTAAACAGATTGTGGAATGATGGATTTTTCTTTGCTGTTTGCTGGATTTTAAATTAGATTGTTTTTAAGTTTTTAATGTTATCGTTTTATCAAGTTCTTATCGTGTTACCAGGACATTTTATTACAGTGTCGTTATTGTGTCGTGTCATATATGTGTTGTTATCGTATCGTGTTGACACAAAATAGTTCGTGTCCTTAATGGGTTTGTATCGTGTTCGTGTTCATGTTTGGAGTTTTCTTAACGGGTCGCATTCGTGTTTGCTGTTATCGTGTCGTTATCGTGTCGACACGATAACAACACAACACGCACGATTTGCCACCCCTAACCGCATCATGTAAGACATTACATAAATCAGCGTCGAAGTGTTTGTTAATATAATCATAAACCAGTCTTTGACGTTAGATCAATATACGTGATATCAAGGGATAAAGATTCAAGAGTGAAGTCATTTCGGTTAGAGCACAATTGGGAATCGAGCTGGCTTCTTGAGCTAGACTAAAGAACCGAATGGTTGAGTTGGCTGGTGATACGCTCGAATTTTGCACTATTTTAATGCCATTATTTGATCCGTTTTCGATGTCAAAGTCACTCTACACGTCAATTATTTGCATATTTTGTCTATTTTGGTATTTTGACGTGTTTTGTGAGAAATGTGCATAATTGAGCCGAAAAAGGGAGCCAAAACGCAAAGTCTGTAAATCTGGAATCAGACGGCGACCGGCGACCGCTGCGGAGGTGTGCGGCGACCGCCGGCGCCCAATGGGCAGATCAATGCAGCGGTCCGCCTCGGAAAAACACGCTTGGAAGAGAAGTCTCGCCCGGCGACCGCCGGAAGCCATGCGGCGGTCCGCCGCCAGAGAAACAGACTCTCTAGACTCCAACGCGGCGACCGCCGGCCAAGGTGCGGCGGCCCGCCGGAAAAAGGCGGTTTTCCCTTATAAATAAGACCTCAAGCTTCATCAGAAAGAGAGAGCTTCTACTTGCAAAATATTTCATAGAGATCAAGAGCTAGAGTACTTCATTTGTGCAAGGAGTTGGAGAAGGATTTCAAGAACATCAAGAACGACAAGGATTCAACCTATGGGTTTTATTTTCTTTAGTTTATGTTCAAATTGTCTTCCCTTCAATCTATGTGTTTAGCTTATTTCATCATGTGTAACTAAACTCATAGGATTCTAGGGATGTGTTAGTAACGACTTTGGTTATACAGTTCCTTTTTCTATTTAATATCCGTTTTGTTTTTACTTTGTTTCTTCTCTAAGTAGTTTTGATGCTGCATGATTGAGTGACACAATCTTGCATTATTTAATATAAGTTGTTTCATAACTGTGAGAGAGTTCTAGCGAGTTAGATTCACTAAGTAGACGTTACAGTTAGCTTCCCTTAAAACGGCATTGTTATTTGAGAGTGAGGACTTTTCAAGGGTCTTAGGAGCTTTATGGAGTTACGTGTTAGGATTGACAACCCTAATCTTGTAATCAACGTTTGCATCGCATGAGTATAAGTTAGATGACTCGTCCTTTCAAAGTATAAACTGTGCTAGGGTATTGTAGTTTGGAATTTGTATAACCATAATTGTGAACGCACATCCCTGGGATTCCCTTATCTCTATCAATTGTTTCTGTGTTCTATCTGCATTTAGTTGTTTATATGCTTTATATTATTTTCTATTCCCAAAAATTTTCAAAAACCATCCGTTCTTCCAAATAGTAATTGAGTCTTAGTAGAGGATAGATATTGTGTGTTTGTCTTCCCCGTGTTCGATATCCGGTACTGACCTTTATCTATATTATATATACTTTGTATATTTGCAGGTTTATTTAGTGCTAAAAAATAGTGCATCAAGTTTTTGGCGCCGTTGCTGGGGAAGACAATTCACTTTGGAGTGATATCGTCAAACAGATAATTCTTTGGATTTTAATCGCTTTTATTTTATTTTTATTTTTATTTTTATTTTTATTTTGTTCTAATAGATTTTCCTGTAGGTATGGAGAATCCATATGGCTACTATGATGAGCAGCAAGGGGGATATTATGAGGAGTGTTATAACCCCGACCATGGGGGATCATACTGCGACTCAAACTGCTCTGACTACTCCTACGATGCACAAGATTACTGTTCTGATAATTCTTCTAAAATATGTGCAGGTATGGAGGATCAATCCCGCTCCAATTGGGAGAATCTGTTGGAAATCTGCATCAGTGAAGTTCTCAAACATAGAAAGGTGACGAACCAGAGGTTGGAAAATTTGGAAAGAAATACAAACACCTTGGAAAGAGGGTTGGCAACCCTCGTTACTCAAGTCGAGATGCTGGAATTTAACCTTGGGATCCTAGCCACAACCATAAGAAGCAGGCATACTCCAGGGACGCTTCCTAGCCTGCCGGAGGTAAACCCGAAAGGAAATGGTCACGCCGTGCAACTACGTAGCGGAACTACATATCAACCTCCGGAGGCAGGAGACCTAGGCATAGGAAGAAGGGAGGCTGAGAGATCGCCCAGCAACACGTCTGCCGACGACGTGCGGCGGCCCGCCGCACCCCAACACGGCGACCCGCCGTCTACACCCCTTAATTCTTGGAAGAGCAAGAAACTTGATGCTCAGTTTGCCAAATTCTTGGAAGCAATGAGCAAAGTCCACATTAACAGGTAGTGGCCCTGCAACAAATGCCCAATTGCGCTAAATTTTTGAAAGATGTGGTGGCGAAGAAAAGAAATGGGGAAGCACGAGACAGTGGGCTTAACAGAGAACTGCAGCACTATCATCCAAAAGGGACAGCCCACTAAACACAAAAATCCAGGGAGTTTTACTTTATCTTGTGTTTTAAGGAATAATGTGGAAGGCAGAGCGTTATGTGATCTAGGATCTAGTATTAACTTGATGCCTTTATCTTTTTACAGGAAACTTGATGTTGATAACATCCGCCCCACCTCAATCACACTGCAAATGGCAGATCGGAGCACAACAACACCAATGGGGATAGTAGAAGATGTTTTGGTAAGGGTTGGAGAATTTATTTTTCCAGCCGATTTTGTTGTGTTAGACATGCAGGAGGACAAGAAGGTTCCCTTAATTCTTGGAAGACCATCTTTAGCTACTGGGGGAGCCATGATAGATGTGCAGAAAGGAGAGCTTACATTGAAGCTACACGATGAAAGCATTACATTCAACATCTACGACGCCCTAAAATTTCATGGAAAGGAGGGGGCAGAAGGCTACCAAGAATGTAGTGTCATCCAAGTCGTCACCGACTATGTGGGAGAAGTGGAAGTCACTTATCACCAAACCCAGGATCCTCTCGAATATTGTCTAATAAATTCTTTCACACCTAGTGCTGACTTATCTTCTTGTGATGCTAATGTGTGTGCCATCATTACAGAATTTGAAGTGCTACCGGAAAGAATCCCTCAAATGGGGAACGCATTCTTGCCATTACGCACTCCCGAATAAGAGGCAGAAAGAAAGAAAGCAGTGGGAAAGCCAAGGGGACCGCCAAAGGTAGAGCTAAAACCTCTCCCCGAACACCTCAGGTACGCGTTCCTAGGGCCAGATAACACCTACCCGGTTGTTGTGTCCGCTGCTTTGAGTGAGAAAGAGTGTGAGAAGCTCTTGTGTGTTTTGAACAAGTATAGGTCTGTCATAGGATGGTCTATTAGTGATTTGAAAGGATTTAGCCCAACCACATGCATGCATAAAATTTTACTTGAGGAATGGCATAAACCTCGTGTGCAAAACCAACGTAGGCTTAATCCTATTATGCAAGACGTAGTGAGAAAAGAGGTGATAAAGTTACTAGACGCAGGAATTATCTATGCAATATCTGATAGTGAATGGGTAAGTCCTACGCAAGTAGTAGCTAAGAAAGGGGGGATGACGGTAGTGCCCGGCCAAAATGGAGAGATGATAGCCACTAGAGTAGCTACAAGGTGGAGAGTATGCATTGATTATAGGATGTTAAATGCAGCCACTAGGAAAGATCATTTTCCTTTGCCTTTCATTCAGATGCTTGATAGACTAGGGGGATATGATTACTACTGTTTTCTTGATGGCTACTCTGGGTATAATCAAATTGCAATTGCTCCCGAAGACCAACATAAGTCTGCTTTCACATGTCCTTATGGTATTTATGCTTATAGGAAGATGTCATTTGGCTTATGTAATGCTCCTGCTACTTTTCGAGATGTATGATGGCTATATTTCATGATTTGATTGAAAAAGTGATGGAGGTTTTTATGGATGATTTTTCTATGTTTGGTAAATCTTATGATCATTGTCTTGACAACCTAGCTTAGGTTTCTAACCTTGTTCTCAATTGGGAAAAATGTCACTTTATGGTGAAAGAAGGTATAGTTCTAGGGCATAAAGTGTCTTCTGGAGGGATAGAAGTCAACAGGGCAAATATTGCAGCCATTGAGAAACTCCCACCTCCATCCAACGAAAAGGGAGTAAGAAGTTTTCTAGGACACGCAGGCTTCTACCGGAGATTCATCAAGCATTTTTCTAAAATCTCTAAACCTCTTTGTAAATTGCTTGAGAAGGATGTGAAATTTAACTTTACTTCTGATTGCTTGCAGGCTTTTGAGACCTTGAAGAAAGCTCTAGTGAGTGCTCATGTCCTCATCACACCCGATTGGAGTCAACCATTTGAAATCATGTGCGATGCAAGTGATATTGCAGTTGGCTCAGCTTTGGAGCATAAAAGGGACAAGATTTTTAGAGTCATTTATTATGCTAGTAGAACTTTAGATTCTGCTCAAGCTAATTATACGACTACTGAAAGGGAGATGCTTGCTATTGTTTATTATTTTGATAAATTTAGGGCCTATCTTGTTGGAACTAAGACCATTGTTTATACTGACCATGCAGCTAATTATACGACTACTGAAAGGGAGATGCTTGCTATTGTTTATTCTTTTGATAAATTTAGGGCCTATCTTGTTGGAACTAAGACCATTGTTTATACTGACCATGCAGCTATTAGGCACTTGTTTGCAAAGAAGGATGCGAAGCCCAGCCTTATTCGATGGATCTTGCTACTCCAAGAGTTTGATGTGGAAATAAGAGATAGAAAGGGGTGCGAGAACGTGGTGCAGACCACTTGTCAAGGTTAGAACACCCGGTGGAAGGAGAAAATTTATCACAATAAATCAACGAGGACTTCCCCGACGAGCATTTGTTCTTCACTCAAGCCAATTTCCCATGGTACGCCGATATTGTAAATTATTTGGAGGCTAAGGTACATCCTCTGGATCTTACTCCTTATCAGAAAAAGAAAATTTATAGAGATGTACGATCTTACTTTTGGGATGAGCCCTGCTTGTTCAAAAGATGTGCAGATACTATACTTAGGAGGTGTGTCCCTCAAGAGGATTGGGCGGCTATAGTTGAAAAGTGTCATTCGTCCCCAACTGGAGGCCATTTTGGTGTGCAAAGAACCGCGATAAAAATCTTGCAGAGTGGTTTCTATTGGCCTACCATTTTTCGCGACTCTGCTAGCTTTGTTCTCCAATGCAATGAATGCCAACGGACGGGGGGAATTTCTAAGAAGAAGGAGATGCCTATGAATACCATCATTGAGGTAGAGTTGTTTGATGTATGGGAGATAGATTTTATGGGACCATTCCCAAAATCAGGAGAATACCAATATATCTTACTTGCAGTAGAATATGTTTCTAGATGGGTGGAACGATTCCAACCAGAACTAACGATTCTAAAGTTGTCACAGCTTTTGTTAGAAAAAACATTTTTTGCAGGTTTGGTACACCCTGCGCCCTTATTAGTGATGGAGGATCTCACTTCAACAATATATGGTTGGACAGCGTGTTGGACAAATATGGAGTCATTCATAGAGTTACTTCGCCCTATCATCCTCAAGCGAATGGGCAAACTGAGTTAGCAAACATGGAGATCAAGTCGGTTCTTCAAAAGACGGTGAGCGTGAACCGAAAGGATTGGGCACTTCGGTTAGATGATGCGTTGTAGGCATATCGTACCGCCTACAAGGGCCCCATAGGTATGTCCCCTTATCAACTTATGTTTGGAAAGTCTTGTCATTTGCCTCTTGAGATGGAGTACAGGTCATATTGGGCAATCAAGAAGTTGAACCAAGACTTCCACAAGGCCGGTGAGGAAAGCGTCTGTTTCTTAATGAGATGGATGAATTTCGGATGGAAGCTTATGACAGCTCATCCACCTACAAGGAACGAGTGAAGGTTTACCATGACCGGATGATCAGCCCAAGAGAACTCACGCTGGGGGATGTAGTTTTGTTGCACAACTCGAGACTCTCTCTATTCCCCGGCAAGTTGAAGTCTAAATGGACCAGTCCGTACATGATCAAGAAGATATATGATAGCGGAACAGTGGAATTGCTAGCTCCGGAGGGACAATTATTTCAAGCCAATGGCCACCGTGTGAAGAAATATTACAGTTCGGACAAGATAGTTGAGGAGGAGCTTGATCTGGAGGAACCACCCAAGGAGTAAAAGGGGGTAACGTCGAGCTCATGACTCTAAAAGAGCGCTTGTTGGGAGGCAACCCAATCTTGTTTTTGACAATTTTTGCTTTAATTTTAAGTATTTTTTGTTTTAGTTTAATTATTGTGCGTTGGAAATTTTTCGCAGGTTATGACCTATTCGTGGCGACCGCCTCATGCTCTGCGGCGGTCCGCCACCTGCTCGCTACAATCTGGAGATGCGCGGCGACCGCCAGACATGCCGCGGCAGACCGCCACCTGGGCACAATTTCCAGCGTGATTTTTCGAAGTTTTTCAAATTTTCGCCCCGTCAAGCGTCGACGCGAAATTTTTCAAGGTACGTTTTTTTTTCAATAGTTTACTCACGTCCCTACCAACTCTACAAACTTATTTCACACTTTGTTGTAAATAAGTTTGGAGGGATGAAGTGGTGGACCGTGAGTTTAGTTTTTTTGTTTTAGGGTTTTTCTTTTTAAAGTTTTTGCTTTTGTTTTTCAAAACCCCGTAGGAGAATCTTATGTTCTAAAAAAATGTTTTCTTGAAACCATGTCGTGAACTTATCATGGAGAACTTAGTAACACACATGCTTAGGGACACACTTTAGACCGAGTTGCCGATGATATTACATTCCATCTATGTTTAAGTATGGCTTGACGTTTTGATTTGATGATTTGGTGAAAAGGTGCATAATTAGTAAATTGCTTGTTCGCCTTGAAGCATGCTTTACCCCTTGTGAGGATTTGAGCCTTAAATTCATTCTTGTGTGATTTATCTGCATTCGTATATATGTTTCTAGAACTTGCTCCTAGTCTTGCCTAAGTCTACATAGTGTTTAAGTTGATCTAGGAGGATGTTAGGCCATCATTTCTAGCCTACTTTTATCCAAATTTTTGACCCTCTAAAAACTTAAAAAATTTTCCCTTTGGAGACAATTTTGAGCCTTTAAGCCTATTCTTTGGAAGCCAAAATAATGGGGACAATTCATTGGGTTAGTTAGTTTTGCTATCTTATTTTGTAAATGAATTGGAGAGATAAGGAGGAAAATATAAAAAGTAGTGTGTTTAATGTAAAGAAAAGTACAAGTTGTGAAATAGAAAAATTCCAGATATGTGCTTAATCTTAGAAAGGATGCTTATGAAAGAGAAAGAAAGGTTGAAAAAGAAAAAAGAAAAAAGAAAAAAAATAAAAAAGGAAAAAATGTGTGAAAGTTTGTGAAAGAAGAAAAGAAAAAAAAAATAAAGGATTGGAAAGTGAGTTGAAGGAAAAAAATAAAGTGTTAGAAGTGCCTTGGGTTTAGAAAAGTGGAGTCATTTTTACTCTACTTGGGATATTTTTATTTGAGTCACTTTTTAGCCAAATATTCCTCACCTACCAAAGAGCCTACATTACAACCAAAGATAAGAGCCTTTCGGACTTTTGATGCTTAATCACATCTAGTAGAGGAGGGATTAGACTTTGAGCAAGCCTATGGTAAACTTTGCATGATGCATGATTTGAGTGCTTATACACATTACATCTATACACTTTGAGAGTGAGAGACCACTTCCCATCTTTGGAAGTTTGCCACATGTGAGTGCTTGATTTCAAGGTGTTCCACGAGTTAGTAATGAAAGTGCACTAATAAGCCTTGCTTGATTTGATTGCGTTAATACATGTTTAATCTATTCTTCCATCTTTTGAGGCAGTTATGACGTCTAGTCCTTGTGCATTCCGTGCGTCTATTCTTGTATCTTTATTGTTTTGTTCGAGGACAAACAATAATGTAAGTTTGGGGGAGTTGGTACGCTCGGATTTTGCACTATTTTAAGGCCATTATTTGGTCCGTTTTCGATGTCAAAGTCACTCTACACATCCATTATTTGCATATTTTGTCTATTTTGGTATTTTGACGAGTTCTGTGAGAAATGTGCATAATTGAGCCGAAAAAGGGAGCCAAAACGCAAAGTCTGGAAATCTGGAGTCAGACGGCGACCGGTGACCGCCGGCGCCCGGCGGGCAGATCAATGCAGCGGTCCGCCTCGGAAAAACACGCTTGGAAGAGAAGTCTCGCCCGGCGACCGCCGGAAGCCATGCGGCGGTCCGCCGCCGGAGAAACAGACTCTATGGACTCCAACGCGGCGACCATCGGCCAAGGTGCGGCGGCCCGCCGGAGAAAGGCGGCTTTCCCCTATAAATAAGACCTCAAGCTTCATCAAAAAGAGAGAGCTTCTACTTGCAAACTATTTCATAGAGATCAAGAGCTAGAGTACTTCACTTGTGCAAGGACTTGGAGAAGGATTTCAAGAACATCAAGAACGACAAGGATTCAACCTACGGATTTTATTTGCTTTAGTTTATGTTCAAATTGTCTTCCCTTCAATCTATGTGTTTAGCTTATTTCATCATGTGTAACTAAACTCATAGGATTCTAGGGATGTGTTAGTAACGACTTTGGTTATACAATTCCTTTTTCTATTTAATATCCGTTTTATTTTTACTTTGTTTTTTCCCTAAGTAGTTTTGATGTTGCATGATTGAGTGACACAATCTTGCATGATTTAATATAACTTGCTTCATAACTGTGAGAGAGTTCTAGCGAGTTAGATTCACTTAGTAGACGCTACAGTTAGCTTCCCTTAAAATGGCACTGTTAATTAAGAGTGAGGATTTTTCAAGGGTTTAGGAGCTTTATGGAGTTACGTGTTAGGATTGACAACCCTAATCTTGTAATCAACGTTTGCATCGCATGAGCATAAGTTATGTGACTCGTCCTTTCAAAGTATAAACTGTGCTAGGGTATTGTAGTTTGGAATTTGTATAATCATAACTGTGAACGCACATCCTTGGGATTCCCTTATCTCTATCAATTGTTTCTGTGTTTTATCTGCATTTAGTTGTTTATATGCTTTATATTGTTTTCTATTTCCAAAAGTTTTCAAAAACCTTCCGTTCTTCCAAATAGTAATTGAGTCTTAGTAGAGGATAGACACTTTGTGTTTGTTTGCCTTCCCCGTGTTCGATATCCGGTACTGACCTTTAGCTATACTATATATACTCTGTATACTTGCAGGTTTATTTAGTGCTAAAAAATAGTGCATCAACTGGATCAACATCTGATATAAAAGGTGGTCCAACATTAGTAACAAACATAACAACAACCGAGAAGAATACTTGATTCACCAAAAGGGGAAGAAACAACTGCACTTCGCTTGATTAGTTCTACAGACACAGAATTCGATTAGATGTGTCGACATGAGATGTTATTCTTGAGTGTATTACATGCAACCTTATGATCACGCCATCATAGTGAAGTATTTCTTTTGCCAGTGGATGTAGGTTTTACAACCGAACCACGTAGATCCTAATTGCATTTGTTTTGTATTTCTTGTTTGTTTTCTGTCGATCAATATTTATAACATTGTACATGGAGACCTCCGCCATCATACACCACTACTAGTTCTACACAATCGCTCAACACTACACTACGAATATTTCATGATATTTCAATTATATTTAATATCCGAATCTATTCGCGTGTCTTGGTGGAAAAGCTTATTCTATTCAACAGAGATGACCCATTAGGTTGGTTTTCAGAATTCAATGATATTTCATGGTACGTTAGTTATTTTTTAATTCTGAATCTTTTCGTTTGTCTTTGGTGGAAAAACTTATTGAATATCTGGCGTCAAATTAGTAATTATTATCGACCAAATAATGTTGGTGGCTCATGGGGGATTTCTTGGTGTTCGTCCATCACCATTTTGCCCTTGAATTATCTACAAAGATTTTACAAGCAGACGATCAAAAGTAACTAGGTGGGAGTCCATCGTGCAATGGTTTTCCCAACAACATTGATGTCCACAATGATTATAAGGTTGATATTGATGATATTGATGCACAAGAGACACTCACGTAGGATTCTTCAATTATAGAGGCGGTTACAGACTTGTACGATATTAAAGAGTTTGATGGGAGTTTGGATAATAGCTCGAACATGGCTAAATCTGTAAATGATATTGTTGGGCTTGTTTCCTTTGAATCTAAGCAGTCAACCGCATCCTTTGCAATGAATGAAATAAATATGTTGATTCCTTCATTTGCGTTGACAGTTCCAAGCAATGTTTTAAAAATCGGACCAGCAAGCGAACCGACGAAGCTACTGGTTTATGGTTCAACCGGTCGGACCAGTTAAACCACTGATCAAATCGTTTTACTATTGCAAATATATATAATTAAATATATATATAATAAAAAATACTATATTAAATTTAGTAAATGATAATCTAAAATTAATAATATATCACAAAACATTAAACCTTATAGATAATTAGCTCTATATATAAATATTAAAATATTAAAATTCAGTAAATATAATTAAATATATAAAATATTAGTTAGTGTGGATCAAAAATATAGTATTTCATGTATTAAAATAGATAGAGTTCATAATAGAAAACGTTTATGTGGTAAAATAATATTACAATTAAATATGAATCATTAATTAGTTTAGGTAAGAATAATCATTAATAGCAATAGTTAGGGTATATAAGTTAAATATATACTACAAAAACATTTATTTATAGTAAATAATGAACCTTATATACAAATAATAATATTAGTGACAAGTAAATTATAATTAACAAGTATTAAAGAATATAAAATTAAAATGAATTATTAGTGTACGTAGATAAAGAAAATTTAATGTTTAATATATAAGAATATTTAATGTTCAAATTATTTGATGATGGTGGAATGGTAGAGATGTTGTTAACTAGAGGAGAGGTCATGTGTTCAAGTCTTATCACCATTTTTAAAATATTGGTTTCAAGTCAAATATTTCATTGGCATATTTGGGTGTGGACTTTGAGTTGCAACTCCCAATATGCGAAGAGGGCAATGGTAGTTTGAAAAATGAGGCACGTCATAGTCAATGGATTTCAGGTGACGCAGAAACGCTCCTCGATCTATACGGTGATGCTCGCACTATACCTCCACGCAATGCATTTCCCAGGTGAGTTTTGCATTATGGACCTTTTGAGATTGAATTAATGGAGTTCATCTAGAACTCTCTCGGATTCAACACATGTGAAGAGCTAGTTATAGATGGGTTTTACTGTCATCCCCAACTTCTCCAGCAAGACCAACTTTTGTTTTTGTTGATCCGACATTTACCTAGTCAATGTTGTAAAATGGATCAAGTTTGAAAATAGGGCATCCTTAAGAAGGGATATACTCCAAAATTGATAATATTTTAATGTGGAGGGTTTGGGCGAGTATCGAAGAGTAACAATGACTATTCTACCCAAGCTTCATTGCTTGATATGTGCACTAGTTATCATGGCTTTTGCTGAAAAGATTACTTGATTACTTCCATTGTTTCTCTTCTAGTCATGGAAAACATCTCTTTGTGTGTTAGTTTTTCCTCCACTATTACTTGCGTCAGATTTGAGAAACTGACCGTGGACCTACTAGGGAAGTGCTTGAGGACAAGGGGTTTTTCATCCGTGAGGAAGTTGATAGGACACTCGAGCTAGCAAATCCCATCCAAGATCACATCACAAATCTCCAACATATCTTCTTAATTTAATTTGATTTATTTTAGTTAGCTATATGAAATATTTATATCTATTAAGTGTAGTTAGTATTCAATAAATTGAAAGTTTATGTAGATCTTTTTTCATTAAGAAATAAACATTATTATCTCATTCACAGTTCTTGTGAGAAATCTCTCCTCTAAAACTCAAACTAGGGTTTCACACTCTTCAATCGTTCCTCTCAAACTCGTGATCGATCTCTTGGACGCTAGGCTAACCTAACATTAGACTTGAGTATGTTTTATTATACATACTATCATCATTTGGTTGTTTAACAAATTGGTTGAGTTTTAATAGTAAAAACGGCTAGAAAGAAATCAAGGACATAAAATACTGAATTTGAAGTCGGAACTGCGAATTTTACAAAGTTATCGATCCGATGAGTTTGCAAGAGTGAACTCAAAGATCAACCAGAATGGTCGATCGAGGACATGTCAGATCCAATGGTCCGCTGTATTGGTTTTGACCAACCTAATGGTCCGCTGACTTTGTCCCGAAAATACAAATTTTACCAGATTTATTTTTTTTAAAAAGTTCTATATCTCCCCGCTAAAAATATATTCCTAAGGATCAATTCAATTGTATTCATACCATTCCATTGCGTTCCATATAGCATCTAAGACCACCATTCACTTTTTTATCACCCACTAAACAACATATATCTTATTTCGCTCGACAAATTTATTGTCTTTTTAAGCTGTAAATCTCCCCGGCCAAAAGTATAATCCTAAGGCTCAATTCAATTATATTCATACCATTCTATACCAACCAAGACCATTCATTCACTTCTTTTATCATCCACTACAACATACTATATTTTATTCATCATTTGTGAGCTTTGAGATTTTGACTCATCTATTATTTAGCACAAGCTATACCTGTAAATATACATGGCTAATGTAGCTAATAGCATGTGAAGAATATTGTATCCACAAGAACTAGTGTACTAGACTTAAGTACCGCAAATCCATTTCAATTACTATTTAGAAATCTATATTGGTGTTATTTCATAACTTCCAAAACTAATTACCATAAAAAAATTAAAAACAAGATAAAAAATATTTGGTGAAACTTATGAGATGGAATACACGATTCGAGGATCCAACACAAGGAGTAGTTCTCTAGGCTATTTATGTTTCTCTAGCATTGTGTGGAATTTTATTTCTTATGTTACATTACAAATGAAACGATCCCATTTTACAACCGTGTAAGTTAACAGATCCAAAAAAATTACTAGAAAATGGAGATAATGAAAAATATTCATACAAATATAACAGTAGATTTTCTATGGATTAATAAACTACACACACATCAATCTCTTAGAGCTCTACTTCTCTTTTTTGATACATTAAGCAGTCATCTATAGAATGTGGCTGTCTTAACTGTTGCCTAGTCCAAGGAAAATGCACCATTGCAGTACCTGCAAAAATTTATGGTGGATAATTCAAATATCAACTTCTTTTTTGATCTGACGTGAACAGAAATATATTCTCTCTCTAATATATCAAACTTGATTTTTCAGAAAGCAATCGTAGGTAGAAAATAGAATTGTTGAATATCAGCAAAAATGTTACTACCTTTCACTGAACTTCTCAGTAGCATCAGCAGCAAACAGAAGGGTCTCACTCCCTTTCTCCAGAACCATATAAAGTTCCTTTCCTCTAACAAGTCGGGCAATGAGCCAAGAATTGTTTTTGGCTCTAATGCATATCTCTATATCCTTTTCACGACCTGAGTAGTCCCATTTAGCTCTAGCTTTCTCTAAGTCGACCTCTTCACGGAGCTTACTTAGTGCAACTAATGATTCCTATCCATCATGACAAAGATAACCAAATTCCTTGAACATGAGATATGACCAATATAAGATACAAATATCAGGGATTTGGAAAACATGTCTCTCCTATATGCAAATCAGTATGAAAACACATCCTACAGTACTCCTAGCACAAGGGAATAATTTGTTATACAACTTTATCATTAATGTGTCATCATTGTAGTGGCACGCAAACATTCTCTACAGAACTAACTTTAACAGAATTCAAATTTTCTGCTGCGAGACAAAATAGTTCAATGTGGGAAATTAAACTCAAAGCAACTAAAAAAATGAACCTAATAGCCTTTGAAAGTATATCTATGTAAGACCCAGATGAAATCAGAATCACTAATAGGAATCATACTAAAGGAGCAGGCTAACCTTTGTCAAAGTTGTTACTTTTCCAGGTGGAGACGCCCTAGATACATATCTATCACCATCCACCAACAGATAACGATACCCACTCACATGATATGCATTCTCACCACCCCATCCTCTTGATAGCTTCTCTTCAACCTTCAGCATCTTCAATGATGCCTGGTATTAGCAGAAAATAGCATATTATCTTAGCCAATGAATAATAACACCAACATCCCAATATCAATTTCATACTATAAGGAGCACTAAACATCTCCAATAGAAATATATCTTGAATATAATCAACAAAATCATTAATCATGCTGATGTAACCATCCAAGACAAGCACGCATCCAAGACAGAAGAATATCTTCAAGCAAAAAAAAAACAATTCGTAGAACATTAGAGGGACACACTCTTACATTTTCGATAATTTGCTGCTTCAGTATAGATATTCCTTGATCTCCACTGACAGATGAGACTGGAACCAGAAGCATAACAGTGAGGCCTCTATGCTGATAAGCTAATAAAAACATTTTCTCCTCCGTTAGATGAAGCCAAACAGTTGGGCACATAGGCAGTAAACTATTTACTTCTGTTCCCCAAATATCAGTGGTAAGAAAACCATCCTTCCCCTTAGACCACTTGGAATGCTGCAAAGGCCTCACTAAAGGGTAATTGTGCCTTCTTAGAGAGGGCGGATCGTGGGAATTGTAATATTGGTCTATGGCAGAGATAGAAGTAACTTGTAAAGCTCCAGCATAAGTATTGAATGCAGTGTCTGTTTTACGCAAAGAGGACCATGCACTTGCTCCACGGAATAGAGCAATAGGAGTTAGCCTTAGGACAGCATAAGTAAATAGGTTCAGAGTGTCGGTCTGAAAAAGAAAAAGGAATGAACATAACAGATCGAAATGAAATTAGATGCTCCAAAAGGGGAACATAAAGATAACAAACGAGAATTAAAACAAGTATACAAAGATCAAACCATACAGGTGAAAGATTTGTGGAGACAAGTAGATCCTGGAACATGGTCATTGAGTAGCATTGTTTGTTCCCCACACAAGATTCCAACAATGTCACGAGGGACTGAAAGAAAGCGAATGTAAGGGAACACAATTTACAAACATAGACTGATATTAGCACCAAAATTAGGGAAATTTTAAGACATATACATTGAAATTATTATATTGAACGAGTAAAAGATGGATAGCTAGCTGGTCGACCTTTGCATAGCCATGGTCATACCCCATACAAAACATATTTGATGTATTAGTTATTATTATTTATTTAGTTTTTAGAGATAAGTTCAAAATCTAGTTTCATTTGATTTATGATTCTAGTATTTATCGTTTAGAGTTTTATTCAAGTTGGAGTCTTTTACAGAGTCTTATAAGTGGCTTTGCTCCCTACTTTTACAGTGTACAAATATAAAATTTAGTTCAACTATTTTGTTGTGGCCTTTTTGGAGTATGGCCATTTTATGTATCTTTGTTTATTTCCTATCTCAGTTTTCTTCATTGTTATTTTGTCAATTGTGTAATATGCTCCGTATGCTGATATATAAGTGAATGCTTATGGTATGCCCGCCTATCACTCCATATCATTATATGCCTTTTATTGTCAAAGTTAATCGTCAAATAATGCATGACATTTTTAGTTGTAAGAATTAAGACCCTTAATTATCTCCCATGATTTAGGAATTCCCTTTTTTCCCGGTATTTTTTTGTTCGTTTTTAGTTGAAGATGAACTCCAGGACCACGAAAGGTGACAGACTGGATTCTGAATTGGTTGTGGGTCTTATACCAAGTACGCTAAATTCGTTGACTAACAAGAGTACCATTCACTAATCATATTCATTGAACAATATTTTGCATAAACATCCTTCCTCATCAATGAGGAATTACTCAAGCTACACATTAGAAAAAAGGCATAGAATACCTAGAAACTAACCTGAACTTCTATAGCAGCCTCACGCCCCACAGTTAACATCTGCAACGTTCCCTGCTCTTTGAGAGAGTCACGAAAATTTGGCAATTGAAGTTTCTTCCCGATGGAAAAATCTGACCCAAAGAGAAAATGCAAGGTGTGAAAATGTCAACTTCAGATTGCTCCAAGTGCACAAATGAAATGTGAATCATTTGATACAGCAACTGCAGCATTACCCCAGCAGCAATATTCCAATGGAGATCGGTTTTCAAATGCTGGCAATTAGTAACTTAAGTTGAAATAATAGCAAATGAGAGAAAAACATCATATAGTTTATCTACAAGGAGCTTAGCATATAAGTTAACACTCACCACTTAAAAAGTCCATTATGAAATAGTACAAATGGCTTCTAACAAGTCCTCCACTCGGTTCTTTGTCAACCAGTGCCCTAATATATCCATGAAACATCACAAAAAGAGAATGGATTTCTTTAAGAACACTCCGTAAAGCATCAACTCGCCAAATGGATTCTGGATTCTCTTTTTCTACTACCTACTCAAGGAGAACAGAGAATTAAGTCAGGACTGCAAATAATGAATTAGACGGTCAATATATAGAATATAAGTATTTTGCAGATAACATTATAGTACTTCATTTGTTACTACTTCATAAGCCTCTTAAATCACTTCAATAGGATTTAAAATGTATAGGTTTTACAGTAAATTGTATGAAATGAGTCATGCTAATCTAAACAAAAGAAATAGGTAAGTTGCATTTCTTAAACTGAAAGGTAAAATGATCAATGAGCTTCTTGAAAATCAATTCATTGCAAGGCAGACAAAGAAACAAACATCTTTTGGTCACATTAGTACATTAGCTGAACTAAAGGAACAAAATACACTATAATCTCCTGACATTGTTCCTATATTAGCCAATATTAAATGCTTTTCAATAAACGAGAAATAAGAAAACATTATCATACCATCACCATCCATATATCCGGCTCTACTTCATAGAAAACATGACAATGCTTCTCAGCTTCAATCACCTCACACGGAGCATCCGGAGAGAAAATCCTGCAGGAAACAAAAAGTAAGGCGCCTAATAACCAACCAGCAAAGAAATCAAAGGTGAGTCATAGTAATTAATTAACTAGTTGCTCCATTTCAAACTGAAGACGAATCATTCATTACTTGTAAAAACATAACAAGAAAAGGCAAGCATTTAAAAGGCCATATACTTTGTGATACCAAATTAAACAGGTAATGATAAATAAAATGGCAAAGATCAACCTGGTAAAAGTAATCAATCCTTCGCTGAGGCCAATAACCGAGAGTTGATTCGTAATAGGCAAATCAGCAGGATAGAAGAAGAGAATCTTATCCAACTCCTGCCCTTCCGTTTGGCCCCTCCTCAAATCAAACATACATAATTTCATTGCTTCCTTCACATCACTCTCAGATGTTAGTCCCATTAAAACCTTTTCCCCTCAAAATTTTCCGAGAAGAATGCAGAAGAAGACGAACGACTAAATATAAGGTCGAATAACCAATTCACTTCTCTCTCTTTTCCCACATTTTGATGCCAATCTTACCTTCGATTATAGCTTCGGTTCCGGAGAACCGCCTCTCTTCAGCAGTCAACTTAGATCAGATCCGGCAAGGCAGCGCGGTGGTCGTGGCGAGGCAGGGCGATGGAGGGGCGGCGTGGTGGCGATTGAGGAAGAGGGAGAGTGGAGGCGCAAGTGGAGGCGCAGATTGGAATAGAGGGAGAGAGAGAGATTGTATTATACGGAAAAGGAAGAAAAAATAGAAGGAACACAATATACGACGTCGCTTTGGGAGCACAGCATGGTACTACTGTGTTTCTATGTATAATCTTCATTTTGAGTCAAAACTGAAAATGCGAGAATTTACTTTGTCTGACATTTGGGTTTAAATTGAAATTATATTCATTATTGCAATATCTCTTCTCTGAATAAATTCACGAAGTTAAATGACCACACAAATATTAATCTTTTCAATTATCATCTTATATTTTAATTAGTCTTCAATTAATTAAACTAGTGTTAACCCACGTATAATGCACGGCGGAATAATTTTTTCGTTATACATTTTGGAATTATTAATTGATTAATTCAAATTAGAAATAATATAACTATATAAGATTTAAAAAAGTAAAATGGAGTATGGTTAACAATTCAATAAATCTATACTCCTCAATAGTCAATTCATTTCACAACTATAGACATAAAATTAAACATATTTAAAATGAAATCAAGACAAAAGACAATTAGTTGGGGGAGCAAAAAGAGTATATCACATTTTTTAAAAATATGTTTAAAACAATCCTTCATATCTCTCTACTAAAAATAATGAATCACACTTTTAACAAAATAACTATATTCGAGAATCGAGAACTGCATGTTTCGAGTTTAGGATGTTACTACAATTTTTCCCTCTCTAAGAATTGTTAAAAATATTGGAATAAAATTCTCGAACTATAACACGCGGTACTCTAACTATTGCAATCAAAGAAAAAAAACAACGATAAAATGAAATGGAGATTACAATGAAAATTATAAAATAAACCGAACTATAAGTCTTGTAGAGAAAAATCCTCATTCCGCAAGATAAAATACATCATGGTTAATGCTCATGGATTGACGTATTATCCCTAGAGATGAAACAACTTCCTCCAAACGTATATAACATCTCAAACCCGCTAGAAACCGATGAACTTGATGGGTTTCCAAAAATCATGTAATACAATGTTACTAAAATGTAGGAGTACAATAAAATGTTGAGAGCTTGAGAGTGAATGAATAGTGTTTTTGTTGGTGGATAATTCATTCACATCTCTATGCTTTTGCCTTTTGCAGGCACAAAATTGGGACATGATAGATCATGGAATTAAAAATCATAAATTATAAAATTAAGACAATAGAGGTTACATAATTTGTTTAATGCTCGTTATCCTATTTATGATTTGTAATCGCCAATTATTGATTGTAATCTATATAAATATTCATGATAGTTATTTATAAATATTTAAATTTATTTCCAAAACTCATAAATATTCAAAATGAGGCTAAATTTATCAATATTCTTGTGTTGATAAACTTATATCTTTGTGTTGATATTTAAATTTACATGTTGTATTAATATAATTATGTCTTTGTGTTAATAATTTTAATACACTGAATTGAAAGTTATTAGTTATTACTGTAAATTAGTTAACACACTAACGCAACCCTCGATAAATATTATTAAAAATGTGTTACCTTTTCATCAAGCCTCTCTCTATATTTGATCACTTGATAGAGAAAACAATTTTTTATTATTATAATAAACATAGATATATATCTAAATCTTTAGGTTCCAAAAGTTAATTTTTGTAATTAATGCAAGCAATTGATTCATCATAAATTTATAATGATTAAAATTATTCTAATTAGTGGATAATGGTTTCAATAATAATTGAGAAAATAAGGACAAATTGTATCACAAATTCATTCCATAACTTACACATATTTTAAAATAAGGACAAAATTTATAAATATTTTAAAATAAGGTCAAAACTCGCCTTTTATATATGTATAGATATGTATAGATAGATAATACTACTCCTATGTTTATAGCATAAATTGTGGAAACTGATGAATTATAAATATATAAATTTAACATAAACTTATAAGTTTGTATGGCTTCTTATAATATGAAGAGTAGTGTAAATTGTCACACAATTCAAAATAAAATTGTCATTTTAAGTGATAGGTTACTTTTTATACTTAGCGAGAAATGGAAAAAAAAAAATATTTTTCAATATTAGAAATGGATGTAATATTTGACATGCATGTCAAGTTACGCTATGAACTAAAATTAAACATAATAAAAAAATTTAAGTCAACTATGACGTGATTACGGAATTTGTATAAAAAATTATACTACGACCAAACAAATTTTTATTTAAATGAATAGTAACATTTCAACATTTTTAAAAAATATGATATTTTTGTCTATTTTTATGCTTAAAAATATCTAAAATTATTTTTGTTTTACAATTTAATTACTCCATAAAATTATTTTTGTTTTACAATTTATGTAATCAATCTTATATAAATATAAATGTTATTTTAATTCACTATATGGTTTTTTAAAAAATATTTAGATTTTCTTTGAAAAATAAGTAGAAAGTCTTAATTTTAACCAATTATACACGCAACAAATAGAATTCTACAAATTTAATTCGTGATTTTGTTTTTTTATAATGAATTATTTTTAGATTTCCTTTGACAAAATTAAATTAAATAAAATTTTAAATATTTTATTTTCAAGTTCTTGAAACATGTTTTTATATATCTAATAATGTGTTACTGTATATTCCATCTTTTCCTCTAAACGGCATATTTCAATGCTCCAGTCTAATTAAAATATATTCTAAAATGAAAATGTCATTATCTCTATTTAGGAATATGATAAAATGAAAATTCTAAATATTATACAAACTCAAAACTATGATATGGACCATTGAAAAATATCAACGGATCACAAAAAAGCATCAACAGAAAAATGTCAACAGAATTTCAACGGTAATCAATGATTGATGTTGTGTTGACATTAAAATCTTGAAATTTTACACCGTGTTGACATTGTATTGAAACAGTGTTGGGGAGTTTTGAGTTTGTACAATATATAAGCAGCGACGGATCTACATTTGGCGCGGGGGCTTTCGCCGGCCCCAAACCCTGACTCCCCTTTACATGGCCGTCCTCCGACCAGTCTCCGCCCCAAGATCCAGCGAATCCCACCGCCTGATTTTCTAAAATTGAAAATTTAATTAGGAAGGAGATCACAAGACTTGGGCGATGAAGTGGAGAAGGGGCCGAGATAAATAGTTGTAAATGAGTATCAGTGTATGCAAAGAGACGAATTGTGGAAAGAAGAAAAGGGGATGGCGCGGCGGCCTGAAGAAGAAAGATGAATAGGGAAAGTAGACAAGATCTGTTTTTTAACTTTTTTTATTCAATAAGTATATCTCTATAGTAGTTGTGCTACACATTGAAGACGGGAATACATTTGACGTGTCAAATGATAGAAAAAATAGAGATAAATATCTATATTTACCCAATTTTGATAGTTCATCACAAGAGTATTTAATTTATTTTGTTCTCTCTAACATATCTATAGTCCAATTGAGAAAGTACTTTATAATTTTATCTCTAACAAATTTAATTTATTATCGAACAATGTATCTCTAATTTATTTAATTTTTTATCTTATAAAATATTTTCATCATAATTTAATTCCACCCTTAATAATTAAAATCAAATCATCACAAAATATTTAATTATTACAAATAATGAAAAAGCTTAGTTCCAAACATTCTTAAATTTCCTAAGATACAGAATATTTGTGAAACTTATTAAAATAAATTTGTCCTTGGTCGATTGAGTGTATAAAATGGGTAGTGAAAATAATTTTCTACAATTTCAAGATATAACGATTCGTCTATAACAATTATTATCTAATTCTTTCTAAAATTGTAATGTTTGTTATATGTAATATTTTACTATTACTAGTATCAACCCCGTGCGTTGCACGACCTACTGAATTTTAAATTAAAAAGTCAATTAAATAAATGAAATGAGAAAATATAAAATTATACATGGTTTATAGATCCCAAATAAAATTATACAAAATTTATAAAATATATAATATGTATGAAATAAAAATTAAATAGTGACACAACATAAAAGAGTTTATTGACTATGCAATTTTACACATACAGTGATTGACCAGTGTTCAACCTATTATCAATCCAACCTTCCATCGAAGTGAACTCAACTATATAAAATATAATATTTTTCAAATAACAAAAACATTAAAAATCTTTATAGAATATTAAATCTCGAAAGACAACATGAGGAGCATACATCATAGAAAGCTTAATATTCCACTCATACAATAATAATTTGAAAATTTTGATTTTTTTGTTCTAGATGATTTCCCCAACGGTTCTTCATGCCAAAAAAATGCATCCCAATAGGAATAATAAGAACTTATCCATGAAGCATCACTAATATTCTGATATTCTGCAAAATAATATACACAAACTATATTGACACAACTTTAGATGAATCAACACTCACCATAAATCAACAATTATCATGTTTAATAATCTTGCTAGGGTCAACAATTGCGCCAATAATATCTAAAAAAAATAGAAGTAGCAACAATGTTAAAAAAACAAATAACAATATTATAGTTGAGAGTAATATTTAAAAATGTCAAATTGCGTCTCCTCAACTACATTATCAATCAGCGTGATATATTCAAATGTCTTAAACGTTAAATTGGTAGAAAATAAAAACAAAATGACGATCAACACTCACTGCGAATCACAATTTTAATTTCAATGAGTCGAAAATTAGATTATATAATAACCTTGCCAGGGTCAATGATAACACCAATGGTATAAAAAAAATAAAAGCTGAGACAATGTTAATAATAATAATAATAATAATAATAATAATAATAATAATAATAATAATAATAATAATAATAATAATAATAATAATAATAATAATAATAATAAACAATGTGTATAGTAGACTCATATAAATGTACTACTATCGATAAAGAGTAATAATCATGTTGGAAGTAAAAATATCTTTTTGCAGAAAATTCGTAATGCAATGAGAAAAGACAAAGAGGAATGAATTTTATCTAACCAATGATACGTATTTATAGGTAAAAAGTATGAAGAAACAATCATAAATTGATGGAATTATAACATTATTGACCGCCTTAAATTTACATTGAAAACTGATTGATTTGTTTAAATGTCATTTTTATTGCCTTTACGCCTTACTTTCTTTAGTGGGATTAATAGATATTTATAACTTTTAAAAAATAAGATTAAAATGAAGGTTATAAATCTTTATGATTATAAGAGGGCATGTATTAAAAGCCGTATATGGAGCCATATTAATAATTAATACTAATATGTAAATGTAAAGTAGAATAATTCTCGTGTTATAAATATATTAAAAAAAATTAAACATGCCACTATTTTTATATTATGTTTACCTTTATTATTCTTAATAACTCATAATCATAAAGATTTGTAACCTACATTTTAATCCTATTACTTAAAAATTATAAATATCTAAATTCATCCCACAACTTATGGATATTTCAAAATAAGGCCAAAACTCGCCTTTTATATTAGTATAGATTAGTATTCCATCCGTCCCGATTAAATTGACACATTTCTTTGTCTGCACTAGATTTTAGGAGTTTTTGGTTAATGTGTTTAATTGGAGAGAGAAAATGTGAGCGTAAGTAATAAATGGAGAGAAAAAAAGAGTTGAATATTTAATGAGGAGAGAAAAAAGTGGTTGAGTGTATTAATTGAAAAAATAAAGTTTTCAAAAATAGAAATGTGTCATCTTATTTGGGATAACCTAAAAAGAAAAGTGTGTCATCTTAAATGAGACAGAGGGAGTAAATTTTATCTACCCCGGCTTATTAAAATTCTCGGATCCGTCACTGTATATAAGTTTGCATTTTATCTACCCTCTCCACTTACTCCTTTCTTTTACTACTTTATTTCTTATACATTCAACTCACAAAGGGATGGGACGAGACATCTTCCACACCGAGAGTCCCCATGGGACAGGACACCCGTGGGGTCTTGCCGCTGGCAGGACGGGATCGAGCTCCCAACGGACTGCCATTGTGGGTGCTCTAATAAGACAGATTGCAACTATGCAAAATTATTACTCCCTCCGTCCACGAAAAATAGGCACTTTGTGAATGCACAAGTTTTAATGTAGAATTGGTAAAGTAAGATAAATGAAAAAAAATTAGATAAGTAGTGTTAGTGGAACGTGGAGTCCATATTATTAATAAGAGAGAAGGGAAAAGGGTTTAGGGTTTAGGGTTTTTGAAAACTTTCCTTTTTTGAATGTGCCCTATTTTTCGTGGATAACCAAAAATGGCAAATGTGCCATAATTTTTCGTGGAAGGGGGGGTGTATATTTTATTTTGTTTTACCCCACTCAATTCAAAAATTAAATTTGTATAAAATTGTTTGCTAAATATGAGATACTTCATTTAATGTGGGATGAGAGAGTACATTTCTCTTTTGGGGTAGTCGTTTCAAACAACGACATCAACGTCATATAGGGGCAATTGTGAAATGTACATTTTTCTCTTACTTTATTCTTCATCTACTTTATTCTCTCTCTACTTCTCTACTTTTCACTTTCTCATACTTTACTCTCTTTACTTTAGCTTTTTAAATATAAATTCTTTAAATCATGTGCCCAAAAGAAATTCTTCACTTATATTGAGACAGAGGGAGTATTATGCATGTGCAACCGTGAAATATTTATGATATTTTAGACTATTTTTTAAGTTCGTGACAAGTAGGATAAAAAACTACGTAGAAAATCATGTTGATTTAGTAGTTCTAAGTAGGATAAAAAATGCATGGAAGTTGATTGGATAAGGTGATTAACTTGACGTGGAAAATAACAAACAAAATGAAATGTTTGTGATATTATAGACCAATTTTAAAATTTGTGAGAAATACCAAAATTTGATCAGACTTTATAATTTTATAGACCAATATCCCTAAAATTTAACTGGGAGCCAAGTAAAATTATTAGAGGCCAATATTACAGCATGATGAAACCTAATTTTATCATTATTACCGCCTACCAATCACGTATGCTTTCCTTCCTTCGCGTTCCCTCTCTCCCTTCCATCGCATTCCCCATCAAGATCTTTTTTCAAAAAAAAAAATCTTCCAGATTTCTTCTTCAAACCAAGATAATCAGGTATGCTTTTTCGCACATTCATAAATCACCTACCCCTTCCCCCCGCACGTCGCCGCCAACCCACAACTTGGCGTGACAGGCGATGCACCCCTCCCTTGCCGCGGCCCCTCTCCTTCTATGCTTCGCGAATTGCTCTAAATGACACATTTTTCTAACATCATGGAATTTTCAAAAAATTGGATATTTCCCACGAACTTTAAACTTAGCAAATAATATCACTAACTTTACCTAAGTTTGTTATTTTCCACCGAAGAAAAAATTATGGCAAATAATATCGAGATACAGATGTTTTCCGTAATTTCTCGACAATAACTTCGAGTGTTTCAAGTTCTTTAATCTTTGATGATAGTTTTTCTTGAAGTACACTCTCCAAAATTGTTCTTCAATCCATTAATGTACACATAATTTTTTTATTAGTAAAAAATAACAAACTCGGGTAAACATCATGATATTATTTGTCAAATTAAAAGTTCGTGAAAAAAACTCAACTTTTTGAAAGTTCAATGATATTAGAGGTCAATATCCCTTTATTAAAATATAAACATCACTATCTCTATTTTATTAGTGGAGTATCTATTACACTCCCTCCGTCTCTGATTAATTGTCACTCTTTGACCGGGAACGTGCTTTAAGAAATGTAAAGAAAGTAAGTTGAAAAAGTTAGTAGTTAGTGAGATCCAATTTTTTATATTGTTTTATAATAAAATGTGAGTGAAGTGAGTTAGTGGAATGTGAGACTACTTACCATTTATGGTAAAAATGAAGTGTGACAATTATTGAAGACCATTAAAATGGGAAAAAGTGACAATTAATCAAGGACGGAGGGAGTAATACTTTATAATTTTCCATATTTTATTCCCTTTGCATTTAACTCATAAATTTGGCACCGAATAACACGTATTTCATCTGGAACAGATCGAGTAATATTCAATCTGTATAAGTTTATGATTCAAAATTTAAAACAGTTATAAATGAAAACTGAAGTTAGTAATTTTAGCTAGCTGATTAAGAGCATCCACAATGGTCGGCTAGCGACCGGCTAGCCGATTCGTCGCGCTAGCCGATCGGCTAGCCGAACCATTGCAATCGGCCAGCGCGAAATCGGCGAGCGCATCGGCGTGGGCTGGCCGATCGCTCGTCGCTGGCCGATGCGCTAGCCGATGCGCTGGCCGCCATTGCAGAGGCCAAATCGGCTAGCGATCGGCCAGCGGGTTTTTCCGTTTTTTTTTTTTTTTTTTTTTTTAAAAACCTATATAAACGCGATTTTCGTTTCATTTTCATTTGCACCACTTGTTTTAACGAGTTTTCTCTCTCTCTAACTTTCTGTACAAGAGCATTATTGAGCGATGGATCACAACAACGAGTCCAGCCCGGCGACGAGTGGCTCTCAGACTCCCACAGTACCTGTGGGATCTGGATGGGGGCAGATGGGCCCGGGATTTAACATCCCTTGGAATCAGATGATGGGGATGATGGCTGGTGCGCCGGGGGGGGCGTATGCCTGGTGGGATGCCGGGGGGTATGCCGTGGGGGATGACGGGCGGGCAGGGGAGCGGCGGGCAGTCAGCCCCGGGTGGGGGGGTATGCCCCAGATGCAGCAGCAGATGATGCTGCAGCAGATGATGGGGATGATGTGGCAGGGCGGGGGGCAGGGGGGGTGCAGCATGGTATGTATCCCGGGATGCAGGGGGAGTTGCAGGGGCAGGGGTCACCGGGAGGGGACCCGGTATATCGGCCGTCTCTTGATTTTTTGACGGCGTCGTCTCACACTTCGACCCCAGCGGAGACGCAGTTCACTGGCGATGGCGATGACCTTCTGTCGTTGCATGACATGGGGATCGATCTCGATGATCCGGATACTCCCGTTCCGGCGAGGCGGGCCGCGCCGAAGAAGAAGACGAGGGGGAAGGCGAAGGCGGTTGGCGAGTCATCGCAGCCCGCGGTTGACCACACCCCGACCCGAAGGAAGTGGACGGAGGATGAGTACGTCGGGGTGGCCAGGGGCTGGTTGGAGGTGTGCGACGACCCGCTGGTTGCGAACAACCAGCGGGTCGTCAACATGTGGGCGAAGATCAGAGCTGCCTATAGGAGGCACTCCCGCAGGGGAAGGACTTCAGCAACGAGGAGGTCCGGAAGGGGTGGGAGCGCACCAGGGCCGCGGTGGGCCGTTTTGCGAACTTGTACGCCAACGCCCTCCGTCAGCTCAAGAGTGGGCAGACCGAGGAGGACGCCCGGAGGATAGCCGCGGGTCAGTTCCCCGTGGAGGGGAAGTATAAGGAGTTCACCTTCTGGGAGTGCTTCTTGTTGCTGAAGGACTCCGAGAAGTTCCGGGCGGGGTGTGACGCTGGGTGGCCGAAGAAGCAGCGACTGAACTATAGCGGCGACTACAGCGGCAGCAGCGGCGGATCCCACGACCTCCCCCCGGATGTCGAGGAGTTTCCGTCTCCTCCTTCATTTACAGGTCGCCCCCGCCCGATTGGCCAGAAGCGGGCGCAGCGAGCTGCGAGGGGCGGATCCCCCCTATCGCCCCGCGAGGTCCAGTCCTCCGCCCTCCCACCCGCCCCACTCGAGTACACTCTCCATTCGCGTAACCATACGCGGGATCAGATGTACAAGGTCTTACAGGAGTGGAGGGCCGCCACAGACCCCACGGAGAAGATGTTTCTTCAGGAGATGCTCGAGAGCATGCGTGCCGATTTAGCCGCCGCGAGGGCACGGCTTGCGGGTTCCGACGTGGGCTCAGATACCACGGGTGGCGGCAGCGGCAGCCGGGGCGGCGACGACGACGGAGACGGCGACGAGGAGTAGAGATCGGCGGGGCCCGTGTGTTGAAGCCCTTTTTTTTTTGAAAAGAATCATGTATTTTTTTTAAAAAAAAATTTGTACTTTTTTTTAATGGAATGGATTATTTTTCCCGTATATGTGTCGTAAATTTAATTCCGTAAATGTAGTGTATTTTGAATTATTTTTATTGCGGCTGGCCTATGGCTGGCCTAAATCTGATGTGGCAGGAGGTTTTTTGAGTGTTTGACGTGGCAGGGGAGAGAATGGCTGGCCTATGGCTGGCCTATTTACCATTGCGGATGCTCTAAAAACTAAACTTCCGAGTTCCAATTTTAGAAGAAGAGAAGCTGAGGGAGAGGAGAAAGAGAAATGTCGAGAGCAACACCTGTTCGGAAGTCTCACACTTCCACTTCAGATCTGCTCACTTGGTCAGAAGCTCCGTCTCCCTCCACTTCCAACACCGCTCGTGCTAACCAGGTACCTCCTATAAATCACCTATTCTTTCCGCGCCACAATGCCTCACTCTCTCTATATCATTTTCAGCCGCCGGATCGAGTTGGTAAGGTGCTGTTTGGCGGTCACATTACTGATGAAGAAGCTCATAATCTCAATAAAAGGTAATTCTCCAATAATTATGGATTTGATTTTGTCTGATTGCCTAGGTAGGAATGTACTCCATTCTAGTGATTTTTGAATTACTTATAACTGAGATTTGCTTTTGATAATTTCGCCAGCGAAGTTTTAAGGTTTCCTTGAATTGTCGAAGAAGATGCATTAGTCTATTTGAAAAGCTACTAGCTAAAGAAATAATTAGAATTATGGAAATAATTTACATTGCAGTCTTGCAGATTCTAACTTTTACCAAATTTAGATGAATCTGTTGGCAAATATGAATGATATATCTCAGATTTATATTTGAAAGTTTTGGATAGGTTTATGAAATAGCAATTCGGAGTGATCTCGAACAAAATGAAATTCTGATCTTCAACCATCAAGAACATCTAACATTTATGTATGATCTTGTCATCGGTTAATCAAGTGATCTACTATTTTGTTATAGTTGAAGAGTTGATACACTTCAACTATCAAGTTATCTATTTTGATAGGACTTTGTTTGGATAGGTTTAAGAGGACTTGGCTGTAAATAATATGTGTATGAAGTTGCTGTAATAGTTGAACTATAGTTAAATATGTTCTTTCTGTCTCTTGAGATTTTCCGCAGTGTATGCCTTTCCTCGATAAGTTCCAATTTTGTTGTTGATTAGCTAACCTCACTATTCGCATTGCTGCTTCTAGGAAGCCTTGCTCCGGCTATAAACTGAAGGAGATGAATGGTAGCAAAATATTTGCCGGTGACAGTGAAGATGGTTCAACAGAATCTGGAGTATCTGATGGTAATTTCAATAACCGAACATCAGTATGCATTGTGCAGGTATTCGAATGTTGACAATTTTTTTCAGAGCATGCATCAGGAGATTGAATTGGCTTGTTTTTCTTGAAAATGTTTTCTTTTTTAAATACTAGCAAGCTGCAATAGGGATAAGTCAGATTTCCTTCAGCACAGAAGAGGAGATTTCACCTGAAAAGGCAACCACTGTCCCTGGGGTGGCAAAGCAGCGTGAGCTGAGTGGGACGACAGAAAGTGATTCGGAGAGCCAGACTAGGAAGCTAATCTCGGATGCCAAATGAAGGAACTGAGTGGTACTGACATCTTTGGCCCTCCTTCCGAAGCTCCAGCTCGATCATCTGCACGGGCTACTGGAATAGAGGAAAACAAAGATATGGGAGAACCTGCACCGCGAGCTCTACGCACTTCTGTCATAGTTTCTAACGTGAGTGTTGTATGTTTGTATTCCATCATCAAAATCTTTGTCTCTGCTCCAAAATTTCATGTTTTTTGCATACTGGCAGCCTGCAGGGGGTCAGAGCAACATACTATTCGGAGACGAACCAGTGGTGAAGTCGTCAAAGAAAATTCACGACCAGAAGTTTGCAGAGATGACAGGAAACAACATTTTCAAGGGAGACGTTCCTCCGGGATCAGCTGAGAAGCCGTTGAGCGTGGCCAAGTTGAAAGAAATGAGCGGAAATGATATCTTTTCGGACGGCAAGGCTGAGTCTAGAGACTATTTTGGTGGTGTCAGGAAACCACCTGGTGGTGAGAGCAGCATCGCTTTAGTTTGATATAACTTGTGGGTTTCGTTCTCGTTTCTGCTGGCCATCGCCTTGGTCTACGAAGCCAGATCTGATCTCAATGTCAGGTAACTCGATGTTGTAGCAAGTGTTGTCTTAGGATTATGTTTGACTTGTGTTTCTCTAATCATGGGATGTTAATGATCCATTCCATGTAACTTTGAAGAGAGTTACTATAGTATATTTTACGTTATATCGTAATGGTTTGCGAAATTTGTTAATTATGTGAAGGAAGAGTCCATGTAAACTTCCGATGAGCCATGTTAGCTAATTTTTGACACCTCGACCTGCTTATTTATTTTACTTTCTACCGAAACAAAACGATTTCATGCCAGCACTAATATTAATGTGTTTTTCTTGTAACAAAGAGAATAGATTTGAGATTTTCGTGACATACAAAAGTAAATGAAGAGAGTGTAAACAAGTTAAAAATAAAGTAAAAATTGTAAAAGATTTGAATAAGTTAGTTCGACTCTGCTGGGGATCGAACCCAGAATCTCTGGTTCCGTAGACCAGCGCCTTATCCATTGGGCCACAGAGTCAAGTTGTTGTTTTGGTTCTAGTAATATTTATATTTAACAATTCTAGTACATTGAAAGCCACTGGCAACCATGCAAATTATTGCACTTGTTAATTTTTTTATTAAGTAAAGTGGATAAAAAAAATTCGTGGTATTGTTTTATACTCCCTCCGTTCCATAGTAATGGAGACGTTCCTTTTCGGCACGAAGATTAAGAAAATTGTGTTAGGTGAGTTAAGTAAAGGGAGAATAAAGTAGAAAATGAAAAAGTTAGAGAGATGAAGAGAGAACAAAGTAAGAGAGAGTAAATAGGTGTGGAGAAATGTGTTGACTTTTACTATAAAAAAAAATAACTCTATTACTATGAAACAGAGGGAGTAATAAAATGTGAATGGAATGAGTTAGTGAAACATAGAATGGTCCACTTGTCAAAAAGTAAAAGTGAAATGAGATATTTAATGGAAGATAAAGGGAGTATAATGTTTCCAAATAAAATAAGCTGTGTATAGAATACATGTTTGTTTTTGCTAATTAAACTGCAATATTTTGCACAATTGTGTTATATTTTTGGTGTTTCTTGACTTCTTACAACTAAATTTAGCGTTAAAATTGGTGTGAACTGTTTACTGGAAATAAATAGACATGGAAGGAAGCATGTATTATTAATTGTGAGATCCCCAGCTTCCTTGGATTTTGGGATGAAGAAATTTCCCAGTTGAAGTTTCTATAGAGTAACTATTGCTTCTGCCGGCGCAGGAATTCTTTCATCTGCGTGAAGATTTCTCCCTTGACGACGAGCCGCATCTTCTTCGAGTTTTCCCACAGTAAACCCCCGTATTCTCGTGCAAAGTCGCAGGCGGCTTCGAAGACGTCCTGGAAGATGAAGGCCATGAGTAGTAGTAGTAGTACTAGTAAGGGTAGGATAAATGTATGAGAATGCCTGTTCGTGTTTGTGTTTGTGCAAAAAGCTACTACATACCCTTGATGGGAATTCATCATAGAGATGTGCTGGCGTCATCTCCACTCTATTCAAATCTGCTTCCCATAACCTAATCTGTTACGCAAAATAAAATTAAAAATTTCATGAATAATATAGCTGAACATGATACAGAGAAAATCAAATACCTGATCAGTGACATTTTCGGGCACAGTAGGTATCTTCTCCGCGACTCGAGGATGAGCATTCTGCTGAAGAAACGACACTATCTGCATTCACCATGTGAGAAAAATGAGAGACGAAAATGGTAGAATACACTGAATAAGATTCTCAAATCATCGAAGAATTTAAGTTGATCCGAAGATTAGTGACAAAGAGGCACAAGTAAATGGCTAATTACCAATATGATCTGCTTGAGTTTCTTCGGTAATTATTATGTTATTAAGGATACATGGCCTGTCATCTTTCCTATAGTATTGGTATATAAGTACTATTATCAAAGAATTATTGGGATTCGACCCTTTTTGTGAATCGTTTCAAATGACAACATAAGCAGGCAAGATATATCTACTGCTTATCTAAACATGAAAACCCAATAATATAAGAAAGAAACGATACGAAAGAGCTTGAATTGTAAATAGCAAGATGACTAAATAGCATATTAGAAGGTGATACTTACCTGCTCAGCGGTAATGCCATTTAGAAATGCTTTATACAAGCTCTCTTTGTTGATAGCGCCAACAATAAGGTTAGGTAGCTGGTATTCGACCCTGTAAATTGCAGCGCAAGACTACAATCAATTGAAAGTGAAAAACACCAGCATTTTGCAAGAATGGATTTGATCATTTCAAACAATATCTACGAGATAACTTTTTTTAAGAAAAGAAATGTAATTCACTTTTCAGAAAATCAAGGTGAAGAAGGGAGCACCAAAGCAAATTATTTGCAAAAAGAAAACTTGACCTGATGGTAAGCTTTACTAATATGAAAGAAGGATAAGAGGATGGCACACCTTGCAAACAAGCGCAAGATCTCAACATGCAATTTAGATGTTGAATATGCGTACAACCGAAAGTTTGTTTCCACGACAACAAAGCCCTGATAAAATTCAAAAAGAACAAGGGGAAGGAAAATGTTACAGCAACTTCAGCACTGTAAAGTAGGATTTTGATCTGTATCACTCCTTGAATAATATGCGAATACATAATCAGACTAGGATATCTTCTGAATTCAAAGATGGTCAATTGTATCAAACAGCAAATCCTCAGAAACACACCTGTTTTCTGGTTGCCGTATCTGCTAGGCTAATGGAGAGATTGGTAGCTAGTTTAGTAGGAATAAACCAACTCTCCTTCCTGCCCTGAACCAACAGAATTACAGAAGATCAGTGGGAGCTAAACTCCGACAAAAACAACAAAATAAGCTTAAGGTACAACCTGCTGGAGCTTTACCAATCCCAAATCAACAAGATCCTTTACTATGGTCCTCTGTATATCTGACAAAGTGTTTAGGTTATATGCCTGCAAAAATGATAACATTTATTCAGAACCTGCTGCATCTCTGTAGCATTTACTTTCGGTTGTAGGGAATTGGACGATCAACTGAATTCACATATACCTTAGAGAATCCTTGAATTTTTAAAAAATGATAAAAGTAAACTAATATCTGGCATATATAGGTTTTGTTTGAAGTACTAGACATGTTTGTAGCACTAGTATAATTACGAATAACAGCATAAACAATCTCAACCTATTACCTTTCCCATAACATGAAAACTGAGCTCCAACAGGAATGATATAAGGTCAGCTGTATCCACACCTTGTTCCTGCAGAAATTGATAACATCCAAACAACTTTTTATAAGAACTACTGGAATTATATCATAAGTTGGTGAATCATGCAGGTCCAAAGACAAAAAAAGAGAATATAACCCACATACCTCACAGTTAGTTATATATTCTCTAATTATGTACCAAAGTTGTGCATTCGTGTCCATCAGCTGTTACATGCATTTGTCAATTATAGCTTCATCAAGTAACCCCACGTAAATCTATTTAGCTCGTACCAGAAACTGGAAGCCGCTCTCCGTCAATCTTGAAGGTTCCTTATCATCTCTGAAAGCCAATGCTAATATTTCATACAATAAGATGTAAAATATGAAGACTAATGAAAAACGTGAGTATTGGGTACTTTTGACTGAGAAGACCATGCTGGAACACTTTCATCATTGAGGAGCTTATGTTCATCGACCTTTCCACTTCGGTAGAGTTTATTAGGTGCAGCAAAAACAACTGGTTTTCCACAAATTTGTTAGTCATAATATGAGTGGTCAACAGATTGACATAGAATGGAAAAATCGTCTAAATGGACCCCATGCAATGCATTCAACAAAGCTTTCAAGTAACATAAAATACTTAACAAGAATGAATGCCATCTATGAGGTTATGATAATTTAGCAGTAAGTTACCACATAATCCACTGAGCATTAGTGCATGACAACAGAGACAACTGTCAAGACATAAGCAAAAACCCACACCTCCCACTGTTCGACAGCATAGGCATCTAATTCCTCTGTACTGGGAAGCCTCACAGTGACGTTTGACGGCATTGGTTCCCTAGGTGAAACTCCACTGTGGATCCAAAGAGTCTACCATGTTCAGAATTTATATAAGCATAAAACAAAGGCAGTTCGTTTAAAACTTAAAAGCTTACCCACGCAGTATGTGCTTCTGGAGATTTCGCTGAAATGGCGGATTAAATAGGTAAGTAGCTTCTTTCTTCCTGCCACAGGACCGGAAAAAAGGAAATCCAAATAATGCTTGAGGATGATCGAAGCAAAGTTAAATACATTTGATCTGAAGCCAAGGCACTTCTAGAATCTAACTAGTTAAGTATAAAATTGAAAATAACAATGAGAACATATCTATATTACCGTTCAACAGTTTCAGTCAGGACTCTCAGCTGAATCAGCCTGTCTATAGCTACTTTATGCTTCGAGGCACCGTCAGCAAGAACCCATTCTTCCAGCCACTTTGCAGATACTGGACCCTCTATATACAGAAGCTGCAGCACATACTTTTTTGCTAGTGGAGGCAAAGATCTGAGTGGAAGAGTAGGAAAAATCAATATTAATAGTAAAATCCGCAGAACCATGACAACTTATAACTGAATTTACAGACTGAAAAGGTTAATCAATGAGCTCAAACATAAAAGACTCAATCAACCAAAGCAGTCACAAATAATTCCAGGAAAAAGTCATGCAAGTTGGGCATGCATGTGACACAACCTATGTATAGAAATGAATTTGGGATCTCATGGAACAACAGCAAGGCTTTAGACCAAAGGTGGTAGACATGTCACATTGGAAATAGTCTTTGAAAGTTCAATGGTCAGAAATGTTCAAACAAGATTTAAATCAGAAAACAACCTTGATTCCTTTTGAAGGCTAGTAGAGTTTGCAGGTATTGAAAGCTTTTGAAAAGGTTAGATTTGCATCCTCTCTCCACCCCTCCGTCTCTTACCCATGCTCTATTCTCCATTAAAAGCATTAGTATCAACTTCACTATGGTCATCTATCAAACATATTTGAATAGCACCAACAATTCTAGTTCATATGGATCTCGAAAGCAACATCATTCGAAGATTTAACAAATATGAAATAGAACATATTAAGCAGATATAGTGTGTAAGAATATAACCTCAAGATGGCTTCGCATATGAATGAATTTTCATACAGCTTGTCAAGTTTCACCGGAGGCAAGGATGCCACCATATCCATAAAGTTTCTAGCCACAATCCTCACTTGCGGCATCTTGTCTGACCAATGTAATTCTCCTACTTGAGCTTATGTATCTGTATATTTAGATGACAAAGCAACGATTTCTCTACTTCTTCAAATTCAATCCAACAATGACTGTCTTCCGCAATCACCGTCTATGTCCGATTCATGTAGTTTTGAATCAAAAGCTGAACAATGACAACAAAACCACTCAAGCTTAATATACTGGTGTATAACATTCGTCAAAATAAACCTAATTGAGAGCAAGCTGTTTACCATTCAAACATGTCATTTCAAAAATTAATTTTATGGAAATTAATTTCGCATTTATAACACCAGTCTAAAAAGCTCAACCTCTACTGATAAGTAAGAATTGTAGGTTAGTGAAAGAAAACAATTCATGAATTTTTACAATAGATTGAGAAAGCACCTGATACCTTGTGAAATTAGAGAAGACAGCAGACAGAGAGAAAATAGTCGGTGGCCGGAGGCGGAGATGGCAGCGCGGCAGATTCGGTGGTGGTGGAGTTGCAGAGACGGGAGTGTATATACGGTTTTTTTCTTTGCTCGATTTAATTTCAAGTAAAAACGCGTAAACATTAAGCGCTTTTTTAAAAGCGCAAAACGGCCCAATCACAAGTAGTAACATAAAAAGCCCAGTATAAACCCTTCCACTCACACTTCATTTCGCGAAGCAGAAATCCGCCATTGCTGAGAGACCTAAAGCTTCTCTGTTGAAAAACGTCTCAGCTGAAAAAAATGGGAAGCCGACTGGGGAGAAGAATTGTAAACTTCGCGAATCTTCCAATCAAACTTCTCATGCCCTCATCTTTTACCAATATTACTGAAATTGCGCTGAAGACAATCCCCTCAGCTTCTAAGGTATCTAATTCCAACTCTAAAAAAAGGGGAAAATTCGTTTCTCTAACTGATGTTTCTATCAATTTTTCGCAGATCGAGATTAAGAGGGTCCTGGAGTCGTTGTACGGATTCGAGGTGGAGAAAGTGCAGACGCTTAATATGGAGGGAAAGAAGAAAAAATACGGCGGGATAGTGATCGCGAGGCCTGATTACAAGAAGGCTTACGTCACGCTTCGGAGCCCGCTATCGATCAATCCGGAGCTTTTCCCAATTCCGGTTGTCGAGGAGGAGAGGAAGAGGAAGACGAAGCAGTCGAAATCGAGCATTGTCGAAGATCCGGAAGCTGTGAAGAAGTCGCACTGGCTCGACTCTGCGCGGGATAATCGGAGGTATAAGACGCCGGAGGGGCAGACGTTTGGGCGTCGCAGGAAGGGCGCAGATCAGAAGGCGGCTGACGGAGCTCAGGTGAAGTTTCCATGGAGCAGCATGACCTCTTTTGGGAGGAGGTAATGTGTTTTATTTGCTCTCAAGGTTTAGTATAAGGAGAAATATAGGATGCTACTAGTCTTTGGCACAATGTAGCATAGGGATTCCGGTTTCTTCTATTGTTTGTCAGAATTTCTATATGGGGTTTTTAAAGTGCGCAGGATTGAATTTTCCCCTTTCGTTTTCCTTCAATTTCTTAGGAATATGAACTACTGGATTCTGTTTTGATATATGTAATAGTGTTCATGAAATAAGTTTCATTTGCCTCAACTGTTTTCGTCATAATTCGTACTGGAATGTTTTGATGTTAAATTTTTACTAAGTTTACCTGCAACAAGCTAGAACATTGATCTTCAAAATTCAAGTGACGGCTGTTCTATGTCATTTTCCAACATTTGAAAGTTTAGCCAAACATATTCCATTGAAGACCTTTATACCAGATGCAATTCTAACTTAAATTAGACAAGAACAGATAATTACACATTCTGTGTCTCAAATTTAAGTGGCATTTACATTGTTGGTTCATACTACAAGCAACACTACTGTCACTTGTAAAATATGGAAGACCGCTGATCCAGATTATCAAAACTAAATAGTGGTAAAAACGAGGTATAAGAAATGTATCAACTTTTGGACTTCCATTGTTACATTGTCTCTGATTTTAGTATTCATCAAATGTGAAGAAAATGTACAGTAAAGTGTCTATGAAAATAATGAAGTAGCTTAACTTGGAAGTTTGGTTTCTGAATCTGCCCTTCTGAAGAGCTATTAAGAAACTCATGCAAACTCATGCAGTTTATATAAGGCACTAGATGCAAGAGACCTTGTTTAACTTTCTTTTATGTTTTACTCAGTTATTCAACTTTATTTTATTCCCTCACGTTTTCAGTCAAAGTGTAAATGAACTTGGAATGCCACGTTTTATGTTATAGGCCTGTAAGTTTGAATTACTTTTGTGATGGCTTGGGTTTAAACATCAAGCAACTAATTTTTAATGAAATGTGTTGTTGTGAACATGTTAACCTATGATGAAATGTGTTGAATATGTGAGGAACAAGCATCAGTATCATGCGGGTGCGGTTTACCGAGCAAGGATAAACTTAGATGTAGTTTTAGGGTCATGTAGGGTGCTTAGTTCGACTCTCTTAACTCTTCTCTAGAGTCTAGACACAACACAATTAGGAACTAAGCTGCATCAGGATTTGCGTAGTTCTTCCTTGGACAGCAATCTACAACCTGATGCATGCTATGGATGAAACATATTTGGAGAGGTAGCCATCGGAGATTACTCATATTTGAGTCAGAACATGAAATACCGAAAGTATCTTGCCTTACTGTTTAAGTCTTATAATATTTTACAACTCATGGAATACAATTACAAGCTTTGGCATTATCTAGTTATTAGTGAACCTAACTAAACCAGTTGGCTATAAATGAATTGCCATTTCTAGTACTGACTGTTCTGGAGGTTTGGGGAAAATATATTTAATGATTTCATGATACTGATTGCCTGCGCCTGCGGAGTAAGCCACTTCTGCGAGTTTGTTTAGGTCTGTTTCGGCTCTCATCAGTTTCTTCCTCGTCTGCTTTCAAACTGAAAAGAGCAGACTTTCTGATTTTCCGCCACCCAACTTTCCAAGCTGATGAGTTCCTTTGTTTGGGTTTCTGCTTTTTATATTGTTGCTGTAACTCTGAGCGATCACTTTGCAGTTCACTCATTTGCAATTTCACTTTCTCAAGTTCTATTTTGAGGGTGTTGACTTCTTTGTTTGTTGCTGATGCATTACTCTCCAGATCCGATTTATCAGCAGTTTCTGTCTGACCACTTCCTTGTATAGCCGCTCTTATTTTCATTTGCTCTGCGAATAAGACCTGGGTGCCATCTCTTTGTCAGTCATACATACAAATATTGAGGTGCAAATGCATATATAGTAGACTTCAATATGGTTTTGTTTGCTATATCTGATGAGCTGTAGTACTTATCAAAAGTGTTTGTAGCTGAAGAAAATTATGTAAATTTACCTCAATCATGGTTCTCAGTGGCAGCCTATCATTTTGTGCTGCATGTGCACATGCATCTAGTGAAAGCTTCCCACAATTCATGACTTTGCATAGCCTCCTTCGTTCGTGATCTGGTAGTGATGGGTGAGTCTGTAAAGAAAATACTGATTCTCAGTTTATTTGATGAGAGTTTTAACATGGGGAGTAATTGTATGGTAGATAACCTTGAGATAGGTGTCAATGGCTCTGTAGAGGCCGTCATCACTTGTCCGAGCATTTTCTGGCAAGGACTGAGCTAAAAACAGAAACTTGGTAACTGGAAGCTTAGGATCTCTTGCAATTTCTGCTAGGTAGCTGTCTAGAAGTTTGCTTATGGCCAATGGTCCAGAATGCTGTTGTTGCAGCTGCTGCTGTTCATACATCAAAAAATATTCCAAAATCCTCTGCACAATCTCTGTGTTGTGCATAGTTTTTTCTTCAGTGGAACTGTAGCAACCAGATAATTATGCAAGAGCCAATATGTCAAAAGATAAATCATAATTAACCTGTTTACTGGGCTCAGTTGCTACCAATACTTGGTAAAAGATTGCATTTAGCCTGTTATATTTGAAAATTTAATGAGAATTGGAGCAGGCGGTGACTTACTCTACCAGCTTCCCTTGATCACCTGCTGCATAACTAGGTATTAGAAGATCATTCACATCTGCACCTTCTAACACCAAACCAGCTCGTTTTTCAAGCTCTGAAACTATTGCTGGGGATGCCGAGTAGAGTAATGCCATCTTTAGCATCTTCAGAAGGAACTTACAAGGGACTGCTTCTTTCTCCGGAGGTAGTAAGCTTACTAGGCTCTCCACCATCAACCGCTGCTCCTTTGTTGGTCCAATGTCCTCTTCCTGCTTTCTTCCACTTATGATTTTCCATTGCATCTCGCGTCGTCCATAGTTAGTGCTCCCAGCTGCTTCTCTCTCAGGCTCTGTACTTGGCAACCAGTACTCCTTGTATTGGATGATACATGAACCAATAATCTCAGGTTTCACCCCTTTTGCCTTGAGTCCTGTTATGATCCTCGTGAAGTAGTCTATTCGTAGAGTGCTCACATCATTGAACCACCACTTTTCCCCATTTGCTAGCCCTCCTATTGTTGAGGTTTCTCCGGTAATCTTCCAAGCTATTGTGTCGCAGCATCTTCGGACAATTTGAAGGTTCTCTGTCCACGGGGACAGTGTTTCACATGATTTGAGGACGGCAATGGAGTCTCCCCATGAAGAGAGGACTACAAATGTAAAGAAAGCTTCAGTCTTGGAGATCAGGTTTCCATCTTCCAGTGCCTCTGTCATTTCAAGAAACTCTGATGCACATCTTAGGGCTGCTACGTTACTTACGTTCAAACTTATAGGGAGGCCGTAGCAGAATTTCAATATGATTTCAAATGTTTCTGCACCACCAGGAAAGTTATCAAGCTTGAGATCGCAGCATGCATCTGAAATCTGGGGCCGGAGCTCTATTCGGCTGAAGTAGCCGCACTTGGAGATCAGTGGATACTGTTTCAGGAAGGTATTGATGAGGTAACATTCAATCATGAAAATGCTTATTGCCATTGTAATTCTATTCTTTTTGGTTGACGTCTTCATGATTTTTCGCTTTCATTACTTGCAATTACCATATTTGCTTGAGTTTTGGAGTTTTGTTATTTTAAAAAAAGCTTTGAAGCATGGTGTTTTTTTCTATTATCTACTTGTCTAGTTGCAAATATGTTGTCTGTGTAAAGTACCTTGTGAACGTAGAAGGTGATTTCTTGAACTTGAATTGACAGATCTGTTGGAATCTGAGACATGGCAAGCCTGCGCAAGTAGAACCACGTGGCTGAGTTAGAGCCGTGGATGAAACATGTTGAGCAGCAAATATGTGTAAGAGTATAAAACGGTTGGGTAGATCTAATCACAGTTATATTCATGCTGTTTCTGTGTCTGATGAGAATAATGGGATCACAGAGAGGTTACCATGAATGTTCTTTCTTCTCAAAACCAGAGTCTGCTCCTTCTGCAATGAATTTTGAGGGAACTATTACCCGCCGGTCCTCTTCTGAGGTGATACCATCCGAGTTGCTTGCTAGGGTCTGTTCCGTAGAAATTTCCATCTTCTTTCGGCCGTTGCTGCACCCACTAGTGATGATGCTTATCGTGTTTTATCGACAAAGAGGTGAGTAAGTTGAAGGAGTGGGGCAAGGAGTGAGTTAATGTGTGAGAAGGAAGTTTGTGGATGAAGGAAGTTGTGCCATTAAAGGAGGTTGTTGAGGTGGGATTTCTTGAACAGGTTCATAAGATTCAGTGTCACTTAGATTTTGGACTAAAAGGGACCAAAATGTGTTTGTATGGACACAAGGAATGTTGCGTCTGAGTTGTGACGAGTCTCATTCATATTTGGGTGGCTTAGTGAATACTACTATAGTAGTACTATTAGGTAAGATTAAGTTGTAGGGTTCAATCTTATGAACCAAACATAATACATATTTAATCATGAGATTTAATCTTGGCAACCGAATACCCCCTTAGTTTTATTCTACTAACTATAGTGATTTGTGTCTTCAATATGAGATGGTCACAAGTTTTGACCACTTAGAGCATCCACAATAGGGAGCCGCGGCTCCCTATAGCTGAGGAAACGGAGGGCCACGGCGGGGGTGGTGGACATGGGCGGGCCAACTAGGACACGGCTCATGGAGGGGCGCCGCGGCCCAGCCCGCGGCTCACTATTGCCGGACTCCGGTGGCCGCGGCTGCCGCAAAAACTTTTTTTGTGTTTGATTTTTTCGGTTTTTTTTGGGATAAAATAATGTGTGATTTGAGATAAAATAATGTGCGTTGTGCCAACAACCGAAAAAAATAATGTGATTTGTGACTGTGATTTGTCTACTATTGAGGTGGACAAGTTTTTTTTTTTTTGGCTGTGGACAAAAAAATGTGACTTGGCCTTGAAGTGGCCAAACTATTGTGGACACTTTTATAACCAAAGAATGCACACACTACAAAAAACAAAGTCTATATTTTGGAGCCAAATTTAGGAAAAACAATGTTAAGCCATGGTGTAAGTGATAGACCTATTAACATATCAGTGCTTAAGAGCATCTTATACATGAGCTTCTTTTAATCCACGATAATATAATTTTTAAATAAATATTTTTTCTCTTTCTTCCATATGCGCAATCCCAACCCAGTACTATTTGGATGAGATTTGGATCCAGAGTTTCGATGGCACCAGGTTTCTGAAATATTCTTTTGTCCAAATTAGATTCGATGTGATATAACGAAATTTTAGTTTGTAAACCAAACAGATATTCTTTTGTCCAAATTAGTTATATTCAGCTATCATCAAGCTATATGATATCTTAAAAACTTTCAAAGGTGTCTCGATTATGGTAATCTGAATTTGAATGGTAAGTCAGTATTGATTAAGATCGTGGTATTAATCAATATTTCTATAAATACCATCCATGAGTGTTGGAATATAATATTGATTTTTTCTTGATGATATAATGCATTAATTAGATACGAAGAAAATATAAGTAACATAATTGAGTAAGCATCAATAGCCACAAACATATGTCATGAATAACATTGAAATTGAAAATGAAATGCTACTTACAAAAAGAGCATTTGTTGTACGTGTAAAACTCGTTTCACAAAAATCAGACCATTCATCCACCCATTCTACGTTGTCACATTGTTCTCTCTCCTTAAATTTCTCCATCTTGATCCAGATCTCGTATTCATCATCGTCATCAACATTCATATTGTTGTATTGTAGAGAGGGAGAGTAATGGCGGTGGTGTCACCATTAGCAAAATACAAGCTCGTGTTTTTGGGCGATCAGTCGGTCGGAAAAACCAGCATCATCACCCGTTTCATGTACGATAAATTCGATACAACCTATCAGGTATATACACAAATTCCACATCCATTTGATATGTAATGTCAAAATTTTATAAATCATGCACTAGCGATGGTGGTGACATAATTAAATTTGTATGTTTTTTATTTATAAATTGTTTTGATGTGATTTTTATATATATGCATGTAGGCTACAATTGGAATAGATTTCTTGTCCAAAACAATGTACCTTGAAGATCGAACAGTTCGCTTGCAGCTTTGGTAATGGATGTTTATTTAAATTGTAATGAAGATTTTATAAAACAATGGATCATCTATCATGTCATTTCTACATAATTATAAAACACGGCGTATGAAATTACTAAAACGCGACGTATAAATTATAGGGATACCGCTGGACAAGAAAGATTTAGAAGTCTAATTCCGAGCTACATTAGGGATTCTTCGGTAGCTGTGATTGCCTACGATGTTGCTAGTAAGCAATTCTTGGTTTACTTTGCATAATTGTATGTTTCATGATTGATTATTAAAAAATAACTTATATGTATATATATGCAGACAGACAGTCATTTTTGAACACTTCAAAGTGGATTGAGGAAGTAAGAACAGAACGTGGTGGTGATGTGATCATCGTTCTTGTCGGAAATAAAACTGATCTTGTCGAAAAACGGTAAGGACACCAACATGTTAAATCACATTTTTTCTAGAAAAGAGAAAAAAAAATCTATATTTTGCTTTTTCCTAGGCAAGTTTCAATTGAAGAAGGCGATATCAAGGCTCGTGAATCCGGAGTCATGTTCGTAGAAACTAGTGCTAAAGCCGGTTTCAATATAAAGGTATCATGATCTAGTTAGGAGTATAACATAATTGAATATATATGCCTTGAATGAAATTGTTGTGTTGGCAGCCACTATTCCGGAAGATAGCTGCAGCGCTGCCGGGGATGGAGGCGCTCTCCTCCGCGAAGCATGATGATATGGTGGATGTGAACTTGAAGGCGACTGCAAACGGGGGCCAAAATGAGCAGCAAGGCGGAGGGTGCGCATGCTAGGATGGGTAGAAGTGAAAATGTTTGGAAGTCTTGAATGTTTGTTGTGTAGGGTAATTCTCATTGAGGATACAGAGTTGTGCAGGTTTTTGGAAAACAGATTGGCTTACACTTATGAAACATAACAAGATTTTGACATATGTGTTATTTTAATTTACTCCAAATCGAATTATACACAAGATTGAGTTTGTGTTACCACCACATCCATAATAAATTAAAGTCAAGAGGCTGATTTTTGGTTTCGGTTGCTTGCTTAAACTTACATTTCTTGACATGCTTAGATAAAATTAATTAAGGCATCAGCAATGTAGCCAGTAGCTCCCTCCGGGTGTCGGATCTGGTTCACAAGCGAGGGGCAAGGGCAAAGGCAAAGGGAATGAAGAAGGTGGTTGCTAGGTGCTACGTCGTCATTTCAGGGAACCAGTTGTCAGTTCCGGTCAGAAGGTGAAGAAGTTTTAGGAAAGAATTGCTGACATGTACAACACGAACAAATCCAGCTGGGCGTGAGAGCGCGACTGGGGACAATCTTTGCATGCATCGAGGGCGGGCCCAAATGGATGTTGCCAAATATGATGGTATCATCAACACTGTTTCAGAAAACCTGGCCAACTTGAGAAAATGCTGACAATATTCACGAGAAGTCTTCTCATCAGGCGTTCTTCAATGAAGAACAAAGAGAGTCCAAGTACGATGACGTCTACATCATTGTTCAGAACCATCCGAAGTTCTCATGTGGTTCAAATTTGGATGGCCCCAAGAGAGCGAAGATCAATGTCTTGGGGAACTAGAGCAGCAACAAGCAACAGTGGCGAGACGTTCGACCTGAACTCTCCTATGGATAGCAAATCTCATACTCCATCGGGCTTCAAACAATGCATGATGTTGTAAGAGAGCTAAACATATGTTTTGCCCACAGCAGCAGATGCATTTAGATATGACAAGTGTGTTCAGCCCAGAAACTATGTAAAGCTGTTCTTAATCTAACAACATTATTAATTTAAAATTGATCTGTTACATGTTGAAATTCAAAAATCCATCTCTAGTTAAAGAGAACAGAATCCCAACATATACCAATCACCCCACTCATTCTTGAGACAATCTATACCAATTAATCAACAAGAATCACTAGATATACAAAGCCTAGTAACAATTTGTAGAACTGTATCCAATGGAGGCACCAGATCCTCCACATCGTCTGTGAATGAAATTACGCGTGTATGAAGTAACGGCTACTTGTTTTTACTATTGCTGCCAGCCATATTGCTGGTTTCTGTTGCCACCCATGGGATTCTGACCCCTTCCGCCATATTGACCGCTTTGTGAGTAGTTAGGAGGAGCCCCGTAACCACCAGCTGCCCCCCGGGGGCCGTTTGAGGGAGCTGTGTTTCCAGGATACGGTGGGGGTCCTCGCCCTTGTGAGGGGAATGGGGCACTACTGTATCCTCCACGATCTTGGTAGTAACCACCACCACCACCACCGCCTCCACCAGCCCCGCCTGAAGGGTATCTACTGGGACCTGCTGGTGGGCCGCGTGGCTTTACGTATTGTTGATGACTAGGCGCACCATTCATTGCCATCTGAGAGTTGTTGTTCATCTGATGACCGGAGCCGTTCCAGTGCTGTGGATGGGACTGTCCAGATTGTTGGATAGGGGGCAAGCGAGCATGTTGTTGTGGATGCTGCACCTTCTGCCGTTTTGTATTTTCATCGTTCTGTCGTTGTTGCTGTCTCTTCTTCTTTGTTTGGAATTCGTGTGATGATTCGTATTTTGGCAAACTGCACAGTCAAGAAACTTGTATTAACGGTTTTATGGCTCACTTTGGAATAATCTTGGTTATATGGACCATGGAATCATTTCTCAAATCAAACATCTTAATCGAAATGTAATACATTTTTCAGATACATCCCAACGTAATATCAAGAAAGTTTTATCGAGCATACCTTTTTGGGTCACAAGGTAAGGGATCAGTCCAGAAATATTCAGCATCTAAAGCATCCTTTGCAGAGATTCTCTGTGAGATATAAAGAGACGCAGAAAAAGAGAAGAAAATGAGACAAGGGCTCTAATAGTAGTAACTCAAGAACTATGGTAACAAGTGGCATGTAACAGTCGCAAGATTATATCTTCTTGCTGCACGAGCAAGTTTATTTAGTAATTTATTTTAGTTCATCGCTTTGATCAATTTCTGTCCTAGTCCAGTGGGCAGTTTTACTTATGAGTTGGAGCAGTTGTAAGAAGTGCTCCCTTAATAAAGTGTGTAGAGAGAAGACAATACAGTTGGCGAAAGAATAAATTATAGAATTAGAGTACGAGAGAGGAAAGATGTTATTTTTTGCTAAGAAAGGAAATGGCGGTGAGACGTCCCAATAAGGAATACAAATCGCTTATGGTGGGACGGAGGGATTACTTAATAAGTTGAGCGACAGATGGCTAGGGCAAGATTTCTCAATTCTGACTTTTGAGGACCTCCTTATTTCAACTCACTTTTTTTCTCATAGTAATACTTTTGGTTGTGCTTCCAATCTCTCAGTTCCATCATAACAAATTGTTCGTAGCAGAAGAAAAAAACATTACTAGATGAGGAATATACCTGAGCAGGATCAAGAACTAGCATTTTCTCTAGCAAGTCCAAAGCATGTCGGTCGAAACTGCACAGCGAATGATCATTCAGTAAACCCTAAACAATAATAGAGTACTCGGAAATAACACCACATAACAAAACTTGGCTTCAGTACTCAACTGTCTAAAGAGCTCCCGAATTCGCTTTTTCATCGGACGAGTGGGCTTAAATTTGTTATACCAAGGAATCTTCGAAACACCAGGCCATATCAACTCATCAGGGGTTCCACAAAGCTCAAATATTTTATTCAACTGTTCGGGCTGCAATAGGAGTGAATACAAAGATGATACTAAGGTCATGCTTGGTATGATGGAATGGAATGAGGGTGGAATGGAATGAAGATACGAATGGAATGTCAATTTCCTTGGATTTCCTTTGCATTTTCATCCATTCACTCATTCATTCCATCACACCAAGCAAATGAATAGAACGGAAGTAGGAATCACATTCCATTCCACCATTTCATTCCATCATACCAAGAAGCCCCTAAGCTCACTAAACACCAGTAAAATCAGGAAATCCACGATGAACAACACCAAGAATGTCCATAAGCCATGCTCAAGTCTAACTCAATCATATTCTATACAGAAAAATCGATACAATCACGTTAAATTTTGACAATGACTCAAAGGTACACCTGATTACCATGAATCGCTTCTGAAAGAAACAAGACATTGAAATCACCCCCCTTCACGTTTTCTTTCCCATGTTTCTACTCCTATTTCTCAACTTCCTCAGGAAAAGTGAGCAGTGTTTCCAAATAACTAGAAAACGAGATGCTTACACAAGGATATATAAGTTCTACATATGTTCTTCTCAAGGAGGTAGAGAAATAACTCTGTTATAACTTAATACTTTTCTTTTTCATCTACACTAACTGGTTACTGCTGTAATACGTTGAGTACTTGTATCAAACAGTTTGTGAGAATCGCCTTTCTTCTAATATTATATGGTATGCTGCAACTGTGCAAGGTCATATGCAAACAATCCACACAAAACATTTTCAAGATCAAGGGGAGTAAAATAAGCATAAGAAACTTTGCCACAAGGTCCATAGATAATCCTAACCTCATTCTTTCCCGGTAAGATCGGTTTTCCATACAATAGCTCAGCAAATATACAGCCTACAGACCACATGTCAACAGCTGGACCATACTTTGTAGCTCCAAGAAGTAACTCTGGAGGTCTACATATCAGCAGCAAAAAGACCAGATAAAATCAGAGTCATCACTACTACCAGAACAAAATAGGACTTATGCTTGACAAAGAAGAAAGGATATACCTGTACCACAATGTAATAACACGATTTGTAAGATTAGCATTAATGTCATTAGAAAAGGAACGTGCAAGTCCAAAATCTGCAAGCTTTAGGTTTCCCTCATTATCAATAAGAAGATTGGACCCTGCAGTGAGGTACAATCAAATTTTGACCACTCACACAATTTTAATTTTCAGTATTACCCATAACACACATTCAAACCTTTTATGTCCCTGTGAAGGACTTGATTAACATGGCAGTAATGAAGACCTGTGAGTAGTTGCTTCATGTAACACTACAAAACAATATATAGTAAATTCTCCACTGGCTGAAATTCACTGAACATGGAAGGGCAAATAATAAAAGTCTCGAGAAAGCTTGCAGTACTTTTATTTGTGGGACAGTAAATCTTAGTCCAGGACGATCTGCAAGGCCAGTTAAGTCGTGATCCATGTATTCAAACACCATATAAATGCTTCCTTTGTACTTATTGTTCTCTGCATCTGCAGTTATAAAAAGGTGTAATATTGGAGTTCGATATCAATAGCAGGAGAGCTAGGAGCTCCCATCAACACAGAGCAGAGACTTAGGTGTTATTACCTGGCTGTACCTGTTCGTTGGTCTCCCGACCTATATAAAGCAACCAGAATGAGTTCAAAATGAGGATTGGCATATCAGGTGAAGTTAGAAGTAAATTTCAAGAAAAATGTACCAGGAGATGTCACTATCTCTTTCAAGTGAATAACATTTTCATGCTGTAGCTTCTTTAGAATTTTTATTTCTCGGATCGCAGTGATGGGAAACTGAAGTGATGGGAAAATAATGTAAAATATTTTATGAAAGAAACAGCTATTGGCATTTCCAATGTCAAGTTCAGAATATTTTTAAAGATAGGCAATGACTGCCGAGAAGAGCTATACCCCCTCTTTTTCATTATCCATTCGTATCTTTTTCAATGCGACAATCTCTCCAGTTCTCTTTTCTTTGGCCATATATACTTGACTGAGGGAGGAAAAAGAAACAGAACATAAACAAAAAAATGTCCTTTAAAAAATGTCAGTAGAAAGAGTAGGATAAGACTCATAACTCCATCTTAATAATATCCAAACCATGTTATCATTCTCCGCACAATAAATAGAAGAAAAAATAAATCAATTACGAGGCATACAAATACACTTGCAAAAGGCCATTTTTCATATCATACAAACAAAAGCATTCATAATAACATTCTTCATAGATCACTTCATAGTTGTATTAAATGTATGAAATTCAATTCAAGTATGAGGTTCACTTATTTAAAAGTAGGAGTTTAACAACCTTGCTTCAAAATTCGTAGGAAAATCCAATTCAGTTCAACTTATCATAAGTACCATTACAACAAAACCACCAATCAACATCATCAAAACATTTATTTGTTGGATGACTACCTATTCTAAGTATCTAACAACTTGATCTTTTAAATAGAAGCTCTATGAGGCAGGTTTACTTTCTGCTAAAGATTTATGCATGGAAGCACGTTAACCAAGGGTGTACAAGCTCGAAGAGTCTAAGACGAACATTGTTTTTCTAAATGACCCTAATACCATTGAGAATGCCCTATCATACGGGCTATGGGGGAGAAATATCTCCTTCACATCAGAAATATTTGTTTGAGCAGCAGCACAAAACAAGGAATAGTGATAAACTACCAATCTCCAACCTAGAAAGCAAAAAAAAAAATTGCAACTGGAGTAGCTAATAGAGGAATAGCAAAATTCAATAGCTGCAACCAACAACTCTCTCCAGCACAAATTTAGAACACCCTGATATTAAGGAGATACAAAAAGAAGCAATTGAATGCCTAATCAAATTCACACCAACCCTATACAAAAATCACGCATATTTGAAACAAATAACAGACAAATTAATAACAGCCACTTTAAAAATCGAATTTATTCAATAAAACGGAAAATTTAGAGAAAAGGGGGAAACTTTGGACTCACCCATAAGTCCCTTCCCCAATTTGCTCGAGTTTTTCGAAACACTCGACGCTCCGAGATCCCCACGACGGCCGGTAGTCCACATTGAGCTGATTAGTAGCCGCCATAATCTCGACCGCCGAAGTTGAGGTCGAAGGGTCGGCTATGAGAATTGGGGTATAATAATAACGGCAATTGCTACGGCGGCGGCGTTCACTTTTATAAGAAGTCGAAGCTTTGTTTTCTTTTTCGAAATACCAGAAATTTATAGATGTAATTCTAGTTGAGATTTATAATTACATTATGATAAATTTATCTTTCAGAATAAAAATTTTTAAGTTTTTTATACTATTATTTTATTTTTTCCCTTTTTCCTTTTTTATTTCTCTCAATAGTTATAAACTGACCAAATTACCCTTTAACTCAATTTCTCAAGCTTTCAGGATGCTCCGCTCCAAACAGATAATTAGGAGATTTTTTAGGATAATTGAAAAATGAGATGCAATATCAGTCACACATTTTTATTAAATGAGTGGTCCAGATTTTGCCACACAAAAATTATTTTAAGATTAATTTATTATGAAAGGGTATAATTGTAATTTATGTTTTAATGGAAAGAGAGGAAAATCCCTCCCAGATTCGCCAGTCCTGTTTATCCCCACCGCCAAAACTTATCAGGCTAGCAAATTATCAAATTCATCGCACTTCTATGAATTTCTTCGCCAATTCGGGGTTTTGATTTTCAATTTCGTCACGGATGGAACGATATAGGATATCAGACGATAAAGATGGCGAAGTGGAATTCGATTCCAGATCAACGGCAGAATCATCATCATCGCCGTCGAGATCACTGCCGATTTCGACCTCGCCGTCCGATTCCACCGGCTCTGGTTCTTCCGACGACGAAACGGAGGCTGACTCCTTCTCCGCCGCAACGTCTCCTTCACCACCGCCTGCAGGTACGGCAGATCGTCGATGCAACACCCCTTACTCAATAAAGAAATCCACCGAATAAGTGATGTCACCATTTGATATCACGATTATTAAAACAAAAACAATTTCCCTTATCTCATATTAATTCCCCATAATTTATTTCATATTTATATGTCATCAGATCATAGTAAGAAATTTATGTTTATTCACAACCTATAATATATATCTGTAGCTACTTCAACCATTTAATCATATAATAACACCTTATCTCTTAAGGCTAATATTTTCAATCCATACCCTATAATTATAATAGTATAATTTCATCAACTTGAAAAATAATTATGAAAACATGAAAACACATATTATGATCATATATCTTACAACAATCTTAAGAATTTAATCACCACCCATTCAAACATGAGAAACATGAGATGCATGAAACTTTCAGATTTCTAAACTCAATATTTAATCAATTTTGGGTCATATAAATGGAGTAGGATCAAAGGTCTACCTCAACTCTGCATTATTTCACCAATTAAAATTTCGATTTGCCAAAAATACTGAAAGAAATGCAGTAAGATAAGCTTGAGAGTTGGAGCAGCTATGGCCGATAGTTTCTCCTCGAAATTAAGGAGCCTACTTGTAACTTGCCGGTGTGTGAGATATGGAGGCCGATTGTCTCCTCTTCCTCCGTTTTTTTTTCCCATGACATATCCTCTATCCTTTTTTTTTTAAGTGTTGGCTACTAGTTTAGATTTTAGTCATTAACACATAACACGTGTCATACTAATATCATTCTATTCACTCACGTGTAAGTCACATGAATTAGTAGAAGATTGAGACATCAAAGCAATATTATTAAAATGATGATAATCAAATAATATACTCCCTCTGTCCCATTAGAAATGAAACGTTTTCCTTTTTGGTCTGTTCCATTAAAAATAAAACGTTTCTAAAAATGGAAATAATACTCTCTACTTTTTCTTCTCCCTTACTTTACTCTCTCTTCATTAACTCACAAAATAACACTACATAAAATTCCGTACCGAAAAACAAATGTTGCATATTTAATGAGACGGAGGGAGTATCAACTAACTAGAATTTATACGTACACAAATATATATGTGTACTATATCTTTTCATTTAATTATAAAGGTTTTATGTATGTATACAGTAGTAGTACACTTTAACTATACAGGAAAATCTCTTATTATTTATCTATTGATCATATTCCAGATATTTCCTTGTTGAAATAATAAATTTCATTTAAGCGTATTTTGAGATGTTACAGTCGATCTGCGCTTCCTCGAATCTGTTGCCTTCTCCGACGACGCGGCGGAGCTCTTCCTTCTCCACCGAGTGGCCGAGTAGCTCCACCATCGCCCACTCGATTGTGCTGCTCGTCATCTCCAAACCGGCGAGGAACACTTCCTGCGGTTAATTGAATCTCAATTTCGATGAATTAGGAGTTTAATTAATCGTTTAATTTCTACTGAGTGTTTGAATCTTGACAGTGAGAGTGTGACGGTTAATGGAAATGAGTGCAGGCCTTTAATTGGTGGAGAGGTCACTGAATCTCTTTCAGTTATAACTTGCAATGTCTCGGTGTTTTCCCTCCCCTCCCCCCCGCCTAGATATGAGTTGGAGGGAAGATCTGATCATGTGAATTTGATCACAGAGGTTTGTGTGGGTAATCAAACTGGCTGATATGCTGAACAATTTCTTCTACATTTGAAGTTTTGAATGATATTGCATTGTTGATGTGTGTTACTTGATGTTTGTCTTAAAACAAAACAATTTCTTGTTACCATCTGCTGATTCAGCTCAATTTCATTCGATTTGTTGACCGAGAAATCGTTGATTGCATGCCAATAGAAGCCGTCGTCGGTGAAAGCTGTTGACATTTTGCTATAAGTTGTTGACATTTGATATTCTGGCTATTGATATGAGAATTACAAGTGTTATTTTTTAATTGTTGACATTTTAATACGAGTTGATGACATTTGATATTCTGGCTATTGATATGTGAATTATAAGTGTTATTTTTTAGTTGTTGACATTTTAATACGGGTTGTTGACATTCGCTAATCTCGCTATTGATATGTGAATTATAAAAGTTATTTTTTAGTTGTTGATATCTTGTTAAAAGTTATAAAACATATCACAAAACTTGCACTGAGTTCAAGGAGATGTAGAAAACAAGATATTGTCTCAATAATGAACAAAATTAATTCCTATTCTGATAAGTTGTAATGTCGAATCATTAGTTTCTACTGATACTAATACCTCTTCGAGTACAGAGGACCTCATTTAACTGTGAACAAAAGTGAAGGTGAGCTGAACTCACTCCTCCATACGATTTTCCACTGTCTCTGGTTTGGAAACCTTGATCTTGATAGGTAAGGTGAGTGACATATTGCGTAGAAGAGCACCTGGAGCTTTGACCATTGAAATGCTCTGTTCCAGTTCCTTTGCTGCCTCCCTCTGGAACTGGGCCTTCTTCAGCTTCAGTCTGTCCAGATTCACAAGGCACGTAAGTAGCTAGTAACACCGTGTTTATCTTTGATATCTTTGTTGCTATTTTGTGTTGTTGTTTGGTGTGTTACTGGAATTGCTTTGAAGTGATATGAAGTAAAATGAGTTAAAATAACTGCAATTGATCACTAGTTAATTGATGAGGAAATTATTGAATCTCGCTTTGGCAAAGGAGTTAGATAATAGAGTATATTATTGATGAATGTAACTGATTTACGTAGGTGAGGTAAGAGAAGCGTATGATAGGGTAGGATTTGAAGTGGTTATTGTTCGAATTACTGATTGCCTTTTTAATTCGAAATTTGTGAATTCATTTGTTAATTCTGTGGATTCGAGTTTTCTAAAATCGAAAACAAATTACAATTAATTTGTGAAATATATGGATGTAGCTTTTAATTCGATTGTGTTGCTGGAATTTTTGAGCTGTGTAGATAAGGTGTTTGTGATATTGCCTAATATATTATTGTTGACATAAATTATATAAGTTGTTAACATGAAGATGTTTATTTTTGACATGAATTATATAGCTCGTTGACATAATAACGTTTGTTGTTGACATAAATTATATAGGTCGTTGGCATAAATTTTATGAAAAATGTTGTTGACATAAATTATATGTAAAACATTGTTGTTGACATGAATTATATGTAAAACGTTGTTGTTGACATGAATTATATGTAAAACGTTGTTGTTGACATAAATAATATAGGTCGTTGACATGAAAATATTTGTTATTAACATTAATTATTTGTAAAATGTTGCTGTTGACATAATAGTTGACATAAATAACGTTTGTTGTTGGCATCGTAGTTGACATGAATAATGTTTGCTGTTGTCATCGTAGTTGACATGAATAATGTTTATTATTCATTGTTGACATCGTAGTTGATATGTGAATTATAAGTGTTATTTTTTAGTTGTTGACATTTTAATACGGGTTGTTGACATTCGGGCTATTGATATGTGAATTATAAGTGTTATTTGTTAGTTGTTGACATTTTAATACAAGTTGTTGACATTCGATATTCTTGCTATTGATATGTGAAATATTAGTGTTATTTGTTAGTTGTTGACATTTTAATACGAGTTGTTGACATTCGATATATTGATATGTGAATTATAAGTGTTATTTATTAGTTGTTGATATTTTAATACGAGTTGTTGACATTCGATAATGTGGCTATTGATACGTGAATTATAAGTGTTATTTTTTAGTTGTTGACATTTTAATACGAGTTGTTGACATTCGATATTCTGGCTATTGGTATGTGAATTATAAGTGTTATTTGTTAGTTGTTGACATTTTAATATGAGTTGTTGACATTCGATATTCTCGGTATTGATATGTGAATTGTAAGTGTTATTTGTTAGTTGTTGACATTTTAATACGAGTTGTTGACATTCGATATTCTCGGTATTCATATGTAAATTATAAGTGTTATTTTATTGAATGTTGAAGATTTGAAGATTTGAATGTTGAATATTTGAAGATTTGAATTTTGAAGATTTGAAGATTTGAATGTTGAAGATTTGAAGATTTGAATGTTGAAGAGATTTGAAGATTTGAATGTTGAAGATTTGAAGATTTGAAGATTTGAATGTTGAAGAGATTTGAAGATTTGAATGTTGAAGATTTGAAGATTTGAAGATTTGAATGTTCAAGAGATTTGAAGATTTGAATGTTGAAGATTTGAAGATTTGAAGATTTGAAGATTTGAATGTTCAAGATTTGAAGATTTGAAGATTTGAATGTTGAAGATTTGAAGCTAGAGTTTTAGAGAGGATTTTAGAAAATGATTTCAAATAGAATTTAATGAAATGACAATTATACCCCCGTGTTGACATAATGTGATAGTTGTTGACATTAAGTTAATCTTGTGAATTAATGGCTGAGATTGCATCTCATTTCTCAATTATGCCCAAAAATCTCATCCTAACAAGACCTCATATATATATGCAAAATGTTTCATCAATATTTCACTTTAGTACATAAATTATTAAGTTTACATATTTTATACAATGTTTACATTATATATACAAAATATTTCACCAATATTTTAATTAGTGTCCAAATCAATACATTCCTTCCAAATCCTTTTAACACCGTTAATTTTCTAAATTTTTCCATCCTATTCATTCCAAAACTACTTTTCTTTAATAAAAGATTATGGAAACAAAAACAGGTAGTCAGAAACCCTGAAACATAAGAAATCTCATGCAAAGCCATCCTTAATCTCCACAAACATCATAATTAATACAGTATATTTTTATATAGAAAGAGAAAATGACGTTTAAACATACCAACCACGTCTACAGCTCGCCGACCCGGCGTGGTAATGAACGGCGTTCAAAGATTGCCACCACTACTATTGGTGTCAGCGTTGTCGATGCTCCATTAGACTGTTAATTATGGAGCCTAAAATATCTCCTACCATATTTAGGATTTGTTTCCTACAAGTATATTTCTTTGTGATAGATTTATTCCATAGAAGATATTTCCTTATGGAATATGTTTCCTAGTTTGACTAGAATTAGGGCTCTCTATTCGGCTTATAAATAGAGGTGTCCCCTCATTGTAAAATCATCCTGAAATTATATAGTGAAATCTCTGGCTTGGCATCGCCCCCAGACGTAGATACACTTTGTATCGAACTGGGTAAACAATTCGTTGTGTTCATTCTCCTTTATATTCGTGATTGTTTGTGTTTATTGCCCAACAACTAGTATCTAGAGCCTAGGGTTTAAAAGGCAGAAATCACGATGGGGATCGACGGGAAGATTGCTGTAGAGAAGTTCGACGGATCTGATTTCGGATTTTGGAAGATGCAGATTGAGGATTACCTGTACGGTAAAGATCTGTGGAAACCTTTAAAAGCCAAACCCGAAAAGATGGAACCGGAGGAGTGGGAGCTGCTGGACAGAAAAGCGATGAGCACGATTAGGCTATCATTGTCCAAGGAGGTGGCTTATCACACGACTGTAGCAAAGTCCACGAAGGAGATGATGAAGATCTTGGAGGATATGTATCAGAAACCATCAACGGCAAACAAGGTACATCTGATTAGACGATTGTTTAATTTTAGAATGCAAGAGGGAAAGAAGGTGCAACAACACCTCAACGAGTTCAACATGATTACTTCGCAACTGAACTCTGTTGATATTAAATTCGTTGATGAAATTCGTGCCCTAATTTTGCTATCGTCCCTGCCTGAGAGTTGGGTTGGCACAGTGACAGCAGTTACTACTGCAGAGAAAAACCTGACAGTTGACAGAGTAAGAGATCTGATGATTGGTGAGGAAGTTCGCTGGAAAGAATCAGGATCTTCTACTTCTGGTTCAGTATTGAGTACAGAACAGAGATGCAGATCAAAGGGAAGGCAAAATCGTGGAAGATAAAAATCCAGATGAAGGAGTCAATCCAAGAAAGATTTGGATCAAGTTAAATGTTGGAATTGTGATGAGTTTGGGCATTTTAGAAATCAGTGTGAGGCACCGAAGAAATATAAGAATAAGGATCAGAAAGATAAGAATACAGCAAACGCTACCTTGTCAGATGACGATGGCGAGGCGTTGGTCCTAAGTGTGAGTAGTCCGATGGAATCGTGGGTATTGGATTCTGGAGCGTCATTCCATTCATGCAGCAATGCGGAGGTAATGGAAAACTACGTTTCTAGCGATTTAGGGAAAGTATATCTGGCTGATGACGAGCCCTTAGATATCGTGGAAAAGGGAAACGTGAAGGTAGTGACATCCAATGGATCTGTAATAAAACTGAATGGAGTCAGACACATTCCTGGATTACAAAGAAACTTGATTTCGATTGGGCAGCTTGATGCAGAAGGGTACGCGGTAACATTTGGCTGCAACAATTGGAAGATTACCAAGGGAGCTATGATAGTAGCTCAAGGTAAGAAGGAGGGTACGTTGTATACCACAACTAACTCCAAAGATTGCATTGATCTTGCAAGTGAAGCAAATAATGCAGATTTGTGGCATTGTCGTCTTGGCCACATGAGCGAGAAAGGGATAAAGATAATGTGCTCAAGAGGAGGCAGAAAATTGAAGATGCAGAAGTTGGAGTTGGTCCATAGCGATCTATGGGGACCTGCACCTGTGAAGTCCCTAGGAGGCTCTGAATATTATATGACATTCATCGACGACTCCACTCGAAAGGTATGGGTTTATTTTATGAAGAGTAAATCCGATGCATTTGATACTTTCAGGAAGTGGAAAGCCCTTGTTGAAACTGAAACCGGGCTGAAGGTGAAGTGTCAAAGATCCGATAATGGAGGAGAATATGAACTTGCAGAGTTCAAGGAGTTTTGCGCAGAGAATGGAATTCGCATGGAGAAGACTGTGAAAGGAACTCCACAGCTGAATGGAATCGCGGAGCGCATGAACAGAACGTTGAATGAGCGAGCAAGATGCATGAGGTTGAAAAGTGGATTGCCAAAGAATTTTTGGGCAGATTGTTAGGTTTGGTATACTGAAAAGCATGTTTCGAGCAAGTTTCGCTTGAATAGAATCTTGTTTGTATACGTAAAACTCTATAATCCACTTTTAACCCGATTCAGTATTATTCAAGCAGTCTCGCACGAATAGAATCATTATTATTATTACATTTTGTATGCTTGTGCATTTATAAGATGTCTTACAAACATTTAAATGCATAAGAAATAAACAAAGTCTAAGTCTTTTGCTTAGTAGACCGGTTGTGGGCGTCGTCCACTTTAAGGTAACACGGTCAGATCTATGCAATGCTTTGCAAAAGAAAAAGAAGAATTTCACAACCTAGATAGGCTTTGGCTACCTATCGTGAAAGGTTGCAATGTCAGTCCGCATATTTCTAAGCCTTACTGAAATAAGATGACATTGGTGTGGTATAGCACTGAACGGATCTAACAGCAAGACGTGTCTTTATGCTATCTACTGAAAGACTAGGTCCTGATAAAATATTATTTCTTAATCTACATATGTTAGCATTGAGCATACGGTATTGATTATGCACTACTTTGACTTATCAAATGGTGCGGGTTTTTCGCAACCCAATAATCCTGATATATTGGGTAGTGGTGATTAATATCTAGCGGTGCTAGGATTGCTATTATGTTGAAACGTGCACGAGGTGAGTCTCGTTTGATAATGTCCTCAAGAAGAGCTCGAACAAGGTTTTATTATTCGGAAAACTGGCCAGTTGGAGTTTTATTACTCTATGAATAATAAATAAATGATTCTTGCTAAGTCCACTCTTGGAATTAATAAGATATTAATTAATTAAGTCCATAGCAGACATTAATTAATTAATGGACATTTATATCTTAAGCGCGGGAAATAAATAATAAATAACGGAAACCCGGATTACTTGTAATTTCGGATTTGGATGGGGAGAGTTCAATATTACTTCTGTAGTGGCTGCTCGTAATATTCCAATATAAGCTTGTATTAAATTGTGGGTTCAATTTAATTAGTAAAAAGCTAATTGGGCGAGCCCATATCCAAAACCTTCCATAGATCCCTGTCTGGGCCCATAAGGAACTTAATATAAATAGGAGAATAAAGGAGACAGAAGGAACACAATTTCATTATTTGTAATTTTCGAAAATTTCAGCTTCCCCAGCTGTAGGAATTTTCGAATTCCACTCCTTTTCCCAAAAGGATTTCTTCTGTCTTCTTTATTCGAGTCCTAGTATTTTGATGAGATCAGCGCACCCTGATATCGAGATACAGTTCGGGAACCAGAGAGAAGATCTGTGGTCTAGTATCGAAGATCATCACGTGGAGAAGGCGCGAGCAATCGTCGATTCTTTGGAGAATCAAAATCGGTAATCCTAAACCGTAGTATTCATGTTTTAGGATTTACTTTCCATGAGCATGAATTATTTGCGTTCTAGCATGCAATTATCTGTTTAACATGTGAATTGATTAATCGCATAATCGGTCAAATAGATCCTACGTCTGATTTATTTGTTTTGTACAAGTCTTCCGCTGTGCAAGGGGTACCAAAGCCCAACAATTGGTATCGGAGCCATTTTTTGGCTCTAATTATGTGGATTAATTTCATGTTATGTGAATTGCTTGAATGCTTGATTTTCTTCGTTGCGTGGTTGTTATTTTTCGTATAGATTAACATGTCGATGCACGAAGAACATGTATGCTGCGTGAATTTGACTTCTGCCTAATTTCAACGAATTGGGAGAATTAATTCTCTTCTTCCAAATTAGTGATCATTACGTATTGAGTAACCTTTGTTCTCATTAGTTGCAATATATATACCTGTTTGTGGCGTTTTGTTCCAATTCTTGCTTTGCTACCCCTTTTTGATCATAAGGTAATTAATTGGCTAAGTAATTGCAACGTAATTTGATTGCTACGACGTCGTGGAGTTTACTCCGCAGCAGCGTCGGAGTTTTGGAAACAACGCAGCGGCAGCTCCACCATGCGGTGGTGGAAGCAGCAAAGCAGCAGCGCGTTCGCTGCGATGCAGCGATGATAACGCAGCAGCGCCGGAGACGGAGCAGCAGCGACAGCAGCTCCGGAGAAGCGACGTCGACGCAGCAGCGTCGGAGACGTCAGGCTCGGCGAGCTCGCGAGACGAGTGGGAGCCCAGCAGTGGCTGCGGTTCAGTGGGAGTACGACGACGCAAGATTAGGATTTCCCTATGCGTGATGTCGTTTTGTCTCGTCTCACGACTTCGCTTTCCAAATTTTGATTAGGATTTCCAAATCCTTGGATTCAATTTCAAAAATAATTCAACATTAATTTGGAAATAAGATTTGAATATATCTTTTGTGGGTTTTATATATTATAAAAGATTTGATTTTGTATTAAATCATGGATTAATTGCGGATTTTATCCTTATTTTATGGATTTGTAGGGATTTAATTCCCAGATGAATCCTAGTTAAATTTGGATAATGACAATCTAATTTTATTTATATCCTATGGATTAATGTGGATTTATCCTAGACAAATCATAGTTGGATTTAGATAATGAAAATATTATTTTATTCTTATCCTATGAGTTTATATGAATTTATTCATAGACAAATTCTAGATGGATTTGGATAGTGATAATATAATATTTTATTCTTATCTTATAGATTTATATGGATTTGCTCCTAGATAAATCTTGGATAGATTTGAATAATTATAATATAATATTATCTAATTCTGTGGATTTATATGGATTTACTCCAAGTTAAATCCTAGATGGATTAGGATTAATATTAATATTGATTTATTTTATCCTATGGATTTGAATAGATTTAATTCTATTAAGACAAATCTTAGATGGATTAAAATAAGTATTAATCCAAGTTATCCTTATCTTTTGGATGTATGTCCTAGATAGATTAGGATGTTAATGATATATAAGAAAATCCTTATTTAATTGGATTTAGATAAATTTATTTATCTAAGAAATCCTAAGTAATGTCTGATATATTCTGGATATCTATTCTAAATAGAATTAAGATTTGTATAAATCCTGGTTGATAGGATTTTATTTTTATCTTATGGAATATGATGGAATTGTTTCTATCTAGTAATATCCCACGATTTAAACAATGATAATCCTAGATCAACGTTATCTTGAATTGTAGGATTTGATTTTATCGAAATAAAATCTAGAATAATCCTAAGTGGATTTAGATAGTTAACTCTATCTTGATAAATCCTATCAGTAATTGGATAATTATTATCCAATATAAAACTTAATTATTTAATTGATTCTCCCTTGACTAGATTAAATAATCGTCGATAATTATCATGTGTGTTTAAATGCCATGCATTAAATGGATTTATCTGTTTATTGGTGTTTATCTATTTTAAGTGGATTATCTGCTTTATCTGCTTATGTGATAATTATGAAAAAAAACCATACAAAATATCTTAGTGATGATTACAACAAGTGCGTTGTATATGGTCTCCATCGATTGGACTGCCAAATTTTGTGAAGCTGGTTTTCTAATATTATCGCCACCTACAAAGTAGGGACAATAATCCTACGAAAACAGTAAGTTCATAAGGGCGGACTTCTCACATAATAAATAGACTGAACTAGAAAGTGGTTCCTAATATTATTGCCACCTGCAAAGTGGGGACAATAATCCTAAGGAACTGCGAGTTTCAGGGTTCAATCAGAATTTATGAGATAGCTTGGTTTTGTTATCAGCACATGAACATTGTTGTGGGAGTGTGTTGTCTCAATAAAATACTGTAATGCTAAATCTGATGGTCGTGCTTAGGCAGCATTAGGCGTGTTGACCTCCAAAGGAGGAAGATATTGATGCGACGGTGTTGTGACCAGTAAAATTGTCAAAATTTTATTGCGTATTAACCTCCAAAGGAGGATACAATTTATTATTTTTGATGTTGTAAGATACATAATTGTTTTGTGGTTATTTGTGATTATGTATTGAGCATGAGTATGTGATAATAAGTTTCTTTGCCAAATCTTCATTATGTCATTTAGTATTTGTTTGCGATCCTTAAAGAAAGAAAACTCGAATGCCTAAATTATGTAGACCGGAAACGAAAATGGATAAAATTCTCATCGCTGAAAGCTTGGAGTTTATACTCAATGATTCATGTCCTCCATTTCCTAGACATAATTCCACGAAGAATGTTCGAGAATGCATTATGCATGTACTTGACAAGCTCTTTGAGGAATAAGGTCAAGCTATTTTCCTTTAAGTAGCTCGACAAGTCTTGGTTAATGACGATGAAAGATGGATATCAATAGAATCTGTCAAGATGATTCGATTGGAATATCCTAGAGTGACAGAATGTTTTGAGGATCTTCTGATCACTCAAATAGTTTCTGACACAAGTCATCGCCTAAAGTAACAAGAAATGACTATAAGAAGGTTTAACTGAAAAGTAGAAAATCTTCATAACAATAGTCGTTGTGTTACTATTAGAGGAAAGTAACATGATAGATGACGAATTCATAAAGGCTGCATTTTTCTTAAGTCCTAGTTCATTTGAACAAAAGACTAGATATGGAAATGGGAGAGCCTGGATTGTCATCGAAGTTTGTTTAAAGCGAGAAAAGATGCTTTGTGAGTTGGATTGACCTATTTTATAGAAGGACAATGACTTACATGACAATGCAACTTCTAAGTAAGAGATCTTGATCCAGTTAGGTTTTTGTTACAGTGGGAGCTATTAATGCTCAACTATTGTTTTATGGTTGATGCTTAAGGCATCATAGTATTAAAATAATATAAGTGCGACAAGTTGAGTATTCAACAACACATCAACTTCTTAATCATTGAATGATAAAGTATTTATGGCTCTTAGCCTTAAGGCCAAGAAAATACTTAGAAATTGTTCGAACTGATCTAGACTATCAAGATTTTAACATTTCGTTAAATATCTTGACAGTTGAGAAAGTTTGTTTAATGCACTATGAGTTAGAATCATTTGATTTTTCAAGAGATTCGGAATACTTATAGAAGTGCAACATAGAAAGACTAGCAAGTCTTAATGGTTTACACCATAAGGAGACGAGCAAAGGGTTATGATCAGTAGTGGGAGTCTAATCTCCATTAACGAATCCAAGCATTCATCTAATGAATGGGATAGTTATGTAAGAAGGAATTGAAGTCTTTCTAAGACAAGTTTGATTATGTGATGAGTTGTACTCATTAAAATCTTATCATTGATGGGATAAACATTAAAGAAACTACCAACATCAGTATCTTCTACAAAACATGAGTTGTGGACTAGAGCGTCTCTAGTCAAGCACATCTCAAGGTATAATGTTGTTCCAACATGTGTTGGAAAAGTGTCCAAGAAATTGGAGTTGAGTACTGAGGTATGTTTTAAGGTTTGTCCCAAATGATGTATGGTTATAAGTTCTGTAATCTTCAAAGATATAATTCTTGTATGAAGATCAAGAGATGAACTACAAGCCTAACAGCGTGATAACTCTCAAAATAAAGAGAGAGATATCAGATTTTCCACATTACCAAGAAGTCATACCATTAGAAACTTTTGCACTAATAAAATCAACTTCAGTACCTAAGATTGTAAGAATCATATTGTAGTGGGAGCGTTCCACAGGAACACAACAAGTTCATGGGTCTAAGAGTGTCGTAAGACTCAGTCTTAGATCAACTTGAACATAATCCCTTTAACTACAATGTAGTATTGGTTCATTTGGATATTCATCCTTGAAAAGGTGATAGATTTCAAACTACAATCTAAGATAGACAACATGTTTTACAAGACTTGCAAAACTACCTATAGGCTGTGTCAGTCAGTGGGAGCTAGTATATTTGCAAGTGTAAATATGGATCTCAAAAAGCTAGACAATGACAATGGGTTATGCCCAAAGAGAATTATCTTCTCGCTATCGTTGTGCCAGGATTTATTTAATCCTATTGTCTATTAGAACTTACATAAATTAGAATGTATGTATTATGATTGCCAAGACAGCCTTCTATAAATAGAAGTCTTGAGGAAATCATCTACTAGAACATTCTAATGGATATGTAATTAAGATCAAGAAACGCATGATTGGAAGCTTATAAAGACCTTCGTGGTCTTAGGCAAGCATCTAAATCAGAGTATATGTGTTTTATCAAAATTGTCAAATGTCTGGAATTTGACTTTTGCCTATTGCAGTGCTGTAAGCACAAGGAAGTTGAAAGTGCATTACATATGGTATTATTGGTACAATACAATGATAAAATCTACAAAAGTTGCAAACAACTAAGATTGACATCTGGTGTAGGAAACTGGTTGTCTACCCAGTTTAAGATAAATGATTTAAGAGAAACTAATTACATTCTTAGCATCTAAGTCCTTTTAAGATTGCTAGAAAGAATGTTGAGATTCTCTTAGCAATCCTATATCTACACATTGCTTGGAACATTTAAGCATTAGAAATTCCATGAAAAGGTTTATACCTCTCAAGATGGAATTGTCTTGTCTCTAGTCAAGTGTCGTTTGACACTTAGTGAGATCAAGAATTATGAGACTAGTTTCGGAGATAGTTGTCTCATGTATGCTATAATGTGTATTAAGTTTGATATTAGTTGTGCTTATGCATAGCAAGTATACATCATATTAACCATGGCAAAGGATTTTGGTTGAGGTAATGAATATACCCTAGTGCTTGAGAAAGACTAGAAACTATATTCTAGTTTACCAGTCATTCATGTAATGTCCTTGGGGTTACACTGTCTTAGTTTTATGAGTGATCGAGTAAGTCATTCTCTGAATATGTGTTTCATTTAGGAATATCTTCCTAATAGCTTTAATCGTAAGTTTGAGTATGCCTATGAGTATTATTTTTATTACTCTAGTGAAGGCTAACTCAAGGGACACACGAGTTTATTAAGCTAAGCAATCACATATGGGGATGAAATTAATTAAAGATCAAGTACGCAGCAAAGACATTATGGTGAAAAAGATATTATCAGAGAACAACCAATCAGATTTTTCTTTCACCTTGTGAAATGAATGGTGGTTCGATATATCTAGTACAAATACTTGCTTTGTGTATAAGTGAGAGAGTTTTTGGCAGTGGGTATACTCGAAAGCATGTTTTGAGTATAAGTGGGAGATTGTTAGGTTTGGTATACTGAAAAGCATGTTTCGAGCAAGTTTCGCTTGAATAGAATCTTGCTTGTATACGTAAAACTCTATAATCCACTTTTAACCCGATTCAGTATTATTCGAGTAGTCTCGCACGAATAGAATCATTATTATTATTACATTTTGTTTGCTTGTGCATTTATAAGATGTCTTACAAACATTTAAATGCATAAGAAGTAAACAAAGTCTAAGTCTTTTGCTTAGTAGACCGGTTGTGGGCGTCGTCCACTTTAAGGTAACACGGTCAGATCTATGCAATGCTTTGCAAAAGAAAAAGAAGAATTTCACAACCTAGATAGGCTTTGGCTACCTATCGTGAAAGGTTGCAATGTCAGTCCGCATATTTCTAAGCCTTACTGAAATAAGATGACATTGGTGTGGTATAGCACTGAACGGATCTAACAGCAAGACGTGTCTTTATGCTATCTACTGAAAGACTAGGTCCTGATAAAATATTATTTCTTAATCTACATATGTTAGCATTGAGCATACGGTATTGATTATGCACTACTTTGACTTATCAAATGGTGCGGGTTTTTCGCAACCCAATAATCCTGATATATTGGGTAGTGGTGATTAATATCTAGCGGTGCTAGGATTGCTATTATGTTGAAACGTGCACGAGGTGAGTCTCGTTTGATAATGTCCTCAAGAAGAGCTCGAACAAGGTTTTATTATTCGGAAAACTGGCCAGTTGGAGTTTTATTACTCTATGAATAATAAATAAATGATTCTTGCTAAGTCCACTCTTGGAATTAATAAGATATTAATTAATTAAGTCCATAGCAGACATTAATTAATTAATGGACATTTATATCTTAAGCGCGGGAAATAAATAATAAATAACGGAAACCCGGATTACTTGTAATTTCGGATTTGGATGGGGAGAGTTCAATATTACTTCTGTAGTGGCTGCTCGTAATATTCCAATATAAGCTTGTATTAAATTGTGGGTTCAATTTAATTAGTAAAAAGCTAATTGGGCGAGCCCATATCCAAAACCTTCCATAGATCCCTGTCTGGGCCCATAAGGAACTTAATATAAATAGGAGAATAAAGGAGACAGAAGGAACACAATTTCATTATTTGTAATTTTCGAAAATTTCAGCTTCCCCAGCTGTAGGAATTTTCGAATTCCACTCCTTTTCCCAAAAGGATTTCTTCTGTCTTCTTTATTCGAGTCCTAGTATTTTGATGAGATCAGCGCACCCTGATATCGAGATACAGTTCGGGAACCAGAGAGAAGATCCGTGGTCTAGTATCGAAGATCATCACGTGGAGAAGGCGCGAGCAATCGTCGATTCTTTGGAGAATCAAAATCGGTAACCCTAAACCGTAGTATTCATGTTTTAGGATTTACTTTCCATGAGCATGAATTATTTGCATTCTAGCATGCAATTATCTGTTTAACATGTGAATTGATTAATCGCATAATCGGTCAAATAGATCCTACGTCTGATTTATTTGTTTTGTACAAGTCTTCCGCTGTGCAAGGGGTACCAAAGCCCAGCAATGCAGTCAACACAACTGCGTTCCTAATCAACAGAGATCCATCAGTTCCGTTGGAGTTTCGGATACCCGAGGAGGTTTGGACAGGAAAAGAGGTGAATCTATCTTACCTACGTATCTTTGGTTGTGTTGCTTATGCTCATGTTAGTTCTGTTGAGAGAAGTAAGTTAGATGCCATATCTATTAAGTGTACGTTCATTGGTTATGGAGGCGATGAGCAGAACCGTAAGGTTATTAGCAGTAGAGATGTCGTTTTCAATGAACAGGTATTATACAAGGATAGATTGGAGACGTCGAGTTCTGAGCCCCAAGTAGTCGAGCTAGACATCTCAAACTTGAGTGGGAGCAAGGAGAGTCAGAATGTTGAAGAGGTGCTTGAAGAAGAACCAAGCACTCCATCACCGATTATTCCGCTGCCTAAACAGACTAGAGAGCGACGTGCACCTGATAAGTACTCGCCTTCTAATTTCTATTTGTTATTTACTGATGGTGGTGAACCTGAGTGTTATGCAGAGGCAGGAAAAGGCCCTGATAAACGAAGGTGGAAAATTGGCATAGTTCGTCTCTCTTCTCCTAATGGCGCATGGGAGCTTGTGGAACTTCCAAAAGGAAAAAAGGCATTGCATTGCAAGTGTGTCTATCGAATCAAATGTGAAGTTAATGGTAGCAAGCGCTACAAGGCTAGGCTGGTTGTCAAGGGATTTGAGCAACGATGCGGTATTGATTATACAGATGTCTTCACTCCGGTTGTGAAACTGACTACTATTCGTTTGGTGTTGAGTATGGTAGTTGCAGAAAATCTATTGTTACTTCAGATGGATGTAAAGATGGCATTCCTTCATGGTGATTTGGAGGATGAGTTGTACATGACACAGTCTGAGGGATTCGTAGTAAAAGGAAAGGAAAATCTTGTGTGCAAGTTGAAGAAGAGCTTGTATGGTGTAAAGCAAGCTCCAAAGCAGTGGTACAAGAAGTTTGATGGATTCATGATGGAGATTGGCTATGAAAGATGCTACGCTGACCATTGTTGTTACTATTAGAGGTGTGACAAGAGCTATCTTATCCTGTTATTATATGTTGATCGCAGGAGGTGATCCAAAGGAGATGGATAAGTTGAAAAGGCAATTGTCTGAACGATTCTCCATGAAAGATCTTGGAGAGACTAATCAAATTTTGGGCATGAGAATCAAGCGTGACAAGGCGGCAGGAAAATTGTATCTTTCGCAAGCTGCTTACAGTAGTAAGGTTTTGGAAAGATTCAACATGGATAATTCGAAGCAAGTAAGTGTGCCTTTGGGCTGTCACTTCAAGCTGTCGAAGAAGGAGTCGCCGAGTACAAAAGAAGAACGTGCTGAAATGAAGAAAGTTCCTTATGCTTCAGCAATTGGCAGTATTATGTATGCAATGGTGTGTACGAGGCCTGATATTGCACAAGCAATGGGAGTAGTGAGTCGGTTCATGGGTGATCCGGGTGATCCTGGCAAGCAACATTGGAAAGCAATTAAATGGATCCTTAGATACTTGAGAGGTACTACAGAAAGAGTCTTATGTTTCAATGGTAAGAATGTCGAGCTGACAGGTTATGTGGATGCAGACTTAGCGTCCAATGATCTTGATGGGAGAAGAAGCACAACCGGGTATGTATTTACTTATGGTGGTACTGTTATTTCATGGACTTCTAAGTTGCAGAAGACCGTTGCTTTGTCTACTACGGAGGCTGAATATGTAGTTGCGACGGAGGCAAGCAAGGAGATGGTGTGGTTGCAGAGTTTCTTAGATGAACTTGGGAAGTAGAACAAGAGTAGCAGACTCTACAGTGATAGTCAGAGTGCTATTTTCTTGGTAAAGAATACAACGTTTCATTCTAGGACAAAGCATGTGGAGTTGAAGTATCATTACATTCGGCACCTAGTGGAGATGAAAATCCTGCAACTTGAGAAGATACTTGGAAGTGAGAATCCAGCAGACATGTTTACTAAGGTGGTGACCTTAAAGAAATTGAAGTTATGCATAGCTTCAATTGGCCTTGGAACTTGAAGAGAAGGTTAGGCGATGTTAAGCGGATGCAGGGATGAGATCACGAGGATATGGTGGCGTATGAGTTGGTAGTCTCCAAGTGGGAGATTGTTATTATGGAGCCTAAAATATCTCCTATCATATTTAGGATTTGTTTCCTAGAAGTATATTTCCTTGTGATAGATTTATTCCATAGAAGATATTTCCTTATGGAATATGTTTCCTAGTTTGACTAGAATTATGGTTCTCTATTCTGCTTATAAATAGAGGTGCCCCCTCATTGTAAAATCATCCTGAAATTATATAGTGAAATCTCTGGCTTGACATCGCCCCCAGACGTAGATACACTTTGTATCGCCCCCAGACCACCACGACCAAACTCGCCGAGATACTATGCATGCGCAGCCACGCTGCTTCGCCCAAATCCGCCACGAGCTCGACGTCTCGAGGACAGCCCCCTCCTGAACATGCAGGGAATGAGCGGGTTGGGCACGAGTGGCGGCGATGGAGGCGCTGCCGATGGTGGAGGGTGAGCAAGGAGCAACTGAAGAGCGAGTGGTGCAGCCCGGTTTTGAGATTGGAGTGAATAAGATGGGAAAAATAAGAAAATTAACAGTGCTAAAAGGATTTGGAAGGAATGTATTAACTTCGAACACTAATTAAACTTTTTGTATGGAATAGTAAACTTAATACTTTTTGTACTAAATTGAACAATGGTAAAACCTTTTGTGTGTATAGTGTAATTACCCCACCCAAATGTCAAGAAAATCAACCTACTCTCTCAATTTCACATGCTTAAGTTGGTCAAAATCGGGATTAAATTCCGTTGACTGTTAGCAATTGATGGAACAGTTAGTATAGAACCGATTGTGATGCGAGTTGAAATGTTCGGGATGCAAACATTCGAAAGATGAAGTTTATAATCAAAATCGTAAAATGGGCATATGTTCAGGACCAATTTTCGCATTACTCTTAAATGAAATGTGCCTTCAAAATTGATAATTAGGATGCGGATACTCAGCATTTTATAATTGTTTTTTCTTTATTATTTTTTCTTTCTTCTGTTTTTTATTATCTTTGTTATTAATTTATATTTATTAAAAAAAACACAATAAAAATCCATCAATAATTAGTGGAACAAAATTAGAAAAAATGGAATGTAACATTGGTAAATTGTAGTATGAAATCATGATTAACTCAAAAATGTTGTTTTCGAACAAACTGCTAGCACACTTTCTCTTACGTCAACTCTTATTTTTTTGCATTTTCTTTATCTTTAATTTGTATATATTAATAATAAAATAAAAGTCTATTATTATAAAATTAAATTTTTTTACATGAACAGAGTGTTTTTACAAGATTAAGAATGATAAAAGGTTGAAAACAAAAAAATGGAATACAAAGTTTGCATAATGAGCATTTGAAATAATAGTTAACTCAAACAAAAATAAAGTAAATGATAAATTTAGTTATAAAAATCATTAAGACTGTGGCAACCTCCTTCGCGGCATCGACGTCAGACTAAATTGACCCAAGTTCAGATTAACCCATTTTCAGTGTAATATTTTTAAATTAATTTAGTAATATTAAATGCAATTCTAAAATCATACGATGAATATTCTAAGTGAAACTATTTATAAATACTTGTAAATAGTTTAATCCTATAAATGCAACTATTCTTTATTTATAATACTCCATCCGTCCCATAAAAATATGGACATATGATATGACACGGAAATTAAGAAAAAATTGGTAAAATAAGAGAGAGGATGAGATGAGTGGTTAAAGTAGTGTTCATGTATAGCGTGATCCACATTAGTATTAGTATTTTGATGTGATATAAGTTGTAAATAACTTGATGTAGTGGATAACTTTCCATAAATGGAAATGCACATATTTTTATAGGAAAAAAAATAAAAAGTGGACATATTTTTATGGACGGAGAGAGTATCTAATGTAATTTAAAATACATAAAATTAAAATTAAACATGAGAATAAATAATTTTCGATGCAATCTATTCCGGCCCAACCAAGCCCACTTCGGTGGAGGTCATTGGCTAGGCCAAGTTTGAATTTATATAAAGATGCCCAGCCCAACCCATTTCACCGATGGTCTCGGGTTGGCTCATAGCGGGGCTAGATCGGCTAAGACTATTTGACCACTATAGTTGAGGTAAACGGACATTGAATATAATTCATGAGTAAAATTCTGTACATGCATTTTTTTTAAGAGAACTTTATACTTTTATATTTTAAATATTGTATTTTGGTTAAAAAGAATAAAAATATTATAATAAGTGACAAAAAATTAAGCATTTACAATATTACAATACAAAGTTTTTTGAAATTTGCACCTACAAAAAATTTACTTATATTTTCTATTTGATGTAAAAAAAACATGAGAGTTCAGACTTTAAGTCTCTACAGGACTCCAACAGAGTTATAGTGCTCTCCAATTAAGTGTCGTAGTATTCTAAAATAGCCTTTATGCCCTCATTCTACGTCGTAAGAGTTCTGACATACGTAGTATTTGTCTTCACGTCCATAACCAACAATGGTTATGGCGTGACGTGGATCATATGTTTTGCTATCACATTTCATAATATCCTAAAAAAAATCATGCCAAATTAAGAATCATACAACTATGGTTATACAAGTAATGTGATAAGATAACTGGTTTCATTCCCACTATGCAAATTTTTTAATATCTTTCTTGGAGGCATAAAAGACACAAGTCAATAGATACTCTTTCAATTTCTCCGTCCCTGAGTTGCTGTGTAAAGACACTTATACTAATTTTTTCACTGCGTAAAAAAAAATTAAGATTTATTTGCATTAGAGTATAGAGCCTTGAAAGATTCATGTGTAGAAAATTGTACTTACCTCTTGTATGTAACGCCCATTCATTACACGATCACAGTCCATTTTTAATTTCATCTATATCTTTAGAAGTAGATACATAACTCATTCACGGTTGAATACTTGTAAGGACAGTCCAAACTCTTCTACATATGCAAACACTACCTAGGAAACCCTTCTGTCGAGACTTCATATCGACTCGGTTTAACTGTAGGCTGCATGTATTGATGGAGGTAATCCAAAAATTCTTGGATCGATCCGATGCTAGAAGATCTTAGATTAGCTATTTCATCGCCTTACATAATTAACATAACAACGAATAGTAACACGTTACTGAAGAAATAAACAGAGTTAACAACAAATGCACAACACATTAACGTAGTTTAATACATTACCGGTTTCTCTCTCTGTTCCTGACATGGCCAAATATATTCTGGTCCGCACAATCAAACACTGATGCGCCTAAACATTATTACAAGATAAATTTGTAAGAATAGTATTCAAGAAAAAAAACATTCCGTATATGTAATTAACAATAATACACGCTTGTGTAAAAAAACTGATCATTAACTAGATTATGAACTAGATTTGGTGGTCCTTGGTTAGACCAGGTCCGAATTTTTAGAAAAAAAGCCTAATCCAACCCATTTCACCGATAGGCTTGATCCTTGAGGTAAACGGACATTTAATAAAATTCATGAGTGAACTTTCTGTAAATGCACTTTTAAAGAGAAATTTTATTTCCTATTCTAAATGTTTTATTTTGGATAAAAAGAATAAAAATATATTTATAATTGACCATATTAAACATTTACAATATTACAATACAAAATTATTTCAAAATCTACATCTACAAAAATTTACTTATATTTTCCGCTTGATGTCAAAACACACGAGACTAACATAAAATATTGCCAATGATCAATACAAAATGAACTTGCATCACAACATTATCTTTCATATTAGATTATATTAGTATGCTTTAGTGGATTTTTTTACTTGTTACACTAATTGTCATCGTTATATCGGTGTATGTTCTAAATATTGTGACTTAGTAGCATTATTAAACATAATAAAGCATCTTATATAAGTTACATTACATTAATACTTAGGGGTGAGCAAAAAACCGAAAACCGAATATTCAAACCGAAATTTTAAAATTCGGTTTGGTTTGGTTCGGGCGGAAAAAAAAATCGAAAAACCAAATAACCGAATTATATTTTAAATATACTATTATATATATTCTTTTAATATATTCTATATAATATATATTATATATATTCTATTAATTTTATATCTTATATTTTATAGATATATATTATAAAATAAAATATATTATATATATATATTGATTGGGGAGCATTAGGGTGCCACCAAGTTTAAAGTGACGCAATACCACTAATCCTAGCCCTTAGATCTATTAGATGGACGTCTAGGATTAAATTGATGAAATAGAGTTCGGATTGCAGTCTTATGTGTTGGATATTGCAAGCGTGGGTATTTATTTTAGTCAATTCCCAAAAATTTAAATTAGAAACAGATTTGGTAATATGTAAACTGCAAATACTACATAGTAACACTGGCATACTGCAATATTCATAGAGTAACACTGCAATCTGGTAAGGTAAAAACTATTACGAATTATGTACACGTAACACTGCAATATTCATAGGGTAACACTCCAATATTCATAGAGTAAGATAATCTGGTAACAAACTGAAAACAAGAACTATCGATCTTCAGATCTAACAGTCTAAATTGGTGGTATGATGTTACAATAAAGAATGTTGTCATATTAACGCATTCATATATAAATATATATGTTTTTTTTTCGGTTTTTCGGTTTTTTCATATAATTTCGGTATTTTTGGTTTTGTTCGATTTCCTGTTTTTCAATTTCGATTTTTCAGTTTTTCGGGTTCAGTTCGGTTTGGGGTTTGGACTAAATTCAGTTTTTCGATTTTGGTTTGGTTTGAGGAAAAAACCAAACCGAAATTCGAATGCTCACCCCTAGTAATACTCATAAACATACTAAACCTTCAAACAAAAATAAAATTATATAGAATTTATAGATCATAATAATATAAAGCAAAAAAAAAACAAAATAGCTTCCCATATTTTCTTATAGATTATTTTTAATAATGTTTAAAATTAAGTATAGTATTTATACTTGAATTGATTACATGGTAAGCCCATCAATATCTTTAATTACTAATCAATTAATATCTAATAATTTCATTAATAGAAATTGATTAACAATAGACCATTAATCAACTCCATTTATAAAAACAATTGATCAGAATGCAACTAAGAAATGAAAAATATAGAAAATGGATTCCATAATCGCCTATGCTCACGCAGCTCTACCCCACCGCCATCGGCCTCCATCTATCTCCAATAGCCCCCCCCCCCCCCCCATCTTCTCTGTTCATCGTCTAAAGCACTATAGTCGTCCTGCGTCGACATCATCTTCTCCAACATGCCAATATGCCCCCATCTGTAGGTAAGAACTTCGATTTAAAATCAACTACGGACCCTATATTGCATTTGTGAATGCAAACAGAAGTTTGTGTTTACGCGAGAGTTCATGACTATAAAATTTCACAAAAATACTCACCAATTTCAAAACCAAATCATCAAGGTGAATACTTCCATGATTTCAAAATTTGACTGATTAGTTATGGTAGGTCATAGATCACTAAGGAAGTTGAATTCTATTTGCATGATGTCAATTTTCTTCCTCTGGTAAGAATACAAACAATAAATATTAGTAACATAATAATCACATAAAAAGAGTGTAACTATAAAAGGAAAAAATAATTGAATCTACTAATTCTCTATATGTAAGAACCCTGAAGCTATAGAAACAATTTTTTTTGGAGAAAATTTGGTGGTACAATATGAGAAGGTAGTGAGCAATCGAGTTACAAACAAACAAAATTTATAGCCATGATTTAAATTGAATTATTAATTCTCTATATGTAACTGCACTAACGCTCAATGGTGCGATAAATAAATTACTAGGAAAATAAGTAGTAATTAAATATAAAATGACAATCTGAAATCTTAAAAGTAATATAACATGGATTCTCGATTCACCATTTTACATGAATGATGATTTATATCAATATTTATTATACGATATGATTATCCACAAATGAAGATAATTTCATTGGTGGGGTTGTGTATGGTGAGCGTGTTCTCGCATGCATGTTCTCTTCATCTAGGGAAGTACGAGCATGTGTTTTTTTGTTTGTGGATGGTTGTTGATTTCTGTTGTCACTTGATTGTTTAGCTCTTCTCCTATTCCTTCATCATATCTTGGCCCGTGCTATGCGCGGCCTATTTTATTTTTCTCAAAATATGAAATATTTGTTGGAATCAAATTAATGATTCACATAAATCTCACATGTCGAATACGATTGATAAATATAAAGCGGAAGCGTACATGGATTTGGACTCATGGTGTTGATGATTTTGAAGCATGGAATTAGTCTTCCAAGTGACAACGCTCTCTCACAGATTCTCTGTAATCTGTAGAGTCTTGATATTACGTCTGATCAATAGGAATGTGAATCTATTGACCTATTTATAGAGTTGTACTTGGGGACCATAACCATGTATTTAGAGAATAAGTCCCTAACTTTATTATAACTTTAATTTCACCCATAACAAAATTAAATTTATCCAAAGTAGTATATGCACAATAGTCCTCATACTTTTATTGAAAATCGTTTGACCCTATAAATTATATAACCTTAGTAGATCACGTAATCGGGTCAATCAATAAATAGCCATAAATATTATACAATCTTTAGACTATTATGTTGGACCATATTAAAATGTTCCAACAATCTCCCACTTGGGCCAACATAAAAGTCACCAAATGATTGTACATTACTAAAGTTGCGCGCTAACTATTTATATTAATCATCTTTGCCGATCCGGTCTACTAAACATGTTAATATAGAACCAAAGAAGTTTAAGTCACAACACGTATACATGACTAAACTCATCAGTGATCACAAATATCAACACATCTAGCAACACAAATCAAAATATGAGTGTGCAACATGAAAATTACATGCTATGTGATCTTTTGCATGTCTATTTTTAACTGGTCCTCTGAAATTGTAGTGAGATCAGAAAATACCAAATCATAATTCAAAGTAACTAAAACCAAAGTAACTAAAGTGCACTTAATATAACTGAAATTCAATGTTATTACATAGATGAACATAAACTCCCACTAAACCAAAGTATCATAAGGTCGAATACCCATGTGAAATACATGCTCATGAAAGACCGAAGGCAGTAAACCTTAGTAAAAGGATCCGCAAGCATTGAAGTCGAACCTAAGTGTTCAATTTGCAATTGTCTACTCTGAATTCTTTCCTTAACAGCAAGGAACTTGATGTCAATGTGTTTAGACTTCGACGAGCTCCTGTTGTTGTTGGAGTACATGACTGCGGACTTATTGTCACAATATAACTTGAGTGGTCTTTCAATACTATCCACAATTTGTAGTCCTTGAATAAAGTTTCGCAACCATATTCCATGTTGTGATGCCTCAAAACAAGCTATGAATTCTGCTTCCATTGTAGAGGTGGCTATCAATGTTTGTTTAACACTTTTCCAAGATATAGCCCCTCCGGCGAGCATAAAGACATAACCTGACGTGGATCTACGACTATCTTGGCATCCCGCGAAATCCGAATCAGAATACCCAATGATAAGTGAGCATATAATCCTTTGTTCTTTGCAGATACCGCAAAACACGTTTGACTGCTTTCCAATGATCCATACCGGGATTACTCAAGTATCTGCTTAGCATGCCTACTATGAACGCAATATCCGGACACGTGCATACTTGTGCATACATAAGACTTCGAACAGCCGATGCATAGGGAAGTAATTCCATTTCCTTTCTTGCAAGCTCGTTTTTGGGACATTGATTCAAACTGAATTTATCACCTTTAGCCACAGGGGTATCTCCTGGTCTACAATCTTTCATGTTGAATCTTGCCAACACTTTATTGATGTAGCTCTTTTGTGATAATCCAAGTAAACCTAGGGAAAAATCCCGATGTATTTGGATTCCTAATACAAAAGAAGCATCACCAAGATCTTTCATTTCGAATTTTCTTGAAAGAAATTTCTTGGTGTCACGTAATAAATTTACATCGTTGCAAGCAAGTAAAATGTCGTCGACATATAGAACCAGGAAAATGAATTTGCTCCCACTGAACTTATAGTATATGCATTCATCAACAGGATTCGTCTCAAAACCAAATGAGACAACAACTTGATGAAATTTAACATACCATTGACGAGATGCTTGTTTAAGACCATAGATGGATTTCTTAAGTTTGCGTACCATCTTCTTTGGGTCACCAGACACAAAGTTTTCAGGTTGCACCATGAAAGGTTCAGGTTTCGATCGAGTATGTAACTGCAAAAGTGTATCCAACTGATCAGAAAGAGATTCCTGACCCAGCTGAGTCGTTGGTACAACAACCGGGACCTGATTTCAAACAAGTTTCCTCAACCCACTTCTACTGATTAGTATAGTGGAGGTAAGGGTCGAATCCCACAAGGATGGACACGTTCGGATAACTGCGGTAACTTTCCTGGGTGTTTTTGGTTAGCTACCACGCTTGGGTTGAGAATTTACCTAGGCAAGAAATAAAGATGGTACTCTACTGACTAGTTGGCGTGAAAATAACAGGCATGTGGTTGTGTTCGTGAAAATAGGGGACAAAGTGTCTCAGAGGTATATGAAAAGTAGACAGTTACTAAAAGGGGAAATTTAGACAACAAGGGTATATCTGGTGGCTGGTTGGCTCTCTGACAGGTCTGGACAGTACAACTGAAAAGTATGTAACAAAAGCAAAAGTAACTTAAAAGTAAAGTGGTCCAAACTAAAGTTGATTTTGACGTTTTCTTCTTCACCAAGTATTAACAGAAATCATATGAACACAAACACCATAACTAAACTCTGATTCATAACTTCAAACTCAAGATCCATTGATTAAAAAGCTCAAACTTAAAATGAACGGTGAAACTGTAGTTTTACTTCTACTGACTGACATGCAAGGTGGTGATCACAGCGCAGAACAGAAAACTCATGCACGAAAATAAGAATGGAAACATGACTTACAACTTCAGATTAACAATTCCAGATAAGACAACGCTTAGAAGTTAAAAGCAACGACTAGATCTAACTTTCCTAGGCAGAATGAAGCAAACTCGAACCAAAGGGACATTCGGAATAGAAATTTCATAACTAAAACGTTTGGATCTTCACCAAGTACTCCAAAAGGCAACAAAGATAAAGTTTGCACAGATCCAACGAAGAAAGCAAGTAAAGATTAAACTAGAAAGCGAGTAACGATTGTTTTTGCCACTCCGGGCGGTGAAACTGCTATACTACTACGACGAACTGGCTGGAATGGTGGGATGATGACTACTCCGGTAGACTCTTGGACGTCAAGTGACCATAGCTGTGGCGAGGAACGAGAGATTGGATAATGCTGAAGGACTGTTCTTCTAGAGAGAATTCTACTAAGTGTGTATGAGAACCGAGAACTTGGAACTCCCCACCGAACTCTTCTTCTCTCTCCAAGTGGCTCCTTTTATAGGGAGGCTTGCCATTGCTTTTAGGGTGGACTTCCTTCACGTTTTGACTTTTCTACCCTTGCTAATGATCATCCCAGCTATCCTTCTTCTCCATCTCGAGCCTTTTCTCTGGCATGCATCCTGGTCAGTATTGCACCCTTCTAGCGCTCTTTTCACTTGCGTCACCTGAATCGTCTCCTACTGATTTGGATCCCTTAATCCTGCACACTTGAGCAATTGTTTTGCAGATAATACATGCATTTCACGACATACTGACCAGTAACCAAGGCTTAGAATACGACTTATCACACCATATAAATCGTTTCTGTAATGTCGCCATTAAGAAATGCTGTCTTTACATCCATCTGATGTAGCTCCAAATTAAAATGAGCTACTAGTGCCATGATTATTCTGAATGAGTCTTTCGTCGAAACTGGAGAGAAAGTCTCGGTAAAATCGATGCCTTCCTTTTGAGTAAAGCCTTTTGCTACAAGACGAGCCTTATATCTCTCCACATTGCCTTGCGAATCCCGTTTGGTCTTAAAAATCCACTTGCAGCCAATGGGTTTCGCACCTTTAGGCAATGTGACAAGATCCCAAACGTCATTGCTTTGCATAGACTTAATCTCTTCAATCATAGCACCGATCCACTTTTGAGCATTAGGGCTTTCATGGCTTGACGGAAAGTGACTGGGTCATCTTCCATCACTCCAATATCTACCTCATGCTCTTGGAGATATACAATATATTCATCCGTAGATATTGCAGGTCTCCTCATTCTAGTGGATCTCCTTAGTGGCGTTACTTCATCATGTTCTTGAGGAGGTTGTGGTTGTTCTTCATGTTGTTGTTCGGGAGGTGGAAGAGGAATTACAAGAGTGTCATCTTTTTCTAGAATGAAAGGAAGTGAAATCGCTTCCTCTTCAAAGACAACATTCTTTATACCATCTTCCCCCCCAAACTCAACTTCCTCAAAGAACCTTGCATTATTCGTCTCAAAAAATGATCTAGTTTTGGGATCATAGAACTTGAAACCCCAAGACCGCTCAGGATAACCTACAAAATAACAACTTACCGTTTTAGAGTCCAATTTATGCTTGTGTGGCCTATAAGGCCGAGCTTCAGCTGGACAACCCCAAACATGTAAATGACCTAAGCTGGGCTTTTTGCCCATCCATAATTCATAAGGGGTTACGGCAGTTGCTTTAGTAGGTACTCGGTTTAGGATGTATGTTGCGGTCTTAAGTGCCTCTCCCCAAAGGGATTCTGGCAAAGTAGAATGATTGATCATTCTTCTAACCATATCCTTGAGGGTTCTATTTCGTCTTTCAGCAACACCATTCATGGTAGGACTACCAGGCATAGTGTACTGTGGGACGATTCCACATTCCTCAAGAAATCTAGCGAAGGGTCCTGGAGGCTGTTCACCCGAGCCATCATATCTACCATAGTATTCTCCACCACGGTCAGATCTAACGTTCTTAATTCTTTTTCCAAGTTGATTTTCAACTTCGGCCTTATAACTCTTGAACGTATCCAATGCTTGAGATTTTTCACTTATGAGATATAAATAACTATATCGGGAATAATCGTCTATGAACGTAATAAAATATCGTTGACCGTTCCAAGATGCAGTAGGGAACGGTCGACAGATATCTGTATGGATAAGTTCTAAGACGTATGTAGTCCGATTGGCTTCAAATCTCCTAATATTTATTTCTTTCCCCTTAATGCATTCAACACAGACTTGAAAGTCTGCCATGTTGGGAATAGTAAGAATTCCATCTGACACAAGTCTTTCTATTCTCCGTTTGGAGATATGACCTAAACGTTTGTGCCAAATTGTAGCAGAATTCTCACTTATTAATTTACGCTTTGTACCTCGTGAGTTCACATGCAGGGTTTCATTAAATGAAGTAATAGTATTAAGCAAATAAAGATTATCGCCATAAGAAAGAGAACCGGTGCCAACCAAAGTTGAATTTAGATAAAGACTAAATCTACTATTTCTAAATGAACAAGTATAACCGAACTTGTCCAATACAGAAATAGAAATTAAATTCCGTCTAAATGACGATACAACAAATGTTTGTTCTAAATCCAAATAACAACCAGTTTTTAGTAATAATCTAAATGTGCCTATTGCCTCCACTTCAACTTGTTTGCCATCGTCCACATAGATGAATCTTTCAGCATCAATCGGCTTTCGGCACTGGAGGCAACCCTGCATGGACACACTTATGTGAGTAGTAGCACCAGAGTCTATCCACCAAGTATGTCCAGGTACAGAAGCTAAATTAACTTCTGAACAAACATAAGTGAAAAATGTACCCTTCTTCACGCGCCAAGTGTGATATTCTTCACAATCATTCTTCTTGTGTCCATCTTTCTTGCAAAAGAATCAAACTGAAGCTGATTTTTCCTTCTTAAACTGTTTTACATATGGACCCACAACATTTCTGGAGGAATCAGGAAGAATCCTCTTCCCCTTAGCGAACTCGGAAAGAACCCTCTTTCCCTTGTCTCTTCCTCGTTTACCCCTATAACTTGTTGCTAAGTGAGCACTTTCTGTCTTACTTTGCTTCAATCTCTCTTCCTCTTGAACACAATGAGAAATCAACTCATCCAATGTCCATTTATCCTTCACAGTATTGTAACTAACTTTGAAGTGATCAAATTGATGAGGAAGATATATCATAACCAAATGCACTAGTTGATCATCACTGATCGTCAAATTAAGTGCCGTAAGCTTTGAAGCAGTGTTTGACATTTCCATAATGTGCTCCCTAATTTCCCCTCGGCCATTATACCTCATAGTCACAAGTTTATGCATCAATGAAGCCGTTTCGGTCTTTTCATTGCTTGCGAAATTCACATCAATGGCCTCGAGAAATTCCTTAGCAGTTGCTTCTTTCGGGACAGTACCGCGAAAGTTTTCAGGATGACATGTTGCATAATCATAAGACTCATGCGATTGGAGTGTTCCCACCTCTCAAAAGTCCGTTTATCCTCATCGGAACTTTCATCAGTAAGAGGGGCGGGTTGCTCCGTCCGAAGTGCATAGTCTAAATTTGCAATCCCCAAACCAATCAATACCTTGCTTCTCCATGATGCATAGGTATTGCCTTTTAGCACAGGAATGGAATTTAGAAAACCAATAGCAGATTCTTGAGCTAGCAAAGAACAAATATAACAAGTAAGACAATAATTAGCTCACGTAAATAATAAGTAAATAAATTAAATAATGACAATTCCCATTTCAAGATGTCGGCACAACATTAAAATTTCATCTTTGGACAAAATAATTAACTTGCAAGTGGCATCTTAATACGTAGTAATCAAATATAGATAATCATTTCATGTCAAACAATAAGTCTTCCTTTGGGCTGACTTAGTGTCTACAATGACCAAAGAATCATCTCATATTATTACCACAAAGTACACAAGAAATACGGCTAAATAACTATCTTCCTTTAGGCCGATTAATTATTCGCATGTATTTCAAGTATATAAATATCCTATATATTCTAAATAAATTAATTTACACATCAGAGCTCACTTTGACAAGTTAATGCTTTAATTAATTTATTTAAAATAATAAACAATAAAAGCTTAAGTCATTATTTAATTAATTACTTAATAACTAAAACAATTAATTACGATTAATTGTTTGAAGTAATTGTTTGTACAAAATAACTTAAAAAAAATCAAATAGCAACAAATTTTGTGGCCCAATAAAATCTAATCACGGCCCTTTCAAAATTTATTATACGTGGCCTAAATATTTTTATTGACATTTCAAAATTGTGGCCCAAGAATAAAAATATGCTGCTGCTCAACATTAAAAGAATAAAAACGCAATCTGAAAACAGTAATCAAAACTACAGTCGTGCCGTTTCATGAAATAAGGCACTGTTTCACCGTCGTCAACCGCTGCGACGTTGCCGGAGACTTGGCGACGTCGCCGTTCACCGGAATAAATGGAAGGCAGTCAGATTTAATTGAAAACTGAATTTTGAAAATCAGATAAATAAACTTTGATTTCATCAAAAATTTGACAGATTCAAACAATTTTAGACGAATGAAAAAACAAAATTAAAACTGTCAAATATTTAATCAGGCCTTTTTTTTTTTAGCACACATGAGTGCAGAAAATTTGAAGAAACCACATAAACATTTTGTTGTGAAATTCTTCCAATTAATTCGTCAAAAGGACATGAAAACCAAATATTCAAAAGCTCAAATCGTAAAAAAAATTACGCTTATTAACTCTTAATTCAAAAACCAATTACTTCAAATTTTCGTTCGAAAAATTCTTCGATAGTTTGTCAAAAGAAATCTTGCCTTCACGTTAGAAAAACACGGTGGAATTTATGAACAACACCAACATGTCAACAAAATCCAAGGACAATTCGAACACATAATTTTCATAAATTGAATCCAAACAATGAAAGAATCATAGATAAACGAATTATCAATTCGTTCCAACATGTATGGGCTCTGATACCAATTGTTGGAATCAAATTAATGATTCACACACAGGCGGATCCAGGTGGGGTCGGGCGGG